>NW_024871012.1:1525000-2125000 GCF_019054845.1 Dipodomys spectabilis
TCTCCTCGTCGGGGACTCTTTCCTCTCCAGGGGCCTCTCCAGACCCCTTCCCCGGACTCCTGTTCTCAGGAGCCGCCGGCCCGGCACCAACGCTGCGCCCCGGGGCCCAGCTCCCGGGTAAGGGTTCGGGCACGCGTCTGCCTCACTCGCTGCCCCCGATCGCACGTGCTCCCGCCGGGGTGCTCCCCACCCCACCCCCAACACACACCTGGTGCCTCCGGGATCTGAGGTTTAGCCTCTGGGCCCAAGGCCTCCTCGGGAGGCAGGCGTGAGATAGCCGCCAGCCACTGCCGAGCCCGGCGATCGCGTCCACCCACGGCCCTGCGCCTCGAAACATGCAACTGCGGACACCCGCGCCACGTCCTCCAGCACCAGCCTCGTTTGTACAGAGAACGAAACCGAGAGACCCCAGGACCAGGGGGGCGTGCGTGCGTCTGAACCCCGCGGCTCCGGACCGGGGTCAAACGCTGCAGACGGCGTCAGGCTGGTGCTGGGCTGCGTGCGGGTCAGGCGGCCGACGCCAGCCGCCGCCGCAGGGGAGCGGCGACCCCGCGGTGCCCGGACGCGCGCGGGCGACCCCGGGTCACACGGGGCGGCTGCCTGCGCACAGCGGAGATCTTCCTCCCCCACGTGCTGGGAACGGGCACCCCCCGACCCGTCCCGATCTACCTGACTCCAGGATCGCGGCCCTCGCCGACCTTCCCGCCTGCTCGTCCCGAGTCCGGGAGCTGGAGGGACGGGCGTCCCCTCGCCGTCGCTCGCGCCCGCTCCCTGGGCCCGCTCGCGTCCCCTCCACCTGGCAAGCGGCGGAGGAGCGCGAGCCCTGGAAGACGCGGGTGCGGGCTTGCCCCGCGGTGGCCAGCGCAGCGAGGCGCCACGGGCTGGACCCCGGGAACGGTAAGGAGGGGTGGGGGCGGCGTCGGGGCCCCTCGGCCGCCTGCGGTGACCGGGGTGGGACGGCCCTGGGAGCCGGGACCCCCGTCCCGCCGGACCGCCTGCGCCCGGGGCCCGGCTGGCGACTGCGCGGGGCGCCGGGGGCGGCGGCGGAGGGGCGGGGGCGGCGCCCGCCTCCTCGCACCCCCCCTCCCCCCCCGTCCAGCGGGAGGCCGGGCGGCGCGGGCGGCGGCGTCCCTCCGCCCCGGTCACGTGACTGTCTCCAAGCGCGAGCTGCGGGGGTCTCGGCGTCGCGGGGACCGGAACAAAACGCGGCCCGGCGATCGCGGCGCAGCCACAGGCTCCGGCGCCCGCCGCCTCGCCTCCTCCGCGGCCGGCCGGGCCGGGCTGGGGGGACCCGGCGGCCTCGCGCCCGGCGCCCCCGCCCTGCGCCCCGCGGACCCGGCAGGTGCCACGGCTGCGGAAGCTCCAACTTTTCCCCCGCTCGGGTGACAGCTCTCGCCATCCTCGCGAGCGCCACGCACCTCCTGGGGGCGGCGGGAGGAGAGGGGACCCCGGCTGGCCGGAGGGGCGCCCTGCCCACCCCTTCCCCTGCGTCTCCTCTTCTGGAAAGCACGAGAAGTCCAGCGCGCGGGATCGGCTGCGTCCCGCGTTCGAGGAGCGAGGTGGGACGTGGAGAGGCGCCGGGGCTCCGGGAGCGGCGTCCGCCCTTCCCGCCCCCCCTCCGCCCGCCCTCCTCCTGCCGGACCGACGGGAGGCCACCGAAGAGCCCGGAAAGGACCCGCAGCCCGCAGCCGCTCTCTCTGCCTCCGGGGCTCCGTCTCGGGCCACCCACCCCCGGGGGGGCGGGAGAGGAAGAGACGCAGCGACGGCGCCCGTGAGCGCGGCGCGCCCGGCCCGCGACTGCGCGGACGCCGAGCGGCGGACCTGGGAGATCTGAGCGGGTCGGGAAGGCCGGGCCCCGAAGGTGGGCGAGAGAGGGAGGGAGGGACAGGGCCCGGGCAGCCGGGCTGGACGGGGCGCAGCGGGAGGCCGCCGGGGCGCCCCCCGACCGCCCGCACCCGCACCCCCGACCCCCGGGTCCCCGCCCCCGGGTGCGCGCGGCGATGCCGCGGCCCGGGAAGAGCTCGTACAGCGACCAGAAGCCGCCGTACTCGTACATCTCGCTGACCGCCATGGCCATCCAGCACTCGGCCGAGAAGATGCTGCCGCTGAGCGACATCTACAAGTTCATCATGGAGCGCTTCCCCTACTACCGCGAGCACACGCAGCGCTGGCAGAACAGCCTGCGCCACAACCTCTCCTTCAACGACTGCTTCATCAAGATCCCGCGCCGGCCCGACCAGCCCGGCAAGGGCAGCTTCTGGGCGCTGCACCCCGACTGCGGCGACATGTTCGAGAACGGCAGCTTCCTGCGCCGCCGCAAGCGCTTCAAGGTGCCGCGCGCCGACCCCGCGCACCTGCGCCCCGGCGGCCCCAAGGGCGCGGCGGCGGCGGCGCTCCCCGGGGGGCCCCTGCACCCGCACCCCGCGCACCCCGCGCACGCCCCGCACCACCACCACCACCACCACCACCATCACCACCACGCGGCGGCGGCGGCGGCGCACCCCCCGCACCCCCACCCGCACCACCCCCCGCACCACCCCCCGCCGCCGCCGCCGCCCGTGGTGCACTACTTCCACCAGCCGCCGCCCCCCGCCCCGCAGCCGCCGCCGCCGCCGCCGCCGCCGCCTCTCCCGTCGCAGGCGCCGCCGCCGCCGCCGGCCCAGCCCGCGCAGCCCGGGAAGATGCACGAGGCGGCGGCCGTGGCGGCGGCGGCGGCGGCGGCGGCCGCGGCCGCGGCGGTGGGCGGCGTGGGGCGCCTGCCTCAGTTTCCCCCCTACGGGCTGGGCGCCGCCGCCGCCGCCACGGGCTTCAAACACCCGTTCGCCATCGAGAACCTCATCGGCCGGGACTACAAGGGGGTGCTGCAGGCGGGGGGGCTGCCGCTGGCCTCCGTCATGCACCACCTGGGCTACCCGGTGCCCGGCCAGCTGGGCAACGTGGTGGGCTCCGTGTGGCCGCACGTGGGGGTCGTGGACTCGGTGGCCGCCGCCGCCGCCGCCGCCGCTGCCGCCGCCGCCGGGGTCCCCGTCGGGCCGGAGTACGGCGCGTTCGGGGTGCCCGTCAAGGCCCTGGGCCCCCCGGCCGGCCCGAGCCTGCCCGCCGTGCCCGTGCCCATCAAGCCCACGCCCGCGCCGCCGCCCGCGCGCGCCGCCGCCGCCGCCCCGCAGCCGCCCGCGCTGCGCCCCGCCGCGCCGCCCGCCGCCGCCCCGCCCGAGCCCGCCGCCGCCAGCGCCGCCGAGAGCAAGCGCGGCCCGCTGCACCCCGCGCTGCTGCCCTCGTAGCGGCCCCGGGGCCGGGCGCGGGGGTAAACTGAGGGCCGGGCGGGGAGGGGCGTCCACCGCGGTCGGAGCGCACGGGCGCCCCGCGGGACGGCTTCGCAGCCCGGCGCGCGCGGAGGGAACGCGGGCGGCGTCCATCCGCTACGGGGAGGAAGGGGAGCGGAACGGCCGGACGGCAACGGAGGGGGGGCGGCGAACCCCGCTACAACGCCGCCGAGCGCCCCCCGGGAAACCCCAGGGTGACCCCACCCACCTCGGCGCCCCCAGCTTCTCCCCTCTGCCCCCGCCCGCCCCGCCCCGCGCTTCCGGTGAACTCGGACTCAGGACCACACCGCCCGACGCGGCCGAGCGATCGCGGTTCGCGTCCCGGGTCCGCCGTACGGGCCGGGGGCGGAACCCGAGTCGGGGGGGGGGTCCCCACGGAAGATGCTGGGAAGCGGACCCGGGGTCCGAGCCGGGCCGCCGCAGGACCGGCGCGGCCGGCGCTCACCCACGGGCGTGTCCGCCGGGGCCCAACGCGGCCGCCACCGGCCTCCGCCGCGGCGCTCACGCCGGGGGCTGAGACCCCCCAGAGAAGAGCACTTTACTGGCAACGAGCTTTGGACACAGGCCGGGAGGGGCGGGTCGCCCTGCCCTGCGGGGGGCTGGGCCCCTGCGGTTTCACCCCACGGCTCCCGCGCACGCGCGCGCCCCGGCCGCCCCTCCCTCCCCTCTGCCCGCGAGGTCTTCATTAAAGCGTCTGTCTGAAGCCCGGTGCCTGTGTGCGGCTGTTTGTCTCCCCACGGGTGGGACCCGGGGTCTTGGGGCTCCGCGCCCCGGAACTTCGGAACGTCCGAGGAGGTCGCCCCCCCCTCCCCGCCCTGTGCGCCCAGCGATCGCCCGGGTTTCCCCGGCTCCTTCCTCCCCGCGCTTCCCACCCAGCCACCGACGCTAGAGCCGGAGCCACCCGCGCCACCCGCTCCATCCGCCCGCACTCCTTCCACCCCTCCCCGGCGCCCCTTTCCCGAGGCCCGCGGGCCGCGCCGCGGGGCAGCGGAGCTCCGCTTTGGGAAGGTCTCGGTCACGGGCGGCGGACAGCGCGGCCGCGTCGCGGGACGGGAGGGGGCGGGCGCGGGGCGGGCGGGACGGGGCGGGCGCTGCCCGAGACCCGCGCGGCTGCCAGCCGTGGCCGCCCAGCGACCGGGCGGGAGGCGCGTCCAGCCCCCAGCGCACCCGCTCGCGGGGTCCGGAAAGATGGGGTGCTGCGCGTGGTCCCCGCTGAGAACTAGCGTCCCCTCTGCCCAGCCAACTCCAACGAACGCCCCCAGCGCGAGGCTATTGGGAAGGGAGCTCGGGTGAGGCCCGCGGCCCGGGACCGGCGCGCGCCGCGAGCGCAGGGGTGTGCGCAGCCCCGCTGCCGCCCCCGCGGCGCCCGCAGCCCCGAGGAGCCTCGCTGCGCGCTGCGGGGCCGGGGTCTCCCCCTCCTCACTCAAGCTGCCCGCACGGCTGCCCCGGCCACGAGTCTGACGCTGTTGAAAGAGAGAAGAGAAGGAAGGGGGGGCACGGACACGGGTCATAGATTTGGGCAGAATTTGGAGTCTGGCTTTTCTTTCCGCCTTCCAGTAGGTCGGGACATGAAAACCTAGCCAAGGACCCTAGTTTAGGTGTAGCGAGACACTTGGTGTGAGGGTCTGAAGATCCCAGGAGTTCCTTCTTTCCTTCCTTCCTTCCTTCCTTCCTTCTTTTCTTCGTCCTTCCCTCCCTTTCTCCCTCCCTCCCTTCCTTTCTTCCTTCCTTCTTCTCTCCCTCCCTCTCCTTCCTTCCTTTTCTTTTCCTTTCTTTCTTTCCTCCCTCCCTCCCTCCGTCCTTCCTTCCTCCCTCCCTCTCTCCCTCTTTCCTTCCCTTCTTTTCCTCCCTCCCTCCCCCTCCCTTCCTTCTTCCTTCCTTCTTCTGTCCCTCCCTCTCCTCCCTCCCTCCCTTCCTTCTTCCTTCTCTCCCTCCCTCGCCCTCCTTCCTTCCTTTTCTTTCTTTTTCTTTCTTTCTTTCCTCCCTCCCTCCCTCCTTCCTCTCTCCCTCTTTCCTTCCCTTCTTTCCCTCCCTCCCTCCCTTCCTCCTTCCTTCCTCCCTCCCTCTCCCTCCCTCTTTCCTTCCCTTCTTTCCCTCCCTCACTCCCTCTCCCTTCCTTCTTCCTTCCTTCCTTCTCTCCCTCCCTCTCCTTCCTCCCTCCTTTCCTTCTTCCTTCCTTCTTCTCTCCCTCCCTCTCCTTCCTTCCTTCCTTCCTTCCTTCCTTCCTTCTTTCTGTTGTGGGGCTTGAACTCACAGCCTGGTTCTGTCCCTGAGCTTTTCCACTCAAGGCTAGCACTCTACCACTTTGAGGCACAGTTCCACTTCCGGCTTTTGGGGTGGTCCATTGGAGATAAGAGTCTCATGGACTCATGGCTGAGCCTGGATACTTAGATCTCAGCTTCCTGGGTAGCTAGGATTCTAGGCTGAGCCACCAGCGCAGGCTTCCCACGAGTTTCTTCCTGAGCATCCCCTTTCTTCCTCGCCTCCCTGAGAGTGTGCTTTGGGTGCCTGGGGTCCTACGTCCAAAAGAGAGGTGGCTCAATGTGTGGGTGCACAGCCTGGAGGACTGGATCCAACCAGGAGGGGGACCCCCAGGACCTTACCCCTGCTGGGGTCTCTCTCTGCCTCCGTGCGGGGCAAACAGGGCTGTTTGGTCCAGCTTTTTGCAATAAGGAGAAAAAGACAGCAAGGCAGAGAGAGATTCGACACGATTCTTTTCAACTTTCCTTTCGGAAGAGGATCCTGTGCCCCCACCCCAATAAAAAAAACCTGTAGAAACAAAAAAAGAGTGGGGTTCCTGTGGATAAAGGCAGATGGGCCTTGAGGCCAAAGTCGGGGTCCCAGGGCCTCCAATCAAAGCCCTCTGGTGCCCTAAACACTAGTCTTAACTGAGATGGAGGGCTGGCGTTGAACCAGAGCTCTATTGTGAGGCAGCCTCTGTCACTGCCTGCCTGGCCAAGAAGAAGAAGCCCAGCGCCCCAATCCCAAGCCCAGATTCCCCTGCTGCTCACTGACATCACATGTTGATTCTTCTGTGTGCAAACATGCCCGTTCAGCACCGGGAGAGGTGCACCCCGTGCTTGTTCCAACGCGGTATCAGCGGGTTAATGCACGAATGGTGCTGGAGAGAACCGAGGCTACGGACACCCAGCCAAGCTCGAGAAACGGTAGCAAGTCAAGGGCTGCACTTCGGTGACTCTCACCTAGGTCTATTTCCCCACCTGGCCGCACAGGTAATTAGTTAGTTGTTCTCTTGTTACTGGCTGGAATGAAAGAAAAGTTAGCTTGGGACATGAGCGAGAAAGAGAAGCCATTACAAACCTACGGCCTGGCCCACTCTTGCGGGGCAGATCACTAGTAGCACGACCCCGCATGGGTGTTCCTAGTTGCCAGAATATTAGCAAAGCCCACAGCCCACGGAGCTGAAAAAACAGAAGCCTCCAGAAAGATGAGAGCTGTCAGGAGAACGCAGTGAGGTTTTAGGGTAGATGTCCTTAAAGGCAGAAAGAAAACAACTTGGGATGATCTGCTTGATTTTATGTCCCCGAAAATGAGCTCTACAGGCTAAGGGAGAGCGAAGCCATGTTTGCTACCCGGGTGGCAAGAAGAACCCGCCCTCCCACAAGGCTGGACTGTTGGCATCTGGCATTAGGAAGCCTGTCAGCCAGGCTGGCTTGTGGCCAATGATCTCCTTAAGTAGACTGGCATTAACCCAGCCAGGGAGGAGGACTAGTTGCATTCCCAGGGATCAGAGCCAGTTAGCTGGAAGAGGCAAGGCTGAATTCCATGCATCTTTGCACAGGGAAGGCGGGGCATGTTAGCCAATCAACACACCTCCTCCTGGGACTCACAGGTGACATTTGCCAACTTGGCACTCACACAGGGATTCCACAAGAGTGTGGAAATAGAATGCCTTAGGAGAAGAGCATGGGTCATCAAAATCACCGATTGCCCTTAAAATCCATTCACCTGACAAAATTAGAGAAAGAGGGGGAGGGGGAAGAGGGGGAGAAGGGGTTCTGGTAAGTTGTAGAAGAGTCTATCCTCCGCTGAATAAGCATCCTCCTTCTCCAGTGTATCTAACAATAAAAGCCTCGTCTGAGGCTTGCTCAGGATAGCATTACTGCTAACCAGTAATTCTGTAATTCTGCAGGAACATGGGGGTGGAATAGGAAAGTAAAGAAATGGCTGGACAAATTGGGGATCAGCTCGTTGTGACAGGTTTAATAGTAGAGTAGGGATCTAAGTGCAAGTGGGAACTCACTGAATTCTGGGGGCAAAGCAGTTTACTCAAGTCTGACATTACCATGTTGCTCATTGAAGTATTTTCATAAAAATTATGTTTCCAAGCTCAACTGCTACCTCATACCCTTGGGGGGGGGGGCTGAGATGGAAGAGATCTTCTTGGGTTTTGGATTCCCTCTCAAACTATTGTTTAAATGGTATGAGTTTGGCAAAATTCCAGACATACTGTGTCCCAAGTACTTTTCCTTCTTTAACGATCCCCTGTGTGTTTTAGGGAAAATTCAAGCCACATGTTGCTCCTTCCTCCTCACATCCAAATGTAATTTTATTGAATTTTAGCCTGGTCCATGACTTCCAAATTTTGAGTCTTAATCCATAATATATTCCTATGATCTACACATAGTCACATGATACGCACGTATATCAGTAAGGAGAATATGGGGCATTTGAGAACTAGTTGTATTGCAACAGTAACATGTCTATAGACCAAAGAGTTCTGCTGAGGATGTTATACTTAGAAGGATTTGGTGGAATTATTGAACACTCAGCTCATGAGTTACTCAGTAATTCATGAGCATATTTAAAGAAGAAGACACTTCAGTTGTGTTCAGCTGGATTCAAATAGTTCTTTCCTGCCACAAGGAGCATGGTCTTTTACGCACATGGAACAGAAAGCTTTACTTGCAGGTCACAGAGCTGTGACTGCCGCATCATTTTAAACATGCATTCGAATGTGTTTTCCAATCTGAGTTTCTGCCAGTCCTGTCAGCACCTTCGCAGACAGCGTGTTTTTATGGTGACGGCAGAGGGGTGCTTAGAAAGAAAGGAGCTAGAGAGATGTGGTGCTGCTCCAGCGGAACTGGAGCCTTTCCAGAAAGGATGAAGGAACAGTGACACTCATCCACGAGAAAAGGAGGGAAGGGAGGGAGGGGGAGAGGAAAGAAGAAAAGCAGGCAGCAGGCAAGTTGGAAAGAAGGAAGGAAGGAGGGAAGGAAGAAAGGAAGGAAAGAGAGTGAAAGGAAGGAAAGAAGGAAGGAAGAAGGGAGGGAGAGAAGGAAGGAAGGAAGGAAGGAAGGAAGAGAAAATGGAAGGAGAAGAGAGAGAGAGGGAAGGAGACAGGGAGGGAGAGAGGCAGGGAAAGAAAGGGCAAAGGAGAAGCAGACACGTGTACTTAATATTGACAAAGATATTTTTTTAAATCAAAAATTCCTAATCTAACATCACTATTTTGGTTTCTAAACTATAGATCATTTTTTCGATGCCTGTGACTTTTTTGGTGATACTGCCCTGAAGTTGTCATGCTCTAAAAACAATATTGCTCATCTTTTAAAAATGTTTTTCAGACAGGTCAGTGCCTTTATTGCCTAAAATGATAAGGATTAGTTTGCCTAAGTGCTCACCCAAGATGGAGATTTTGTGACATTAAATTTATTGAAATTTCTTTTAAGGATTTAACTTAATCCTCGTAGAGCAAAGTTTAAACAAATTATGCTATATGCACATGGTGAAATAGCACGCGGCCATTATAAGTAATGTTTTATGAAATTTTACTCATAGTACCAAAGGATTATGAAATCCTAAGAAATCATGGGCAACATGATCTGAACTTTGTAAAATATGTTGAAAAGGAACATTACTAAAGAAGATTACACCAAGAGTAGCAGGTGCTGGTTTTGGATGATGTCACTTTCTTGGTTGTCATATGGTCTAGATTGTTTTTTATTCTTTACACCCATCATGTAGAACTTTTACAATCAGGAAAAGGATTAGACAAAAATCTAACCAGCCAGTATACTTGGAATAAATGTCTATTGTTATTACTCATATTATTACTTCAACTACTGTAGCTGCTATGATAGCTATTGTTATGTAGTACTGTGCCATAGCTTTACTATGTAGCCAAACCCAGTATTCCCCAACGGCCTTCCAAGGGCTGGGGTTAACAGGCATACACTACCACACCCAGCTTTTAGAAACTATTTCTTCTAACTTGACAAATTGCTATTGTTCCT
The DNA here is from genome assembly GCF_019054845.1 of Dipodomys spectabilis. Classification (NCBI taxonomy): domain Eukaryota; kingdom Metazoa; phylum Chordata; class Mammalia; order Rodentia; family Heteromyidae; genus Dipodomys; species Dipodomys spectabilis. The sequence goes on from NW_024871012.1 coordinate 1,534,581, forward strand.
TCCCTAACTATACCAAAATCATTTATTTACAAATGCAAAACCCCCGAGTACCTGCAAAGTTGCATACTTTCAGAAGATTGAACATACTGTAACTTCTGGAAGTCAGGGGAAGTTAAAAGTCAGCTAGAGATCAGGAATTAATGTTCTACAGCATTTGTTACCTAGTACACATAATGTGAAGCATTCTGCAGAAATAATCTGCTGAAATATTCAGCAGAAGTGGAATGCTACTTGCTCCAATTTAATCTTTACATATTTTATGTATGTCCAATGATCATACTGGACCCCATATTTAAGTACAAATATTATATGTCAATTAAAATATACTTTTAAAAACAGAAGCACTGAGACAAATATTTATAAGATCTTGAGATAGTAAGTGATATCTATTCTAGCAAAACAAGTAAGATGAAGACTTAGAATCTCCTCGGACATTGAGAGATCATGACATTTTCTGCAGTCTTATCCCAAGACTGGGGATTTCTGGTCCGTGGCAAAGGAGTAGAAGTAGTATTTCTCCCATTTACCCGTGGCATCTAGCTCCAGCATCCCTAAGCTGTTCACTTTATAGAGTAAGGAAGGTGCTCTATAACAAAGACCCTAGAGAGCTGCCTTGCCCCTCCTCCACCAATCAGGATCACAGCAAGATGGCATCATTTGTATGCGCCAAGCAAGGAAGGTTTCCTCTGGGCCTGGTGCCATCCCTGAGTTTCCTTTTCTCTAGGCCAGTGATCTACCACTTGAGCCATAGCACCACTTGATTTTTTTTTTCTGAGCAGTTTATTAGAGATAAGTGTCTTGTGGACTTTCCTGCCCAGGCTGATTTCAAACCACAAATTCTAACAGTACACAGTATACACACACACACACACACACACACACACACACACACACACACACACATACATACACACACACACCCATACAGCAAGCATTTATCACCACACTGTATTTCTGGAATTATGGTGACACTGTAACATGTTCTAATTAGTAAGTTTTGTCTCTATCTGCTCACTTGCCTTCCTATTCTGTTCTAAGCTACAGGGGCTGGGATTCTGCAAACATTTCTGTTATATATTAGATCTTGGTAACCCAAGGCTCTAGCAGAGGAAAGCTAAGGTGGAAAAAGAAGGAGAGATTGCTCCTTCCTATTTGTCACCTCCGGGGCTTGCTTTCTGCTTTTGTGCTTCCTTAGAAGGATGACCTTAGCAGTGTCTTTTAACCCATGCTCACCGTTCATTCCCATAGCAGTAACAGAATCCAGTTGGAAGTTTTCCCTTCCTTTGAAGATTCTATCTTCTTCCATGCTCTGTCTTGGAGACCTTAGCTTCAGCAGCAGGTACCTGCTGAGGTCCTGAGGTTCAGCTCTGAGTTTCTAATCATTCCAACTTCCTTCCTTTGTATTCTGTATCTTAGAAGTGGAAACTGCGTTCATCAATTGCTAGTCTGTGATACCCTGGAGTTCTCTTTTCCCCCTTTAAACCTAGGGAGTCGTCCATTGTATTAAATTCTGTCTATAGAAATAACAGGATGAGGGGCTGGGAAGGTGGCTCAGTGGTAGAGTGCTTGCCTTGCATGCCTGAGGCCCTGGGTTCGATTCCTCAGCACCACATAAACAGAAAAAGCCGGAAGTGGCGCTGTGGTTCAAGTGGTAGAGTGCTCGCCTTGAGCTGAAGAGCTGAAGGACAGCGCCCAGGCCCAGAGTTCAGGTCCACGACCGGCAAAAAAAAAAAAAAAAAAAAAAAAGAAATAACAGGATGATTTGTGTCTCCTGATTGGGCTTTGACACATTTCTCCCCAGTGACCTGATGGTATGAAGCAGGGACTGTCTTCTCTGAGAAACGGTATGCACAGTAAGTGCAAGTGAGCCTGAAGGTGAGTTAAGGCTCACACTGTCGTGCGCAATTATGTGTGTATACACAGATATAGTCACACTTAGGAACCAAGGAAAACGCTTTAAAATGTCTTCACTTTTGCAAATAGCACAAGCATAGTCCTTCAGAAAAAAAAAAAAAGTTGTCAGACACTGCCAGCTTATGTCTGCTAATCCTAGCTAATCAGGAGGTTGAGATCTGAGGATGGAGGTTTGAAGCCAGCTTGGGCAAAAAAGCCTTTAAGAAAGCTGGAAATAGAACCGTGGCCAAGTGGTAGAGTGTGTCTTGAGTAAAAAAAGCTCAGGGAGGGCTGGGAAGGTGGCTCAGTGGTAGAGCGCTTGCCTTGCATGCATGAGGCCCTGGGTTCGATTCCTCAGCACCACATAAGCAGAAAGAAAAAGCCGGAAGTGGTGCTGTGGCTCAAGTGGTAGAGCGCTAGCCTTGAGCTGAAGAGCTGAGGGACAGCGCCCAGGCCCAGAGTTCAGGCCCCATGACTGGACCCCCCCCCCACCAAAAAAAGCTCAGGGACATTGTCCAGGCCCTGAGTTCAAGCCCCAGGACTGGTATACACACACACACACACACACACACACACACACGCACACACACGCACACACATGCACACGCACACGCAGTTAAAGCATACATGCATAGTGATATGACCTCTGTCCTTGCTACAGGTCTTTATTGGAACTTGGCTTACAGAAGTTGGAAAGTTGTGTTTTTGCAAATAGATTCTGCAGTCTCAGCATGATGGGCCTGGTCTAGACCGAGTTCCTTAGAATGAGGACTCTTTGTTTAATCTCTCTCTCTCTCTTTTTTAAATAACCAAGGAACAAAAAGAACCCAGTGGTGAAAATTTCCCCTAAGAGGCAAATAAATTGAAGTAGACAGAGTGCTTCTGATTTGGGCAATTCTGCATTCACGTGAAAAGTATATTGAAATTTTTGTAACTATTTACCATAATTAAAGCTGTTATTTATCCAGCTTCCACAAGATAGGTGTTCTGTACTCCAAATTTCAGGTAACGTTACAACTCCTTAATTCATTTTTTTTTTTTTGCATCATCTACATTTCATAGAGAAGAGAAGTCTAGGCGGTGGGAGGGGCTTGCGTGTGGTCACAGCCTGTGGAGGGCGGGAATAACAACACAGGCTGCTCTGACTTGAAGCCAGAGCTTTCCTCTGGGAGGGATGATGGCAAACGTTGAGCTCTCAAAGAGCATTACCTTCAAAAACAATGATCAAATTGGAACACACATACTTCGGGGAGTTCATACCATTTCCAATGAGGGCAGCAAATATTCAAAATGGCAGCTTTGAAAGAGAGTTTTTACTTTATGCTTAACCATCCAGACAGCCAGTGGAGGAGCTTCCGACACATTTGGGCACTACAGAGTCCACACGAGATGCATTCAGAGGGCAGAGATCCAGGTGATGATATTAAGTCATAAAAAAGACTGAAATTTCTCATCTGCATAAACGTGGATGAAACTGGAGAGCATCAGTTTAATGAAATAAGCCAGGTTAAGGACAAAGGTTGCATGGGTAGAATCTAGACCTAAAAGAGTTAGGTAGGTAGGTAGGTGGTAGGTAGGTGGTAGGCAGATAAATAGAATGACAGAAGGTAGATCACATTGAAATACATTACACTGCACTGACAACTATTATTTAATGGGGTTAGTAGGACAGGAAAGAGCAATAGAGGGGGTCAAATATAATATATGCCTTGTGAAATATCATGGTGTGTAGCCATTTTGTCCAAATACTCCATGCTAACAATAACGAAGGCAGGAGCAGGAAACCAGCTCTGTTGGAGGTTGGTGTCAGTGGGAAAGGGAGAGCAGAGATGGAAGGAAGGTCAACACGGTCAAAGCGCTTTATGCGGTATGAAAATAGAGCTATGAAGCTGTTGACAAGTGCCTCAATCAGGGGAAAGTAGATGAAGAACGAGAGAGCAAAGTTGATCCAGGTACCTCGTATGCATGCGTGAAAACAGCTCAATGAAACCCTCCTTACAACTACTATATACTAATAAGAGACAGAGACAGCTGAGCGCTGGGGGCTCGTGTGGCTAACTCCAGCTACTCAAAGGCTGAGATCTGAGGGTTGCCATTCAAAGCCAGCCTGGACAGGAAAGTCCATACATGAGACTCTCATCTCCAATTGATCACCAGAACACTGGAAGTGGATCTGTGGCCCAAAGTGCTAAGACACTTTGAGCATAAAGCTCAGGGACAGTGCCCAAGCCCTGAGTTCAAGCCCCACAACTGACAGGGGGCGGGAGGGAGGGTAGAGACTAAGCTGACATGCTACATACAGTTGTGTTGGTTTGACATTGGTATTACTGAAACTAAGTACTGAGTATTAAATATTGGGGATATCTTTTCATCTTTTCCCATTGTCTGATATAATAATGCCTGCCTCGTGGTCAGATCTTTTTTTTTTTTTTTTTTTTTTAAAGGTTTCACTGCGTTGCCCAGGCTGGTCTCAATCTTGGAGTGCAAGGAATCTTCCCACCTCGGTCCCCTAGTAGCCGGGACTACAGATGTACACCTCTGCATTCAGCTTCATGGAAAATTCGGAGTAAATATTTGTTGGAGAGAAAGTATAATCTTTTTTTTAATCTACCATCTTGATTTAATGAATATCCAATATGCCGATACCTAGATAATTCAGGGGGAAAAATCAGATATCAAAATTCTAGTTAGCTGAAATAAGTTGCAAAGAGACTCGAGAGATTTACCTGTGTTGTAAAGATCATGCATCTAGTGTGTGCTGGAGCCAGGATTTTATTTCAGACCAGGCAAGTTCTAAGCCACAATATTCCAAAGCTTTTTTTTTTTTTTTAAATTTCATTGTCATTAAGTAGTTGTACAAAGAATTATATAGCTTTTGGATTCTCCCTGCAAAGACCAAAGCTTCAAAAGATCTCTTCACTCCTCTGTTCCTTAGTTTTCACATCTGTAAAACTGAGCATGTAATGCCTACCTAATTAGATTTAATGTAGCCAATAAATAAAGCCAAATATGTTGACAATCAAAATTGAAATTCATATTTTCAGAAACCAGTTGAGAAATATTTCTTAGTAATTGGAGACAGATTGAAAAAAAGCACACTTAAAATTACTCCGATTCACTAAAGGAAGCCAGCTGAAAAGAGGAAATTGTTTTGGACAATACTTTTAAAAAAACTAGATCCAAGTAATATTTCTTATAACTTCTCCAAACAGTGTGATGACTTTAAAGCTGTATTTATAGAAACAATTTCCTGGCTCTAAAATTAATTTTGGCATTATATGGCATTTACTTGAAAGTACATTTGCCTATTTTCAAAACTATTGAAGACATATTAAAAGGAAAATCATAAAATGAGTTGAACATTATTTAAGTGAAGTTTTGTAATACATTCTGGCAAGAGGGCAACGCTCGAAATTCACTGTAATTGAAAATCCATATGGATTCACCCACGAGGATGAGTAACTACCTTCCATCAAGTTACAATTACCCTGGAGCACTCGGAGAATCTCCCCCTCTCCTATTTGATTCCTTCTGTCTCTAACTATGGAACTTTGCCATTTTTCTCCAATGACCTCTGCTCTCTTACTGGCTTCCCTTTCCTTCATTCTCTGAACATGTGGTAAGAGCCACACTACAGGGGGCCTTGACCTGGATGCATCATCTTGCTAGCTCTTCTGCCAACATGAATTGAAGAAGACTATGGACTCAACCTTTAAGGAAATCTTCACATCCCTTATTGCCTGCTATTTCCCACAGTGTGTCTCATGGAGTCAGTGTGTGTGTGTGTGCATGTGTGTGTATGTGTGTGTGTGTGTGTGTGTGTGTGTGTGTGTGTGTGTGTGTATGACAGAATTACCTTCAGGCTGTTCTTCAAAGATGATTACTATAGGCAAGTAAGATTCTGTCTTGCCCAAGTCTGTATTTCCTAGAATGCGTTCTGTGGCCTACAACACAAAACTATGTATATGACAACTTAGTTTTCATCCCAAATTCTTAGAGCCATTGATATCACTCAATTTAAAATATAACAGTGCCCCAATTATATGTAGGTGGGCAGCTGCTCCATAACAGATTTAAATTGATGAAAGATGGTTTGAAATTCTTAATTCTAGACATTGCACCGTGAAACATGTTGGCCACTGTGAACATCATACAAGGCCATAGAACTCCTTATTTACTGCCAGGGGCCATTAGGATATTTATAACATCACTTGTGAGCCACACAACGCTATGAACACAGGCAGATGCTTGGGAAGTATGCATGCCTATGCTATCATGCCCCAGGTGATTTGTCAGGCCTTGTATGGTACGTGAACTGGAAGTTTCCCCATACCTGCAGAATAAGAAAGATGTGAGATGCAAATATCATCTCTAAACTTTGCCACCTCAACCACTTCAATGGTAATCATATATTGAGTAGTTACAGTCTCTGTGTATTGTGGAGCATTCTACCCCAGGCTCATTTTATGGGTAGGAAATTGAGGCCTAGAGCATTTGTCTCCCTCACAGTGTCACCCAGTTAGCAAGTGGTTGTCAGAATTGGAACACAGGACCCTAGAACTGAAGCCCCAGCTCTTAACTTGAATGCTATGTCTCTCATTGCGTTCCTGGGCCTCTTTCTCAGCTTGTTCACCTATAAACAAAATGGGGCAAATAATTTCTAGCCCAACAAACATTCGCTTCCTTTCTCTTGGAACTATGGTTACATTTCAACCAGTTTGTATTGAGACCACTGAAGAAGAAAGAAAAGCAATATTTGCCTAAATTTCATTCCCTGCTTTCCGGAATGATTATAGGCTTCCGTGGGATTCAGAAATGGTCTCCACTAGGGAGCAAGCTCCAAGATGCTTTCCTTGCTCCTTCCTCCAACCTTTGCTGTGACTAGAGTTGGAAAGAGCATTGCCCACATTTTAACATAACCTTTCCCATCACCAGTGGAAAGGATTGTGTTAATTTACATATGTATCAACCTGAGAGGGCTAGCTGTGTATTAACTCACCAGGAAGGAAAAGTGAAATCTAGAAGTCTAGAAAAAGGTACTTGGCCACAACTTCATGAAGCAAAGGTAGCCTTACTCTCACTTTCTACCGAGAAGGGAAAAAGAAAATGCAAATGTCCTATAGACACATTACCAAACTGTTTCTTCTTCCCACAATGAACAATCAACATCCAGGGATGATAAAATGATACTAGTTTTGTTTAATGTATACGATACTGGTGTTTAATCCATTTTCATGTCCACTAGCAATATAGTACCAATAAATATGCATCTCTGATAAACCTCTGTCTTTTGATTTTCTATTATTCAACTAAGATGCTGCATAGCCATTTCTATTGGTTATATATGAGCTTTCTTTCTCTCCCCCTCTCTCCCTCCCCTCCTTCCTTCCCTCTTTCCTTCCTTCCTTCCTTCCTTTCTTCCTTCCTTCTTTCCTTCTTTCCTTCTCTCTCTTTCTCTCTCTCTCTTTCTCTCTCTCTCCTTTTCTCTTTCTTTCTTTCTTTCTCTCTCTTTCTTTCTTTCTTTCTCTCTCTCTCTCTCTCTCTCTCTCTCTCTCTCTCTCTTTCTTTCTTTCTTGCTTGCTTGCTTGCTTGCTTGTCTCCTACACAATAAATTGAAAGACTTAAGTTCTGGAATCTGCAAAACTGTTTCTGTCTGACTAATACTAGGACAGCTACAAGCTCTCAGCTTTAGTTTCTTTATTACAAACATGAGTTCCATGTTTATTAAGTACTCTTTTGTATACCAATACTGGAACTATAACTCAAGGCTTCATACTGTGGCTTAGCCTTTTTGCTCAAGGCTGGCACTCTACCACTTGAGCCACAGATCAACTTTCTGCTTTTGGAGTTTAACTGGAGTTGAGAGTCTCACAGACTTTCCTGCCCAGGATGGGTTTGAACTTTGAGCCTCAGGTCTCAGCTTCCAAGTAGCTAGGATTACAGGCCGGGCGTGTCACCAGCACCCAGCTATCCAGCACTTCTATAGCATGCGCTGTGCGTTTGGGGAGCTGAAATGGGACCAAAATGCTGCTCTGCTCATCTCACAAAACCATTGCAACGTGAAGGACCTACGTGCTCCACTTAGTCCCAGAGCCCATATTCATCTTATTCTAAAGAATGAACTGCCTTTGCAGACCCCTGAGTGTTTCCCATACTAGCTTGCGATGGCGATGCCCATAGAATGGGAGGTGTCTGTGACCATCGCCATTCTGGGTTTAGGAAAGAGCGATGCTACTTCCCTACACTCATCAGGGACTTCACAGATGCAAACAGGAATGCCACGGACGTGGAAAAAAGAACACAAAAGGGGAGCTGTGCTTTGCTATGATCTAATCAGGGTTTCTCTACAGCACACACATCCACCTTGTGTCAGACTTCAGATGGGATTTTCCCAGGCTTCTATTGCACGTAGGGCTGGCTTGTTTTGAAGGGGAGGTACACTTCCTTCTCTTGCTCAGCTTCTACTGGCCCCCATGGTTTTGGCTGTGGCCCCTCGCTGCCGCTTCCAATGCTGCCACCTCCTCGCCTCACCTCACCTCTGCTTCTGCAGCTGCATCTCCCATGCTATCTTTGCCACCTTCACATGCAAGAAAACAGCAAAAGCAGGAAGATAGCGCTCAGCTCCTCCACTGCCAGCTGCCTCTCCTTCTCCACACACAGACCACAACGCCTCCAATCCGACCCGGAGAAAAGCAGTCAAGACCCCGACATGACAAAAATGTCAACCAACAGGCCTTGCAATGTTCCTCCTAGTGTCTGACGCTTAGACCCGATTTTTGTCCATCCAATTATACTGCTGCACAACTCTTTATTCTTTGTTAAAATGAAGCTGAGAAATGTATACACTTCCCTCTTCTTCTGGATCCGTTTCTTTGGACCCCTCTCCTGTCCCATAACATGTATTGACTATATTTGCATGCTCCTCTCCAATCAGGGATCTCACCGGAACCTGCCGATGGGTCAGGAAAAGATTTCTTTCTCCCTCATATCCTCCGTCTCCATCTTGTAAGGACATCTAAGCAAAGGATTGGAACCTCCAGGATAAGTTCTCTGTGGCAGGAAAATCTGTTTTGCCTATCCATGAACACTTACCCACTTCTAGGATTAATCTGTAAACATCTGGAAAGGTCATTATTCTGCCTCCCAAGCCAAATGAGTCACGTTAATATTTATATTATTATTGTTTATTTATATTTATTCTGCCCAGATTTCCCACTGCATGGAAATAACATAACTTTCAATGTTTGGTGAAGACAAGAAGAAATTTCTACCTGCTCAAAGTTTTGCAACTGAGACCATGAAATAAACTGACAATGGGTAGACTAAGAGGAGAAAAACAATTTATTTTTATTCCTATTATTACTTTTTTGAAATAGCACCTCGTTGTCTATCCCCATGCATGAGCCACCAGTGCTTGGCTGAGAAGCTATTTTATTTTTAAGGAATTTATATGCTTAGTTATTCCAGTCTGCTCACCTAAAAGTTAAGAGAAAGCTCCATTTTCTACTGGCATCTTACAGGGAAAATGTTCTGAATGCCAAATGGTTTTTTCCCCAAATATCCTTTCTAACAACAGACATGGGGGTGTTTGATTTGCCACAAGTTGTTTTCCTGAAATACAAGTTAATAATTCAGATTGAATATTCATATTCCCTGAGTCTCCATTATGTAAAGAAATTGATATGCCTGAGTTAAAGCAGTGCACACTGATTATTGTTCCCAATATAGAGAAACGTAGGAATGGTAAAATGAGTGGCTGCCTAGAAAAGGTCAGCAATGATAGCCCTAGGATCACATGCTACAGATTATATGCTATAGCACTGCCAGACCCCAAAAATGGTCCAAACTGCCCTCCTGAAAGCAGAGAGGTTTTTTTTGTTAAAATTATTGACTCTCAGACTAGAGGTGTGGTTCTATGGTAGAGTGACTGTCTAATGAATGACAGGCGCTAAATTCAAATCTAAGACCACCAAAAGAGGGAGAGTGTGTGTGAGTGAGAAAGAAAGAAAGAAAGAGGGAGAGAGAGAGAGGGAGGGAGGAAGGAAGAAAGGAAGGAAGGAAGGCAAGAAGGAAGGAAGGAAGGAAGGCAAGAAGGAAGGAAGGAAGGAGGTAAGAAGGAAGGAAGGAAGGAAGGAGGGAGAGAGGGAGGGAAGGTGGAAGATGGTTGACTGAAATTTAAAGTCTTTTTTTATTGTTCCATAAGACACTGTTGGAAACACAATACCTGACAAATTACTTCCGTTGTGCATTTCATTGTCTACTTTGTGTCTCATGCTTTGGTACCAGGCTTTGTTACCAATGGATTCCGTTTTGTCTTATTTGATTAAGTCTAATTCAGCGCTCCTCCGTGGCAGTTCAGGGAAATAATCCATCCTAGATGGAACACTGGCACTGGATGCTTTTGAACTCAAGGATTAGCTCTGCTCTTGGGGAATCTTAGGGTACCATCAAACCTACAGAATTCTGTAATTTAACTTTACTTATGAATTTAAAAGGCTTACAGCTGTCTTCACAGCTAAATGAGGTTTTACTGAGATGTTGCTCTCCCTGGTGGCAAAGACAATTCCCCAACCAGCAGGACCTCTGAGCTCCCAGGAGTAGGTGCTTTTACTAAGGAGGATGAAATTAGCACACATGTGTGCACGTGCACACACACACACACACACACACACACACACACACACACACACTCCATCTGAGACTTTCAGAAAACCCAGATCCAGGGGGAAGTCGTAAAGCATAAATTATTTTGAGGATTTTCGTTTAGTTTGGTTTGTTGTTCCCCCCTCCCCCTCCCCCAGATCTTGTTTGGTTGTTTTTTGGTTTTTGGTTTTTTTTTTACATGCACAGCTGTGAAGTCTCAGGAAATTTCTTGCTCTTTTTAATTTTTGCTTATCAACCAAAAAAAAAAAAAAAGATCTGAGCACCAAATGTAGGATGATAAGTCCCATAGATGATGTGGGGAGATTTTCTAAAGGATGCTAGACAAGAACGGATTAAAACCCAAGGTGGAGTTCTGACAGGCAGGGCGCGCTGTGGGAAGCGCGCTGAGGGAAACAGGTGCAGCCAAGGGCTATGTGTGCAATGTTTCTGATGTCTGTTTGTTTAGTTCTTGCTGTGGCTCTGATCATTTATAGCAACTTGAGCAAACTGGTGAGTCTTACAGATATACATTTATATCTGATTAAGTCAGATATAAATAAGTATTCATTAAGTGGAAAAAATATCAGGGGACAAACCTGAGGTTATTTTTTGCGCTCTTTGTAATTAGCTAGGGATTCTGTCTTTACTTCTTTATTTCTTGGTTTGACAAATAACTCTAAGCTCTATAGCTTTTCCAAAAATTAATAGTTTATATTTTCAGAGGGATGGGGCACTGTTCTAAGTGTTTTTTGTATATAACTCCTTTAATTTTCACAAGCCATTAGAAAGCAGATAATAGCCCTACAAGAATGTGGAGACAGAAGAGCTAAATAACTTTTTCAATCTCCCATAGCTTATAAATGGCTGCGTCAAAATTTAGAAAGGCTATTGTGAACTGCATGGTTTAACTATAATTCTACACTGTCTCTCTAAAATAATATAGTAAAAAAAAAAAAGACAAGGAAGAGAATATTTATGTACTACATCAAATTTGATGGCCCCTAAATGTAAATATCTTGTTTTTATTAGCAAGCATGGCATAATCTATATCTTTGAACTTTATTTCAGCCTTGCTGTTTACCTTTTCCTATCCAATTCTCTGTGTCTCTGTGTGTGTGTCTTTCTGTGTGTCTGTCTGTCTGTCTGTCTCTCTCTGGCATTGGAGATTGAACCCCAAAGCTTGAGCATGCTAGCCAAGGCACTTTCCCTCTGAGCTATACCCCAAGCCTCCCTTTATGGTTTTTGAGACAGAGTATCCCTAAGTTCCATAGGCTAGATTAAAGTTTGCTATTATCCTGCTCCAGCCCCCCAAGTAGCTGGAGTTACAAGATGGTGCCATTCCGGCTGGCCCTTGGCAATCTGTGACGTCTCTCAAGTTACACTTCCTGGATCTCTATGTTCTTGGACATGACAGGAGAGAGGACATTGCCCATCATCTGAACTCGACACCCTTCCCTCCCTGAGCGCTTCCCCAGCCATCTGAGCCTCTCTCCTTTATCAGTAATGTCTCCCTTCGTACTGACTCCTTCCTGTCATCATTTTAGCATATCTGAATCTCTTCTGCCTTTAAGTCAAAACAAGAATGGTCTCTTCAATCTCTGTCTTCTCTGCCTTGTCTCAGATTCCACCATATTTGATCCTACGATGGCCCCTTCCCACACTGACTTTATGGATCTCACAACTCCTAGCTTTCCTTCCACCTCGTTAACTCTTCCTTCTCAGTCTCCATCAGGGTACCTACCGCCTTGGGTACCACCTTGGATGGTAGTATCATGTTAGGTTTCCATTTGGTGACTGTATCTTCTCTTCAGGATTCAGATGGCCAGCTGGGATAATGGGCCCAGGATGTAAGTATCATCTGCCTGAGATTCGAGCCCATGGGTGCCACTTTGGCTATCACTAACTGGCTCGTTAGGGTTGCTGTGTGTTTAGCACATCTCTAGCCTGCATCTCCCGTAGACCCTATTTCAAATGGTTGGCAATGCAATTGCCTCAGTAGAAATCTACACATTATTTGTTCTAGTCTCTGAGTTCACAGTGGCAAGAACAGGTCTGCTTGTCACCACTGGATATCCACATTTCCAGCAATGCTTCACCTTCAGCAGGAACTCAATGCTTAATTAAGAAATAAAGTTAAAACAACAGCAACAAAGAAAAACCTCTTGTGTCCATATCTTGGGGTTCATTTTGTTTAGCATCATCTTATATGGTCATATGTACATAGCTTTTTTTTTTTCTGCTCGGTCATGGGGCTTGAACTCTGGGCCTGGGCGCTGTCCCTCAGCTCTTCCGTTCAAGGCTAGCACTCTACTACTTGAGCCACAGCACCACTTCCGGTTTTCTGGTGGTTTATTGGAGATAAGAGTCTCACAGACTTTTCCTGCCCAGGTTGGCTTTGAACCGTGATCCCCAGATCTCAGGCTTCTGAGTAGCTAAGATTACAGGCGTGAGCCTTCGACGCCCAGCTTGAACATAACTTTTGAGCTTTTCTGCTCATCTGATAAGATTATCCTAGACATATACTAATTGTTGCGAATAAGGGAAACCATGGGACCTATATTTCTTTGGGTCTGGCTAACTTGACTTCCTAAAAAATGGGGTGGTGACATTCTTTTGTATGTCCTTCCCCCTATGGTATATCCCTGTTGTCACTGTACTTGATTTTGGTAACCTGCATCTTGTATATACATTTATCTAATTTGGGGAGGGGAAGAAGAATAACAAGACACTGAAACAAGGACACAGGATGACCCATTGCAACAATGATAATCACACACTATGTTGGAAATAAACTTACAACTTCTGGGGGGAAGTTGGGGATGTGGGGGAGAGAAGGGATGGTAGGAGAAAAAAAAGGAGGTATAACAATGTCCAACAAGAAATGCACTCATTACCTTATTTGTGTAACTGTAACTCCCCTGTACAACATTTTTATAATAAAATAATTTTTTTCAAAGAAGAAAGAAAGATTAAGCCAGGTACCTGTGGCTCATGCCTATAATCCTAACTACCCAGGAGACTGAGAGTTGAGGATCGCAGTTCAAAGCCAGCCTGAGTAGAAAAGGCTGTGAGATTCTTATCTCCCATTAACCATCAGTGTCTCTGAGACAAGAATTGTCCACAGGCAATAGCATTCTAATATATGCTAGTCCACCCCAAATGAAAGGAAGGATGGTGACTGGGGAGAAAAATGGATAGAGTGACAAGAGAAAGGAGAAAGATGAGCAAAAATAACACCGAACTCTGGGTAGTGAAAAGTAGTAGCAAGTCCTCAAGACTTAATTCACAGTGATACAGTAATGGTAGGCTGTTATTGTAGAGAGACCAGATTAACTCCTGATGATGTCTGTGAGGCGTGGGCTTGTGCTAGGCAGATGAATGGTTTAGACTCCCGCTCAGATAACACCTCCTGGGTTTCTACCATGGGCTAAGAATTACATATGGAACATGCCCTGAAAAGGTGAGCATATGGGTCTACTTGTTTCTCTGGTGGGTGTCTTAACTACCTATGGCTTGGCAGACTCCTTGAGGAACAAGACCATATTACTAGTTTGCATTACATTCCTGAGCTCTGATCCTCTGATCTTTTGGAGGCAGGCTAAAATGGAAATAGTGTCAGGGAGTTTATCACGTTCAGAATTGGCACCTCTCCCCAACGTCTGGTTTTAAGAGCATTGTTCCTTTTTCTCTCAGCATCAAGTATGTTAAACTTGATAACTACGACGCTTCAGAGAGACCCGGGACAGTGCCATCAATAACATGGCTGTTTTCCACAAAGCACTCTATTACACTTGTCATTGGAAATGAAAGCCACATTTTTGTGTGGCATACAGAACAAATTGCACCAGACAAACAAAAGCACCTGGGCGACCGGTGCTTTCAGTGGGGCTCTTGTAATTCCTCAGTATTTCCCATTCACGTTTTGGGGACTTCAACCATCTATTCAGATATCACACCTTTCCAAAAAAGCCTTACTGTAACGTAGCCATCAAAAGATCAGAAGGCTCCTTTGGGACCCAAAATGTCCCTGTTCCTATGAAGCTCATGTTAGGAGCTTCTGTAGTCTTTTCCCTGGGCTGCGGTCCACTCAGCAGAGAACCAAGTGATACCTGGTCAACAATTCAACTTCGCCCAATCACTGGCCAGAAGGCCGTATGCTTTTAAAAACTGGATCTCAGTTTCAAACCCACTAACGTTTGCAAATACCGGTTGACCTGAGCGGCAGACACACCTGAAGCCCTGGGGCAAGGTAGCTTTCTAAAGAAGAAAATCCACATTCATAGTTCATCTAGAAGGAATTTTTCTAGCTACCTATCCGTCTCCAAGCCAGTGCAAGACCTCACATTTACCTCCAGCATTGGGCTTTTGCATTCCATTTGGAGGAAAGGTGTCTGGTAAATTCTAAGCGTTACACACCTGTTTCCCTGGTAAGTAAAAACACCTTATTCCGAAGGCCAAGGCAATCTTCCAGCCTAGAAGATGAAAGGAAAGCTTATAATAACAACAATAACATCAACAACCATAGTACTAGAGACTCAGCACGCTCTGGTAGCTCATGCCTGTTACCCTAGCTATATGGGATACTAAAATCTGAGAATCTTACTTTGAAGCTATCCCTTGGCAGATATATCAATAAGACCATTCTCTCCAATTAATCTGCAAGAAGCCAGAAGTGAAAGTTTGGCTCAAATGGTAAAGCACCAATTGTAAGCAAAAAAGCCAAACAAGCCCCAGTACTACAAAATAAATACTTTAAATGACAGACAAAAGAAAAGTAGCACTGACAACTGGCCTTTAATTGATGTCATTGGATATCAACATGAAAACCATTTGATGAGTCAGGACATGAGCTTTTCAGTCCACCAGGACTAAAAGGAAAGAGTTTGTTGGGAAACCTTACTATACAAAAAGGATATTGCACTGGGGTTGATGTTCTTCAGATTCTTTCAGAACTGCTTTCTTACAGTTTCTGTAAGCAGTTAAATGAAAAGGCAATCTCGTCTGTGCTTTTATTCAACCCTTTTAATCTAAGGATCACAAAATTCTCAATCTTGCGCGTACAAAACTTTCCTTAAGAGGGCTTTTACATTTTTAATGGGTGGATTAAATTCCTACACTACTGCCCAAGAGAAGTCCTGACAGTCTGTAGACGTTGTCTGTGATGTCTACAGATTCCATTGCCTGGTAGACACCGTCAGAAGTCCAGACGTGCATGGCCACCTGGGGGAGGGGACCTCATATTTAGAGATAACTCTTACCATACAAAAAGAGAAGACTACGGTGATCCCTCACCCATCATAAGCGTCGCATTCCAGAGACCCCTGGGATAGGTGAGAATCTGTGAAGTAGCAGAGTTTGTACTTATTCTACTATGTATATATTTTTAAGGCTTTATAACCCTTTCCCACTCTCCTATTAACCTTTCCCACACTCTCATAAACACTTCCTATGTTCTTAAACACTTCCTAGGCTCTACACCTATGTAATGTTTGCCGGTCATGGGGCCTGAACTCTGGGCCTGGGCGCTGTCCCTCAGCTCTTCAGCTCAAGGCTAGCGCTCTACCACTTGAGCCACCTTCCCAGCCCCTCCATTCTGTTTCTTATAAGGGTGTGACATGAAAGAATCCATGCCTCGGTCTCCCTTCCCGGTTCTCTCCGTGTCCTTTGTGGCTCCTGCCCCCATTTTGCTGTCAGGCAGGTTTGGGTGTCTCAGTGGGTCCTGCCATTGGCGTGGTGAGCAGGCCTCACTCGCCTGATGGGCTGCTTCCGTGCTAACTTGACTCACTGCTAGGTGTACTGGATCGCCTTGGGTGAGAGCCCGTTAGGCAGGTAACACATAGACACCAGGAGGTACCAGCCCTCCCAAATCTAATAACACAGGGAGGGACCAGGAACGTTTCCTGGTTGTCCAACCTAAAGGAGCAAATGTATCAGACAGTATTGTAACACCTGCTGTCCACCCCACGTTGTAAACAAGCCCACAAAATAGGAGAAAGCAGAGGCAAAGGCGTAATCCAGAGCCGCAGTGGTGGCCTAGGGCTCTGCATGGCCCTAATGCTGTCAGCCGTGCATGCTACTGGAGGCTTTTCAGGGTCAAACAGTTCTGATCTAGGCTGGGACACTGCATTTGCCCCTTTGGGGACCAACCAGCCACTTGAATGCTGATTCAGTGCTTAAAAGACTAAAGACTTTAAAAGTCATGGGCCTGGAGCTTTGCAGAGTTTTGAAAAGAAATCTTCCTGGCTGCAATGCCAGGCAATGAAGTTGCATATATTTATTTAAAAAAAAAAAAAGACCAAACTTTGTGTTTCTCTCAAACCATTTCTGTGACTCCCAAAGTTAGCTCACGCCTTCCAATTACAGTATAATTTTCTCCTGAAAAATTCTTCCCCACATTCAAAACTAAAACTACAATCAGACATAATTCTGAGTATTTTTTTCTCTTTAAAAAATCACTTTAAAGGAATTGTAGAAAGGGGTTTCAAGGGACCACATCTGTTTGTGAGTACAATGCATCTGGAGCATCAGCCTTCTGTCTTTCTTCCCATCTCACCCAATCGCACCCATGCCCTCAGTCTGCTTTCATTGTCACCTATGTACATTGAATATTTTGCCCATATTTTCCCACCCACCCTCTCTATTCATCTACTCTCCGCCCTTTGACTTTAGCCCTTCTGCTCCCAACACATGTTCCAGATTCCTAGTATTCATTTTGTTAAACTGTAAGTTAGTTGTTTACAAGAGTTACAGCATGGGAATCATCCCCTGCTATACCATATTTTAGTATATATATATTTATATATATATATACACACACATATATGTATAGCATATATTTATTTAGTATATATGTGTGTATTACACTAGATATATTTATACTATATATCATATATGCTATATATATTGTATGCATACAAAAGGACATGTAGACTATATGTACATAGAGGAATTTTACTCATCCATTAAGAAGAATATTGGGCTGGGAAGGTGGCTCAGTGGTAGAGTACTTGCCTTGCATGCATGAGGCCCTAGGTTTGATTCCTCAGTACCATATAAGCAGAAAAAGCTGGAAGTGGCACTGTGGCTCAAGTGGTAAATCACTAGCCTTGAGCTGAAGAGTTCAGGGACAGTACCCAGGCCCAGAGTTCAGGCCCCATGACTAGCAACATGAAGAAGAAGAAGGAGGAGGAGGAGGAGGAGGAGGAAGAAGAGGAGGAGGGGGAGGAGGAGGGGGAGGGGGAGGGGGAGGGGGAGGAGGAGGGGGAGGGGG
The DNA here is from genome assembly GCF_019054845.1 of Dipodomys spectabilis. Taxonomy (NCBI): domain Eukaryota; kingdom Metazoa; phylum Chordata; class Mammalia; order Rodentia; family Heteromyidae; genus Dipodomys; species Dipodomys spectabilis. The sequence goes on from NW_024871012.1 coordinate 1,552,387, forward strand.
AGGGGGAGGGGGAGGGGGAGGGGGAGGGGGAGGGGGAGGGGGAGGAAGAAGAAGAAGGAGGAGGAGGAGGAGGAGGAGGAGGAGGAGGAGGAGGAGGAGGAGAAGGAGAAGGAGAAGGAGAAGGAGAAGAAGAAGAAGAAGAAGAAGAAGAAGAAGAAGAAGAAGAAGAAGAAGAAGAAGAAGAAGAAGAAGAAGAAGAAGAAGAAGAAGTAGAAGAAGAAGAAGAAGTAGTCATTTGCAGGGAAATGGACCTGGAAAAAAAATTATATTAAGCAAAACACATACTCAGTCATCTGCATGTGCCGGTATTGTTTTAATGTGATTATAGTGCTTCATATCCCTATGGTACAGAATAGGCAGGGATACTATAGTTCATTACAGGCAGGAAATTTGATAGACAAACAACATGAAAGGAAATATTTGTTAATGGTGTTGGAGTTAGAGATCACTCTTCTTTCCCATAACAAACAAAAAACAGGAATCTGTTCTAGGCTTTGTGGAGAGCAAGGAAACCTACTTAAAATATCATTAAAGAACTCATCCCAACATCACAAGGGCTGAAAAGAAAGACTTAACATATTAATTTGCAGGACAAAGCCAGCCCAAGCCTACAAACAATCTATTAGCACATTCGGCCAGGCAGGGCTTTAACTCTTAGTTTTTCCTGCAGCTTGGGGAAGCTGGGCCGGTCTGCAGCCTCCCCGTCCTCCGCCTGCCCCCAGTCCCTTTGCACCTGGACCCTGGTTTTGTGTGTATGTGTTACGAAGAGGGTTTGCGGGGCGGGGGAGGGTTGGCTTTTTTTTTTTTTTGCCACGGAGAGGAGAGGAGTTTCATGGCTTCAAACATGGACATTAGATCAAGTTTTTATCTTCTTGCATAATCCTGTCTTTGATGTCACCAGACTGAACCTCTCGGAATAGAAAAGGGGAGCTGGGAAAAGAGGCCCAGTTAATTGATATGTTTAAGTGCCACTGCCCTTATTCCCTCACCAGGGTAGCATTTTCATTGTCTTCTGTTTTGCATCCTAAAAGCAGGCTTACACCGTGCAATTATGAATGGTCCCTCTGAGCAAATAATGGAAATAAATTCTCCCATGTTTGTGGGGTACAGCTCAACCATGTCTGGGCTGGACATGTGGCTCAGATAGAACATACATATTCCTTAGGGCATCATCATCATCACCATCATCATCACCATCATCATCATCATCGTCATCATTATCATCATCATCATCATCATCATCCGTGCTGATCCTGGGACTTGAACTTAGGCCCTGGGTGCTGTCCCTGAGCTTTTTTGCTCAAGACTAATGCTCCACCTCTGACTTTTTAGTGTTGATTGGAGATAAGAGTCTCCTGGGCTTTCCTGCCCAGGCTGGCTTCACACTGAACTCTTCATATCTCTGCCTCCTAAGTGCTTAGGATTACAGATGCAAGGCACCAGTGCCAGTTCCTGGGCATTATTAAAGTCACAGGTGCTTCTCACAGGATAAATATTTGTCCTCCAGTAGCTCTAATGGCAAATAACCAGCCAAGCTACATGTAGTACTCAGTCTGAGTCATCTCAAGCCTATCTTCACAACGTTGACAATCAGGATGCAGAGCTCTTCTGCTCTGCTATACAAGAACAGCAAATACTTCAAGAAATATGGGGCTCCAACATGGCTACCCACTTTCAAAACTAGTCATAAATGCAAGTTTATTTTTCAATTTCTACAAACACAAATTGTAGCTGGGTGCCAGTGGTGCATGCCTGTCATCCTAGCTACTCAGAAGGCTGAGATCTGAGGGTTTTATTTCAAAGCCAGCCCTAGTGGGAAAGTTCCTGAGACCCGTTTTACCTCTAATTAATCATCCAAAAGCCAGAAGTGGAGCTGGGGCTCAAGTTGTAGAAAGCTAGCCTTGAGTGACAAAAAGCTAAGGCACAATGCCCAGCCCTCATGTTCAAGCCACAGAACCAGCACAAAAATAAATAGATGATAGACAGACAGACAGACAGACAAGCTGCTTTGGAGTTTAAGGGAAAAAAACCAAAACAGGGCTGTATAAATTTTAAGGATTCATCTTTTCCCTATGAGCAGGCAAGCACCGTCTATACAGGACATGAGGCTGAATTTGGAAGGCAAATATATTTGCGCATGTGGATTCATCTGCACACTCTCTTAGCTGACTAATTGCAAATTAATTACTTGAAGTCAAATTGTGCCCTCTGCTGTGTGTGTCCAAGTTGGTTAATATAGTGGCTGGCATGTTTTCCAAGGAAAAGATTTACACTGCCTTATGGAACATAATAGGATCTACATTAAGAGTATTCACTCTGAAATAGAATTCAGCCCAGGGCGGCACACACAGCAGTGTTGAATGGATCCCAATCAGCGACATTAAAGAATCTCTTAATAAGGTGAGGGGCCTCTCATCTCTGAGGCTGTTCAGCCATTCATGGCTCTAAATTAAAGGTTCCTGTCACATCCTTATGAACAAAGCAAATGTATTTCCTCAGCTCTGTTTCCATATAAACAGTTAACGGGGAGTCGTACTCTCCCCTTTCATTTTCTATCATCTATAGGCTACTTGTACATAGAACCGAGGAAACACAGGTTGGAGACCATGCGATGGTAACAGCTATTGGAGAAGAGGGTGCCAGAGTTGCTGCTCCTCCACGGACTCCCACGCTCCTCCCATACACCTGTTTGGAACACTCCAAAACTTCTTCTGTAAGAGGAAGATGGTTGTGTGTTCTCCCAACAAGATTTGCTGAAGATAAGTTTCAGGGCAAGGAAAGAAGGGATTGTCTCTTCCCTCCACAACCTGAATAAATAGTGGATCTTTTCATGTGAAATTCCATTTTCTCTTTTTTCTCGTAGAAACTGTATGGTCAAGGAAACCTCAGAGAGAAACATTTGGGCTGGACTTGTAGAAATTTATACCTATCAACACAGATGCCTGTATATCCAGGTAAACTAAAACAAATAGGTGTAATATAAATGTATATTGAGGCATGATTTGTCATTAAAATTGGGGAACACATAAGCATTCCTTCCTAGGGAATGGTTAATCAAAGATGTACTATGTTGATGAAATGCCTGGGACTCTTATCATGAAGTGAGAGCTGACGATGGCGGCTTTCAGCGTCTCACACACTGAAAACAGAATGACGCTTGTGTTATTTTTCCCCTACTTTAACAAAAGACATGAGGTAATCAAGAAAAGGTATGTTTTGGATATTCCGGTCTATAGCCCTGTTGTTGGCCCTGTTGCTGTGAGTCTGTGACACAACAAAATTGCTTCTGTCACAGCCAGAAAGTCAATAGAAGGAAGAGCAGATTAGGGTCTCACCATCTCCGTCAAGGGCACACCTCCAAAGACCTAAGAACCTCCCGTTAGGCCCCTCCTTATGAAGGTTAAGGAACATCCTAATAGACCAAATCTCTGGGGACACTCAAGATTCCACCTCTGTCAGAGCTTCTCCAAAATATAAGGCCAATTTATAATGACTAGACGAAACTGAAAAACAAATCCAATTCAATTGTGAAAGCAAAATTGCTTCGTTCTTGATTTTTTTTTAAGATTCTGAAAACATCTTGCAACACTTTTAATACAAATTTATTGAAGTTGTTTTCACTCTTTTTTTCCTCCTTTTTTTTGCCCTCTTTTGCCAATAGTCTTGTCAATCAATTCAGTATTTGGTAAATATAGAGATATTTGTAGGAAATGATATGTGAGAAAAATAAATTAAAAAACAAAACAGAAAACAGCAGAGCCAGGCATCTGTGTCTCATGTCCGTAATCCTAGTTACTCAGAGACTGAGATCTGGAGCATCGTAGTTGGAAGCTATAATATCCAGGATCCAAAAGAGACTCCAAGACCCCCAGTTAAAGGAGCAAGGAACTTTATTACAGCCATTCAAGGTCCCCTTCCTACCATGGGGGAACTAGGAGAGCAGGCCCGGGCTCAGGGTAGGCTGGGTTTTCCTAGGGGTAGGTTACATACAGTTACACAGACAAGCCACGCAAGGCAGGTTTGGCACATTTTCATTGGTGATGGTTATATGACCTGTAAATTCGTTTGTTCTTTGTGGTAACGATCATAGGTAATGATGAAGAAAAGGAAGGGAAAGCTGCTAATACTGGGTTCAGTGTCCCCTGTGGGCACTGGGAAAACCCCGAGGTATTCTCCCAGAGGGCCAGAGCATTCTGGATGATTTCCCATCTGATTCTCATCATTCGTTGGTGGAAGGCTGCTAGGGCGATGGGTGATGTGCTTGCGTATGTAGGCCTGTGGAAGTGTGCAAAGTACACTCGGACGCAAAGATTCAGAGCCCTGGCCCTTGGAGTGCCTCCCGGGTAGCTACCGAGAATTGTTTTTCTTGCTGGGTGTTGGTGGCTCATAAATGTCATCCTAGCTCCTCAGGAGGCTGAGCTCTGAGGATCTCAGGTCCAGTCCACCTAGGGCAGGAAAGCATGTGAGACTCTTATCTCCAATTAATTAATCGCCAAAAAGAGAAGTGGAGCTGTGGCTCAAATGGTTCTAGCCTTGAGAAGAAAAACAAAAGCTCAAGACAAGGCCCAGGCCCTGAGTTCAAGCTCCAGGACTAGGCCCAGCACTAAATAAATAAATAAACAAAATCCCTCTCTGAGTGTCCTTGCTGGCATTTTTGTTTTTCTTCTTAAGGTGTGACTATCCTATGTAAGGGGCCACGGAATCTTCTTGTGGCTTGATTTCCATTTCCCTCATAGTCAGTGATGCTGTCTACTTTGCACATATGTATTATCCAATTTTATGTCTGCTTTGGAGAAATGTCTACTTTGATTTTTCAGCCCATTTCATAATTAGATTATTTGGGATTTTTTTTTTTATTGAGCTGTTTGAGTCCTTTATATGGTTTAGATCTGAACTCCTTATCAGGTGTGCAAATATTCCCAATCCACAAACACAAGAATTCATTTATTTATATCATCTTTGATTTCTTTCATCAGTGCTCAGTAGTCTTCATTGTAGAGCTCTTCTGCCACTTTAATTAAATTTATAGCTAGATATCATCCGTGTGTGTGTGTGTGTGTGTGTGTGTGTGTGTGTGTGTGTGTGCGCGTGCGCGTGGTGTACTGATCCTCCAGCTTGAACTCACAGCCTGGGCACTGTCCCTTAGCTTTTGTGCTCAAGGCTAGCACTCTACCACTTGAGCCACAGCTCCACTTGTGTTTGTTTCTCTGCTTCATTGGAGATAACAAGTCTTTCCTGCCCAGGATCCTCAAATTTCAGTGTGGCATGAGCCACTGCTGCCCCAGCAGAGTTCATGTCTTAGTTCCAATATTTTCTTGGTGAAGCCTTTGAGATTTTCCATACACAAAGTCATGTGGTGTGTAAATAAGAACAGCTTAGCTTTATTCTTTCCAATATGATACCCTTTCTTTGTTTTAAATCTTTCTTTAAAGGCTTTATTTCCTCAACTTCTTTCTTTCTTTTCTCCAAATCAGGACTTTACTATGTTGAATAACAGTGGTCAAATGCTAGTTCTGTTCTTTAGAAATGTAATGTAGTGGAAATAACTCGGGGTGGTACGGTACTAGATGCTCTTAACCTGAAGTGAAATGAATTAGAAAATATCCTGTCTCCTTTTCCTTAGAAAGAATCAATATTGTATTTGCTTTTTCTTTTGCTATCATCTTTTTCTGTATTTGCTTTTTAACCACTGAGAATTTTTATTTCAGGAACTCTTTTAAACATTTTTCTCCCAATAGTCTGTAACTCATATACAAATGTAAGAAAAAGAAAGTATAAGAAATAAATCAGTTGATGTATTTTTAAAACATTTTTACATTTAGAATTAAACTTTTCTGAATCACTTTTTGCAAAGCAGATACATTTGATCTCACAATCACAAAAGTAACCTAGAAAGGTCTATTATTACCATAAACTTGTATTCAGGCATAAAAAAATAAGGTATTTTGTAATTATCTGGTTGCATTTCACTTTCAACTGGTATAGAGATTCAGACTAAAAACCTTTTGTTTCCAAACAAAGTTTAATTGAGTTCAGGTTGGTTTCTGAAAACAAGCCTTCCCGTTTAAAAGCTTTAAAATGAAATGGACCATCTTTGTAACTCTCCAGCTCCAAAATGCAAATAAATAGCCCTCTAGGTGCTCCCTGTATATTGTTACAAAACCTACATCCTTGTCACCTCTTTTATAGTCCCTTTTATAGCCATTAATGTTTAATTCTGGAGACATAGTCCCTGCATTTCTGCTCCTCTGGTGGGAGATAAATGTGATTTAGATGCTGTTTTATGCATGCTTGGGACTGATGCTTCTGATTGTGTCTAATCCCCAAGAGAAAAATGGCAAGTTTCTGCAGACCCTTCTTTGCTGGTCATAAAGCAAATATTGAACAATGGCAGCAAGCTATGAACTTCCTGATTTTTAATTAAATAATTTCTGGTGAAATATGACTGCATGGACATTGCACAGAGAACTCACAAGATCCACCTTTGTGTGGAGCATATGAATTCCTTCGACCCTTGAGATTTCCCAGTGTCTGGGAATGTCAATGGCTATTTCTTGAGCTGTATTTTCATAACTTACAACCCTCTGGTCCCTTCAGGGGAGTACAGGGGCTACCCCCATTGTGCTCTCTTAAAAAATAGATTTCAATTTCCACACAGAGCTTGTTATTGACACTTAGAATAAACAAACTCCATCAATCAGCCACCCCTTAATACTTTGGGTACCCCCAACAGCCATTTAACATGAAGGAATGATAAGCTTTTATTGTCTTCAGCCCTTCTGTTATCGCTAGTACTGAATCTGCGGAAGAGAGTTGAAAGAGTCTCACCACATTAAGTCTTCATGATAGTCCAGAATGCTCAGGGATCATTCTCTGTCTTAATCATTGATGAATTTGTTTACAAACGTATAATCCACTCAGTGTGGTCATTGTCAGTTGTCTGCAGACTCTGCCAAGGTGTTAAGTAAAGAGAACAAAATTTGTTCTGAAAATCACTGAGAAAAGATGTGTGGATAGATAGGATCAAAGTATGCGCATATTACTGGGCACCTGAGGCTCACACCTGTCATCCTAGCTACTCAGGAGGCTGAGATCTGAGGACCACAGTTTGAAGCCAGCCAGAGCAGAAAAGCTAATCACCAGAAAAAGCCAGAAGTGGGGCTGGGAAGATGGCTCAGTGGTAGAGCGCTTGCCTTGCATGCCTGAGGCCCTGGGTTCGATTCCTCAGCACCACATATGCAAAAAAGAAAAAAGCCGGAAGTGGCAGTGTGGCTCAAGTGGTAGAGTGCTAGCCTTGAGCTGAAGAGCTGAGGGACAGCGCCCAGGCCCAGAGTTCAGGCCCCACAACTGGACCCCAAAAAAAAAAGAAAAAAAGAAAAAGCCAGAAGTGGAGCTGTGGCTCAAGTGGTAGAGCACTAGCCTTGAGTGAAAAAGTCTAAGGACAGCTCCCAGGCCCTGAGTTCACACTTCAGTACTAGCCAAAAAAACCAAACAAAAAAACAAACATGTGTACAAATGTACACAATCTATTCACCCTCTCTTACTTTCTATATTTTATTTTAAAAAACCACTAACTGAATTTGCTGATGAACATCTACCAGAGGTTGATGCCTTTGACATAGATTTAAATGAATCATTTGCAAATAATGATTGAAAATTGAGAAGAAAATGCATGCTCTGATTATCTGTGCATCACCTTTTAGTAGGAAGAGGGTGGATGGAAGGAGAAGGAATAGAGTAAAAAAAAAAGAAAGACCTCTAAAACCATGTGATGACTTGGATGTGCCAATGATTAGTCTCGGTATTCTTTTTTTCTTCCCAGAACTGGAGACTGAACCCAAGATCTTACACATGCTAAGCTACTAAGCTCAGTAGTGCTACTACTGAGCTACGCACTCTGCCCTCCCACCCTGCTGTTTTTTGAGACAAAGTCCTGCTATGTTGACCTTGAGCTCTCGATGCTCTTGCATAAACTTCTCAAGTGCTGGGATTAGAGGCGTGCACGCCCATTCTCAACTGGTGTCAGGGTCATCTTTATTCCATGTTTCAGCTGTATCACCTATGGTGAGTTGGATTACTTTTCTGAGCATCAGTTTGCTCGGGGGATGGAAAGAACTTATAAGTCATGTCTTTGGAAACCATGCACTCATACAAGTCAAGCCAATGTGTTAATCCTGCTTTTGTTTCTATTACATTCCCTGTATGAGAAACAGAAAGCTTCTTTTTCTCTCTAAAGTTGGATTCTATTTGTGATAGTCATAAATCCTGTCCTAAGGAGGAGCTGACCTGGCAATAGGCAGATCTTCTGCAGAGCAGAGCTTTTCAAACTTCAGTGGCATCTTATTACAATGCAGGCCTGGGTAGGGCTGCGATTCTGAATGTCGAGTCAGATCTCAGGTGAGACGCAGGTTTGATGAACTGTGGAAGCTCTTCGTAGCGCTCAGGGGCTGCTTCAATCCTCCCATACACTGAGCACACATTATTTATTGGATCACAGCACAGAGTTGTAAGAGCTGTGGCTGATGTCATTGGAGACATTGCCTGTGGTGATAAATGTACCCTTTGGGAATGATTGAAGCCCACACAAAAAGATTGTAAACCAAACGACAGGGTGAAACAAGTAAGGGAGAGCCATCCTGTGTAAGAATCTGCCACGTGGCCTCCTCTCTTGGCTGTCACTCATGATAAATGGCTCTGTGTAAAAGGCTGGACTCTCGTGCAGTGTTGGCTTGCAATTAAACACCCCTTGGCTCCTCTGCCCTGCCTTCATTAGCATACTAGCCACAAGATACACCCCAATTACATAATACACAGCATATCAAGTCGGAGACAAATCTTTGTTTGGGTACATTATTGTAAACACAAGGCCGTCTCTCCAAGTAGGGAATTTCCTTTTATTATTTAAAGCATACATTTTGACTTCATCACATCAATACAAGATAATATATGAAATATAGATGTCATAGGAGAAGGAAAACAATAGGCAGGTAATGCTACCTTTATCAAAGCCATGCGTACACTGTGGTCTCCTTTTTATTTATTTATTTATTTATTTTCATCAGTCTGTTTCCTGCTCTGAACTAAAGCTGTGAGCAACACATAACTCTCTCATCATAGTAGAGTTAATTTCTTACATAAACAAACAAATGTAGAACAAGCCAGGTGGGGATAAGTAAACAACTAACAAAGATAAAATACAAGAAAAGAAGAAAGCAGATGTTGGAAATCTGTTTTCTGCAGAGAGGATATTGGTAGCGATAGGACTCAGGGAAGGCCTGAAGGAAGTCTTGAGGTATGCAGTTGTGCAGCTAAAGGGATAATCATGCCACACACACACACACACACACAGAAAAAAAAAAACAAGAACTTTAAGACTTGCCATGAGCAACTTCAAATACCAGGCTTCCTTCTTAATGAGGACTTCAAACAGGAACCAAATATTAGAATACTGTTCACTGTTTTTCTAAATTCAATAGGGAAAAGAGAAGAAAATGAGCTCCATTGTATGTGAGAATCTGATAATAAGTAATCTTCTTTAAAATATATGCCATGTTGGAAGGGGGAAATAATGCTCATATAGGTTATTTTGTATGTAATAATCATCCTTTTAAATGGATGGTGGTGGATAAATGAAAAAAATAATATTCTCAGCTTCTTTTTTAAAACAGTCTAAATATTACTGTAAGCTACCATTATGCATTTATTTTAGAATCTATTAAGGAGCAGAAATGTGCTAACAACTCAAATAGTATATCAAAAAGTCAAAAAATAAAAATCATCTCAATAGACTTAGAACAAGCAAGTGTCAGGGCTCTTCTACATCCGGGAATAAGCATAAACATTCTTTGCCCTATTCCTCCTACTATCACGCTGGCATTATAAATGAACATAAGACTCTGGAGGGTGGACAGAAGAAGATAGTCTGGTTAGGGATCTTGGGACCCAAGGAATGACATAGTGGTAAGTTCCATGGCTTTTTGCTGCCTCATTCATCCCAGATTCTGAGCTGAAGAAGACCATGATTCAGAAACACCAACAGGCATAGACAAAAGTAAAAGCCTCACCAAATCCAACTTTCTTTAGCCAAGGAGTAGAGAAAGGACAGTGTAGCAAGATGAAAAAACTTTTAGTCAAAAACCATTCTACCCAACCAAGTTCCAAAGACAACACTGTGACACATGCTCATCCCCACCAGCCAAGACGAAATGAGAAGCCTAAATTTCCATCCCTGACAGGCTGTAACAAGGCACCTCAGCCCCCTTTCATGACTGCGTCAGAGGAGATCAGACACAGTGGTGGAGTTTTTGACCGCACTAATTGACAAGGACTTCCTCATCCTTCTGCTGTGTCAGCGGAGACCGCTCTTGGAGCATTGGCTTGTACTTCCTATTCCAGTCATAAGGAAACACTTTTCTCTCTAGTGGAGTGGTGTTAGAAGTCATGAATGAGGAGTTAGGACCTCATCATTGTCCAGCAAACTAAGGCAATCCTCACTTAGTAGAGATGGAGACCACTTGGAAAGCCAGAACTCCACCTTCACTCAGTGATAACAAGGGAGCCTCTCAACTAAGGTATCACCAGTGTTCAACAAGAAATGTACTTACTCAGGTAAATGTAACCCCTCTGTACAGCATCTATACAATAAAATAAAATTTTAAAAAAAGGCATCAGCAAAGTGGAAGTGACCTTTTACCTTTACGTGACAGCAATGAGACAGAGCACCCCCCAGCCCAACTAAATAGTGCCAGAGAAAGCCAGATAGCTAAAACAGAGGGCTTAAGTAAGATCTGGATGGAGTCTCAAATCTCATAACATGATAAGAAAATGTTCACATCTCAGCTGAAAAATCAATGATCACATCAAGGATAAGGAAGATCTCAAATTATATGAAAAAAAGACCATGCAGTGGCTCAAACATTTAATCCTGGCTACTCTGGAGGTAGAGATCAAGATCATCATGTTTCAAGGACAGCCTGACCAAAAATTCAACAAGATCTCTTCTCAACTAATAACCTAAATGCTACCCGGGAGGTATAAATTGGAAGATTATAATCCAGACTGGCCTGAGCCAAAAACTAGATAAAAATGGGCTTGAGGAATGGCTCAAATGGTAGAGTATTTGCTTAGCAAGCACAAGTTCATACCTCAGTACTGAAAAACACACATTCAGTAGATGCCAACAGACATAAAATTATAAATGCTTAAGCCAATGATTAAATAGCTTCATTGAAGAAATAGACCCTGTAAAGAAGGATCAAATAGCAAGTTTTAGAAATGAAAATATCATCACTGAGATGATATCATCACTGAGACTCAGCAGATGAGCTCAATACCATAATGAAAGAAACAAAGGGGGAAAATCAGTGAACGCTACAATTATAGAAATAATAGTAGAATTTCTCTGAGGAACGAAGAGAGACTAGACTTAAAACCTGATGAGTCAGGCATGCTGATACATGCCTGCAGTCCCAGCAACTCAGAAAGCAGAGGCATGAGAACCACAAATTCAAGAAAAGCTGGGGCAAGTTAGACTCTCAAGGACTCAGGACTTGGCTCCAGTGGTACTTGCCTAAGTGTGTGAGGCCTGGGTTCAATCCCCAGAACTGACCATTTGAACGAAAACAAGGCCTGAACAGACCCCAAGACAAAGCAAAAATACCATTATACCATCAGGATTCTGAAAGAGAATGAGAGAAAGGCTGAACAAGTAAATAACAGTACAGACATTCACAACTTTGACATTAGTCATAAGTGTGCAGATTCAAGAATTTAAGTGAATGACAAAATGAAATCCAAATCAAGGCAGATCACAATTACACTTCTAAAAACAGAAGACAGGAAAAGAAAATTTTGAAAACAACTGAAGAAAGAAAAACAGCGTATTAACAATGAAAATCTATTAGAAGCTCAGCATATTTCTCATTAAGAACCAGAAAGGCAAGAAACATATTTTAGCTGTGAAAGAAAACACCTGCTAGTCCAGAAACCTATACCTAGTAAATATATCCTTCAAGAGTGTTGAGAGAAATCAAGACATTTTCAGAGGAAGAAAAATTAAGAACATCTGACAGCAATAAACCTACCGGAAGGCAATTTGCTAATGGATATTATCTAAAGAGTTAGAAGAGAAAAATCAAAGAAGGAACATCAGTAAAGAAAAGGAGAAATGGTATTAAAAAAAGGCAGAAGTAAAGATTAGTTTTTTCTTCCTCTTGAGTTTTCTAAATTGTAGTTGAAATAAAACTTCTAATGTAGTTTGAAGAAATACTAAATAATTACTCCATATACATTTAGTATAAATATACACTTATACTTTTTTTGAATAGTTCCTCCACATACATAAGTGTATAATACACAAAAGCCTATTATTGGGGGCAAGTAGAGATGCAAAGAAAGGTAAAGTTTTATATTTCACCCAAACTGCAACAAGACACTACCAATACATTGTGATGTATAATAATGTATTTATATATACAGTTATATGTATATATATATATAAATAACAGAATATAGAGTAACCATTAAAAGCTACACAAAATATATTCAAAGCATTACAGAAAAATCAAAATGGAATTCTTTAAAAAGTTTACATAATTTAAAAAATTAAACCTGAAAAACAAAAACTAGACAATAAAGGAAAACTCAAAACATCAGACAAGCTTTAAAATATCAATACTTTTATTAAATGTATATGCATCATAAAGATGCTGATTGACAGATTAATTATAAAACATGACTCAACTATAGACTGAATACAAGAAACTCACTTCAAATATAATAACCTAGACAAGTTGAAAATTAAATCACAGAAAAAAGAATGCTGAATATTAAGCGAAAGAAAGGAGTGACTTATTAGCATAAGATATATGAGCCTTTCAAACAATGAAAATTACCAGAGATACGAAGGACTATTTCATAATGATAAAATAATGTATTCTTCAAGAAGATAAGAATAATATAGATAAGCCCACAACACAGCTCCAGGAACTGATAGAATGATCAATGTAGTAGCAGTACTAGGCATTTAGGTAGCTGAGGGAGGAAGATCATTAGACCTCAAGAGTTTGAGACCAGTCTGGACAACACAAAGAAACCTTGTCTAAACAAACAAACACCCGACAGAGCTGACAGAGAAGCAGATCAATCTATTATACAGCACTACACTTGTTTATTATATAGGACTGGAATACATTAAATACTAGATCAACAAGTGTACAGAAGAATTGAGAAATACCATTAAACAGCAGGAGCTACCAAACATTTCTAGACTGTTCCAACTGACTAAAAACAGCAGGACACAGCATCTTGTTAGCTCTACATGAAATATGTATATTCTCAATGATCATTCCATGTTTAAAACTTTAACCATGTGATCAAGCAGCACTGTCAGTCATGTGACAGACTGACATTATATGTGCTCCCCAGTAATGCAAAGGAAAGTACACACTATGAGTAACCTATGAAGAACTTTGCCTGAAACCTAACAGAGTCATGAAAAATAACAAACTCATTCAACAAGGTAACCAGTCTAGGCTCTCCAACAATACCAGAAGGAAAAGGCAGAACTTACTGTAATCAATATAAACAAGACCAAAGAACTCCAACAATTAACTATTGCACATCATCCTTGACTGGATTCTGGAATTTCTTTTTTAAAATGAACACAAAGATGTTATTGATATAACTGGTGAAAGCAAATGCAAATGATATATCCGATAATAGTATCGTGTCAGCCAAGTATCTGGGGAGTAGAAATGGTAAATTCATGCTCAAGTATCTAGTGAAGTAAAGTCTGGATATCCGCAGGCTGTTTTAAGTGATTCAGGGAGAGACAGAGACAGAGACAGAGAGACAGAGAGACAGACAGAGAGACAGAGACAGAGAGAGACAGAGAGTGAGAGAGAGAGAGAGAATAGGGATGAGAGAAACAAAAATGTGGCCAAATGAAGCTGAATTTAAATGAAGGCCATAAAGGCATTTGAATTATCTATTATCACATATTAAACTACGGAAAATGTAGTAACTCAAAAAAAAAGTAACCATTGCATTATAATCCATCAGTTTGTGGATCAGGAATTTGAAAGCAGGGTTGAATAGATAATTGTTCTTCATCATGTCTCATTACCTAGAATTTTACTTGGTAGATGACTTTCACAAAACATCCAGACATGTATAATATGACGAGTTGGTGTATGTAGACAATGTATGATGAAATACAATGAAATACTCACCCAAATTTTGGTTAGCTGGGCACGAGAGTACATACCTATAATCTAGGCACTTAGTTGGATAAAGCGTGAAGGTTGTGTTCAAGGCTAGTCTGGGGGCTACATAGTGAAATCTTGTCTTAAAAAATAAAAAATAAAATAAAAAAGCACCAAACATAGAAAAAAAAGAATTCAGTTGAAGCCTCAGCTTTAGGCTATTGAGATGTGAAATCTTTCAAAGGTGGTGGCTGTGTTCTGAGGGCTTCGTGCTGGTCTGGCAGCGTGGCTTCGGTGCTCAGGAGTGCTGTTCTTCATAAGTTTGAGTCTTCCTGGACCTTCCTTCCTTGTTCACATACATACCTCTTCCTCAAGTAGCAGGTTCCATCTTGCCAGAGATCCCTGGTCAGTCAAAGCGCTATGCTATTAGTCACCAGCTCATAGCCAAATAAACCTCTTTTCTTTGTACATTATACCATGTCAGACAGTTAGCTAAGCAACTCAATATGCAACCTGGGCACATAGAAACTTGATTCGTCTCAAAAAAAATCCCATGTTCAAGTTTTAGTAACCAACTTGCAAAGTTACCGTTTAACTTCACTGTCTTTAGCTGGTGGCATTTTTTTTTTTTAAAATTTTGAGACAGATGTCTAAAATTTGAATGTTAAAATTAAAAATTCTAATTTTTTTTTACCATTACATTCTTTTGCAACCTATGTATACTAGCCAATAATCAGGTGATGGATTGAACCATCAGTTAATTCTTTCCTAGGATCTTTATGACACCTCTTCAAATATAATTTAGATAAGTTTTGGGAAAACAGATAGATAAAGAGATAGAGAGATAGAGAGATAGATAGATAGATAGATGGATAGATAGATAGATAGATAGATAGATAGATAGATAGATAGATGGATAGATAGATAGATAGATAGATAGATAGATAGATAGATAGATAGATGTAGATAGACAGGTAGACAGACAGACAGACAGACAGACAGACAGACAGACAGATAGATAGATAGATGTAGACAGACAGAAAGACAGACAGACATATACATATACATATACAGCTGCAGTAGGGTTTGAACTCAGGACTTCCTATTTGTTGGCATGCACTGTACCAACCGAGCCCTACCCCAGCAGGTTTTTGCTTTAGATGTTTTTCCGATGTTTTTAGTTATTATTTGTCGATTGTTTTAGTTATTTTCACACATTTTGTCCAAGGCTAGCTTTGGACTAGGCTTCCCTCATAGCTGGTTTTCCCGTACACATCCCTCCATAAGGCAAGACAGCTTATTTGTTGAAATAGTGGCCTTACTAACACCTTGCACATGCTAGCCTCTAACTGTGATCCTCCAGATCTCTGCCTCCTCAGTAGCTGGAATTACAGGAGTGTGCCACCATACCTGGTCCTTAAATTTTTGAATTACTGACTGAAATATTTCATACTTTGTTCATCCTCAGTGCATTCCCAAACTAGACAGCCAAGAAAATGACACTCATTTTGACCTATGTTTTGGAAATCTGTCTGGAAGCCTGATTTTCTGACAGGTCAACATTTGAACATCCTTTCTATAGCTAGCATCAAAAATAGCTATTTATAGTCAAGTATTTGATAAAAGCTGATACGGGTTTTAGGGGCATAGCAAGCAACCAAAAGCTCCCATATCAAGAGTTTTAATATCAGAAGTCAGCATGGGAGATAAGAACGAGCCTTTTCTTCCATAAGTTACTAGTGTGAGTGGAATTTGCTGTGCAGGCTTATCTAAGCAGATAGATAAATGAAGTCTAGTTGCATTTTGATACAGTATAGGCAATCATTTTAAATTTTCCACAGTTTTATTAAAAATTTCATACATTTTAAAAAAGACGTTTTAAAAACAGGTGATTCAAAACTCCAATTTCAAATCTCAGTACCTAAGAGCAAGGGGAAAATCACATTTTTTCTTGTCATGATCTAACACATTCATCTAGACTTTATTATAATGACAATAGGAATTAAGTAAAAATTTAGATTTTTTTTTCATTTTAGATTTGCCTAGCCAGTTGTCTCAGCATTATTTATGAGTCAATATCTATTTTACCAGTACTAGTAGCTTTTCATTGCATCAACTTAGCTAAGCTAGAACTGTGCATTGTACTACCTTTCACTAAACAGGAGAATTACATTATTCATTTTTCAATTATTAAATATTCAGAGATCTAGACTACACAGTATTAAGTCCAATTTCTTCCTGAATGAGAAAAAATAGAAAGGTTTTGACATTGAAAGAATAATGCCTATCTTTATGAGTTAACCTGAAAAGTCAAGTTGGTATTTTGCTTTCATCTTTATTAATATCTTGCCTAATCTACTTCCAGTGTAATTTGCCAAGGACTACTTTGTTTGCCTTCACCCATTTCAGCATGCCTAGCACAAGGGATTCGTAGAAGACTGGAAAGTATTTGAAAACAGAGCCTTCCATGCTATCCAAAGTCTGCCATATAATTTGCTTTCCTGACTTCAATTTAGAGGCCAGGTGTGGTATTTAGGGAAGTGGAAAAATGATGGTTAGTGAAGTTTCCTGCTTTGTTTCTAGTTTTTGATTTTCTAATTCATCTTTGTTTTGCTTGGTTATTATGAGATATTATATTATAATTATATATGATATATTATTATTGAGTGAGTTCTAGCCTAGTCACAAATGGTAACTGAAAACCCGATATGAAATTTATCTCCAAAGCTACCAGTCAATGGGATGAGATCTGAGTGTTGGGTCAAGTGATGTAATTGCCCCTCCCATCAAAGAAACTGCCTCTCATTAGATTTGGCCTCATTCGAAACTAAGACATTGTCATAAATATGATATAGGATTCATTTCAAAAGATCAGACCTATTAAATCAGTACTGGAGCCTGCTAGAAGATGTAATTTTAAAGTACATTCGACACTCTTAAACACATGACCCTTCTTCCCCCAGGTACCCTGAGAAAATTGTAATTAAAATGTAGTCTATTGTATGGTTATATTTTTAAGGGAAAAAAAACCCTCATCAGATCTTTAAAACATTAGAATATTGCACACCAGAAGTGTTTGGCTTTCTTCGGCTGGATTCCACGGTAAGTGCAGAGTGCTTATCTCTGCTGATAATGGAGAACCTGAAAAGTGAGGTGACATGCTTCAGATGATGAAGAAAATGTAAATGCATCTGGTTTAAGGGGAAATAGACGATCTGCTAATTGCTTCAAGAATTGAGTGATTTGTGAGACCTCAGGAGAGGGTTCATTTCTCTGATTTGCATGCACTTCCTCATGCTACCTGGCTTATTCCAAACGCCTCGATGATCTTCTGCGTGAAGCCTTCCACACACAAGAGAGAAGTCAGTGACTCTGGGGACCAGGACGCTTCTTCCCTGTAAAGAAACTTGTCCCTGATCTCCAGTCCTTAAGAGAGCGGACTTCATGCTTGATAAATGATCTGGTTTTCTGAGGGTCCATTGTTTTCTCATTATTATTATTGTTGCTGACAACTAATTGGCTTAATTTTCATGAGGAAGCCAGTGAGCTTATTAATGCGGCACTTGCAGTTTTCACAGTGGTTCTCTCTGATAAGGATGGGTAGAAAGAGAACAAACACTATCTTTTTGGCTCCTTTCAGAGCTTGTGACAGCTTTGGTAACATACATCACCAAAGATTCTCAGAGCCACAAACTCACATCTAAAGATGGAGTTAGCTCACTTTTTGTGCAGGTGGAAAACAGTAAACCCTCTTGAAGGAGTTGAATGGGGTAGAAAGAAGCGAAGGGTGGGAGAGGAGAAAGGACAATAGGAACACGGAGAATGTGTCCAGAGGGAAGGGAGACAAAGGAAAACTGCACAGAAGGGAATAAAAAGAGATGGAAAAAGACCCTAAAAGAAGAGGAAATGAGGGGTAAGCCAAAGAGAAGGAAGAAAAAGTAAGTAGAAACGTACATAGCTAGCTAGCTAGGTACGTAGGTAGGTAGATAGATAGATAGATAGGAATATAGAAAGATAGAAAAGAATGAACTAGAAACAGAAAATATCTGACACAATATTATGTAATATGAATATTTATTATACTACTTACAAAATAAGCCAAGCAAAAGACCCTTTATACTTGCAAAACTTCACATTTGGAATATAACAAAAATTGCATGATTTTTTAAGCTGGAGAAGCCTGTGTCTTCTTTATTGAGAACATTAGCAACCTTGAAAAAATTAAACTTTCTCTGTTCATTGAAAACAAATATTTTAAAGTAATGCCCCACTGTAGCTGTTTCTGGACATGCATCAGGATAATCAAAATGTTATGATTTTTCATTTATCTTAAGTACATAACCATGATTTTCAACAGTATAAAGCGTTATAAAATGTATTCAGGATAAAATGCACTTTAAAAATTAAAAGATGCGTAAGGTTAACTTTCATTTCAGAGAAATCTGTTAAATATGAATGTACGAAATGAATAAAATATAAGGTCATAGGCAAATCATCCTGTTTTCATGAACCTTGATCATATAATGGAAGTTAGATTTGCCACTGAAATGTGAATGAAGATGGAATTCAAGATAAGGTATTAATCATAATTAGAATGACGATGACAGGTCTGCAGTGACAAATACTTAACAAGTAGTAAGGATGCTTATTCATAACAAACCTCTTAATTCATTAAATTCTTATTAAGAGGGCAACCTCTTAATAAGTTCAACATAAAGTTGGTATAACATGCTATTTGCATTTCCTCTCTTTTATTTCCATTTTGGGGGTGTTAACAATGTTAACAAATTGAGATAAAACATTTAAAACATATAATTACTTGGATATAGTCACATAGTAATTCCCCAAGCAATTGCACGGTTCTAAGTTGTCAGTGTGCATATTAATTTATCATAGCCACCCGCCTCTCTTCATTGACTTGCTACTAGCTGTTAGAAAAACAGATTAAGAAGCACATGCTGCCCATCTCGGAAAGTTTCATTGAGGCCCAAGTAGGGCAAACACTGCTTTCCAATTAGAATCCCGCTGTTCGCCAGGGCTTGACAATGACTAATTACAGTCCTAAATGACTTACTATGTTTGAATGCATGATTATTTATAAATACATTTTAAGAGCTGCACAAAATAATTGTTCCTAGCTTAAATATGAAAGGCTAGTTGGTGCGTATGTGAGTGTGCAAAGGGTGTGGACCTGTTGAACACCTTGAAGTCAAAGGAAAACATGATTTAGTGTTCATTTTAAAGTGGACTTAGACCACCATTATGTTATATGCCACAAAGGAGAAGGAAACGGGTACATAGCTTATGATAATGGAGTTGTAAGATGGTAAATGTTGGGTTTAAATTTCAGTGCAACTACTAAACCTATCACCAGAGGAATTTGGGGGAGGCGAACTGCCCTTTGTGGAGAAAAGAAAAGGTGAGATTTTGACTGTCTTATACCTCACTATCACCTCTCTGTCTGTCTCTGTCTCTCTGTCTCTGTCTGTCTCTGTCTCTCTGTCTCTGTCTCTCTGTCTCTCAGTCTCTCTCTAAGTAGAGCCATCACATCTGCAACCCTAGCTGGTTGGGAAGCTGAGATCTTGAGGTTTATGGTTTATGACCACATTGGGCAGAAAACTTTACAAGATCCCTTCTCAATGAAGGCTTGAATATGGTGGTACACCTGTTATTCTAGCTACATGGAAAGCCTACCACAGGAGCCTTGCAACCCAACAGGAAGGAAGACCCAAACTAGCAAAAATCAGATCTGGAGGTATGGCTCAGTGGTAAGAGCACCTACTTAGCAAGCATGAAGACTCAAGTTCAAACTTCAGTACCATCAAAAATATTACATATCACCCTATTTTTATTAGATAACTATTCAGGGACAACATAGCTATAACTATATAAATATTAGTCATGGGTGGATATATCAAATACTGTGATTTCCTTACCTATTTGGTGTTCTATATTTTCCTAGAATAAATAATTTCTTCCTTTTAACCTTATTTTGTTCAGATCTATGACTCAATTGATCACCAGCTCATCCCCAGACTCAATATAAATAGATGTACATATGTTTACCTTTATCCGTATTCTTTGAAGTTTTCATCTACCCCCACCTTATTTTTGAATTTTACTATCCTTGGTGACAGGAGGCTTCCTTTCCTTGTTTCTCGTTCTTATTTTATGGAAGTACTATCTTGCCTTATTTTTCTGAGGAAGATCATTATAGATGCTTTTTCTGCAGAGCGAAGTCATACACATTCTCATTTCCTTTTTGTTCACTTATCTTTTCTGTTTGGGTCCCTGCCTTTCCTGTTTGAGGCTTCTTTGAATGAGCAATGATTCCTTCCTCTCAAGAATGCACGATTGGAAAGCAATTGTACCCTCTGTGGCACTGCTCAGAGCCACTATGACAGCAGGCCCTGGGACACTGGCCAGGATTTGTGCACTATTAAATAGTAGAGTTCATAACTTTTCTTCCCCCTTGTCCACTGGTGCTTTCTCAGGATCCATTGTTGAACCCCTGCATAGGGGTATACACAGGTATGCCAGTGTTCACAGGCCTAGTCCAGGAAGCGGATTAAGAAGCCTCTGTATTCTCCATGTTTAATTTCTCTTCTTCCCTCTGTTTTCAATTACATACTAATTCTGGCCACATTTGCCTTGTTGTTTCAAAGCCCTAAATTCCTTGTAAAACATGCTTTCTGGGAGCTGGGAAGGTGGCTGAGTGGTAGAGCGCTTGCTTTACATGCATGAGGCCCTGGGTTTGATTCCTCAGCACCACATAAGCAGAAAAAGCCGGAAGTGGTGCTGTGGCTCAAGTGATAGAGCACTAGCCTTGAGCTGAAGAGCTCAGGGACAGCGCCCAGGTCCAGAGTTCAGGCTCCACAATGACAAAAACAAACAAACAAACAAAAAACATGCTTCCTCCTGCTAATGTGGTAGAGAAGTAGTGGCTTCTTGGGGCAGGACAAAAGATGTGGTAGATGAGCTGTACGGTGTGTCAATCAGCCTGAGCAGTGGAAATAGATGTGTCAGATATATGAGCCTTGTATGTAATTGTAAGGGTTCAGACTGTATATTTAAAAGTCATAGCTAGGCATTGGTAGCTCACATACTGGTAATCCTAGCTACTTCAGGAGGCTGACATCTGAGGATTGCAATTGAAAGCCAGCCCAAGCAGGAAAGTCCAATTAAGCAGCAAATGGCCAGAAATGGAACTGTGGCTCAAGTAAGTGGTAGAGTGCTAACCTTGAGTAACAAAGCTAAATGATAGAGCCCAGACTCTGATGCAAGTCCCAGTACTGGCATAATAGATAAATAAATATATATATATAAATAAAACAAAAATGCATAAAAGTCATCAAATTTAACTTTTACACCATATTTTATTTATGAAATATATATGAAAATAACATCATTTTACAAGAGCAAGAACTGAAAATAAGATTGCATCAAATTGTTAAGTTTCAACAAAGCAACAGCCATTATTACCAGAGTCAAGAGACAATTCACAGTCAAGAGACAATTCATGTAATGGGAGAAAGGCTTTACCCATTATCCAACAAAGGATTAATATCCAGAATATACAAAGAACTCAAAAACTTAAACAGTAAAAGAACAAATAACCCAGTTAATAAGTGGGCAAATGAATGAACAGATAGTTCTTAGAAGAAATACAAATAGCTTACAGAGCCAGGTGATGGTGACGAACACCTATAATCCTAGCTACTCCGAAGGCTGAGATCTGAGGACCAGGCTCAAAGCCACCTGGACAGAAAAGTTTGTGAGACTCTATTTCCAATAAACTACTCAGAAGAAGCTGGAAGTGGAGCTGTGGTTCAAGTTGTAGAGCACCAGCCTTGAGCACAAAGAGGCTCAGGGACAGTGTCCCTGAATTCAAGCCCCAAGACTGGCCAAAAACAAACAAACAAACAAACAAGTAGTTTCTAGACACAGGAAGAAATGTTCAATGTCTTTGCCATAAAGAAAATAGAAATCAAAAGTACACTAGGACTCTCACCCTAGTCAGAATGGATGTCATCAGAAAGCAAACGACTACTAACATTAGCAATGGTGTAGTCAGGGGCTCATACGCTGTTAGTGAAAATGTAATCCATTGCAATTACTATGGAAGTTGGTATGGAGGTTTCTCAAAAAATAAAAATAGATCTCCCCTACGACTTCATTATATGACTCGGACATTTATCCAAAGGGATGCAATTCAATATAGAAAGCTAACTTCAGCTCTGTTCTCATCTGCCAAATGGTACAATCAGCAGATGTGTCTAACAACTAATGATGGCATAAAGACAATATTATCTGTATATATAAATGTGTGTATATATAGCATGGAATATTCCTCAACCATAAAATATGAAATCATGTCATTTGCAGAAAAATGGATAGAACTAGACCTATAGAGACCTATATGTGTGTATACACACATATACATATACACACATGAAGACAGCAAAATCAAACCCACCAAAGAGCTGATAAAAAGAAGGTGAGGAGAGGTTTTAGGAATGGGAATGTAATGATATTGATATAATTAGAGTAGGTGAATGTGTTTGAGGTACACTGTCTGCATGTGTGGAATTATCACAGTGAAAGCTCGTACTATTAATATATGCTAATTCAAAATAAAAACATTTTAAATTATAATTCTAATATATAATTAAGGTAAACATACTAATGAAATACCTGACATTCTCCTCTCATGTATTTTATGCTTAAAGGTTCCATAATGTACCTCAATTTAGACTAGCTACAATTCAGGTACTCAAGAGCTGCATGTAACTAGCAACTGTTACAACAGACAGCCAAATATTGATAGGTATGCAGAAAAATCTTAAAAAGCACTTTTAGCACTAGAAAACAGGATAAAATCTGTGCAACCTGGAGATACTATACCTGTTTATAATAGGTACAAAAAAATCCATGCAGGATGAATGAGTGGATGGATTTATACAAGTTTAAAAGCTTGTAAATTTTATATTTTCTTATATTTTTCTAGAAATTAAATATTATACACATAAAATACTACTGGAAATTAATTATACCTAGTCATGAAAATGATCTTTATTACTGGTAAATGCATATGATGCACACATACACACACACACACACACACACACAGTTGGTCTGACTGTTTAGACCATTGAAGTACCCTGAGCGACACTAGTGAGAAGAGTCAGTTCATTAAAACAATTCGGATCATTCACCATCAGCAGGTGGAGAACTTAGAATTCCACCATTACAGAGGTACACAAAGAAGCAAGGGAAGACAAGTGGAGCCATTGTGTGGCTGTAATCTTGGGCAATTGGTTAGGTAACTTTGTACTTGGTCCTGGTGACACTGAGAGTCAGACACTTACTTAATTGAGCCATGTGCACACTTCTTCAGCATACACTGCGTTGTCATGGAAGCCATTAGCTCAGCTCTAGGAAGGTGAAAGCGGCTCATTGCTGTCTCCTCCCATCAGCCTCCTGAAAGACATCACCTTCACTTCCTTCTTTATGGTACGTCCTAGGAATAAGAAGCATTTTTGTGGAAAATATGCCCAAGAACTCCAATTTCACAATCAATCTCGCTCAGTTCAACCTCTTTTGGAAATGAACACTATTCCATTTCACTTACCATACAAGTATAAGTTTTATATATATAAAACTTTCTTTAGATCGTTGTACAAAGGAGTTGCCATTCAACAGAGCAGTTTATGTATACATCGCCTCCATCAACGTCATTTCTTTTAACATTCCCACCCACCCACCTCTTCCTGCACTTTACATCATTAAAGGTTACGTATTGAATTTTGTACTATTTAACAAAGCAATGTATACAATACATCTTGATCTGTGTCATCCCTTCAACACCCCCACCACGCACTTCTACCCAAACCTTGTCTTATTTTTCCCAGCTCTGCGGCATATAGAGTGCACTCTTGCCTTCATTCATTTCCTCCATTCATT
The DNA here is from genome assembly GCF_019054845.1 of Dipodomys spectabilis. Taxonomy (NCBI): domain Eukaryota; kingdom Metazoa; phylum Chordata; class Mammalia; order Rodentia; family Heteromyidae; genus Dipodomys; species Dipodomys spectabilis. The sequence continues at coordinate 1,576,554 of NW_024871012.1, forward strand.
CTTCTACCTCTCTCCTCTTGACCCGCCCCCCAAGTATCCATTTCCTATAAGTATGAGGTAAGCACTTGGTGGTACCACAGTTATTAACAAATGACCTGAAGAATAATAGAATCTATGGAGAATGCAAACATCTAGAAGGACAAAATCAAAGTCCAACAAAATGAGTACTAAATTCAATATTTTAAATAATTTGAGTATTGTCACTTAATTAAATAAAAAAAACTTTTCAAACTTTTTCATACAATTGAAATGGCACATAAAATGAATAAACACTTAGAATAGTTTCTCTTGGGTAACAAACATCTTCAGATTTTGCTACCTTATATTAAAAATTATACACATAATATATACACAATGATATTCTACACACACATCAGAAAGAATGATATTGGACCATTCATAAGGAGATAGAAGGACTTAGAAAAAATAATATTAAGAGAAGTAAGCTGAATCCAAAGAAACATAGGTTGTATGGTGTCCCTCATTTGTGTTAACTATTTGTGCACCTATAAATCTACACATAAACATAATGGATGGTAAAAAATAAAATACAGCAGGATGTGATCATCTATACAGATCTTCAGGCATTCACCACAGTGAGACCAAAGGCAGATATTCTTAGAAGAGGAATCATCACATAGGTGAAATCGCTATGTGCATCTGACCAAATACAATATATATCAAAATTAACTCCAGGAAGAAGAAACGAGAGTGTTGTTTTTTTCTTTGTTGCTGTTGTTTTCATTTCTTTTTCTCTTGTTTGCTTCATTTGTCTGTGTTGGGGGGGGGGGCAAGGGAGGCACAAAAATGGTGGGACAAAGGGCAAGCAAATGCAGCAGTGATATTCACCAGACCCTATGCTGAAGGTAAACTATGCAACTTGTGGGTGGGGATGAGAGGGGAAAACTGGGAGAGAGCCAGGGAAAGGGTGACACTGTTCCAAAAGAAATGTGCTTACCCTCTGACCTATGTAACCGTGATCCCCACGAGCATCACGTTCACAGTAATAAATACATTTTTAAAAAGTATAGTTGTATTACTAAATAACTAAGCCCTAAAACCTCACCAAGCTAAACTAGGAAGTAAAGCAGAACAACGGTGCTTTATTGTGGGTGTTCTGTTGTTTTTTTGTCTTTTGTTTTTTGCTTATTCCCAGCCACTAGGAAACCAACTAATCAGTTTGAAAAAAAAAATTGCATCAGATATCTTTTTTTTTTTTTTTTTGGTTATGGGGCTTGAACTCTGGGTCTGGGCGCTGTCCCTCAGCTCTCCAGCTCAAGGCTAACGCTCTACCACTTGAGCCACAGCACCACTTCCAGTTTTCTAGTGGTTTATTGGAGATAAGTGTCTCATGGACTTTCCTGACTGGGCTGGCATTAAACCATGATCCTCGGATCTCAGCCTCTGAGTAGCTAAGATTATAGGCGTGAGCCACCAGCATCCAGCTGCACCAGACATCTTAAAAGTATGTAGGATTATTTATTTATTTGTTTGTTTGTTTGTTTTATTGTGAAAATACCGTACAGAGGGGTTACAATTACATGGGCAAGGTAATGAGTACATTTCTTATCAAGCATTGTTGCCTCCTCCTTTGTTTCCCCTTCCCATCCCTTCCCATCTCCCACCCACCCACCCATGTAGGATCATTTATAAGTCCCCCCAAACCTTTTCTCTTGAGAATCTGAAAAGTTCTCTACCTGTAGGGAATAATTTCTATAATCTCAAGTTGAATTTCTCACTGAAGTTGTCTATGAGATTGTACAAGATAAACTTTGAAGTCAGGTACAATGGCACACGTCAGAAATCTCAGCTGCTCAGGAGGGATAGATCGGGAGGATACCAGTCGAAGGCTAACCTAGGCCTGACCCTAAGAGAAAAAGAATCGAAGATAAGAGGCACTAGAGATGTGGCTCATGCAGTAGAGCACCTGCCTTGTGAGCATGAGGCCCTGAGTTCAAACCCCACTACTGCCAAACACAAATTGATCAACTTTGGCTTTTTATGAAGTATAAATCTTTTACTAAAAGCTGCCTCATGTCTGGATGTGGTGGTACATACCTATTATCTCAGTACTCAGGAGGTTGAGGCAAGAGGATCACAAGTTGGGGCCAATGTTGGCCTCTACATATATATATATATATATATATACACACACACACACACACACACACACACACACACACACACACTCACACACTATATAGTATATAATATATATACATATATATGTGTATATATACTATATATACACTTATATATAAAACTATATATATATATATGGTTATATATATGTGGTTTTATATATATATATATATATATATATATTCAACCATACTATATCTCCCAAGCTTTTGCCTTTGTTATAAAATGTCCCAAAGTTAGTTTGCAATAGATTGTTCCTCCAAAGTGTTGCATTATTAAATCTGATCCCTTAGGGTTTCAACTTTATGGCAATGTCTAGCTTAAAAGAGCTGGACATCTAGAATGATTTCTTGTAGTCTAGGGACCCACATTTGTACTTCAGTTCACAAATCGACCACAAGATTTCTTTCTCTTCTTGCAAAAAGGAAATGTGTGGCTTCAAGAAGCAGAGGTGGAAATGATGCATCAGTTTGTCTGGGTTGGAGGGGAGGAAGCCTCAGTTTATAAATGTCTCAGGTATCTCCAATAAACTGGAGGTCACCACAAAAGATGCAAGATAATAAATCTAGCCTCTAAGTATTCCCTCCCTCCACGCAGCAGGGAGCCTCGCGGGATCATTTGTCTGCTGTTCATTATCTTGTCTGCATTATTCAACAGCTCTGTTCTTGCTCAATGCGCTTCAGAAAGCCTTTAACAGCTGTAGCATCCTCCAATTTTTACTTAAGTTCTCTTTGCAATAGCAAAAAAAAAAAAAAAAAAAAAATCCAAAAAGGAAAGGAAAAAGAAAAGAAAGAAAATCTGTCTTTGAAAACCCAAGAGCTACCTGGGTAACTGAATCCACATCAAAACTGAGTCTGTTTGCTTTTTTTGCACCCATGGGTCAGTTATATAATACTATTTGGAGTTACAATATAATATTTAAATACTAAATATATCACAAATGACTAAATATCTGACAAACTATTCCCAACTATATAATGGAAAAGCAAAAGTAACACCACCAAAAATACTGTTTAATTTCTTAGGAATTTAATTTCTTTTAGGAAGTCTTTCCTTTTGTATATGAGAAACCAAGAAACCTGTTTTATAATTCACCACAAAATCTACATGTTTGAAAGAGAATAAACCATGAAAAATAAAAAAGAGAGGGAGCCAGTTCGTTACATACGAAGTAGGGACTTTGGCATTTGATTTGGGTCAATTTAGGCATAAATAGCTCATCTCCTAGGTAAGCTAATTTTCAGGAAGGTTGATGTTGTTCATGACCATGATGCCATTTTATGGGACCCTTTGGAATCCAACTTAAGGCTATGGAAGTAAAATTAAGTATACCACTCTACTTATTACCCAGATGATTGACAAAGGAAGATAGTTTTTCCAATGACCAGAGCAGGGGGCCTACTTTGGAAAACAAAAGTAGTTGATAACAAAAACTAGTAAAAAAAAATTGTTGGAATGGATAGAAGCACAGATCAAGCCCACAAAAACGCTAACTGAAGCACTTCTAGTACTTATCCAATGCTTGTGATTTCATGTAAATGATGTGAGATTCAGGGAAGTAATGAATACTTCCTAATGAAGACTATATAGATCGACTAGGATCAGTACTAGTTCTAACGTTCCTTGTAAAGTATATCAAAAACTTGAAGCAAATGGGAAGCCTTTAGATGTGGCAGCTTTTAAAAACTGACCTATCTCATGACACGTGGGAGGAATTACTAAGCTATCCAGTGATGATGTGATTTGCAATTAATGTGAACCATCCATTTTTCTACAAAAGCCATGATTTGGACTAAAACATGTTCCGAACGGGAATGTGAAGAAAGGAATACTTGTGGACAAAGTGATTTAAATTTGCTTCTGTGGCCCAGAGATCCCCTGATCTGAAGCAAAAGAGTAAGGTCTACAGAGGTTGCAATCCTATCCAGAATGGAATGTCTTGATCTATGTATAATAAGGGACTGCAGTTTCCTAGCATTAGATCATCATATTAAAAACAAAACAAAAAAAACCAAGGGAGCTTTTCAGCACTACCATTTGATCAGATTAAGATCTTTAGTTTTATACAAAACACAGCTTGTTAGCCACCCAAAATCTGAAAGCATCTCTAAAGTGTCATAGAAATGCTAAGTAGTTTCAGGCACCTGGACAATACCAGACTTCCAAGTTAAAAAAAAAAAAAAAGAAAGAAAGAAAAAACCCAAAAACCTCTTCAATTACCAGGATATTTGTAACTTGGGGGGGGGGGGAGGGGAATTCTAGGTAATTAACTAAATCTGTGATTGGAAATATGTAAATAACTGTGTAAAACTTTTAATCCAAATCCCTGGTAGTTTTATCTGGATCTCTAAATCACATTAAAGTCTCTGAAAGCAAATATGACCTTTGTCACTTGCTCTCTGAGATGTAAGAATGCCAGTGCAAACAAAACCGTGAAAGCCACCTACTACCCCTTGCAACGGTTTTCTGAATTGTTAAACAGATCGCTTCTAAAGCTGCTTCTTCAAAGTATTGTAACTGTTTGTAAAAGGGGCTTTTGCTCTCCAGTCACAGATCTAATTTTGTATTTGCTTTGTATATTCATTGCGAGTTAGTGAATTTAACTCTCATTATTACCACCTATTGGTATGCAGCCAGCACAAAAATAAAAGGTTTGAGATGAGATCCCCCTAAAGGAAAGCCAGTTTTGCAGAGCAGATTCCAAGATTAACTTTGTGAAAATAACTTTCATGTTTTGTTTTGGTTTTGGTTTTCATTATACCACTGCTGGAGTGTAGTTTCAGATTTCTAGTGTCAAAGAATAGAGAAATAATTATTCCACATATTTTTGGGCTGATTTCTATATTACCTGTGAATCAAGACAAATTGTATACAATAAGGGAAATCCATACTTCCCCAACTGTGTTGTGTATACCTACAAACTCTCTTTTAAGAGAAAGACAAAAAAAGTATCCACTGAAAGAGAAGCTATGTTAATTATATATAATCAGGGAAATGAAAGACAGGAGTAGGCAAACATGTTTTTCTTTTTTCTTTTTTTTTAAACGTAATTTTATTGTAAAAGTGATGCACAGAGGAGTTGCAATTGCATAACGAGTACATTTCTTTCAAACATTGTGACCCCCTCCCTAGTCTTCCACTTTCCCTCCCCTCCCCCACCCCAAGTTGTAAAGTTCATTTCCAATATAGTGACCTGTGAGTATTGCTGTTGTACTGTTCACCCTCTGCCCTTTGTGGAAACAAGAAGGGTGTTTTTGTTGTTGTGCAAACATGTTTTTCAAACAATCCATATGATGTTAAAATAAAATTTGAATTTCTCAGATTTACATAAAACCATCGAATCTTCACAATTCAGTCTCTTTTATAGAGAAACTGGAAACCTCTTTGATCCAGTACAAAGTCTATTATCTTTTGGTGGTTTCTGTTTCAAAATTGACACTAGAGAACCAGAGGAATTTGAGGAGGTAAAGAAGTGATCAGGGGCATGTCCTTTGGGCAGTTTATGCTTTATAATTATTAATGTAGGGCAGACAGGTATCTATGTGTGAGCCAATTGTTTTTGGGTGTATTTGCACATGAGATGGGGACTGGATTTAGGGACGCAGGCACACTAGGCAAGCATTCTACTACCATTGAGCTACAGCCCCAACTATAAATTAAAAAAAAAAAATAGGTCGTGAAGCTTGAACTCAGGGCCTGGGTGCTGTCCCTGAGCTCTTTGCTCAAGGCTAGCACTCTTCCACTTTGAGCCACAGCTCCACTTCCAATTTTCTGGTGGTTTATTGGGGATAGGCATCTCAGGGACTTCCCTTCCCTGGGGCTGGCTTTGAACCACGATCTTCAGCCCTTCTCCTCCTGCGTAGCAGCCACCGGTGGACTGCTTAAATTGTTAACAAAAGCAGGTATCACTAGTGTGAAGGGAAACTCTAACACTTGTACTGAGTCACTGGCTAACAATTGTGCAAACAATTGTATGAAATATGACTGTTTTTAAGAAGGAATTCAGGTGAGAGAGAGAGAAAGACAGAGAGAGAAATAGAGAGAGAGAGGGTATCTACTACACATTACACCGGAGATCTGCACAGTTATCCAAAAGTCGAAATTCAGTGTGCACCTGCTAATTGTGTAACATATATAGTCTTTCTTACACTTTTTTTTTTTTTTTTTGGTCATGGAGCTTGAACTCTGGGCCTGGGCGCTGTCCCTCAGCTCTTCAGCTCAAGGCTAGCACTCTACCACTTGAGCCACAGCATCACTTCCGGCCTTTTCTGTTTATGTAGTGCTGAAGAATCGAACTCCGAGGCTCATGCGTGCTAGGCAAGCACTCTACCACTCAGCTGCCTTTTCATCCCCCTCTTTTTTACACTTTTAAATAGTTAAAACAAATAAACAGAAACTCTTCATGATCTGCAAAATTATATAAAATGCACATTTCAGTGTCCACAAATGAAGTTTTATTGGGACTTAGCCATATTTATTCATCTCTATATTGCACATGGCTGCTTTCGTACAAGACTAGAGTAGAGTAGGTTCAGCAGACATTATCTGGCCTAAAGATTTGCGATCTGGCATTACATAGGAAAAGTTACTGCTCTCTGAGCTAGACTTCACTCAGTACAATATACACATGATTGCATTTAAGTAGGCATGATTTCAAAACATTATGCATCTGGCTCATGCCTATAATCCTAGCTACTCAGGTGGTTGAGATCTGAGGACCAAGGTTCAAAGCCAGCCCAGGCAGGAAAGTTCATGAGGCTCTTATCTCCAATTAGCCACCAGAAAACTGGAAGTGGCACTGTGGCTCAAAGTGATGGAGCACTAGCCTAGAATGAAGGAGTTCAAGGACAGTGCCCAGGCCCTGAGTTCAAGCCCCAGGACCAACAAAAAAAAAATCCACATTCTAGAATTTGAATTTATTCCTTACCATTGTTGAATTCCTTTTATATTTTCATATTATTTTAAGCTCTTTCTTTCTCTCATTGAAACATATTACCAATGCCAATAATTTTTTAAACCTATGGTTACTAAAATAGTAGTACCAAGTTGAGTGCTTTCCTGTTCCTTATTTCTTGCCTTTAAAAATAACTTCTTTTCCTTTTGACCTCTTCATCAATTTGATTTTAAAAAATATCCACCTCTATAATGGTTGGAAAATTCCACAACCCTTAGAAGCAAATCAAAAATGCTCTTCTTCTCAGGCAGGGCTAAGAGTTCTGTAATATATATGCTTTCTCAAACAAGGCTGGCAAACTTGGGCATGAAGCAGCTGTAAAAATGGAAATGCAATCACAGAAGGCGTTATCAGCCTTATGAATTGAGGAGTCCTGACACTACTTGACATTCATTCTCAATTACTGAGCCCAGGCTTCTCGCCTTCATTGAGCAGTACTACAGAGCACCTCACGTAAATGAGTGGATTCTGGGGACCCATGATGCTCCAAGAAGCATGCTTCCCTTCTTCAAAGGACTTCGGTCAGCCAACAAAGCGCTAAACAGTAAATTATTTCTGACAGAGCCACAGGCTTTTAGAATGTAGCCCACCTCTCTCCTTCAGATGTTTATCTTTGAAGAAACCACTCACCTCTTTATTGCAGTCATAAAGCCCAGTTGTAATCATAAAAATAAAAAAAAGACATTTAACCTGTACTTGTACACTAGAACAGAGCCCCGGGCTGTATTAATTGCCTTCTCTCATACTTTCTTCACTTCCAAGTTACAAGTTTCTGTGAAAAGTTCAGCACAGAGGGTAGCTGAGGAGGCTACACACAGGGTCAGGGATAGACATATGTTAGAGAACTTGTTTCCCCCCAAATATGGATGAACAAGGAGAGCTGAGTTTTGTCCAGACATGCATGTTATATTGCAGAGTTTATAGTAACCTCATGAATTATAAGATGCAAAAATATCTGTGGCTTCTTTGGAATTTGACATTTCTCAAAAATGTCTAATATTAGAATCCAAAGAAGAAATGCAAGTTTGATAAAACCATGCCTTACTGAATGCTGAATATATTTCAGATAGTGTGCTAAACCCAGACATGTGTGTGTACCAAATAGTGTTCAGTATTAAGGAAAAGAGCGAAGTAGTTTGAGAGAGTCTAGCACACATAGTTTCCATTAGGATGGAGATGAGTTTCAGCCAAGATTTCTTTGAGGAAAGGCACTTAAAGTTGATGCAAAGGAAGGGAAGATATTAGTCAAAGAATACATTCTACAACCAGTGGCTAATTACGGGCTGCTCAAATGAATCACAGGTCAGAAAGATTTAAAGATGTTTTCCATTCATTTAGATCTCATTAAACAGAATAATAAAACGATTCAACTTGTCAGTGATTGAAATGAAGATTTCCTTTCACAGAAAAGAAATATTTGGGGAAGGTGGCTCAGTGGTAGAGTGCTTTGTCTTGCATGCATGAGGCCCTGGGTTCCATTCCTCAGCACCACATAAGCAGAAAAAGCTGGAAGTGGTGCTATGGCTCAAGTGGTAGAGCACTAGCCTTGAGCTGAAGAGCTGAGGGACAGCACCCAGGCCCAGAGTTCAGGCCCCACGACCAACAAAAACAACAACAACAACAGCAACAAAAATAGAATACTTCAAGACAAGAAGGGGAAAATGTCCCTATGAACAAAGAGGAAAAGGTAGATATAATGTTGCTGTGTCTGTAGATTTATGTTTGTTTTCAATTTATATTTTCAATTAGATTAGATGGAGACTGTACCAATGCATTTTCTACCAGAGATAATGCCTGAGAGAGGAAGAAGAGAAGGAATAGAATCTCTCCACTTTGTCCATGCCAGTATTTCAATCACTTTCATGAAAAGAGGACTCTTTTAAAACTATTATAGTGTGTGTGTGTGTGTGTGTGTGTGTGTGTGTGTAAAGTGAGATTATGTTCTGAAAAGAACACAAGGAAATAGGAGCTGTAATGTACTCACAGTGGGATAAATGGTATAACAGAATCTGTCTGTAACATCATAATGTTTCAATGCTAAAAAAAAATTCTCAGGAGAAATGCCCCTTTGGGGAATAAAACACTTATTTTACGTAGGTCATAAGTGTGTGTTATGGTTGGCATAAATAATTAAGCCACAGATATTTTTAGGTCAACATTGTATATGGAGGACAAGATACTTAGAGCAAGAATTGATGTAGCCTGGGGACAAGTACAACTGTGTGGGCCTCAGTTTCTACACGGCATTCTACATTCTTCTTACTCCACCTACTGCTTTTGTTCCCTTGATTATTGCCGGAAATAAATATATTTGATCACTTCTGCCACAGAGTCGTACTTTTTAAATGTTGATACCAATAGGTGGCATACATACTACAGTGCAAACCGGATGAGTTTCTGGTATTCGATTGAGTAAGCCTTCTAAAATTAGGTTCCAAATTTTTATAGCATATAAAGTTAATAGAGTGCAAAAAGTCTTTATAAGACTTTGCCTGAAGCTCAGAACATTTCTTAGCAACATAACTTTTGAAACATTTGCAAAGTAAATTGAATATTAAAGTGCTTTATAAGTATAAAGAAGCCTTTGTCTGTATATTTTTTTAAAAAAAAATCAAAGAAGCCAGGTGCCAATGGCTCACACTTATATTCTAGCTACCTAAGAAGCTGTGCTCTAAGCATTAATGGTTGATGTTAGCCCAGGTTTACAAGTCCCTGAGAATCTTATCTCCCAGTAACCAGCTAAAATCTGGAAGTGGAAGAATGGCTCAAATGTAGAGCACCAGCTTAAAAAGCTCAGCACCAATGAAAAAGTCAATAGTAAAAGGGTTAAGACCCTGAGTTCAAACCCCAGTAGCCTCTCTCTCTCTCTCTCTCTCTCTCTCTCTCTCTCAGACATACACACACACACACACAAATCTCAGGGAATCTATAGCTCACGTGTGAATTTACTGTCATAGGGGAGGTCAATGGAGTGAGAAATCAACTGTAATCCTACTCCATGGAGCAACAGACACTGTAGAAATGAGGGAGAAAACAAAAAGGCCAAAATCTCCTGATTAAAAATAAGTTATAAAAATAAATAAATAATAAATTGTGGGTGCTTTTTATCTTGTGAATGTTGAGCAAATGAGACTCAATCCCAGAAGGGAGTAAAATAGGAAATATGTGGATTAACTCTGAGCCCTGTGTCTGTAGTAACATATGCTTCCCTTTCCATTGAATATAAATATGGTTTTTAAAATCAGAAAAGGGGAGGTATTGAGATGTGGCCTGAATGTAGTGCCTGACTAGCATGTTAAACTCAGCTTGGAGCATTAATACTGGGCAGGGAATATGGCTCAAGTGACAGAATACCTCCTAGCAAGCCCGAGTTTCTGACACAGGTACCATAAATAAATAAATAAATAAATGAAGGATTTTGAATTGGATCAGTATATTTCATCTGAAATTTACTTTAGCCAAAGTTCAGTCACAGAAATCATGTGAAAGTCGGGCAGATTGCCAATTGTGTCTTCACAATCTATTCGAAGATTAATTGCTTAATACAAACATTAGTCAAATGACTTACTGATATGAATTTAATAAAAAACGTAAGTGTTGAATAGCTGGATAAACGTTAGATATTAGCTATTGTCTGAACTTACTGTATAGCAATAGTTTATTTAAAAGGCAAACTAAAGCTGGTAACAGAACCTCAAACGTAATCCTACCTCCTTATGAAGCAGAGATTGGAGGATAATGGTTAGTTAGGCCAGCCCAGGCAAAAAGTCCTTGAGAATCCATCCATCTCAACCAATGGTTGAGAGCCATCATCTTAGCTAGTCAAGGAAGCACACAAGGAGGATCACAGTCCAGGATACCTCAGCATAAAGCAAGACTGTCCTGAAAAATAGTGCAAAAAGGGTCCATGGCGTGCCCGCTTAGTAAGCACAAGGTCCTGAGTTCAAACCTTACCGCGACAAAAACACTAAAATAAAATGACAACAGAAAGAGCCAAGCACACTGGTGGGCTACGTAGCAAGATCCTCATCAATAAACAAATAAATAAACAATACATCATAAGGCGAAGCACGTTTAATCCCCCAAATAAAAGGTAGCTACTTTATTTGGGTTGTATTTCTAAACGAGCAATCATATTTTAATATTAAGCCTTACTCACTTTATATGGCTATGTGTTATTTCTTGTGTGGCCCAATCACACTACAATGGCTGCATATTGGGGTAACATGTAATTTAGATTCTCTCTCTTTCTTTCTTTTGTTCTTTCTTTCCTTTTTTTTTGTGATGGGGCTTGAACTCAGGGTCTGGGTGCTGTCCCTGCACTCTTTTGCTCATGGCTACCATTTCCAGTGGTCAATTGGAGATGAATCTCATGGACTTTCCTGCCTGGGCTGGCTTTGAACCACAATCCTCAGAATTCAGCCTCTTGAGTAGCTAGGATTACAGTCATGAGTCACCAACGCCTGTGTAATTCAGATTTTAACCATGACATTCTCTTTAAGACAATATAGTAAAGTTTTTGGCAAACCTCACCTATTTGAATTTATATGATTCAAGTCATAAAAATTTATTTTTCAAAGCCGGGTACTGGTGGTTCATGTCTGTAATCCTAGCAACTCAGGGGGCCGAGCTCTGAGAATCATGTTTCAAAGCCACTCAAGCAAGAAAATCTGTGAGACTTTTTTTTGGTATCTATTTTTATTGTAAAAATACTGCACAGAGGGGTTACAGTTACATGAGTAAGGTAATGAGTACATTTCCGAGCATTGTTACCTCCTCCTTTGTTTTCTCCCTACCATCCTTTCCCTCCCACCTCCCCAATTGCCCCCCCTAGAAGCTGTAACGCAAAAAAGTCAAAAGTTAGGTACATATGACCATATAAGATGATGCTAAGTGAGATGAACCCCAAGAGAGAGACACACATGGTTTTATCTTTTTTGTTGCTTTTCATGTATTTCTAATGTACCATGTGACATTTTTGTTTCTTTTGTATGTTCCTCCCCCATGGTATAAACCCTGTTTTCACTGTATGTGACTCTGATGCCCTGCATCTTATATGCACATTTTTTAAAATATATTTTTATTGTGAAAATCCTGTACAGAGGGGTTACAATTACATGGGTAAGATAATGAGCACATTTCTTATCAAGCATTGTAGCCTCCTGCTTTGTTTCCCCTTCCCATCCCTTCGTATCCCCCCACCCCGTCCCCCCAACCCACCAAAGTTGTAAAGTTCGTTTTTCGACATAATGACTTGTACATCTCATTGTTGCAATGGGTCCTCCTGTATCCTGTTTTAACAATTTGTTTTTTCCCTTCCCCTCCACATATACCAACATCATATATAGTGAAAGCAGGGGTTATTGTATACACATTTTTCTAATTTGGGGAGGGGAAAGGAAATAACAAAATGCTGAAATAAGGATACAGGTTGACCCATTGTAACAGTGACATGTACAAGACACTCTGTTGAAATCTGTGAGACTCTTATCTCCAATGAACCACCAGAAAACCAGCAGTGGAGCTGTGGCTCAAAGTGGTAGAGCACCAGCCTTGAGCAAAAAGAGCTCAGGGACAGTGCCCAGGCCTTGAGTTCAAGCCACACAACCAACCAAAAAAAAAAAAAAAGTTTTTCAGTTACGCATTTCACTGATCTAACTCTTGAAAGTTTTGTAATGCTAAGGCATGAGCATAATTCAACTTGGAAAAGGCGAAAACGTACCTTGAAGATACAAGTTACTTTCATAATAAACACTGGCTGTTTTCATATAAAAATTAAATTAATATAATGTATGCTACCTTAGTGGCTATTTCTAGATGCTATTTCTATCGGACTGGGTAGAACTAGGGCATAGTGGATTACTAGAAAGAAGGCAGCCCTGGTCATGGCAACTGTAAAGAAAAGAGCGAGGCTTAACAGTCACGTGTCTACAGATGCTGCTGGGAGGCTTATGCTGCCCTGGGGACAGCCGTGGAATTTTGTCCTGCAGCCAAGTCCAGGCAAACACGATTTATTGAAGCAAATTGTATCCCACCAAAACATTACACATCCTGCCAAGCCTGCTCAGGCCAACGTGATTGCCCAGTGTGTAACTGGCTGCAACCAGCATGTGCATAAACTGTGACGTTATCTACCAGCAAGAAGGTATTTCAGAACCTAAATAAATAATTGTATGCTGCAGAAGAAGGGAATGTGAAATCTGAAATAGAAATGTGAAAGAACATAGCCCTTTTCCATTCCAAATGGGTAAAGAAAACGGAATGGCTCTCCTCTTTTCTATGTTATCCAAGAAGTCAAAAGAAGGAAAAAAAAAAAAAACACCAACTTGGGAGATAAAGGATGAAATTCTTTGGGTCTTCCCTTTTAAAGAAGACAAATAAAGAGGATATTAATTAAAGGAACTCAGAGCCCACCTAATATTAAGGGAAAATGGGAAACAACATTGAATTAGAAAATACCTTTCAGTTGATAAATTCTTCCAAAAGAAAATAGTAGAAACACATGGGAAAATCAAACTTAAAAATTTAAAGACTGTGATATTACTACATTGTTTAAATGCTTACTTTGTCTCATATTTAAGTGTTAAAATAATATAACAATGATATTTAGTTTTACCCTCTCCACTAGCAAAGATTAGAAAAGAAATGTACTATCCAGATTGGACAAGTGTATGGATAAAAAGTCTCCTGTCTATTGGAAACTAAAACTCTAAAGGAGAACTGGGCTGTCAGTAAGCTCTTCATGCTCACGGACTCCTAACTTCCCTTTATAGAAAGACACAAGAATGAAAAGTAAGTGTGTGAAGATGCTGCCCACAGGATAGTTTATGATCAAATATGAGGGACAGTCTGAGTGCCAATAGCTCATTCTTATCATTTTAGCTTCTTAGGAGACTGAGATCTGGAGGATTGAAGTTCAAGGCCAGCCTAGGCAGAAAAATCCACAAGGCTCCATCTCCAAGAGAGCCAGCAAAATCTAGAGCTGGAGACTTGGCTTACAAATGGTAGGACACCAGCTGAGCCAGCAAGCTGAGGAAATGCATGATGTGAGTTTGAACCCCCAGAGCTTAAAACAAAAGCAAAACTTCGAAGCCATCTACACCTGTGTAAGCCACTGGTTAAATAAACAGTCGTGTGTACCTTCTGTCAAATGCTAGCATAAAGTAGAAATGATTTAGGAACGTTTTATAAAAGTATATCCAGTATATATTCATCGCAGGTCCCTACAGTAATACGAAGAGTGGCAATAATAGACAGTAACTATTATATGATTCCAACTATGTAATATTCTGGAAAAGGCAAAGTTATGGAAACAGTAAAAAAAAATATCAGTGGAGCCCAGAGGCAGGAATAAGGGAGGAACGATGAATGGGGAATACTGAGCATCCAGAGCGGTGAAATGATCCACTACAATGCCTCCAGGGATGGAGAGCTGTCCAGAGTTGTCAAAAGCCAGACGGTGTAGAACACCAAGAGCTCGGGTGCTGGTTATTGGGTAGGGGCCACGATTTTGCTAGGATTCTAAAACAATCCTGCCCCCCCCCCCCCGCAAAACAGTTTGTGAATAATTTTAAGTTGATATTGATTAGAATTTGTTTCTCCTGGCATGCTATGTCCCTTATAAGCATTATCTGGCAAAACTCTAATTCTCAGGAAAAGATTTTATGACACAGATAGTATTTTCATTGGCCAAAGAGACTATATAGACATTTAAAAATATAGATTTAGAAATAGATATAGGCATAGAAATATAAGATAGATGGAGATAAAAGAAACTGGCCAAGAATGCTAGTAAAAGGCCTGAACTAGGCTCAAATCCAGATGTGTCTGGCCCCCAAGCCCAGACTTGTAGGGTTCCCAGAGTTCCTAGGAGTTTTTGAGCCTCTAAAGAGCCGTCTTTTGTTCCTTTTCCTTTTCTTTTTCTTAGAGAGTGTCCTGCCATGAGACCAAGGCTGGCCTCCAACTGTGGTCCTTCCCCCTCTAGCTCCCGAATGCTTGGATTACAGTCATGCCCTGTAATGCTCTCCTGGTATAAAGGAAAGTCTTAGTCTAAACTCTGCAAGTTTAAATGCCTGAATTAGGGAATGATCACATCTTTATAAGTAAAAATAACCTAGCAATGGCACAGGAAAAAAAAAAAGCAAAGCGTATTGACCAACTAGCGAATACCTTTTCATCTGTGGAAGAAGAAATGATGACGTATTATACACTATTTCTTTTTTGGTGCCAGGGTTTGAAGTCAGGGCCGCACGCTTGCCAGGCAGTCACCACACTGCTGAGCCACATCTCTATCCCTTTTCTTGAGATAGGACCTCACTTACCCTGGCCATGATCTCTTTCTTTCCACTCGAGGCTTCCCTCCATAGCTTAGATAACAGGTACCTGCCACCCCACCCACGTCTCCCTTGGGAAGAGTCTTGGCAACTTCCTTGCCCAGGCTGGCCTCAACCCACAATCCTCCCTGTCTCAGCCTCACAAGGGCCTGGCACCACACTATCAGCACCCAGCTTATATTCTTCTTATTCCTACAATATTCTTAATTTGTTTGGGTAAGGACATTTATTGCTTTCTCTTCCCCGCTTTTTTCTTCTTTCTTATGACAGTCTTGCTGCGTTGGCCAGGGTTCTCTGAAATTCCCAATCCTCCTGTTTCAGCTTCCTGAGTGTTGGAATTACAGGCATGCTCTACCCTGGGCAGCTGGTTTCGAATAAGGGAAAAAAAAACATTTTTAAGGTTTGCTTTCTGAAAGTGGGTTGCAAAGTAGTGTTCTAAAATGACTGATGGGTCTTCAGTCAATGTTCTGAGAGCTTCTAAAAGCACGGTTTCTCACACGCTAGTCTGAGTGTGTCCCAGCCGGCTGTGGAATGAATACCTTACTGCACATACCTATACTCGAGCCCCGCCTGCTCCCATCCTAACAGCTCCGCACCTGAGATGAAGCCCAGGAATTCACATTTTTACAAAGCTCCCCAGGTGATTCTGATGCCCAGCCAGGTTTGGGAATCTCTGTCTAAGGGAACATGATTTATGCAGCTCAAAAGAAGAAAAAGAGAGAGAGAGAGAGAGAGAGAGAGAGAGAGAGAGAGCACACCCTAGGGTATGTTAACTCTTTCTTTCATTTCACCTTAAAGATGATGTGTTGTGTCATGGAGAAAAGGATCACAGGACATGGAATTCAGCAGAGGCCTACATGCTGGAAGAGTCTCTTCATTCATCTGAACTATGGCAGTAACTCATTTTTCCTCCAAGTGGAGGGAAGTATAATGTGGGTAAGGCTTTTATAACTGGGTAATTGAAGCCATGGGGCATTGGTATGGGAATAGACACCTAGACCCAAGGCCATGACTTAGCAGGTGGGGTATGATGGGATGTTGATAAGGATGGCATTGGGCAGTCCGTACTGCACATGGGAGAGAGAGAGTAAGGGTCACAACTCAGCATAGTGCCTAGCACTTATTAGACACTGAGGTCTTTGTTTTGAAAGGGTTAAAGGATGCCCTAGAGTAACTCTTCCTTCATTGGTCTACCGACTAGATGACCTGTCAACCATCTTCATCAGCGGCTCTGTCCCCGCCCCCAGCTCCCACACAGGGCTCTTTCCCTGAATCCTTCCCGTTTTCCTCACACTCTACCTGTCCTTCTGGGGGAGCCCATCTATTAGCATGACGTGGACCATCAGCACCACACATCTCTTTTTTCCAGTGCAAGCTTTTGTCCCAGTTTTCAGACTTCTATTTTGACAGCTAAAGGAATTGGAAGGGCACCAGATCACATTCTCTTAATATTTTTCCTATTGTAATTTTAGTCAAAGTTAATAAAAATCACTACACAACAATTTTCCAAGGTAGGAGTTTGCAGGTCATATTTAATTTTGTCTTCTGGTCAGCTGACCCAATTCTGTAATTTATGACTAACGTGTATCTACCAGTTCTCTATTCTATTACCTTTGCCTTACCTAAAGTCTTCCCCATTCTCACCTCTTTAAGTACAAATCTGTCTCCTCCTCCAACTTTCCACCTGCCCATAGTCCAATTTGTTCGTTATAATCTGATCTAGAATCATTTGACTA
This sequence comes from Dipodomys spectabilis, assembly GCF_019054845.1. NCBI lineage: Eukaryota > Metazoa > Chordata > Mammalia > Rodentia > Heteromyidae > Dipodomys > Dipodomys spectabilis. The sequence goes on from NW_024871012.1 coordinate 1,593,719, forward strand.
CAATTAAAACCTGTTTTTAAAAAATCAAATCACACTGAGAGCTGGTGGCGCCCACCTGTCATCCTAGCTACACAGGAGCCTGAGATCTGAGGATCGAGGTTCAAAAGCCAACCTGGGCAGGAAAGTCTATGAGACTCTTATCTCCACTAAAACAAAACAAAACAAAAAGCTACCAAAAAGCTGGAAGTGGAGCTGTGACTCAAGTGGTAGAACACGAGCCTTGAGCAGAAGGAGCTCAGGGAGAGTGCCCGGGCTCAATCGTTCAATGTCCAGGACTGGCACACACAAAAATGAATCAAATCACAGGGCACTGTAGTCCCAGCTGCTCAACTGAGATCTGAGGATGGTGGTTAAAAGCCAGCCCGGTATGTAAAGACTGCAGGACTCTTACCTCCAATTATCCATCAAAGAGCTAGAGGTGGAGGTTTAGCTCAAGTGGTAGAGTACCAGCCCTGAGTGAAAAAGCTAAGGGACAGAACTCAGGTCTTGAATTCAAGCCCTGATACAGCGCGCACACACACACACACACACACACACACACACACTCACACACACACTCAAATCATGTCTGTCATTCTCCCTCTAAAAAGAATGAAAAAAATGAACACCTACTTAAGGTCACATTTCTTATTTGACCAACAGCAATTGTAAATGAGAGTCTATTTTATAGATAAGCCCAACAAGGTACCAGGCAGTGCAATATGTTTCCTAAGGTGACTTATAAGTAACAACCCTGGGATTTGAACCCAGATTGAATCTGAACCTAAGATTCATGTTCAACTCAAATGTTACTACTTGTCTAACCTGTCTGGTCCAGATGTGTCTCTTGGAATAACTCCTGCTACTAAGCCCTCAAGGACAGGAATTCTATCTCACTCATCCTTGTATCCTATGTCTGGATCAGAATAGTTGCTTAGTACATGCTTGCTTTTAGAAAGAAAAAGGAAGAACAAGAAGAGAGCGTGAGAGAAACTGGTGGAGTTCAAAGAAGGCCATGGTGCTGTTGGAAAATGGTGGAGGAATCGTGGTCCAGAAAGGTTCTCTTCTCCCTAGAGTGTGGCTATGTCCCCTGAACTCCACGAACAAGATGAGGGAATGCATTTCTCTCTCTACTACAAGGTCTATGGCTTTCCTAAGTCTCTCAAAACTATTCATGATCCGAGATAAAAATGCTTAGGACTACATCTGCAGATCACTGAGCAGATGTTACCGGCAGACGAGTTTCTGACCTTCATAAGGAAGAAATTTATAGCAAGGGAGCTGTTTGAAAATAAAATCTTTGCAACAAAATATCAAAAGTTCTTGATCCATAAAAGTAATCAACCAGAGGCCAGATAAACAAGTCCAAAGACGGAGGGAATTTTTTCTAGAACTGCAGGGTGGCAATTGATCTCAGTTGATCCTGAGAAAGACTCTTCTTGTGCCTCAGCTTCTGGGATTCTGCGCAGTCCACCTTTTCTTTTATGCCAGAGAGTCTGATGTCTTCAGAGGAACGAACCCTGGCCAGGAAATCATAATGTAAACGTGTCATGTCCATTTTGTTTTCATTCCAAAGTTGTTGTATCCTTAAAGATTACACATATTTGCAGTCTTTTATAAAAAAAGCAGTCTTCAGAGTTAAGATTAGAATTCATATCCTTAGTTGGCAGTAGAGACTAAATTTTAGGGCTCACAATTCTCAAGGAAGAAGTTAAGACCACGGTTCCTTTGTTCAGCACAGACTTCCATAATGATCTTTCAAAAGAACTAAAAAGGATTGCCATACCTGCTAATCAGTTTGAGAAGGAAAGAGCTAAGCAGAAGTGAAGCACTTTCAATTCTTGCCTTCCTTTTCTTAAAGACATTGTATCAACCTATAATAAGTACACATTTATGGGCTACAGTGTGATTTGACACATACATACAATGTTTATTTAATGTCCTTAAACATGGAATATTTCTTCACTTTGGGATGCCTTAAGTTTTTCTCCCCTAGTTCTTTATAAAACATACAATCACAGCTAGATCACAGCTTTTGCTGGTGGCTCACATCTGTAAATCTAGCTACTCAGGAGGCTGAGATCTGAGGATCATGGTTCCAAGCCAGTCCAAGCAGGAAAGTCCATAATACTCTTATCTTCAATTAACCACCCAAAAGCCAAAAGTGGAGCTGTGGCTCAAGTGGTATAGAACTAGCCTTGAGCACAAATGCTCAGTGATAGCACTCAGATCCTGAGCTCAAGCCCTATGATGCAGACAGGAGAGAGAGAGAGAGAGAGAGAGAGAGAGAGAGAGAGAGAGAGAGAGAGAGAGAGAGAGAGAGTGCCATACAATCATAACACTTGGGAGTCTGAGGCAGAAGGGTCATAAATTTGAGTCTAGTCTGGGCTAGTCTGTCTCATAAATAAATAGACAAAAAACCTCAGGTAAGTTACAGTGAAATGGAATCATTCCACTGTGCTGTAGAATGTAGAATAAAAACATGCTCTTCCTATGAAACTGTATTTTGGTGTCTCCCCTTCCCTCACTGTTTTTATTGATACATGTCAAAGAAAATGCATTGAAATTTCAAGGCACCTACCAAAGGTGTAAGTTGTTACTTAGTCTGGTCAACACTTGCTGCCATCTTCTGGTCAAAAGGGAACACTGCAGGGAATGGACAAATGTGCCGAAGAGAGGTCAAGTTTGTGTTGAGGCATTATACAGGACAGAGAGGGGTTAATTCTCCAGAATTATGCTGTGAAATTTCTATCTACTCCACATTCAGATCCAACCTCTTCTGATTAGAAGAAGATGAGAAAAGAGGGTAGACGGTTGATTGGTGTCTTGCCCCTCGGGTCATTTGCCTTGATCCAGGATCTGGGTCATCATATTCTTATTTGAAGTCCTGGCCCTTCCTCCTGGTGGCAGTCATGCAAGCCATTTCTTGTTCGTGCAGCATAACATTTCCTAAAACACGGAAGGAAGACTGGCTCTCTTTGTGATTGCACACTGGCAGTTTGTTGTGAGTTACCAAATTTAGATATAACATTGTATTCAAACGGGAACATTGGTTTTCAAATAAGGAGAGTTCATACAACAACCAAGAAGGCCATATTCCATTGGAAAATTGGAATGTGGGGCCTAACTGTGCTCTGTCCCATATGGCTGGCTGGGATACGGCTGAATTTATTAGACAGGAGGTGAACTTTCTCACCATGTCTTGTCATCTCCCCCATCTGATGCCAAGAGCCAGGGAGTATACATGTATGCTCTTTGCTATGCATTAAACAGGGACTGTTGTTGTTGTTAACCTATGCGAGGCAGAATTCACTAGTTACCTATTCTTCCATCTTTTTTTTTTCTTTTTGCTAGTAACTGATTACAATTTTAACAAGGATGACAGCAACTTCACTGAAAAGTCGTAGTTCTTCTCTTCCCTTGCAGATGTAGTGATCAATAAGCTCCAGTGGTTGTCTGGGAATATTCTCTAACTGGGGCTGGAATCGTTTTTTGTGCTTTTCCATCCTTCCTTTTCTTTCTGTTCAAAGAGGATTGGGGGGTTCAAGGCTCGACTTGGTGAAGAAAGAGTGAACAAACCTAAATCTCTGAGGAGCCTGGCGCCTATGGCCCAGGTCTGGACTGGCCCAGTGCTGCTACTCGAGAGAACAGCACAGGTTTGTGTTATCTAAGCCGCTTACCCTGGTTAATGAAAGGTAACGAGAGGCTGAGAAGGTTACGTGTTGTGAGAAAAAAATAGGGACATAGATAACTTTATTTTTATTTTTTTGCTGGTACCAATACTCGAATCCAGGACCTCCCATTCCCATTCCCAACTGGCACTCTACCATTTGAACCACATCTCCAATCTTCCTTTGATGCAATTATTTCTCAAATAGAGTCTCAAGTTTGGCCCTTGGCCTGAGCCCTGGTCTTCTTATTCATTGGAATCCCAAATAAATGGGATGACAGATACACGTCTTACTGCACCCAGCTTCTTGGTTGAGATGAAGTTTTGCAAACCTCAAAGGGCAGTCTACCTACTATCTAGCTCGTGAATAGCTGGGATTACAGATGTGCGTCACCAGGCCTAGCTTAAACCTCTATTATTCTATCATTTTTCTCACCTCCATTTTCTCTTTGTTTTAGGTCATCATTAACCCCCCTTCTTTTTAATTAAAAATAATTTCTGACTCTACTTTTTAAAAATTGGTTCCTACCCCTGGCTGGTTTCCACGCCTCTCTTCTGGGTGATTTCTCTAGTGCGATTACGAAGGATACTGGACATTATGTAACCCAGGTCTAGGGTTTTCTTCTTCATGCACTGCCTTGCTAACAGATAGCCTATCTCTGGGTTAATGTCACTTCCCCCAAGAAGCCTTCCTGGACACCTCAAGTCTGCATTGGTTCATGTTCCTTTCACTCCCATGCACTGTTCACTGTATCCTTCCGCGTACCACTCTGTAGGTATGTGATCATTACTCATTCCACTAGAGGTTTCCCTCTAAATGAGAGCTTCGTGGCCCAAATACTGTTCACCATTTTTTCCCAGTGGTTGGATGTATTGTTTTTGTTCTATTTTTATTTTTAATTAGTGAATTCAATCACTAAATAATCAAATCTAGGCCCTTTCATATGCAAGGCGAGCAACACCTAGCCTTATAGGTATTTATTGAATGACTAGATAGATGAAGAGGTGGATGGATAGATGTGTGTGTGTGTGTGTGTGTGTGTGTGTGTGTGTGTGTGCGCGCGCGCACACACACATACACATATATATATATGTATATATATGCATATACTGAAGGACCTAATTAGCTGTGTACATGGAGATATCTGGGTTTTCATGTTGATTATCAAATTATTGAAGAATCCAGATTGAGTTTGTGGGGTTCTTTTGGATGTACTGGCGTTGGAATTCATGGCCTTGTACATGCTAAGCAAGTATACTAGCAGTTAGGCCATATACTCTAACCCTTTGTGTTTGTGCTCTTACTGGGAGCCAACCTCAGACCATAATCCTCTTACTTCTAGTCTCCTACATATCTCAGATTACAGATATATGCCACAACTCCCAGCTTGTTTGGGGTTTGTTGTTTTGGTTTTTGTTTGTGTTTTTGGACTAGTGCTGGGATTTGAACTCAGGACCTTGTGCTAGCTTGGTTTGTTTGTTTGGCTGTCTTCCTACCACCTGAAACATACCTCCCAGCCCAGCATTTTGGAGATGATTATTTTGAAGATGGAATCTTGTGGACTTTTCTGTCTGGGCTGGCTAGCTCTCGGCCTGCTGAAGAGCTAGATTATGGTCATGAGCCACTAGCATCTTGCTTTCCTGTTTGTTTGGGATAGGCGATAGCTGATTGGTTTCTTTTGATTTTCTTTTTCTTTTTTCTTTTTTTGCCTAGGCTCACCTCAAAGTATTAGAAAAGACATAGGACAGAGAGAAAGAGTGTGTAGCATGGGCATCTGATGGAAAGACACACTTCAGCCCCTTTGATTTTACAGGGGCTCACAGCGAAGAGATGGTCTTGAAGTCTCAGTAGAGACTCTAGACATCAGTTCTTGAACACCATCTGAGCTATTAAGATTTTGAGGACTCATGGAGATGGATTAAATTCACTTCATATTAAGAGATAGCGATGTATTTCTGGGACCAGGAGCAGAATATTATGGCTGGATTATGAAATGTACAGATGTGTTGAGCAGAGACTGGTCCCCGGTGATGCTGTTTGGGGAAGTAGTGAAACTTTGGGAGGTATGGCCTAGCTGGAGGACATGAGTTGTTGGGGTATGCCTTTGAAGCTTATACTGGATCATACTGGTTATACTGGATTCCTCCACTCATCTGTTTCCTGCCTGGCATAAGTTAACAGCTTCTCCACCACTTACTCCTGCCTCTATTAGTTTACTCTTCACCCTGGAAACTTGGAGCCAAATAACCCTAGATTGGATCTCTGAATCCATGGAAAAAATAAATAGTTTCCCCTTTAAGTTGTTCTCTTGGATATTTTGGTTGCAGCTGTAAATATATCCCACATGAGCCAGGTTCCTCCTGGAGAGAAGGCGCAGGGCTTGGGGCAGACAGCTCTCTTCTACCCAGGGACTGCATTGTGACTTGTCAGCTATCAGAAACGGGGAATGGGGAGACACCTTGGTGGTACCCTAAGCTAGGTCGTACCCTAAAGCATCTTCTTCCTATATCTATAACAAACAGTAACCAAGGTGTTTGAAGGTTTCCATGTTGCTCTTGGATAGATATTTTTTATTTCCTCAGGAGTGAGAACTAAGTATTCTTGACTCTTTGGCCACATGTTCTTGGGTCAAAGACAAGAAGGATCTCTACCAGTACTAGGATTAGAGACTGCGAAGAGCCCATGGAGTAAGTAATAAGTTCAATAGAGCCTACCCTTTGGGGTAAAAAGAATAATGACTAGAGGAGTAAATAAACAAAGATGGCTCTAAACACTGTATTTGGAGAGCCAGGTGTTCAGGGCAGACAGAAACCAGCAATATGAAGCAACCAGAGACAATCGAGCAGGTTTTCTCCTGAAGGCTGGTGCCTCTCAGATGCCTCCTCACAGCTTCTATAGGGCGTTCGTAATCCCCAAGGTGTCCCTCACCTCCCATGATGACAGGATTGTGGCCTCTAGCTTTCCTTAAAGAGCTGATAGCTGTTCTACCTTCCTGCTGTCCTAATGAGTCTGCAATGAAAATCAAAATGTGATTGACTTCCATTCATGTTGAGACCAGAGTTAACAGAAGTAGATTTTCTTCACCAAGGTATGTTTTCCCACCATATGGATGTTAACTACAGATTCATTTTAGTTCATTGGTTTAAAATGGGGGCAATTGAATAGAACCCTGATTTCTTTCTTTTTTTCCTCTCTCTCTCTCTTTTTTTTTTAGTTGGTCATGGGGCTTGAACTCAGGCACTGTCTCTGAGCTTTTCTGCTCAAGGTTAGCACTCTACCACTTTGAGCCACAGCTCCACTTCCAGTCTTTAGGTAGTTAATTAGAGACAAGAGTCTTATGGCCTTTCCTGCCAGGGATGGCTCTGAATCATGATCCTCAGATCTCAGCCTCCTGAGTAGCTAGGATTACAGGTGTGAGCCACCAGCACCTGGTGGCTTATATCCCTGATTTCTATTGGTTCTGTGCAATGTCTTTTAGTTGCTTATTTAGTCACATTTCATGGATTCTTTATTGCAGAAAATAGGCCTTTAAATGTAGGTATTCTCAAAAAATGAAAGTTTAAAGATTATGAGGGAAAATGATAGTAGAGTTGCTGGTGGTTGTTGGGCTTCTTTTTTCAAATTTCAAAATTATGTATCAAGAAATGTATATTCATACTATGGACAAATTAATCCTTTAAAAAATATTAGTGCCCAGTGAGGCTGAACGATAAACTCAGCTAGACAGAATTTCCATCCATGGGCCTAAACTTTTTCCCAGTTTGCAGAATGAAATCTGTTGAATAACATTTCTGAGGAAGAAAACGTTCAGAGTGGTTAGGAGGTATTAAAAACCATCATAATTGTCACAGCATATTTTATCTCTTTGCGTCTTTTATGAGCTATTGAGTACATAGAGAAATGCATGTACACTGAATATAGAAGCATAACTGATTTATAGTAATTGTATATCTCCTCTGATTAAAGTCAGGAGAATTTGGCTCATAGAATTGAGCAAATACACTTCCTGAGAGGCCAGAGATTTTGATTTGTATTCTCACACTCCAAATATTTCCTGGCACATTCAAGTAGGAAAAAAAAATTTATTGAATAAATAGATGGGTGAATGGTAAAATGAGCAACATCAGCACCAAAATGCTTTGAAGTCTCTCAGAGTACTTTGGTAATAAGAATAGCCTTGAAAGCTTGAAGCAAGGAAGTTAATAAGATGGCTGATTAAAAAGCCAAGAATATGCTGGGCGCAGGTGGCTCACACCTGTAATCCCAGCTACTCAGGAAGCTGAGATCTGAGGATCACAGTTCAAAGCCAGCCTGGGTAGAAAAGTCTGAGAAATTCTTATCTCCAATAAACCACCAGAAAACCAAAAGTGGTGCTGTGGTTCATGTGGTAGAGCACTAGCCTTGAACTGAAGAGCCCAGAGTTCAAGCCTCACAACCGACCAAAAAAAAAAACCCTAAAAAACTAAGGGACTAAAATGAGCAATAGGAAGAGGTTTTTGGATTTGAGGGGAAGGGGAAGGAGTTGTTTGTTTTGAGACAGGATCTCACTATGTTGCCCAGGCTAGCTTCAAACTGTCGATCCTCTTTCTTCAACCTTATGAATTCTGGGATTATAGGCCTGCACCACTACACCCAACTTAAGGTATTCTTTTTTCAGGCAACAGCTAGAGATTTTTGAATTAATTAGTTTGCTCTAATCTTTAATACAAAGCTTTAATTTTTTTGAAGTCCTGACATTTATGTTCAACCTGAGTTCCCCACATTGAAGGAAGACTTCCTCTTGTCCAAATAGGATATCTCACTGCTGAAACTCAAGCCTGGAATCCCAACCACATCTATTAGTGTTTCTTTGCCAGGGATCTGTCCACTCATGGTGCAATTCTCAACAATATCAGCTACATCTGATCCTGTGATCATATAGGATGCCCCATTTTGGCCAACTATGTTATGAAAAAAAATGAAAGATATGCAAGAGATACTTCTTTCTGCTTTTCCATGACCTAAGTCAACTTTGATCCACTAGTTTTCAGTCTTCCCTTTTCCCCCAAAGAGGTCTTACATCCTCCTTCTGAGCTTCCGTTGCATATTGAACACACATCATGATGACAATTGACATAGAACACAATTGATGATGAGCCTTCCTTCCTACCAATCAATGTTCCTTTCAAGGATGAGTCTGTGTCTACATCTGTAACCCAATCAATAGGTGCTTTAAATATTAAAAATTGAGACTGGTTTTGTCAACTATTGGGGACATTCATGAAGCTCAATCTACCCATTAATAATTTGAGGGAAGATTAGATGTGGCCAAATTAAGGGGTTAGATGTTACTCACCACTTGAAGGAGTAATGAAAATATTTCAGAACACCCTCCCTACTCAGCACAATGAGTCACATGTTACTACTTCAGGTGAAAATGGTGGTAAAAACAACAACAACTATTTTTAACCTAATTGATCCAGCAATATCAAATGACCCAATCTAACATCCTCAAGGAAGAAACCACATTCTAAAGTCAGCAACAGACCAAGTAAGGGGAGAGAGACTCTCAGAGGCTCAATGCCAAGAGCTTTGGCCTTCTTTAGGAGGAATTTTGGGCTACCCCAGATCTCTTCAGGGACAGAGAGGCTAAGGATAGGTAGATTTCGCAAGACATGGCCCTAAGAAGACATCATTCGAACCTACACCAAGTGGCCTACAACCATACTCCCAGATAGAGAAAATGAAGCAGCCTCATTACATGCATAAACTTAGGAGGGAAATCAGTAACCTCTCCTATCACTGCTTTCTTCTTTGTATGATTTCAAACGTTTAAAAGACCTAAATCTCAACTATAAAAACATTATTGAAGTGTCTACAATAAAGATGCAGTGATCATCTTTGAGATGTAGCACATTTCCAAGGCAGAGTTTGAAAGATGGAAGCATAGCACACTCTCCTGGATTGTGTATAGCAAGGCATCGTGAATAAGCTCCACTCTCTTGTTTCCTAATGTACAACTTAGACCTATGATCACCTTCTGTCCCTCTTTCTCTTAATATTTTTTTCTCATTCTCTCTCTTCCTTACTCCTATGTCTTTATTTTAGAGAGTTTTTTCCCCCCCAGAAATGAATTCAATGATCATAAGAAAGAAAATGACAATCAAAACTTAACCCTAAGCCTTGAGCTGAAGAGCTGAGGGGCAGCACCCAGGCCCAGAGTTCAGGCCCCATGACCAACAAAACAAAAACAAAAATGAAAACTTATCCCTACTTCTACCACCTGGATCCAGCACTGATCCATTCTCTAGTAGAAATCCTCTTGGACTCGTTTTCAATCTATTTAAGATATTCTAAATATACCTTATTTTAAAATCAGTAAGATCATTTCAGTAGCACAACTTGCATAACAATTCCCCTATTTGAGGATAATGAAAACTATTTTATACTCCCGTTTAAACTTTGAAGTAAACATCCTTATTCGTATAGGTAGACACATATGCCCAACATTTCTTTTTGCGTAAGGTGTATATAAATTCTCATCATAGCTGTTTGATCTCTGTCTTCTTGTTAAGACTTAGTGGATATTGTTCTCCTCAATTATAAGTCAGTAATAATATCTGTTTTACAAAGTTGTTGTATTAATTATTTTAAGTATGTGAAGTGCTTGCTATAATTCTGGCTCAGAGATAACATTTAATAAGTGGTATATAACCCTCAGAATAATTTGCTGAAAGTAGAACATATTGGCTCAAGATTTACAGGATTTATTATTATTATTGTTATTGTTATTTTCAGTAGTTGTACAAAGGGGTTTCAATTATACTTCAGTTTATGAACACAGTACATCTTGATACCAATTTCTGCCTTGACAGCTGAGATTTACCATTCACCATCTTCTTCAGAACTCTGAGTACTGAAGTACCATATATAGAAGAGCTGATAGGGAGATTTAAAATGGTTTAAAAAACAAAAACAAGTTTAATTAAAGGGACTGGAGTGAGGAATTAAAGCAGAACCAGCAAGTAAAGCTGAAAAAAATTGAAAGAGCAAGCTTTCCTCTCTGCCATCATCTTTTTTTTAAACATCAAGAAGTTACAAGCTCTTTGAACAGGTAGTGAACACCAAATTGACAAGAACAAGTCTGACAAATGTGTGCTCTAAACTTATCAATTGCATCTGAGTTTGGTGCACGCTTAAACCAATTGTCTTTGTGGTTTTGAATAATGCCATGTTTTGAGTAATAGACCCACCTAAACCTTCTGCTTGGCAATAGAAAAATGAATAGAACTTGCTAGACGATATAATCACCTGTGGTCAGCTCAGAAAACCCAGACAAGAGCCACTACTTTGTGTTTTACTCTCATTTCCAGTGTGTGAAAGAGGAGACGGTTCTCTTTCTCTTCCCTATTCCTCTCAACTCTATCCTGCATTACTAAAATCAATCCTGGCTACATTTCCTCCTTGACGTAGAGATGTGGCTGAAGTAGTAAAGCAACAGCCTTGAGCAAAAAGGCCAAGTAAGAGTGCAAGGCCTTGAGTTCAAGCCCCACTACCAGCACTAAACTTCTGCCTTACGAGACTCTCCTTTTTGAAAGATCCCTTGACATTGCTTCTCATTGTGGATCTCAAGTTACTGGGCACTCTGTAGAAACTGGGATCCTATTTTGCATTCTTTTTGTTAGTAAGATTACTTTTAATTTTTTAAAATCAGTTACTTTTATACATGAGACTTATTTTCTTATTTTTTATGTGTGTATATTTTGTTAACTGGAAATGACATATCCTCATACATTTATTACATTTTTATGTCTTTTCTTGTATAAGATGTCCATGTGAATCACTTGTGAACTTTTCTTTAAAAAAATATTTTAGAAGGTATTTTATTTGGGGTTGTTAACAATTATCTGGAGTCTGGGAAGGATGAGGAAGGCCCGGATGTCTGGAGTAGGAAGCATCCTCTTATACTACACGTTACACTCTCTCATGGTCCCTTTCCTATGGTATCCTTTCATATTAACAAATAAATGGGAAAATGTAACTGAAAGTGTGATTAAAATCTTACTGTATGCCAGCCACACATTCAAACTCACTGTATAATTCTATTGTGTGCCACATTTGATTCTTTCTTTCTGGCAGTCTGAAGCTGGAACTCAGGACCTTGCATTTACCTGTCCTTTGCTGGTGATCTTTGTGTGTTTCATTTATCCTTTTGAATGTATATCATAACCCTATATATTTTGTTTTATAACCTAGTATTATCAAAGAAAAGGATTAATTCACATGTACAATTATTGATATTTGAGCTTTAATCTTGCTTTATATTTGGGGATAAAGTACTTGTATAATATACATGGTATACATTTTATAGTATACATTATAGTATAGTTTTATTCTTTTGGTTGAGGGAAGGAGACTCAGACCACTTGAGTCACACTTCCACTTCCAGCTCTTCAGTAGTTTATTGGAGATAAGAGTCTCAAGGACTTTCCTGCCTGGCCTGACTTCAAACAGTAATCCTCAGATCTCAGTATCCTGGAATAGTTTTAGGATTACAGGCATGAGCCACTAGTACCTGGACACAATATTTTTTTTGGGGGGGTCCAGTGCTGGTGCTCTACCACTTGAGCTATGCCTCCAGCCCTGCTTTTAGTTGATTAGTTTGGTGATGGAGTCTAGCAAACTGGGTAGCTAGTATTATAGGAAGGAACCCCTAGCATGAAGCACACAAAAGTGCAAAGGCAAAACTCAGAAGAGAGCAAGATTTTTCCATGGATCACACTAGAGCTATGGGAGGAAAAGGATCTCAACCTATGCTTGTGCACTATAAATTAGAATGAACCATGGACTTCAATGTAAAATGTGAAATAATAAAAATTTTCAGGTCAGGTTTAAGATTTCTATGTATAGAAATCTTCAGTGCCTAAAGTTAATCAATGATTTCTTAAACCTGACATCCAAAGCATAATACATGAAAGGAAAACTTGATAAATGTACTTCATCAAAGTAAAAAAAAAACTTTTCTCTACAAAAGGCTTTGTTGAGTATTTATCTGAAAGAAAAACTACAACTAGAAGACATTTGCACTGGGTGCTGGTGGCTTAAACCTGTAATCCTAGCTACTCAAGAGGCTGAGATCTGAGGATAGTAGTTCAAAGCCAGTCGGGGCAGGAAAGTCCATGAGACTCTTATCTCTGATTATCCACCAGAAAACCAGAAGTGGCGCTGTGGCTCAATAGGTAGAGCACTAGCCTTGAGGTGAAGAGCTGAGGGACAGTGCCCAGGCCCAGAGTTCAAGTACCACAATTGACCAAAAAAGGTATTTGTAAATGAGATATATATAGCAAAGGACTCATTTCTAGAGTACATAAAGAACTCCTAACAACCGATTTATTTTATTGCAGGGCTAGAGGTTGAACCTAGGGCCTTGTACCTGGTGGGCAGGTCTCTACCTCGCACCTTCATTCCCAGTATTCCCAATATGAAGTTCTATCCCAATATGAACAACTTGACACAGTAAAAGAAGAAAAATTGAAACTGCGATCCAAGCAAACAAATAAAAAGATGTTGAATATCATTAGTCATTAGGAAAGTGCCTAGCTCTCAGATGACAAAAGTAAAAGATCATGACTATATCAAATTTTGGTGAAACTATCATCCATGTACTGCTGACGGGAATGTGAAGGGATTCAGTCACTCTAGAAAAGTTATCAGTCCCTTTAAAAATTAAACATGGAACGCCCATACCACTCACTAGTTGTACATTTATCTCAGTGAAATGCCAACTTATGCTTACACAAATAGTTATGAAAAATTCATTCATAAAGGCCATTCCCCAGAAGCACCCTAGATATCCTTGAAGGCGTGCATGGTTAAATAAACTGTGGTGTATCCACACAATCGAATTCTACTCCATAAAAAAGAGCACCACACTGCTGATACAAGCAACAATGCAGGTGAATCACCAGAAAATTATGCTGAGTGGAAAATGTCAACTAGAAAGTATTATAGGCTGTATTTTTCCATTTATATGCCATTCTTAGAATGATATTATAGAAATGGAGGTCAGATGTACTCTAGTGTTCTAGTGTTTAAGTACTGGGTGCGAGAAATGGGCCTGGCTGTGTGAAGACTGCATGATTGAAACACTGGTGGAGATGCTCTGAAGCTTCATGTTATCAACGCTAATATCCTTGTGCTATTTGTTATGCTATAGTTTGCAAGATTGGGAGAAACTGGGAAACAGAGTCCACAGGATGTTTCTGTGTAACATCTTGTAACTGCTCAACAAAAAGTTTAACCAAATTAAACATAAAAATGTGAATGGCAGCCCTTGTCCTTTCTATGATGTATCTGTCCCCTCCAAATCTCATTTTAACATTTAATTGCCACACGTTATAAAGGCATTAAGACGTAATTAGGTCATGAAGGATTCATTCTCATGGGAGCATCAAATGACTTACTGGAAGGCCTTTTGGGTGTGGGCTGGCTCGTCCTCCCGCAGCCCAGCCCAGGTGTGTTCTCAGTGCAATGGCCAAGAGGCAGAGGCAAGCCCAGCCATGCAAGTGTTTTTCAAGATATGCATGTAGTTCAGCAACAGCTAGTGTCTTGATTGGCCTATGCAAGTCACATGACAGGATGTAGTTATAGGCTGGGGCTGAGTGCCTCAGGAGGCTGGAGAACACTGCTGAGTTAAATAACAAGATTCACAGGTGGGTAAGAGAATGGAGCCAATTGGATCAGAAACAAACCAACATATAGGAGAGGTAACGGTACCTATTCTAAGGAAAAGTAAGGCATATTATGAAAATACTCACATGAAGCAGAGGTAGAGATGGAGGAATGGTGCTAATTTTGATTAGATGCTTGAAGAATGCCTTTTTAGAAATACAGGGACTTTACTAAAAGGAGGGATTATTTAGGGCATGTGAAGGAACAAAACCAAAGAGACAAAATAATAAAATACTAAACAAATGAAAGTGAAGAGAACTCAGCTGGAAATTGTAAAGTACCATTCTCACCCATCAACTCGTGTGTTCCGTGATGACTTTCACATGTTTCTGAAGCACATCAAAGTCACACTGGGTTTGGTTGGTGGTGGTATAGTAGGAGTTGGCTCAGGGCTTCATGCTAGGCACTTAGGCCAGGCCCCCGGACCTCTTTTGCTTAGTTACTTTTTAGATGATGTCTTTTTTTCCTGAAGCTAGCCTCTGACTGTGATCTTCCTGATTCTTCTATGTAGCTGGTACTATAGACACGAACTATCATCCTTGGTCAGCCATATATCATACAAATTGCTTACAGGACCAGTAGTCTGATGCTGCGATAAGTATTTCACACTGCGTCAGTCACTGTGTTTTTACACCAACGGTATGCATGAATTTATGGAATTTTATGGATTTACTCCTAAATAGAATTTTGAATGTCCTCAGAGACCAAAGGAAACTCCTGACATACTGAGTCAGTAGAATTAAACACTTAACAAAATAGTTCTGTTTAATATAACCATGAAGAAGAAAACAAAATCAAATTTGTGTTCAATACCAGAAAATTGCAAAAACTGAGTTTTTTTTTAAGAGTGTGAATCTATATGAAAAGCAAGAAATCATTAGTATGCCATAATTAGCACTCCACTGGGAGAGAAATCAATTCAGTAGCAAAAATATGGGTTTAAAATGCCATAAAATTGTTAACCTTGCATTTATTTGAAGTTCAGTTAAAATGATGTTAGGAGTTGTTTTTATAAAATATATATATGATTACTGTGTATTTGAGAGGAGGGGATGCAGTTATAAAATTCAGTGCATATTCTACAAAATTAGGAAAATTGAGAGAAGTGAGGTTGAGAAGAATGAGGGGAATGATGAAAAGCGGGATGTGGATCCAGATTCATTGTATTCATCCACTACTTTGTTGAACGGCAGCCCTTTTGTGTGTGTTTATATGTGTGTGTGCGACATCTATCTGTCTATCTATCTATCTATCTATCTATCTATCTATCTACTTGTCTTCAAAATTGGTGCTTAAATTTGTAGACCAGTTTGGGAGGGTTTCATATTAAAAAAACATTTCACTAGATGGTGCTCAATAGCTCCCTGGAGGGCTGAGAAACTGTGTGTCAGTAGCTGATGCCCTACTCAGCTAATTTAGCATGAATGAAACTAAGGCTAAAAATAGAATTAAATATGATAATTAATTTATAGAGACTGTTTTGCTTAGCAGTAGAAAGTACAATGGCAACTTGCAAGGAAGAAATTCTGGAATGTTATGTGCTCTTTAAGAATGTTTTATAAAACAAATGGAAAATTTTGGCTATCAGGTAGTTTTACTTAACAAATGATTGTTGAACTAAAAAATTCAAGTAAAAGCACACTAGGGATACATATGAGACACAAATACATCCATAACCCACCCTTGTATTTTACATTGAACTAAGTGTTCCACATTGTGTTTTTATTAGCATGATTTAGTTGTCCAAGGGAGGTTTTATTGACATTGTAACATATGTGGACAATGAGTCCTGATCAACCTCAGCTCCTCTACAACTCTTTCCCATCTTACTCCTCTTTCTTAAAACAATTTCAACAGGCTTCATTGTTCTATTTTCATACAGGAAAACAAACCACTCAACCACATTTACTTTTATTAATCTTTCCATAGCCTATTTTATAATTATAAATCTTTTATCTGTGTCCTCATATATGAATTCTACATAAAAAGACAAAAGATATTTTTACATGACAGAACATATTTACTAAAATATTGGATCATATAACTTCTACAACACATCTGTGTGTATACATGTGTATACAGACTGGGAGCAAAGGATTTATTGTTTTCTCCTATCCTGACCTACATGTTTATGACTGCAGCAATGGTATCCCTTATCAAGATGTATAAAAGTTCATGAACTTAGAACATGGCTTCACATATAGTTTTTTAAATATCTTTTATTTTTTGTCAGTTGTAGGGTTTCAACCCAGGGCCTGGGCACTGTCCCTGAGCTCTTTTGCTCAAGGCTAGTGCTTGACCACTTTGAGCCCACAGCTACACTTCCAGTTTTCTGGTGGCTAATTGAAGTGTCATGTCCTTTCCTGCCAAGGCTGGCTTCGAATTGTGATCTTCAGATCTCAGCCTCCTGAGTAGCTATGATTACAGTCGTGAGCCACCAGCACCTGACTCTGACTTTTAAGTAATAATGAGCTCAATTTCCTCTTTCCTCTTTTCCATGAACTATTGACTAAACTTGAGTTTGTGTAATCCCAAAGTATGTTTTTTTTTTTTTTTTTTTGGGTCCGGTCATGGGGCCTGAACTCTGGGCCTGGACGCAGTCCCTCAGTTCTTTAGCTCAAGGCTAGCACTCTACCACTTGAGCCATAGCGCCACTTCCAGCTTTTTTCTTTTTTCTTATGTGGTGCTGAGGAATCGAACACAGGGCCTCATGCATGCAAGGTAAGTGCTCTACCACTGAGCCACCTTCCCAGCCCCAATCCCAAAGTATGTTGTACCATAGCCTGGACCCTCACCTACAATGAGCATTTATTTATTGGTTTATTATTTTAGGCATTGTCTATGTATCTCAGGTTAGAAGGCCAAGCTGCCCTCAAACTCATGACCCTCTTGCTTTAGCCTCTCAAGTGCTGAGGTTATAGGTATGTACCAACACCAGTGTGTGCAGATCCAAAGCCAGCCCTTGAAATGCTGCCTTTTCTATTCTATGCAAACTATCTGTTATTACATTACTTAAAAGCCAGAGTTAGTGGGGAGTTCATTTCTGGGTGATCTCTTGTACCCTGTCTACATCATGACTGGCTCACAAATGAGGAGGCTGCCTAGACTAACTGAACAAAGTCAGCCAGCTAAATATGCATTTAGCTCACACCATCTAACTTCATGCTCAGTGGCAAGACAATTAGGAATAGAGTCGACATTTCACATGTAGCCTATCTCTGCATCCTTCACCTTGCCCCACCTCACACTTTACTGCCTGACCTGTACTGATCATCCGAGTCTCTGGCTCTTGGACGCATTACCTATTTATAGAAGTTGCTGCCCATCCTGACACTCAATCTGCTCTCTGGCCCTGAGCCTGGCTTCCCTCCTCACCTGTAATTTGCACTTACTCTTTGATGCTGCTGCTTCTGTCTCTCAGCCATGCATCCTTGACACAGACTTCCACAGAACAACAAATACCTACATAATCATTCACTGGATTCAAAAACTAAGTAGTAAAAGGGTGAAAAGTGTGCTCCAAGCAATCAAGAAAGCAAATGCAACCTCAAATATTGAGTGTTCAGGGGAAAGAGCTGAACACTTAGAAGAGGAGCTGTCAGCTTATATACAGAGTTAAATGTTTAAGAAGAAGGCTGGGCTGGTCTATGTGGCTCTGAGTTCTGAGACTGGAGAATGATGAAGGGGATTCTGAGGTTCTCCAGATGATGAGATGATGCTGATTGTACAAGTGTTGAGGAAAACGCAAGGTGGCTTTAGGTGCTGATAAATTGATAGGATGAAGTATGACTGCTGGTCACTCGACGTGGGAAGGTTAGAGAAGATGCCCTGAATAGATGACATTTTGATACCAAACTGCTTGACAAAAGAATCAGCTCTGTAAAACTAACCATGAAGAAATCAAAGAACAATGCACACTGATGGGCTTCAGCATTTGGGAACTCCTTTCACTTTCCCTTCCTCCCCTCCTCTCTCCCTCCCTTCCTTCCTTCCATTTTTTTAAAAGGTACTGGGTTTAAACTCATGCTCGCTTTGCTTCCTTGCTTATATTGCTAGGTAGGCATACCGGCAAGCCTACCTTACAGCTGGATGTTCTGGAAATGAAGTCCTGTGGATTTTTCTACCATGAATAGTTTGGGACCATGTTCTTCCAGAATAGTTAGGATTACAGGCATGAGCCAGTGGCACTCAACTGAAACTATCTTCAGATATTAAGAGCCAGAGAAAGTGCTGGAAAACTCCTTATTACAGGCCTTTCTTTGGATATTTTAATAATTCTGTTAAGGCAATATATTCATATACTTTTATTTCTTGGATATTTTTACCAAATACCTGTGGAAAGAGAGTAAAGATAAGGTATTAATGCTTAATGTAGAATTTTGTACATTTCATCTCATTCTTATAGGCACCTCCTAGAACACCTCAAATTAGCAAACATGTAAATAATTCTTTTAAAATTCTTTATAAATCCATAGGGAGTTACAAAAAATTCTTTTGCTTTTGAGGTCTACAATGCTAGTGATTTAAAGTATTGTAATGCAAATATCAAAACCAGGAAATAAAGGCATTGGTATCATCCTTGGAACTTACTCAGATTTCAAAGTCATTTTATGCAATTCTATATAACTATTATTGCAATCAAGATTCTCTAGCGTACCATAAAGAAAAGATTCAGCCCTGCTACTCACTTATTGCCACACCCACTTACTCTGTTCAAGCCTAACCTTGGACAGTCACTAACCTCTTCTCCATTTCTGTAATTAAAAAAAAAATGTTTTAACTGGGTGTGGTGGCTCATGTCTATAATCTCAGCTACTCAGGAATTATAGCCTGAGACTGACAAATAGTCAAGATCCTTTCTGAAAAACAACTAAAAGACCAAAAAATGTCTGGAGGCATGGTTCAACTGGTAGTAGCTAGCAAGCAAAAGACCTTGAAGTTCAAATGCTAGTGCTGCCAAAATAATGGTAATAATTTGTTTGTGGTGTTAAGGATCAAACCCTGGACCTTGCTTATGCTTGCTAGGGAACATTGAGCCTCAAACACGCCCTATTTCAAGAAAATCTTATAAACAGAAGCTGTATAGAGTGGCAAGTACTTGTAATCCCAGCATTTGTTAGGCTGAGGCAAGAGGATTTCAAATTTGAGGTCCACCTGGACTACAATGAGAACCAGACAATACCAAAGCAAGAAACCATGCAACTAAAAGAGTGTGTTTTATAAATGGGATCATGGTTTTCATGTAACATAATAATGAGATCTATCCAAGTTGTTTCATGTATTGGTAGTAAATTTTTTATTACTAATATTCCACAGAGTACAGATGTATCACAGTTTGTGTAAACAATCTTCAGTGGAAAAAAATTGGGTATAGTTTCAGTTTAGGTTATGATTAAAGCTGTTCTGAACATGTTTTTTTGTGAATATAAGTGCTCATTCCTTTTGCAAAGATGTCTAGGAGTATAATTTCTTGTCTACGTGTTTTAATTTTTGCTTGTTCCAAAGCGTTTATTATTTCACATCTGTATTTTGAATACTTGCCTGATGCAGGTTATCCACAGCATCAGTGTTAGCACTAATTCTTTAAACCATTTGATGTTTATCAGATTTTCACGTGCTTACTTGCTATTTGCAATACGTTGGAAAATGTCTGCTTATATTTTTCGCGTGTGTGTGTGTGTGTGTGTGTGTGTGTGTGTATGTGTACTGAGTGTTGAAATCAGGACCTTATGCTTACGTCTTTTTTTCCCCACATCTGGCCCACTACCACTTGAGCCCTGCCTCCATTTACAGCTTTTTGCTGGCTAATTAGAAATCAGTCTATTGGATTTGTCTTCCTAGGATGGCATTATATCTTAGCCTCCTGAGTAGCTAGGATTGATTATAGGCATGAGCTACCAGCACCCTGGACACTAAAGGTAGTTTTTTTTTTTTAATTTTTATACAGGTATTCTGAGTTCCATATTTGAAGTAGTTATTTTTGCTTGCTTTCTAGGCAAATGCTCTGCCGTGGGAGCCGCACTTCTAGGCGTTAAGGTAGATTTCTAACGTTAGTCAAATGCAAGAGAAGCAGATGGAGAGTGGTAGACCCAGTCAAGCGGGATCAGCCCCATTATCTTTTAAGACCAAAAGCGTGACTTGGAAACTTCCTCTGAATCCAAAATTCCTATATCCACGCCTAGTTATTTTTTACATTATGATTATGATTATTTTTGGCTAGGCATCTCGCTTGCAAACCTGGAACCTGCTTAGGCATAAAACAGATACGGGAAACAGCAGAAATCCGTCACCGTCGGTTCCATGCAGAGAGGAAAATAACAATCGAAAGGTCCTCTCGCCGTCGGCCTCAGCCCGGCCGTCTGGGGGCGCCGGGGCCCCGGTGCTCGGTTCCGTGCAAACCCAGGGCCCCGCGCTCACCGGCGCACCGCGGCTCTGCTCCGGGGCTCCGGGGCTCCGGGGCCGGGGCCGGGGTCAGGGCCGGGACGCCCAGAAGCTTCCAGGGTGCTCTCCCTTAACTTGACAACCTTCCAGAAAGCGCGCCACGACAGGCGGCCCCTCGCCGGGGGACTGAGCCCGGGCTGGGTGCCCCCGGAGGTTTCAGGGACGGTGACCTAGAATCCCTGCCCTTCCGGGTCAGGGTTCATTCTCGGTCAGCGCCCTTCGGCCCCAATTTGCAGGCCAGAGGCCGGAGGCGCGGTCTCCGGCGGGCGGTCAGAGTCCAGACACCCCGGGCTGTAATGAAGGGGGAGGACCCCGTGGGACACCCCCTCGAGAAGCAGCTGGAATCGGCCAGCGCCATCCTCGGCCGCCCGGCCGCCAACCGCCTGGAACTCGGCGGCTGTCACCGGCGCCGGCGGGGCGGGGCGTCTCCCGAGGTCGGTTAGCGCCACGCCCCCCGCCGCCTGGAGCTCGCGTGTGGTTGGCCGGACCGTCAGGCTCGCACGTGGGGGCGGGGCCTGACACTTCCGGCAGTTCGTGACACGTGTTTCGTTGCTAGGTGACGGCGAGGAGGCGGAGCCGAGGGGGAGAGGCTCTGGGGGACGGGGGAAGGGGCGGGGGGGAAATCTTCGGGGAGGGCCACGCGCCTGATTGGCGGCCTCGCAGCCGCTCTTTTCTCCTTTTCCGGGAGGCGAGACCAGGTCCGGCCCTGGTCCCGCCTCCCCACGCCGCCCACGGGGTGCGCATGCGTAGTGTGCGCAGCCGCCTCCGCCCTCCCTGGGCTCGTGCTAAGGCGGCGAGTCCAGCCGGCACTGGCGCCGCGGCGGGAGCCGCCTCGGAGCCGGTGAACCGAGCGGCCTCGAGGGAGAGGCGCTCGGAGAAGAGGGAGCGCCGGCGGCGGCCGCTGTCTTCCCTGCGGCCGAGGAAAATGGTCTTCGAGTCGGTGGTCGTGGACGTGCTGAACCGCTTCCTGGGGGACTACGTGGTGGACCTGGACACGTCCCAGCTGTCCCTGGGCATCTGGAAAGGTACCGCGGCCCGGCCCCCGAGCCCCGGCCCCCGGTCCCCGAGCCTCGGCCCCCGGCCCCCCAGCCTCGGCCCCCGAGCCCCGGCCTGCGGGCGTCGCCCCGGCCCCGCGGAGGGGGGCTCGGCCCGCTGGGGCGGCCTCCCTCAGCCGCCCGGGTTCCGCCGAGCCGGCGGCGCCGGGGGCCGGGGCTCGGGGGCCGGGGGCCGAGGCTCGGGGGCCGAGGCTGGGGGGCCGGGGCTCGGGGGCCGGGGTTCGGGAGCCGGGGCTCGGGGACCGGGGGCCGAGGCTGGGGGGCCGAGGCTGGGGGGCTCGGGGGCCGAGGCTCGGGGACCGGGGGCCGGGGCTCGGGGCTCGGGAGCCGGGGGCCGAGGCTGGGGGGCCGGGGGCCGAGGACCGGGGGCCGGGGCTCGGGGACCGGGGGCCGGGGCTCGGGGGCCGGGGGCCGGGGCTCGGGGGCCGGCGTGCCGGCCGTCTTCGGGGGGAGCGGGGTAACGCGGACGCCGGGCCCGTTCCCGAGCCGGGGGGGGGCGGGTGGGGACCCGCGCCCCGTGGCGCCTCCGCGGCGGGGTCCCGGCCTCTCGCGCCCAGGTTTGTGACGGCGGCGCGGGGCCGCCCGCCGCCCGCGCGGGCCGTGGACTCGGCCTGGCGGGTGTGCCGGGGGCCCGGCGGATCACACTCACACGCCCGTCCCGGCGGCTCGCGAGCTCGCAGGTCACCGCCGGGCCCCGGCGCCGCCGCGGGTCGGGTGGGAGGGTGAGGCTTCGGGGATCTCTCTGGGCCTGGGGTCAGCCGTTCCCACCGAGCAGCCGAGGAGGAAAGCAGGCAGCCGGCCGAGGGAGGGAGGCTTTCTCGGCGATCCTCTCCCGTGGCGCCGTCCCTAATTTAGAACCTTATTTTTAGTGCTCCCATCTGTGCTGTTTTACACCTTTTTTATTGGCCGCATCTGCTAGCAGCGAGAGTCCTTTGAAAAGCCAGTGCCCCAGGCACGGTAGTGATGTTGCTGTTAATACTGTATCAGGACTCTCGCCCCCTCTCCCCCCGCCCCTCCCATGCACTCTTCCCTTGAACACTTCTCAGCCTTCAAAAGTATTTTTGTTTACCACTAAGATGAACGAGTAATTCAGGTTGATTAAAAAAAAAAACACCTCTTTAACCTGCCATCGTTATCTAGCCCCCATGATCTAGTGGACTGAGCTAGGACCCTAATACTAACATAGCCTTTGGCTACTACTAGAAGTTTGCAAATTGTACCGTCTATGCCCTGTCTCAGTTGCACAGTGAGAATGTTTACCTATGTGTGTGTGTATCTATGTATGCATACATGTATGCATGTATATATATATATATATATACTTGTGTACGTATATTTCAAAAAGAAGCTTTCTACTTGAGCTGTGCTTTGTAGTTTAGTAAAATGTTGCTCCTACATTTAAGCTAGAAGTTTGTGTAGATTATGATTTAACAACAGAATTATCCAAAACTTGAAAATTTCACTCTTGGGGTGTTCAAATAGCTGCCTTGAGAAATACTGAAAGAGAACATCCACGCCCATGATAATGATAGAGAAAATTCCATCCAGATTCCCACTGCTGCTACTTTGTAGTTGGCCCACCTCACCTGGCAGCCACAGATGTTTTCATCACTGTCAGTTTTGCCTTTTCAGAGTGTCATATAAATGAAGTTACGTTGCTGAGTATCAGTGAGTCACACCTGTAATCTTATTCAGAGGGTTGAAATAGGATTTCAGTTTGAACCCAGCCCAGGTGGAAAAGTTTGTGAGATTGTTATCTCCAGTTAACCAGCCCAAACCCAGAAGAGGAGCTGTGGTTTATGTGGTAGCCAGCCTTGAGTGAAAAACCTAAAGGACAGTACCCAGGCCCTTAGTTCAAGCCCCAGTACTGGCACATGCATGCACATACACCAATATTGTTTGTAGCCTTTGGGCGTGACTTTTTAAGATGCTTTTGAGAACCAACCATGTTGAAAGAGAGCATCAGTATTTCATTCCTGTCCTTCAATGTTTAATTTTCTGGATGTACTGTAAATGTGTCTGACAGTTAAGAGTTGTTTTATTTTTGGCAGCTATAAATAAAGTTGTTGTAGTATTTGTTTATGGCTTACAGTGTGAACATAAATTGTTTCTCGAGTAAATAGGCATTGGATTTGGGTTATTCGGTGAGTGCTTTATGAGAAAGGTCAGGCTGTGGTTTGGCTATGGGTGAATATGTTCTCCAAAGGTTCTAAGGGAAGGTGCTGGGTCTCATAGAGTAGGTGCTAGGAGTGATGGTTCCTGGCTCCCTGTATCCCAGGGTGAGCTCTCCCTCTTGCATAAACTTCTGCCCTTGCGGTGCCAGCCACTAGGAGGTGGAGTGTGTGTGTTTCTAAAGCCGCCTTGTGCTCTTTGGACTTTCAGCTTCAAAACTGTGAGCTGAATATACCTCCTTCTTGTAAAGAAGATACCCGGCCTCAGGTATTTCATTACGGTTTAAGCAGAGTAATGCACCACGAAACTGAAACTGCTCTTTAAGGGACAATTTTTCATTTTGGTCAGTATGTATTGTGTCAGCATTTAGTTTATGCTGAACCCTCAGGAGCACTTGGTATAGTCATCAATTTTTTTTATATTCTAATGTGTAATGGTATTTGTCTTTAATAGCATTTCTGTAGTGATTAAAGGTGTTGAGTATCTTTTTTTTCCTCCCTTTTTTGTGTCTGTACTGGGGCATGAACTCAGGGCCTTACTCTCTGGCTTGGATTGTTTGCTCAGGGTTGGTGCTGTTGGAGCTTCTTACACCTGAGTCATGCCTCCAGCTTGACATTTTTCTGATAATTGGAGATAGAGTCTTGAAGATTTTTTCCTGGGTTGGCTTCAAACTGCGATCCTCTGACCTCCGTCGTGCTTGGCTGGTGTTATCTTTCCATATTCTTTGTTATTTGTATATTTCTGCTAGCGACATCTTAAATCTTTCCCATATTTTAAATTGTATTGATTTGCTTTTGTCTTAAGACATAGTTCACATATCATAAAACTTTAAAAATACATGTTGTATTTTAAGAATGTACAATTTAATGCCTTTTAATATAGCAATAAGACCATGCAACAATGATTACTAATTCCACTCATCTAGATACCCCCAAATTAAACCTCATTCTCGTTAGTAGTTACTTCCTATTCTCCCCTACTCCTGGCCCACTCTGCCTCCGACAGCCATTGCTCTACGTTGTATTTATGGATTTACTGATTGTGCATACTTAATTTAAATGGAATCATGCAATGTACAACTTTTTGTTTCTTTTTCCATAAGATATTTTCAGGGATTTTCATGTTTAAGTGTAATTATGCAATATACAGGTTTTGTTTCTGTTTCCTTAAGATTACATTTTTCAGGGTTTTCCATGTTGGAAGGTGGATTGAATAGTATTCTATTGTATGTCTGCACCATATTTGTTCATCTACTTAACAGTCGGTGGAGATTCATCCACTTATCAGATATTATAGGTATGCTATTAATGAATATGTATGTGCACGTTCCTTTATGGAAAATTTTAATTTCTATCTGGTATGTGCTAAGAATGGAATTGTTTGGTCATATGCTAACACTGCTTGACTTTTTGAAGAACTGCCAAATTCTTAAAGTATTTTTCCATCACTGGTGACAGTTCTTTGTATTATGGAAGTCCTTTGTTAGGTAAGGGATTAAAAAATATTGTCTTCCAGTTTGCCAGGTCTGTCTTTTGTACATTTTTACTTTTGATAAAGTCAGTTTATCAAAACACTTCTCTTTTGGTATTTGCAAAATCATTGCCTAACTTCCTTAACACTCCAAAAAAAAAGATGTTCTGTGTTTTCTTTTCCAAGTTTTATAGTTTTGCTCTTAACCTTCCAATTCATTTTGCATAAGGTGTGTGATGGGAGTTGAAGGTGAGGTTCATTTGGTTGCATTGGGGTGCATTCACTCATTCAGCACCATTTGACAATAGCAACTAGATAACTGTAAAAATATTGTAAGATAATGTACTTACTTTTTATGGTTTCATATCAGAAGGACCCATTATTAGTTATAAATACATGCTTTTGCTAGGCTTCTGTGTAATCCAGCTAACTTCACTGTTAACATATTAATAGCATCAATTAAAGTCAGGCAACACTTACTGTGTGTTACTCCCAAACTTTCTGAAATGGTTCATTGTAAACCAGAACTCATTTTCCTTGAGAAACATTTTATATGAAAATAGTTACCCCAAATCTGTTTAGTTATAATGTAACGAATGAGTATTATAATACAGTGCCAAATACAGTGAAGGATTACATGTTGGAAATAATCTGTTTTGTGGCAGGCAAAAAAGAATTGGGCTCCATCCTAGTACTGTTTCTTGGGAATTTTGATATTAGTAAAGTTTACTTTTTACACACTTCAATTTACATTTCTTCACCCTTCCTATATAACCATCTCATTAGGAAATGGTAATATTTCCTAGATTCACTTTAAAGTCTCGAGAAACAATCTAACCTTCCACATATTTCCTTCAAGAGTCAGTCTGTGTCAGAATTAGTATAAATCTGTAATGAATACAGATTTTTAAATTTCTCCTAAAGATTCAAATTCAAGTAGGGACGCCCCTCCCCTCCCCCCCCCCCCCCCCCCCAGTTCTGGGTTTGAATTCAGGGTCTTGCAGAGGCGTTCTACCATGTGAGCCATATCCATTTTGCTTTAGTTATTTTTCAGATAGGCTCTTATGGTTTTGCATTGGACAGTGTCAGACTCCTGTTCTACCTAGCTGAGATCACAGATGTATTTTCCAAAGCCTAGCTTGTTGGCTGAGATGGGGTTTCATTGATTTTCTTTCCAATCTGGCCTCAATTGGGGATCCTTCAAATCTTAGCATCCAGAGTAGCTGGGATCACAGTTGTGTTCCACCCAGAAGGGAAAATGTGAGATGCTTACCTCCAATTAACCACCAAAAAAGTCAGAAGTAGAATTGTTTTCTTCATCAATATATAGTGACCTTTCTTTGTCTCTCCTTGCTCTTTTTGGTTAAGTTTTCCTTTCCTTTTTGATAGAAGTATAAGCTAATCCTGCTTTCTTCCTAATTCCATTTACTTGGGATCTCATTTTCGGCCATTCACTTTCAGTCTGTTTTTGCTTGTAAGGTGAGTTTCTTGTAAAAATCCAGGCAGTTGTGTCTTTTTATTGGTATGATTATAGAATTTTTTTTAGTCTATTGATTACATGAACTGGTTTTCAAATGTCGGACCAGATTTAAATGTGGGATAAAGTCCACTTCATCATGATAGTTTTTTTATACCTTTTAAGACTTAATTTACAAATAAGTTGTTAAAGATACATGCATTTATTGATCAGAGGTATTGGTTTCTAGTTTCTCTTGTAATTTAGGTACTGTTGTTTGGGTTTTGGTAGTAGGATAATGGTGGTGAGTTAGGAAGTATTCCCTCTGCTTTTGTTTCTGGAAGAAGTAATAAAGAACTGATATCATTTTTCCTTGTTTGTTAGAATATCCGTGAATCCATCTGGGCATAGTGCTTGTGGTTTTAGAAGATTTTTGAGTTGTTTAATTATTGGTTATTTTATTGAATAGATATACATTCAAACTATTTTTCTCTGTCAACTTTGGTACAGTTTACCTCTTAAGTTTTGGGAATGTTTGTCATACTTTTGTAGTGCATGTGATCAGAAGAGATGTTTCTTTCATTTCTCATTGTAGTAATTTGTCTTTTTTTATACTTTGTTGACTTGCTTGGAAAGTTACCAGTTTTATTGGTGTTTTCCAAGAGCTAGCTTTTGATTTCATTGACTTTTCTCTTAATTTCTATATGTAATTTCATCAGTTTCTACTTTAATTTTTATTATGTATCCATTTCTTCCTTTTAATTTAATTTTTTTTAGATTTCTAAGTTGAAAGCTTTGGTATTATTGGTTTTAGACCATGTGTCTAATGTATGTCTTCGTGCTATAAGTTTCCTTGTAAGCTCTGCTTTTGCTATACCTCACAATTGCGCAAAGAATTTTTGGTGTGTGGGGGAATTGATAAAGGTTTTCAAAGTTCCATTTTTATTTGATACAAAATAGTTTAAATTTTCTGACATTTTTCATCTAATATTATTTAGAACTATGTTTCTGGAATGTTTGTGATTTTTTTTCCCCCAGCTTTGTTCCCATTATATCTATTTCTAGTTTAATTCCATTGTGGTCTGAGCCTAACTTCTAAATTCGTTAGTGTAAGTGTTACAGAACTGAGCATAGTCTTAAGAATATTTTGTATGTGCTTTAGAAGAATGTATATTCTTCCGTTTGATGAAACATACTGCTGACAGATCCAGTTGATTGGTAATATTGTTCAGTTCATTTGTGCTCTTACTGAATTTCTACCTGTGACATCTATCTATATATAACTGGTAATGGATGTTGAAGTTTTTAACTATAATAATGTATTTATTTATCTCTGCTTGAGGTTCTTTTAGTATTGCTTCATTTATTTTGACTTGTCAGGTACATATTAAGGAATGATGTGTTATAGAGAGATGACCTCTTTGCCTTCATGTCTACTGTCCCTGAAATTAACATAGCTACTCTTGTCTTGACTTGTGTTAACAAATGACATACCCATCATTCACTCTCCCTTTGAAAAAAGTTTTATATAAAGAGTTTAT
Source organism: Dipodomys spectabilis (assembly GCF_019054845.1). Classification (NCBI taxonomy): domain Eukaryota; kingdom Metazoa; phylum Chordata; class Mammalia; order Rodentia; family Heteromyidae; genus Dipodomys; species Dipodomys spectabilis. Next base: position 1,622,214 of record NW_024871012.1, read on the forward strand.
TATACATAATCTATATTTAAGACTTGGATTTTTAGGCTGTATTTCACTTTACTATTCATTTAGTTGATATAGTCTCACCAATCACATTTAAGTGATTATTGGTGTAACTGGATTAATGATTTATATCCTTGGTATAATTGTGAATGTGTGGGGAGGGATGTTGGATGTCTGTTCCAGTTTCTATGACAGAGCTACCTGTGATCGGAATGGTTTTTGTTTTTTATAATGAGCCCTTTCATAACCTGTAACTTTATACTCACAAGGTGACTTAGAGCAAAGTCCTTAGCCTCGGTAGGGGCATTCTTCAGAAAGACCAAGAGATTAGAAGATTTCCTAGATTGGAACTTTTAGTCTCACCAGCCTCCAAGGAAAAGGTAGGCTCAGAGATCAAATTCTATAAAAGCTCTTTAAGGAGCTATGATGCGGGTTGTGTGTCAAACTTACAAAATTCACATGCTGCACATGTGAAATCGGTGGAGGTGGCTTACCTCAGAGGGCTTAGGAGCTCCTTGTGACTGCCTCCAGATCTTGCCCTGTCTTCTTGATAAGTCAGTAAGTGCTTCCCTAAGCTTTGTAGCCATAGCAGCACATTATTAACCAAAAGAAGGGAAGGTTGAAGGAAGCTGGATTAAAAGCCAGTTGTCTTGTGGTAGGCATTGAAATAATGGTCTGAAGGGAATTTCTCAGTCTAGATACAGTTTCACAGTTGAATCCAGATACACAATTGGTGCTTGCTGGAAAATTGCTTGGTGTATGGAAAACACTCCTCTTCCCACTTAGTCATAGGTTTCTGTGTTGAGTGAGATAGAGATGAAACTTACTTTTACCTTGAGGCTGTATCTGTTACCTTTAAAGTAGTATACTACACTGATTTGCATATATTGACTCATTTTTAAATTCTGGAAATAAGTCCTATTGGGTCATGGTATACATATATACATGTATGTATATATGTATATTTCGTATGCTACTGAGTTTTGTTAATTACTTTTTGAGTTTACATCAGTATTTGTCAAAGGTATTGTTACGTACTTTCCATTTCTTGTGGTGTATTTGGCTTTGATGTTGGAGTAATGTGGCTTCATTTTGAAAGTGTTTCCTTCACTTTTTGAAGAATTTGTAGAGAATTGATACTCTTATTTTTCAGTGTTAGTAAACTCCTTAGAAGTTTTTGATTCCAGATTTAGTCTCCTTGATAGTTGTAGGACTCTTTACATAAACTACTTTATTATATATTCCTTAATCTGGAGAGGCTATGTGTTTCTAGGAATTTTATCAGTTTCATCTAGGTAATCATATTTGTTGTACAATGGGCCACAGTTGTTCTTCCCCCTCCTCAGATATCAGGCTTCTGAATAGCTAGGATTACAGGCATGAGCCACCAGTGCCCAGATGTTCTATTTTAATATATACCGACACTCTATATTCATTGTATTTGACTTCCTATATCCTGTTAGCCCATCCATTCCCCGACAGATTCTCTCCCTGCTCCTTCACCCCCTACTGATCAACAACTTTGATTAAGGTTCTTCATCTCTTTTCATGTATACTTGCAATTATTACAAACTTATTCACTCTCCATCTTTTCCCCTTCTCTCTTCTCATCCTTAATCTCTTAGGTTCCATGTTCTATATTTATCCATATATATAAAATTATATAGTTATATATATGGCTATATACACATATGTACTTATTCATGAATATGTATATCTTTTAGCTCTAGTTTCCACATATAAGTTAAAAACATACCATATTTTGTTTGAGTGTGGCGTGTCTTGCTCCATATGGTGTTCTCTAATTACATCAATTTTCCTGTTTGCATTTTTTATGACTGTATAATATTACATTATATATAATGTATGTATTACATGTTTATATAAAGTTATGTATATATGTATAGAAACATACACACACACACACACATATATATATATTCATGTACACATACACACATATACATTGTAATCCATTAATCTTTTGTTTTTTGTCCTTTGACTATTATGAATAGCATAGAACTAAACATAGAGAGTAGGTGTCTTTCTGATATACTGCTTTCCTTGCCTTTTGATATATGCCATATAATAGTATAGCAGGGCATAAAGGTCTATTTTTAGTCTTTTGAGAACTCACCATATTGATGGCTATAGTGGTTGTGCTAGTTTACATTTCCACCTACAATGTATGAGGATTCCTTTTATCCTCTCACATCCTTGCTAGTGTTTTGCTGTTGTTGTTTGTTGATTTTTTTTATGCCTGGCCATTCTAAGGTGAAAGGGAATCTTAGTGTGATTTTGATTTTTTTGTTTTTTATGGCTACAATGTTGAACATTTGTTCATGTATCTATTAGACATTTTATTTCCTCTTGTATTTCTTCTTGTTCATTTTGCTTACCATTTATTAATTGGATTATTTGTCCTTTAGCTGGATATGAATTATTATTAATCCAGAATAATTAGTTATTCTGGATATTATCCTTTATCTGTTGAATACATGATGAAAATTTTCTCCTCTTTCCTGGACGATCTCTTGGTTCTGATGATTGTTTCTTTCTGTCTTACAGAAACTCCTTATTTTAGTAGTCTTATTTGTCAATTCTTGCTGTCATTGCTTCCATGCTCTGGAGATTTAGGTTCCTATCACCTGTGCCTAATAACTTCCAGGAATTTTTCTGTAGTAGATTTAAGTTCCAGGTATTACTTTGAGCTTTTTAATCCAAAGAATATAAATTTTCCATTTTGTTGGATTTTTTTGTAACTGCTTTTTTTTTTGTCTTTTTTGGTACTGGGGATCAGACCCATATGCCTAATGACAGATGAATGTATAAACAAAGACAGATGAATGTATAAACAAAGTGGTATAAAGTTGTGCTAATTGTACAAGGGCGTTTCATTGTGACATTTCCATACATGCATATAATGTACCCCAATCAAACTCCCTCCCTCCATCGCTCTCCCTTTTGAATAATTTCAACAAGTTTTGTTGTTCTCTTTTCATAAATGCATGTTAAATACTTTGACCATGTTCAATCCTCATTCACCCTTTCTCTTGACCTTTCCCTGTTGACTCCTGTCTGTAACTGCCTCCCAGTGGAGCCTGTTTTACTTTTCTGTCATTTATTTCCTCATGTTTTTAGTGTGTATTAAAGTGGTTTTATTTTGTTATTTTACATTTGCTTGTATTAGACTAAGCCATTCTCTTTCCCTGTCTCCCCTATAGCTCTGTTGTTCAAATCATGTTCTATATATAAGTATATATGTGAGTTGGGCATTTGTAATTCTATACTCCTACTACTGTTAGATTAGAAGCCTCTATTCCTAGTTACTCAGGAGACATATCTGAGAATCAGTGGTTGGAACTAACTCTGGACAGATAAATCTGAGACACTCCTAGCTTCAAATAGCCAGCAAAAAGCTGGAAGAAGAGGTATGGCTTAAGTGGTACAGTGCCAGCCATCAGCCAGAAAGCTTGAGAGCGTGAGGCCTTGAGTTCAAGATCCAGTTCTGGAAAAAAAAAGTGTTTGTGTGGTGTATGTGTATCAATGTGTGTGTGTGTGTGTGTGTCTTTTAAGTAGCTTCCACAAGTGAGTGAAAATAAGATACTTGGTGTTTTTTAAAATTTTATTTTATTGTAAAGATGCTGTTCAGAAGGGTTACAGTTACATGAGTAAGGTAATGAGCACATTCCTTGTCAAGCATTTTTACCCCCTCCTTTGATTTTCTCCCACTATCCCTTCCCTCTCTCCCCTCCCCAAAGTTGTAACATTCATTTCCAACATAGTGTCTTGTGAGTCTCATTGTCGCAATGGGTCATCTTGTGTCCTTGTTTCAGTATTTTTTTATTCTCCTTCCCCTCCCCAAATTAGATAAATGTATATATACAAGATGCAAGGTACTGAAATCAAATACAGTGACAACAGGGATATACCATAAGAGTAAGAACATACAAAAGAAGCAAAAAAAAAAATCATAGTACATTAAAACAAAGAAAAACCTTTTGTGTCCATATCTTGGGTTTCATTTTGCTTAGCATTATCTTATATGGTCACATGTACATAGCTTTTAAGCTTTTTTTGCTTATCTGATAAGATTATCCTAGACTTGAAATGTAGGTCCCATTATTTTCCTCATTTGCAATAATTAGTATATGTCTAAGATACTTGGTGTTTTGAGCTTAGCTTATATCACTCCACATGATGATCTCCAGTTGCATCCATTTTCCTGCAAGTGACATAATTTTACTTTTTTTTAAAAAATGGCTGAGTACTATTCCATAGTATATATGTACCACATTTTCTTCATTGGTTTATTGGGCATATTGGCTGATTCCACAATTTGACTGTTGTGAACAGAGCTACAGTGAGAATGGGTAATCAGGTAACTATTTCTTTACCTGTACTAGAGCTTGGACTCAGGGCCTCCAACTCTTTTTTTTTCTTTTGATCTTTTTTGGTACTGGGGATCAGACCCATATGCCTAATGATAGATGAATGTATAAACAAAGTGGTATAAAGTTGTGCTAATCATAAGGAGGTTTCATTGTGACATTTCTATACATGCATATAATGTACCCCAATCAAACTCCCTCTCTCTATCGCTCTCCCTTTTGAATAATTTCAACAAGTTTTGTTGTTCTTTTTTCATAAATGCATGTTAAATACTTTGACCATATTCAATCCTCATTCCCCCTTTCTCTTGACCTTTCTTGCTTACTTGCTTGACTTACACTCTATCACCTGTTCTATGCCTCCAGACTATTTTGCTAGTAAATCGGAGATAGTCTTAGGAACTTTTCTGCCTGTGCCGGCTTCCAGCCTCAGTCTTCAGACCTCAGTTTTTTGAGTAGTTAGGATTGCAGTCATAAGCCATTGACGCCCAGCTGGCATCCCTCTTTTATATGAATTTATACTGCTTCAGACATATGCCCAAGAGTGATACAGCAGGTTCATAAGTAGATACTTTCCATTTTTCATACTGATTTCTATTGTAGTTGTGCTAGTTTACATTTCTGCTAGTGGCTTATGGGGTTCCTTTTTCACTCCATTCTTGCTGGTGTTTGTTTGTTTTGATTAGGGTCAGATAGAATCTTAATGTAGTTTTGATTTCCATGTTCTGAATAAGGAAGGATGCAACTGGTTTCTTCATATATCTATTAGCTATTGTAATTCTTTTGAAAACTGCCTGTTCGTTTGTTTCTCCATTATTCATTGGGTTATTTTGCTGTTTAATTTTTTGAGCTCTCAGTGTATTATGAGTAATTAGTCTTTCATTTGGTGAATAATGATGAAGATTTTTCTCCCGTTCTGTGGATTTTATCTTGGATTCTTTTTTTTTTTTTCTGTGTAGAAAATTCATTTTGATGCAGTCCCATGTGTCAGTTTTTGCTCTTTCTGGGCAGTTAGGTTTCTATTCAATACAAATTATCTATATTTGTATTTTCCAGAATGTTCTATATGTTTTCCTGTAGCGGTTTTAAAGTTTTGGATTTTACAATAAGATATTTGATCCCTTTGGAGTTGATTTTCATACAGATTGAAAGATCAGGGTTTATTTTCACTCTCCTATGTGTAGATAGTCAGCTTTTTCTGGGAATATCTATACTAATTTCTCCTTTGTTTTTGAAGAAGAGTTTATAATCTTGAGTAAACTTTTTAAAAAAAGGTTTCTGCTGAGAAATCATAAATGTGCTATTGACCATCCATGTATATAACAAGTATTTTCAAGATCCTCTTATTGCCTTTGACATTTTAGTTAATCATGTTTCTCTGTGTGGTTCCGTTTATTCTATTCGGAGTTTGTCAAGCTTCTTCAGTTTTTTTTTTTGTTGTTGTTGTTGTCGGTCATGGGGCTTGAACTCTGGGCGTGGGTGCTATCCCTGCGCTTTTCAGCTCAAGGTGAGCATTCTACTGCTTGAGCCACAGCACCACTTCTGGTTTTCTAGTGGTTTATTGGAAATAAGAGTCTCACGGACTTTTCTACCTGGGCTGGCTTTGAACCGTGATCCTCAGATCTCAGCCTCCTCAGTAGCTAGGATTACAGGCATGAGCCACCGGTGCCCAGCTTAAGATTCTTCAATTTGTATATCTCTGTCTTCCCTTAAATTTGTGAAGATTTTGGGGCTGGGAAGGTGGCTCAGTGGTAGAGTGCTTGCCTTGCATGCATGAGGCCATGGGTTCGATTCCTCAGCACCACATAAGCAGAAAAAGCCAGAAAGTGGTGCTGTGGTTCAAGTGGTAGAGCACTAGCCTTGAGCTGAAGAGCTGAGGGACAGTGTCCAGGTCTAGAGTTCAAGCCCCGCAACCAACCCCCCCCCCAAAAAAAAAAAGTGTAGATTTTTGTTTTTTGTTTCCTCAGATTAGCTCTAAGGCCCTTAACCTCTCCTGAGACTTCAATTATGATACATAAAACAATCCATTTGATGATGTCCCTTATGCCCTTTAGATCCTATTTACTCTCCTTCATTTTATCTTTTTCTTATTTTTTTTTTATCACTGTTAAACTTACTAGTTGTCTCTGGTGAGTTTTAAAAATTTAATTATAGCACTTGACAGGTCTAGAATTAGTTTGCTTCTTTTCCTTTTCATAATTTCTATCTGTGGATATTCTCACTTTGTTAATATGTACCATCCCTGATTTTATTTAGTTCTCTGTCTTTGCTTTCCTTCAGTTCTTGGACATCATTAAAATAAGTTATTTCTTCTTTATAGGTGAGACTGGAGTTCAGACTATGGCCGTGTACTTGCTAGGAATTCAGACTAGTGATTTTACCATTTGAGGCTCTGCCCTTTTTTTTTTTTTTTTTGAGTAGGAGCTTGCTTTTTGCTTATGCCACCCTGAACCACAGTTTTCCTGTTTCCACTTTCTGCCACAGCTAGGATGACAGATATTTACCACCATACCCAGCTTTCTCTTTTGAGATAGAGGTCTTGCTAATTTTCGCCTTAGTTGGCCTGGAACTGTGATCTCCCCTCCCAATCGTCACACTCTGCTTTCCAAACAGCTAGGATTATAGACATGAGCCATTACACCTATCAGTTCTGTGTACTTCTAAAGTGCTGCCACTATTTTGTTGTCCTTTAGTCTGCTATCCAAATTTTGCCACTATTTGCAGACTGAATCTCTAAGTCGTGTGAGACAGAAAGCAGTCCTTTAAGCAATTCCCAGACAGGCCGTCTGAAAAAAAGTTCAGTCTTCTTCCATCTTAAGGAAAGAAACAGAGTTTGGGTGGATTTTTATCCTGTGTCATCCTGTTGAAGAGAGAGGATAGTACATGGATGAGCAAAAATTGTCTTGTTTTTCTGTCTCTTTTTAAACATTTCTTTGGTTAATGGGACTTTTAGATAGTTCTTAAGTGTTCTCATGATTATGCATATGCCTAGATAAGGATTTTTTTTTTGGTGGGAGGCGTTTATCATATATGGTATTCTCTGAGCTTCCTGAAAATATAGTGTCTGTGTCATTTAATTTTTTGGTGGTGTTGGGGTTTCTAGTTAGGCATTCTGCCACTTAAGCTATCCCCCCAGCTCTTTTTTTCCTTAGTTATTTTGCAGATAGGATTTCTTTTTACCTGAGTCCAGCCTTTCATTGTAGTTTTCCCAATCATCACCTCCAGAGTAGCTAGGACTACAGTTAAGTGCCACTCTTCTGGATTCCTGTATGTATAATTAATTCTGGAAATTTCTTATCCAGTATTATTTTGTGTATGTGTGTGTATCTATGTGTCTGTATGTGCTTGTGTGTGTTGCCTCCCTCTCTTTTTTTCCCTTACATATTCATCTTCGTTGCATGGTATAGTTTTTATAATTGTCCTGCACATACTGGACATTTTGTCCTGTTAACTTTTTTTTGTTTTCTTTATCCATTTGAATGTGCAAAGTTTTTTGTGTTATCATTGCTTATTAATTTTACATTTTTATAATTTCTTTTTCACATATAGGTATTTAAATGCAATTTACTGTTTATTGATCTTGTACCATAATACTTTGCTTGAATAATATATTTTTAAATTCTGATTTAACATGTGTTCATTAATATACTGTACAGAGATAAAAAACTCTCTAAAGATGTAGTTTTGATCATGCACACAATCAGACTATGAAGAAGAGTGCAGGTTGGCCTGTTAAAATAGATGTGTTGAGCCTGGCATTGGTGGCTCATACTTCTAATTCTTGTTACTCAGGAAGCTGATATGTGGAGATCATAGTTCAAAGCAGCTCAGGCAAGAAAGTCTGTGAGACTCTTCATCTCCAGTTAACCACCAAAAAAGCTACAAGTGAAGCTGTGACTCAAGTGGCAAAAAAGCTCAGGGACAGTGTCCAGGTCTTGAGTTCAAGCCCCAGGATTAGCACACAAAAAATAAAAATAGGTTTATCATATTTTCTCTTATGTACATTTTTGTGATTATTTAGGAATGATAAGTGCTTTCTCAGTTGGAAAATTGTTTAATGCTTAAAGTTTATTTTTCTTTATAATCTTTTTTAGGAGCTGTAGCCCTCAAGAATCTTGAAATTAAAGAGAATGCCTTGGTAGGTTTTGTGATACTAGTACATATACTACTATTATGTATTACTATTATGTGTTTGTTGATTCCTCTTGTCACCATGGATTACTCAAGTTGGAGAAAATTTTTGGAAGTTACTTTTATAGAATGTGATTTTTCAGAAATAGTTATTTTATAAAAGTAAAATTGAAGAGTGTTTTTCCCATTTTAAAATATTTATATTTTTGTTTATTCCTATGTTTTACTTCAGTGATATGAAATGTATTCACATCTTGTATAACTGTAGTATCTATTTTCATAACTTTTCACTCCCCAAGAGAGTCTCTTTGTAAAGAATAATCTCATAAATAATAGCTTTCCCTCCTTTTCCCCATTAATCATGGACATTGTTCTCCATTGCACACTGAAAATCTTTCTCTAGCGCCATAATGTTCTTGTTCTGTATTTCATATACATTGTATCATGGCATATTTGTCCATTTATGTCTATATTGTTTTGTGTAGCATAATGCTTTGTAGGATCCATCTATACTGTATGATGTATCAGAACGTCATTTATTATTCCCTGAATAATACTCCATTCTGTGTTTATACCCCATTTTGTTTGTATGTTTAGCTACTGGTAAATGTGTGTTTTTTTTCCTGCCTCTCATTTTTATTTTATTTTTTAAGAGTTCTTTTTTTTTTTTTTTTTTTGGGTATCCAGTCCTGAACTCTGGGCCTGGGCGCTGTCCCTCAGCTCTTCAGCTCAAGGCTAGCGCTCTACCACTTGAGCCACAGCGCCACTTCTGGCTTTTTTCTTTTTTCTTATGTGGTGCTGAGGAATCGAACCCAGGGCCTCAGGCATGCAAGGCACGCTATCACTGAGCCATCTTCCCAGCCCCTGCCTCTCATTTTTTGAACAATACTGCAATGAATATTTGTGTATATGTGTTGATTCTACACTTCTGTTTCTCTTTGGGAATATATATACTGAGGAAAATTGTTGGATCATATAATTCACAAGTAGCTTTTCAAGGCTTTTTCACGGCCATCATGTCCTTTTGATTCCCTCCAATAACAGACAAGGTGTTTCCAGTTTTTATTTCCCAGATCATTCAGAGTCTGTTATTTTTCCCCCCTTTGGTTCAGCATCCTAATGAATATGAAATGGCATCTTAGTATTTTTGTTAACATTTCCCTAATGACTAGTGATGTTGAGTGTCTTTTCATATACTTGTTACCATTTGTATATTTTTTTGTCATTTTTAAATCAGATTTTTTTGCATAATGTAAATGATAAGCAAATGTTACCTCCATTCAAAAAGTTGTCCTAATAACCATCTCTTGGTAGTGTCCTTTTATGCACAAAAACTTTTTATGTAATCCAGTTAGCCTATTTTTAAAATTAACCTATGCTTTCATTGCATTTCTGTGAAATCAGTACTAAATTTAATGTCAGGAATTATTTTTTCTTATATTCTCCTATGTTTTATACTTATAGCTCTTGTGTTTAGATTTTTGATCCATGTTGGATTACTTTGCATACATAGCATTAGAAAAAGTCCAACTTCATATTTTGTAACTGGAAATCTACTTTACCTAGCACCACTTTATTGTAAAGGCTACCTGGAATAGTTTTAAAATGACTATTTTGTAAATCATGAATTTTATTCAATAAAGTTTTAGTTTCTAACTGCAGAAACTAAGGGGAATTTCTCACCTGTAAAAGAAAATAATATAAGCTGGACACTTGAGAGACTGATACCAGGACGATTGTAGCTCAAGACCAGACTGGGCCTTATGTTGACCAATAGAAAGCTTAGCATGGTAGTTCACACTTGTCATTTCAACCATGCATGAAGTATAACTAGGAGAATTGTCAAAGCCAGATAAGGGAAGATATGAGGCTCTGTTGAAAAGATAACGAAGGCATAAAGGTCTGGGCTTATGTCTGGGCTAGCAAGTAGCACACCCCTGTACTGACGAGTAAAACAGTTGTTATGAAAGAAACCTTTATGAACTTTAAGTTGAAAATAATTGTAATTATACATACACGTTTATGTATTATATGTGTGTATATGTACATATATAATGTATATATGTCCATATAAAACAATTTTTTAAATCTTCTGTAGCCATAGGTTGAATCTGGGATCTTTTACTTGCTAATCCAGCATTCTACCACTTAATTGAACCACCCCACTAGTTCCTTTTTGCTTTGGTTTAATTTTTAGATAGGTTCTCATTTTATGCGTAGGCTGGCTTGAACAGTGCTTTCCTGCATCACTGAAATGACAGGTATGTGCCAGCATGCCCAGTCATTGGTTGAGAAGGGAGTCTTGTGAATTCCGTCATCACTAGACTCAGGTGATAATTGACCTCTGTCATAGCTTCCCAAGTAACTAAGATTACACATTTGTGCTACAGCTTCCAGCTTACATTTTAGTAAGTTTAAATAGCTGTTGGAGGTAAAAAGAAGTTGCAATGTAATTTTAAAATCCTGCAATTGATTTGGTGAAGGAAACAAGCAGCTTATATTGTGAACTTGCTATGTATTCTTTACATATTTTACTGATTTCTGTTTTTCTTTGTAGAGTCAACTGGATGTACCATTCAAAGTTAAAGTTGGTCATATAGGTAAACCATATTTATTAGTAGAATATTCTCTTGGTGGACGTGCAAAAAATAATCTGGCTAGTATCTAATGTTTCTAAGAATTAATGGAAGTTTTTGTAGTCATGTGCTGTTGTTTAAGTGGATCTTAAAATATTGTCAGGTTCATATATTCCTTGTCTAGTGCTTGGTATCTGTGTAATTAAGAAATGAGGGAGGGAGGGCATGTTATCAAGTTTTAAAATTGAGTTGAGAGCCAAGTCATTGCATGTAACAGAAGCATGAAGTTCTCTAGGTTTCTGACTAATTACTTTGCTATAGTTTGACTCGTAGAGGATATGTAGCATACAGAGAAGGGTAGCGATCAGCCAGGCACTGTGCCCAGAGGCCCCTTGAAAAACTTGTTTTTGTTCCAGTTTTCCGAGGTTTCCTAAGTCTATTTTCTTAACCTTATTTTTGTGTTTGTTTCTCTCTGTGTGTCTCTTTGTCTCACTCTAATTTTCTCCTTTCCTTCCTTTCCTCCTCTTATCTCTCCTCCTCTTATCTCTCCTCACTTTTCTTTTTTGGTGGTACCAGTATTTGAACAGTGTTTGAGTCATTTGCTCTTCAGCTTGCTTACTTGCTTTTGCTCGCCTACTTGATTGTTACCTCCAGTCTGGCTTTTTGCTGGTTATTTTGGAGATGGAGTCTTTTCTGCTCAGGCTGACTTTGAACTACAATCCACATTACAGCCTTTTGAGTAACTAGGGTTATAGGCACAAGCCACTAGTACACAGCTTATATCACCTGCTTTTATAGTTTACTGGTTGAACTGAAATCTATGTATTGTTTAAATACGTTTAATAAAAACTTGTTCCTGGGGCTGGGAAGGTGGCTCAGTGGTAGAGTGCTTGCCTTGCATGCATGAGACCCTGGGTTTGATTCCTCAGCACCACATAAGCAGAAAAAGCCGGAAGTGGCACTGTGACTCAAGTGGTGTAGAGCACTAGCCTTGAGCTGAAGAGCTGAGGGATAGTGCCCAGACCCAGAGTTCAGGCCTCATGACTGACAAAAAAACAAAAACAAAAAACTTGTTTGTTATGATTCTTAAACTATATTGCATGGAAAATTGAGGGTGTATTTGGGACTTGAAGTATTTTTGTTATTAAGGAAGTTTGCATAGTAGGATTTATATAATGTTTCTGAGTCTATATTGGTGCACACGCATAAGCGCGCGCACACACACATGCGCACACACAAACACACACACTTTCTTTTAGGGCCTGTCTACTTTCTTTTCTTCTCTGATGATTCCTAAAATGCTAAGGCTGTTTTAACTTGTAATCTAAAATAGTGGAAAGTAGAGTAGACTAAACACAAGATAAATTTGAGATTTAAAATGGTGCTTGCACACATTTCTTACAGTACCTATTAATCTTTGATAGTATGGTATTGTATAATTTACTATAATTATAGTATGGTGTATTATGAATTGTTTTCTTCTACTAGATACCAAGTTCTTTGGAAATAAGTGGTTTTGATTTATATTGTATTTTTATTACTTAGCATATTATCTGGTATAGAAATGAGAAAAAGGCACGTTTCCAAATGATAATACAGTTCATTTTGTTAGACTGTGTTGTCCCATTTCCATTGTTTGGGTACTATTTGTCCAGTGATCATCTTAAAACTCTTCAGTGATTCATAGAAAATAGATTGATGGTAAATGTAGGCTGGATTAATAGTTTGCATCCTTATTTTTAATATAGGTAATCTGAAACTTATAATTCCATGGAAAAACCTTTATACTCAACCAGTTGAAGCTGTTTTAGAAGACATTTATTTACTCATAGTGCCTTTTTCTAGTAAGTCAATTATTTACTCTTTTGTAAATGAAAACTCTCAATATTTGGTAATTATTTTTCATCAGCATGATTTTTGGGAGTAGTGTGAAATACGTTAATATTTAAATTTGGTACTTGCTATTTATTTTACTTTTATTTTTTTGGTGCCAGTGCTGGGCGTGGGGTCATGGCCTTGCACTCTTGCTTAGCTTTTTCATTGAAGGCAAGCCCTCTACTATGAGAGGCACAACTCCACTTCTGACTTTTTAGCTAATTTGAGATAAGAGTCATGAAGTTTTCTGCTCTAGCTGGCTTTGAACTGTGATCCTCAGATCTCGGCCTCCTAAATAGCTATGATTATAAGTGTGAGCCACCAGTGTCCTATATGATTTAGTCATTATTTTGATTGATATTATGATTATTTTCAGTGATATTTTGTGGAATGAGGGTTTAAATGAAAAGTAACTAAGATTCTTATTTATGCTTGTTATAGGAATAAAATATGATCCTTTAAAAGAAGAAAAACAACATATTGATGCAAAACAACAGGAATTGAAAAGAATAGAAGAAGCAAAACGAAAAGTAATAGATCAAGGTAAATCAAATAATAACAATGGCAAATAAGGAAAGATTAAAAGTCCTAAAAGTTTATCCTAACAGAATAGTACCTTTCTCTAGAGGTTCTGAGATCATTTTACAAACCACTAGAGAGTCTTATTATATGGGGATTTCATGGCTCATGTGTTTTTTCCTGTGTACGGAAATTGAAGTCAATGGCCAGCAGTGTTTTTGTTATCTATTTTATTTATAAATTATCTATCATCTTGGCCTTGGGGATTGAACTCAGGGTATAACACTTTTGAGGAAATATTCTTTCTCACAGTACTCACATCTGTCCATTTTCGGTTTGCAATTTTAAACAATAGCAATTATGTTTATCAAATAGAAGTTATCTTTTTAGCCATTGCTTTTGTATTTCTCTTTATATAAATTCTTTATCCTTTTGAAGACACTTAGTTCTTTGAGACAGTTATGCTTGATTTACTTTATATATATGTTTTCCTTCTCAATCTAGACCATATGATCCTCTCACTTAGAACCTTTTTTCATCACTGCAAAAAGTGTCTTACAGAAATTGATTGTGTTTCCATCTGTCCTCAGTCTCCAGCTACCCTCATATTCTGACTCACTTCTCCCCCTAGTGGTGCTTTCTTTTTGGTTTATTTATCATAGTCTCATATTTTTATTTTTTTTTCAATTCTGGCCTTGTGCTTTCTAGAAATGTTATGTACCTCATGAGCCACACTCTTAGCCCTTTTATTTGTATTTCGCTTTTTAAGATAAATCTTACTTCTTGTGTTGTCTTTAAATTTTCAGTTCTTCTGCCTCTACCTTCCAATTAGTTGAAATTATAAGCATTGAAATTATAATCATGTCTTACTATGCCTGACTTCACCACTTCTTATTTTAAAACAGTCATCTTCCTGACCTAATTCATTAGTTTTTATTTGCTTCCTCTTTTCTTCGTTAAATAGCTAAGAAGCAACTTAAAAGTAAGTGCAACTTAACTACTTAGGAAGCTACGATCTGAGGATTGTGGTTGAAAGCCAGTCTGGGCAGAAAAATCTTGCGACTATTATCTCCAATTAACTACTAAAAAACAAGAAGTATAGATGTGGCTCAAGTGGTAGAATGCCAGTGTTGAGTGGAAAAGCCAAGTAAGAGCATAAGGCCTTGAGTTCAAGCCCCAGAACTGGCCCTGGAAAAAAAAAGTATATGTATGTTGATCTCTGCCATGTATTTTTTTTTTTTTTTTTTGGTCAGTCGTGGGGCCTGAACTCTGGGCCTGGTTGCTGTCGCTCAGCTCTTCAGCGCAAGGCGAGCACTCTACCATTTGAGCCACAGCGCCACTTCTGTCTTTTTCTGCTTATGTGATACTGAGGAATTGAACCCAGGGCCTCATGCATGTGAGGCAAGCACTCTATCACTGAGCCACCTTCCCAGCCATGTATTGGTTTTTTTAAAGTGAATAATAAACCTCAATAAATATTTTACCTATTGACAAGCATGGAGTTTTAACACAGTCTCTGGCAATACCATGTATAATTCTATTTTATTAGTCACATTTCTTTCATATCTTGTGCAGTCATTTATGTCTATCCTTAATCCCATTTTCTAAGTCCCATAGCATAGGCCTTTTTCTTTCAAAAATTGCTTTCTAATCTTTTATATATCAAGATTATATACATATATATTTTAAAATTGAATAATATAATTTAAAAACATAAAAAGTCTGTAGTACTAATAGTTTTGCTTAAAACTATTAGTTGGTTTATTGCATTTATACTATGTATATATGTTTATTTTTATGGTGGATTATGAAGATTGACTACTGAGCCAAATAGTATACTCTACATATATATTTTATAGCACAACTTTTTTATTTGCTCAACAATAGTGAGAGAGAGAGAGTGTGTGTGTGTGTGTGTGTGACTGTTTATAGACTTTTATATGACTTCTGTTTTGGTGTGGGGGCTTATTCTCCTTCTTTGTATAGATGGTTATACCTATTTTGTATACAATAAACCCTTGAACTCTCACTAGGTTGAAAAATGAATAGTTGCTTAGCTTTTTGGCTGGGAGAAAGAGGGATCCTAGAGGTTTCACTGTGTTGTTTTTTTTTCAGAGTTTTTTAATTTATATTAAAACAACCCACAAAAAATAAAAGAAGTGTATGAGTATAAAGCGTCTGACAACATTGTCACCATCTCTCTTAACCCATCCCTTCTCTCACTTTTTTTTTCAGAGTTTAAACCAATTCTTGTATTACGTTCTTCTTCATCAAGCATGTTCTCTGATTGTTTTGTGAACTGTCAGAGTTTCTGAATCTTTCAGGATTCTGTTTTAATCTTACCTTGTGTTCTAATAATATCTCCCTCTATAGTCATACAAGATTGAGTTTCTTCTTTAAGCTAATTAAGGCTGTCTGCTTTATTGTTTCTATGTTATTGTTTGTTATTTCTATTATCTTCTTTGGCCTGGGGGATTTACTTGCCCCATTATTTTTTCTGCTTTAATGACTTTTTGGGGGATAGAGAAAAATGTATGCAATCAGCTATAAGTTCCTCCTTGTTTATATGTAGAAATAAAATATAAATCTTTAGTCATGCTTAAAATTACTTAAAAATTACTGATATTCTTATTTTTACCTATGAATTATGTATTAACTATTCAACAGGATGTATAGAAACTCTTGATTTGAATCCTGTCTCATTTTTGAACCTCATAACTGACTTATCTGCTGTTTTTTTTGCTCTGAGCATACTGAATTACTTGCTGATTTACTGAACATATCTCAGTATTTCACTTTTTCCTTTATTAGTATTCGTTTGAAAATTATTAGCATTAGGATGAGAATTAAGGCTATAAAATGTGGATGAGGTTTCATGCAGCAGTAATGTTGTAGGATGAGAAGAGCAACAATTCTATACCCTGCATGAAGGAAATGGCCAAAAAACCAGATAAGAGTGAGCACGTAGTAGACATTGAATTCATGGCTCCATGGCGAAAAGTGCTGTAAGAAGAAGCACCTAATAGTTCAGATATTAATGAGTTGTTACACAAGATAATCCAGGATTAAGAAATGCTTTTGTAGCCCGGTGTCAATGGCTTCCGCCTGTAATCCTTAGCTACTCAGGAGGCTGAGATATGAAGATTGAGGTTCAAAGCCAGCCCCTGCAGGAAACGCTGTGAGACTCTTAACTCCAATAAACTACACAGAAAACCAGAAGTGGTGCTGTGGCTCAAGTGGTAGAGTGCTCATCTTGAGCTGAAGAACTGAGGTATAGTGCCCCAGAGTTCAAGCCCCACGACCGACCAAAATAAAAGAAAAAAGAAATGCCTTTGTTTCTGACATGTGGATCAGTGGTCATCTTAGAAATAGTTAATTTCATTGAGTTGCAGTAGCAGAGCTTTTATCTTCCCATAGCCTTTCTTTGAAAATTGGAAACAAAGTTAAAATTCTTTAGCATATGGAAGTATTGTTAAAACTTTGGGCAAGAGTGTACATGAATTTTAAGGTAGTTGTAAAGAATATGAACATGTTGCCAGGGAAATGTAAGGCTGCTATTAGCTGGAGATCATAAAGACTACACTGATTTTAGTCTGTCCTGTGGGAGTTTTTTAGTATTTAACTTAGCAAGACATAGGTAGGCATAGGCATGATGGTTTTGTTTTTTGTTTTTTTGGTCTGCCATGGTGCCTGAACTCTGGGCCTGGGCGCTGTCCCTCAGCTCTTCAGCTCAAGATTAGCACACTACCACTTGAGCCACAGCGCCACTTCCAGCCTTTTTCTGCACCTGTGTTGCTGAGGAATCGAACCCAGGGCCCCATGCATGTAAGGCAAGCACTCTACCACTGAGCCACCTTCCCAGCCCCGGCACGATGGTTTTATACAAAGTAGTAGTTGGGTTTTTTTCAGAGTTGGGATCTTATGGATAGAGGAAAAAGAAAGCAAAGCAATTTTAGATGAACTAATGTTTGCAGGTTTCCCCTTATCTGTAGAGGTAGGTTTTATGACTCTCGGGGGTGTGGGAAATCATGCATAGTACACAACCCTGTGTATAGTATGTTTTTTATGGCAAATTTTAATTTAGGAACACTAGGAGATGAATAATAATAAAAGAAAGGCAATTATAGCAATATAAACAGTTATGTGAAGGTAGTATCTGTGTCTTGAGGAAGTCAAGTAGAGATTGGTATTTCTGTACTCTGGTTTACTCTTGGTAACTGAAATCATGAGAAGCACAATGAAGATAATGGTGCACTGCTGAACCATAGGACTTGAGCTGCATAAGGAAGTCAAGGGGAGGCTATTAGCAGGGAAAGAAATAATGTAGTATTGAATTCTTAAGAGCAATGGATTTTATTATGTAGTGATAGAATTAAAAGCTTAAAATAGGGCTCTTTCTCCTCATAGGGCGTATATATTTTGTTTGGTTTTACTGAATTGTATATTGTCTACATAAAACATTACTGAAAAGGAGGGTAAGACTAGAAATATAAAAAGAATAGCTTTTATTATCATTTAGGAAAAGAGAAAATGGAAAAGAGATGGTAACTAGTAGTTGCCAAAAATGTGTTCGCTATTAAAACTGGCAGTAACTAAAGTTTTCTTAAAATGAATCAAATAATGAATTTTTTAATCCTTGTTTAAAAAGGAGAGGAGAACATGCTATTTCTCATTTCATACATACTGAAATAATCACATCTGAGTACAAACAACTTATAATGGCATTACTAATTTCAAGGGAGATTCTTACTTTGCTGCTGCTACTAGTTTTCCTAATTTAAGTCTATTATAATTCTTACTTAATAATCTTTATTGTTCTTAAATCTTTATATATTTAAGAATAGTTAAAAGATACAGATTATAATATGCAATACCAGTAAATTTTAGTTTTGCTGAACAACAAACTAGCTTTTGAAAAGATTGGACATTCAGTTGTCTTTGAAAATCTGTGGTATAAAAGACTTTTGGAAAGCAGGCTATTAGTGTTCTACTTACATATTTACATATATAAATTCTTTAACAAGACAATATGTTATCTTGTTATGTAGGTATTTATAGGTATGTGTTTTATTCAAGTCCTAAAAAAGGGAATATTTGCAATTGTAGAGCATCAGGAGGAGAAACAGGACACTTTCGCAGAAAAATTAGTTACTCAGATCATAAAAAATCTTCAAGTGAAAATTTCCAGCATCCATATTCGTTATGAAGATGATGTAAGTATTTTACTAGAAGATCTTTATTTTTTTAAAAAATTTTTAAAATTACCTTTAGGTAGTTGCACAGAGAGTTTCAATTCAACACAACAGTTTATGGATAAAATGTATCTTGATCAATGCTTTGCCTTCCACAGCAGACGATCTTTAAATTATCTTGCCCATGTAATTGTAACCCCTCTGTACGGTATTTTCACAATAAAAAAAAAAATTGAAAAAAAATACCTTTATATGTTGGATATTTACTGTTAGCTCTTACTCATAGTGTCCAACCTATTAAATAAATGATGGGAGGTAGAGAGATAGGGAGCTGAAGATTACATGATTTTTTAATATAATGACACTGGTAATTATATCTTTGATATAGTTTAAGCTACTCACACTTCAGATCATGAAGGAAAATGCTCTAGGAATTAGGAATTTCACGCTTGTATATTTTATCTCCGGAAAGAGCACTGGTCCAGGAGTCAGTAGAGCTAGACTTACTGATCTTGCAGAAAAATTAGTTTAGTCTCTAAACAAATAATTATATGCCTTACAGTATAGTGCTAATCTTTTTTTTATAAGCTTTTAAAATAAATTAAAAAACTACAGCTATTATAGTATGATACCAATAACTAGCATTTCAGTTTATTTTATGAAAAATAAAGAAAAATTCTAAAAATGTTTTTGAATATTTGAAATAGAATACTTCCCAGAAAGTTATTTTTTATAAAGCAACTCTTGTACAAATGTTAAAATCATTTGAGTTATTTATTTTCTTCTTAGGTCACAAATCGAGACAAACCACTATCATTTGGTATTTCCCTTCAAAATCTCAGCATGCAGGTATGTAGTTTAAAATAGAAACCTAACCATATTGTACAGAATAGTATAGTCAAACTGTTCATTGTGATTCCTGTATGCCAGCATCAGAAATATGTATGCCTTTGGTTGTCTATATAGAATTGGTGTAGAAAGGACATAGAGTGGATTGAAATTAAGAGGTAAGTAGATTCATATTTCAAAAAAACCATGGTTGGCGATAATGCTGGGTATGGTATCCTACCACTTAGGAGCTGAGGCAGGAAGGAGTACCTTGAGGTCAGCCTAACTGTAGATGGGCTTATTGGTGAGACCTCCTCAAAAAATTAAAGAGGAATAAAAAGGTTGGGAATCAAGCTCGGGTAGAACATGAAGGGGTGCACGGTAGTTATGATATTAAATACTTCTGCTTATTCAAAATCATTTTCTTTCCAGTACTGAAAAAAATCTATTTCCAAATTTTCAGTGAGTTAAAACAAAAGTAATACCATTTCTGAAATTTTGATGTTTTAAAAGCATTTTGAAGTGGAAGGTTTTGTTTTTGTTTTTTTTCTTGCCATGGAGGGGCATTATTAGGGTTTGAACTTAGGGCTGTGCACTTATTAGGGCTGGTGCTCTACCACTTGAGCAATATCTCCAGCTCTCCTTTTTTTTGCTGATTATTTTCATGATAGAGCCTGGCCTTACCTTAAATCTTGATCATTTTGATCTCAGCTCCCAAGTAGCTAGTATTCTAGTCAGGAGCCATCAGTGCCTGATTAGAAGTGTACGGAGCACATAGAATATTACAAAATATTTGCCTGCATCCAGGATGCTATGTTTTAAATATTTTTTATTGGACTGAGTTATTGTTGAAAATTTAAATCCCCTTTCCCTACTCTGACCGTCTTTCTTTTCCAGAGATGATAGTCTTTTTTTTTTTTGCCCAGTTCTGGAGCTTGAACTCAGGGCCTGGACACTGTCCCTGAGCTTTTTTGCTCAAGGCTATTGCTCTTCCACTTGAATCACAGCTTCATTTTTGTCAGTCTCACAGATTTTCCTACTCTGGCTGGCTTTGAACTGCTATCCTTAGATCTCAGCCTCCTGAGTAACTAGGATTCCAGACCTGAGCCACCAGTGTCCAGCTGTTGCATTTTACTTTGTTTTTAAAAGGCTGGGGATTGAACCCAGAGCCTTAGGCCTCCTGGGTCAGTGTTATCCCACTGAGCTACAGCCTCTACCCAGCATTTAAGTTTGTAAACTGTGGTGTAATATATCCACTTAAAAATTTAGATGTTAGCTGTGAACAGGTGGCTCACACCTGTAATCCTAGCTACTCAGGAGGCTGAGATCTGAGGATCATAGTTCAAAGCCAGCCCAGGCAGAAAAGTCCCATGGGACTCTTACCTCCAATAAAACCACCAGAAAACCGGAAGTGGCACTGTGGCTCAGGAGGTAGGGCGCTTGCCTTGAGCAGAAGAGTGCAGGGACAGCGCCCAGGCCCAGAGTTCAAGCCCCACAACTGACCAAAAAAAAAAAAAAGTGCTTAAAAGTTTACATAAGTATTTTGTATGATTCTTCTGTAAGTTACTTAAAAAAAATTTCAGTGATGGAACTCCACAGGGCTTGTTTTCCAAAGAAAAGTGTACCATTTAAAGAAATACAAATAAACTTCCCTAGATGTTGTGTTAAAAAAAAATTATTTGTGTTGCCACAGGAAAAAATTTAGTTCAGTTTCAGTGTAGTTTTTTTTAAAATCTTGTACTTTTGGTTTATGTGTGAAAAAAAATTTTAAATTTTATTGTAAAGGTGATGATGTTGAGACCCAGAAATCATTTTTTTTTTTTTTTTTGGTTCTGCCATATGGGGACAAGCTTTCTACTAAAACACCAGCCTGTAATATGTTTTAAAAATCCCTTTTGGCAATCCTAATGAACGCTGACATTCGAGGACCACTATTTCAGTTCCCCACAGAAAAATAGGAGCTATCTTGGATGGGCACCACTTAGGAGTCTCAGGAAGGAAGATTGTGAGATCAGAGCTTGCCTGAGACATATAGATCTTTTTCCAAAATAAAAAAGGAAAGAAAAGGAAAAAGCTTTGATTAGTTCTTAGTGTCTCTCCCTCTCTCACTCTTTCTCTTTCTTTCTTTTTTTTTGGGTCTGGTCATGGCGTCTGAACTCTGGGCCTGGACGCTGTCCCTCAGCTCTTCAGCTCAAGGCTAGCGCTCTACCACTTGAGCCACAGCGCCACTTCCGGCTTTTTTCTTTTTGCTTATGTGGTGCTGAGGAATCGAACCCAGGGCCTCATGCATGCAGGGCAAGCGCTCTACCACCAAGCCACCTTCCCAGGCCAATCTTCCTCTTTCTTTCTTGCTTTCTCCCTCTCTCTTTCTGTCTCCCTTCTTTGCCCTCTTCCTCTCTCTCTCCCTCTCTTCCTCTCCATCGGTCTCTCCTTTTCCCCCCAGTGTTTTGGTTTGAACCCAGACCATACTTACATTATACCCTAAGGGTACCCCCTGGCACTTCTCAGTGAGTCTGGGTGTTTGAGTATGCACACATGCTGGGACTATGGCTTGGACACAGGACCTGGGTGGTAGTCTCAGCTTTTTTGCTCAAGGCTAGTGTTCTACCACTAGGGCCGCAGCTCTACCTCCATTTTTTTGGTGGTTAATTGGAGATTAAGTCTCATGGGCTTTCCTGCTCCTTCTGGCTCTGCACTGGGATCCATTTCAGCCTACTGAGTAGCTAGAATTACAGGCGTGGTGCCCAGCTCCAAGTGGCTTTGGATTGCTCTTTAGAATAAAATTTGTAAAACCTTTGTAATCTGACCATAGGTAACCTAACTGGCTTTATCTCCTTTCTTTGCTTTGGCCATTCTGATCTATTTTAGGGACTTGAACATAGTATATTTGCGTATCATTGGGCCTTTACACCATTTCTTTTGCTTTGAATCTCAGTCCTTCCTTAGAATCAATAGTTTCTAATCATGTCATATATTAATTAGGGTAGTGATAAAGCATACTTTCAGTGATCATTTTTATAAGTTCATTACTATGTTGCTCATTTTATGTGACACACTCCTGATTTTGATGTTACTGCTCTGTTCTCTGATGTAAGTGTATTTGAATCTCTATTCTGACACTTATTTGTAATTGCTTGTTTCTGGTCTCTACCCTCTGCTCCCCTCTTCCCCTCTTGGCCTCTTGTTTGTTGGGCAGTCCCTCTACTACTTGAACTATGCTCCTAGTCTTTTGTTTTTAGTTTGTTTTTCAGATAGAGTCTTTGCCTAGGCTAGCTTCTGTTTCATGTTCTCTCTCTACCTCCAGAGTAGCTGGGATTGCAGACATGATGCACTAGATCCAGTTGGGTTAGAATTTTTTTTGGGGGGGTGTCCGGTCGTGGGGCCTGAACTCTGCGCCCTGGGGGTGGCTAGCGCTCTACCACTTGAACCACAGCCCCTCTTCCAGCTTTTTTCTTTTTGCTTATGGGGTGCTGAGGAATTGAACCCAGGGCCTCATGCATGCAAAGCAGGCGGTCTACCACTGAGCCACCTTCCCAACCCCTGGGTTAGAATTTTTGACCAGAAATGTGGTCCTCTAAAGTAGAGTTTTCTTGCGGTCACATTATTAATAGCCTTTGATTGAGTGATATATTTTCAAAGGCATTTTCATGAGAAATTGTTTGTAAGTGTATGCTCCATAGGTGATGACTTATCACCTTCATTTTTAATGCAGTAATCTTTTTGCTGTATTTCTTTCCTTTTCAGACAACTGATCAAAACTGGATACCATGTTTACATGATGAGACTGAGAAACTAGTTCGGAAGGTAAAATAAATGAATACATGCTCATGAAGTTAATAAAAGAAACCTTTAGAAGACCGATGCTATATTTATAGTTAAGATTTATGTGAAGTGTGTTTTGTTCCCTTAACTCTGTGATAAGAGTTCACTTGAGACTTCTGAAAATATCATATGTTTAAAATGTTTCAGAAAAAAGCCAGACATATAATAAATTTGCTTTATTTTCAGTTAATCCGATTGGACAATCTTTTTGCCTATTGGAATGTGCAGTCTCAAATGTATTATCTTAATAATTATGATGAGTCATTGGTAAGTAAATTGTTTTAATTTGTGTATATGTGTATTGTTATATTTTTATCAGGCATATTAGTAACATTAGAGTTGGTATTATTTTCTAAGCAAGATGTTAGAATTTATAGATATAGATGAATTACATGAACATGTATACACATCTTAATAACTCCTTGAGCATTATTTTATAACAGTTTAATGACACATTGTTTAGCCACATTCATATTTTGTTCTAACAAACTCTTGCCACGTTTGAATTTAAACATTTTCTCTTCAGATTATAGAATTTTATAGAATAAGATATGTTGTCATGAATGTACATAAAAGCAATTTGTCTTTTAATAGGACAATTTGAAGTCTGGTATTGTTAAGGAAGATATTATTCCTGATGGGTATGATTTTGGTAAGTGTTTTCCATACAATAAAAACATAATAAGTTGGGGCTGGAAAGGTGACTCAGTGGTAGAGCGCTTGCCTTACATGCATGAGGCCCTGGGTTTGATTCCTCAGCACCACATAAGCAATAAGAAAAAGCCGGAAGTGGCGCTGTGGCTCAAGTGGTAGAGCACTAACCTTGAGCTGAAGAGCTGAGGGGCAGTGCTCAGGCCCAGAGTTCATGGCCCCATGACCGGACTCCCCAAAAAACAAAAAAAAACCCATAATAAGTATAAATTTTACATTAACATTGATGAAATGACTGATTTTATGTTTTTTGAGCAAGTACTGATGAAGTAAACAGGCAAAGGAGTTAGAGGTTAATGCAGAGAATTTGTAAGATGACTGATAGTATCATAAACTATTTTGTTACTAAGACAACAAAATATTACCTTTTTATACAAATTACCTTATAATTGATTGGTGAATAGATGATCTCTATCTAGAAGGTATAGTACTGGTCTCCTGTACTTACTTTAATCTTTTTGGCAGTAGGAATGAGCCAAGCAGGAAATCTGCAGTCATTTTACTTTTCTCTTTTATAAATTAAAAGGAGAATAAATAGATAGAGAAATGTGTGGGTGTGTTTGTTTGTGTGTGTGTATGTGTGTGTGTATGTGTGTGAGGGGGGGGGAGGGAGGGACGGAGAGGGAGAGAACAAATGGGAGTTAAGGTTTTACAGAATAAATCCCTTATAAGGGCATTTACAGAGCCATGCCCTAGAGGGTCTCTTGCTTTCACCCAGGCCATCCACAAACTGTGTACCTCCATCTCCCAAAGGTGGGCACTACCATGCCAGGCCCCACGACTTAGAAAGCTTATAATCACAGAATGAGAGTCATTGTAGGATTGGAAGTATGGCTCAGTTGGGAGAATACTAGCCAATGAGTTGAAAGTGTCAAGTTCCAAGTTCAAGTGCCCGTTTCTGAACAAAATAAAAAGTCATTATTAAGTATAATCGTTTTTCCTCTTAACATATCTGATACTTGTTTAGAACTATAATTGCTTGGTACTGGGGATTGAACTTGGGTTTGACAAACTCAGGGCTTTGTACTCTCACTCAGCTTGGTTGCTTATAGCTGCTGCTCTTCCACTTGAGCCATGCCAAGTTAATTGGATATGGAATCATTTCTGTCCTGGCTGGATTTGAGCCATCATCTTCTGCGTCTCAGCCTCTTGAGTAGCTAGGATTGCAGTTGTTCTTTTACTAAAACTATTGTACTATTTTCCTTAACAAGCTACTGCTTTTAAAGGTTATGTCCATATTTTGAGAGGGAATTTAGTTATCCTGTAAAGAAGTTAGTGGGAAGTGTAAGTTGGAAAAAGATAAGAGAATGGTCTCCACTAATTAAGCACCAGTTTAAACAAATGATGATAATATGGACATTCAGGAGCTACAGAAAGGGTGTAAAAGAAATGAAAATTAGTATTTCCAGCTTAGAGTCTTGAGACTTTTGAAATACAACTGTTTAATTTTTAAAATTTGTATTATTTTCCAGTATTTCGCCCTATATCTGCTAATGCCAAACTTCAGATGAATCGTCGATCAGATTTTGACTTTTCTGATCCCAAGATAAACCTGGATGTTGAGTTACATAACATAGCAATTGAATTTAATAAACCACAGGTGATTTTCTCTAATGAAAATTTAAATTATGAACTAGTGTTAGAAATAAATGTTTTTCTAAAATGCATAGTTATACAGTAGCATTTCCTTTTAGAAGTTTAATAATTTAACTTTTCGTCTTCAACAATTGAACAAAAATTGTGGAACATTTAAGAGCTTTATTTTCCATTCTTCAGTATTTCAGTGTTATGGAACTTCTTGAATCGGTTGATATGATGACACAAAATTTGCCATATAGGAAATTCAAACCTGATGTGCCTCTTCACTACCATGCCAAGGAATGGTAAAATGCTTTTAAGTTTTTCTTTCTTAATATGTCAGAAAAGCCTGTTTCTTCATGTGGACAATAATTTATTAGAATACTTCTTAAGGTTTTCTCGAGTCTATGATACATTAATGGGAACACGTGACTCCTTTTGCTTGTTGGTGAATTGATTAAAGGGATTCTTGTAACAGAATTTATAACTTCAGATACTAAGACATAGTTTTCATTTAGTGGAGAGGGAGGGATCTCATTGTTTTTGTTTTCTACCAGTTTGTTTTTTTTAAAATAGATCTCCCTATCAGACTCATTAAATCTATATTACTAAATTTATTTAAAATACAAAACTGTTTTGGTAGTCTATGCAGTATAATCCTATTTTAAAACTCAAAAGTTTTATTTCTAAGCTTAATTCTGCTTTCTAGAAATTGCAATTATTTAAATTACTGAAGTTATTAAAATATCATCTATGCTTTCATAGTTATATAGAACTGTATTTTAAACAAAATTGATATTGCTTATTTTTGTGTTAGAGGTAAGAATAATAGATTGTTAAAATAAATAGGGCTGGGAAAACAAGAACTTAAGCTTTTAAAGGTTGTGTCAATATTTTGAGAGGGAATTCAGTTATCCTGTAAAGAAGTTATAGTTTTTGTTTATAGTTTATAGTTTCTGTATTATAGTTAAGTATGTGAGATTAGCAGCATTATTAGTTATTTTCATATTGTTGATTTGAGGATCTTCAGTATGGGGTTTCTTTTTTTTAACTAGGTGGGCTTATGCTATACATGGTATTCTTGAAGTAAATGTTTGCCCCAGTTTACGAATGTGGTCCTGGAAGCATATTAGAGAACATAGACAAAAAGTGAAACAATATAAAGAACTATATAGAAAAAAGTTAACAAATAAAAAGCCACCCAACGAAATTCTCATGTCTTTGCAGGTTAGTATTTTAAAGAAATCATTGCATATTTTCCTCTACAAAACTTCTCAATCTCTCATAATTATTCTTAATAATTTTACTGTAACTTTTACTGACTGTGTTTTCTCTTATATTGACCTTTCCATGCATTTATTTGCTGACCAATTCTTAACTTGGGTAGTATAAGATCTTATGAAATTCTCCATGAGCTGGAAAATTTTAGATTATTTTTAATCTGCAGTGATTTAATATACATAGATATACATTGATACATATAGGTACATATGTACATGTATATACACTGTTATATACATATATATTATACATATGTATTGTGTATGTAGAAACTTGAAGTCTTAATTTTACCATTTTTGACCTAAAAGATCTAAAATGTATTTTCAGCATCATCTCTAAAGTTCTTTGTATGAATTCAAAGCTGTCAAAACTGCATCCTTGGTGTTATGTCTGTGCATTGAATAAGAAAGTTTTCTGTCTTACATATGATCAATATTACATGTCTTGTGGTCCTCATGCCATCAGTTTTTCCTCATTTAAGGCTGAAACTTGAAAATAATCATGGGAATACACACATATGTGTATTGATAGGCTAAATTATATATAATTTATATAAGCTAAATTAAATACATATATTTATAATTCAGCTTATCAGTGTTCCAGTATGAATAACTTTGAAAAGTATAAAAACTAAAACCATTTTGATAACTTTAAAACATCTAGGTCTATTTAGAATATCCTATATTATGATTTATGATTATACTTTTAGTTGAAAATGACAATGATATCATTAGTTTAAAACCCAAATAAGTCATTTTAAACAGTGTATGTATAGCATCTTTTAGTTTATCTTTTATTGTATTTTGCTAATTTCTATGGCTCCTATGTTACCTTCCAGGATATAAGAGGTATTTCATATTACTAGCTGTTCTGTTTTTTGCTTGTTGTAATCTTTAGAGCTGTAGTTTGATTTTATACTAAAGTTATTTCTGCAAATTAACTTTTTTTTTATATTTTCAGGAGTTGGAAAAAACTTTGGATGTCTTTAATATAACCATAGCTAGACAGCAAGCAGAAGTTGAGGTAATTTCAGATTATCTTTCAATTAGAATAAATATGAACTCCACTTAAGACATTTCAGGAGTTGTAATGCTTGTCAGTATCATGCTATAAAGTACTGTCTCGTTTAAAGAGTTCAAATTTGTTTTTTCCATTTTAAAATACTTGATTTTTGCCACATCCATTTTTGTTGTTGTTGGTTGTGCTCAAAGCTAGCACTCTTAACCACTTGAACCATGGCGCCACTTCCCATTTTTGACTGGTTAACTGGAGATAAGAGTCTGATGGGAACTTTTCTGCTTGGGCTGGTTTTTTGAACCATAGTCCTCAGATCTCAGACTCTTGAGCTGCTAGGATTACAGGCATGAACCATTGGGTGCCCGTCTTGCCACATCCATTTAAATTAGACAAGTTTCTATAGAAAAATTCTTTGTAAATAATTGAGCTTATCAAATTTTCAGAGTTTGTATGAATATGAAAAGCCAAGGCCTGCTTTTCCCACTCCCATTACTATCTTTGTAATACAGTAGGAAGAACCAGGATGCATTAGTTGTATAGGAGTGTATTTCATTATATTTCCATATGTGCATTTCCCTTTCAGATTCATTCTGTCACTGTGCCTTATTCCCTTGCTCCCTTAACACAGTATCTGTAGGGTTCATTGATCTGTTTTCATACATATCAATAAATTACTTCAACTATATTCATACTGTTATCCTCCTTCACCCTCTTACCCTTTTCTCTTCTACTGGTATCTACCCGTATTTGGCAAATATTGCAGTACTTGTGTTCTGTTAGTCATTATATTGATAATGTTCATGTACTCAAGTAGATATTTTGGAAATTTCTTGCTACAATTTTTAATTTGCTAAAAGTGTCTTTGTCATCAATTTGAAAACCTTCATTTTAGGTAAAGAAAGCCGGGTACAAGATTTACAGGGAAGGTGTAAAGGACCCAGAGGATAACAAAGGGTGGTTTAGTTGGCTATGGACTTGGTCAGAGCCAACTACCAAACAGCAACCTGACGTTAAACCTGGAAGTAAGTCCAATTCATTTTTAATGTGGTTAACATAGGAAAATCCAGTGTTTCATAAAAATTTCTTTCTGATGAAAACAAACTGTTAGTATATTTACTACTTAATTACTTTTCTTTTTAAATTTTTTTATTATAAAAGTGATATAGAGAGGGTTACAATTACATGTCAGGCAGTTAGTACATGGAATAGAGTTTAAATTTATCAAAATTATTTTATAAATTTTTTTTTCTAGTACTGGGTTTGAACTTGTACTTGTTAGAAAGTTCAAGAACACTTGAGCCACAGTCTAGCCCTAAAGCATTCTGAAATAAAATTGTTAAAATAGTTTAAAAAAAATCTTATGTTGCCAGGTGCTCATGCCTGTAATCCTAGCTACTCAGGAGGCTGAAATCTGAGGATTGTGGTTCAAAGCCAGCCCAGGCAGGAAACTCCATGTGATTCTTACCTCAATAAGCCACTAGAAAACTGGAAGTGGCGCTGTGGTTTAAGTGGTAGAGTGCTCACCTTGAACTGAAGAGCTCTGGGACAGCGCCCAGGCCCAGAGTTCAAGTCCCATGACCGACAAAAATAAAAAATAAATAAATCTTATGCTTATAGAATGTAATTAATGTGCATGCTTGCATGTAGTTAATGTACATGCTCTAGTAATAGGTAAAATTGCAGAATAATCTGAGCATTGTTTTTGTTTTTACTTGTTTTGGAGTGTTGGGGAGTAAGCCCAAAGATTATTTTTAGGCAATATAAAATTTCCAATACCACTCTAATATTTATTATTTCTTAGATGTATTATGAAAAAAACTAAATGGATTTCATTCAGAAAAACATCTTAATTCTATGCTAGCTTTATGTTATTGGTTAAAAACATAAAGGATGTGTTTATGATTTATAGTTCTTGAAGAAATGCTGTCACCTGAAGAAAAAGCTTTACTGTATGAAGCAATTGGCTATAGTGAAACAGCAGTTGACCCAACTTTGCCCAAAACAGTAAGCTATTTTCTTAATATTTGCAAGTTTAGTGTTAGACACACTTGTTCCGTTCAGAAATGTGTGCTATTGACATTTTCTGTGATCTTTTCTGGTTCTCTAAATATTGTATTTTAATTTTCAAACTAGGAATAAAACTTGTCCTTCTTGCAGTGAGTGTAGTGATTCTTTTATAAAAGGTTGAAATTAGTGGATTATTACATTTATTTTTTCATTTTCCCAATGTACTCTAGTTTGAAGCCATGAAGTTTTTTGTTCATTTGAAAAGTATGTCTATTGTTCTAAGAGAAAACCACCACAAACCTGAGCTGATAGACATTGTTGTAGAAGAATTTAGCACTTTGATTGTACAAAGACCAGGAGCACAAGCAATAAAGTAAGTATTATTTTCCCTACAATTTAAGCATCCCTAAACTGAAAATCTGAAATCTTAAGTGCTCCAAAATTCGTAACTTTCTGACTGCTGAGAAGACACTTAGTAGAAAATTTCCCTGCTGACCTCCAGAGACTGTGTATAAAATTTAAATGAACTTTACATTTAGAGTAGGGCCCAACCCCAAAGTAGCACAGCAGGAATATGAAAATTTTCCAAAGTCCAAAAACCTAGAATCGTCTGATGCCAAGTTTTTCAATTGAATGATACTCAATTTGTATCTTAAAAAATTCACACTGAGGGTGAAGTTTAGGTCACAGGCTACTGCAAAGAGTATTGTGACTCAACATACCCTTTTGTGTTTTTAGAAGCTTCATTTTTAAAAAGTAAAAGAGTATATTTTTTAATTATTGTGTTAATTACATATGTTCAATGGAAAACTGTATGTTGATAAACTATAGAACACTAAAAAAATGAAAAAGATCAGCTGCACCATGCAAAAAAAGAAACAACATTGATTTTTAATCTGAAGTGTCTCTATTTTACCTTTTTATTTTGTGTTGTTTTGAGGGAATATCTTCCAGTATAGTCCAGGCTGGCCTCAGACTAAATCCTCTTGCCTCAACTTCCCAAGGACTAGAATTGTAGTTTGTATTGCTAACTCCATCTTTATTTTATATTTTGTTTTCAAAAACAGTTTTATTGTGATACAGTTCACATTTCTATAATTTAGAGTGTAGCTCACCGTTTTTTTTACAACTGTATTGTATATACCAATTACATTAGTATATTTGCAAGATTGTACAGTCATCACTATTCTCTAATTCCAGAACATTTTAACACCCCATCCTTTGGCAACAGATAAAAATTTATCTTCTACTTTTGACACTTTGTCTATTCTGGATATTTTATATGAATGAATAATATGTGGCTTTTTCTGTTTTTTTTTTTCACTTCACAGATGACTTTATGGTTAATTTATGTTAGAACATCAATTTATACTTCATTCTGGCCTAATAATAACCTTGCAGAGGTTTAACACAGTGTTTATTAATTCATCATTGATTGGATATTTGGGTTGATTTTACATTTTGACTATTGTGAATATTGCTATGAATAGTCATGGACAGTATTTTATTTGAGTATAGATTTTAAATTTCTTGGGTGTATACCTTGGAGTGGAATTGTTGCCTCATATGGCAACTCTGTGTTTAACTTTTTGAGGAATTGCCTAATTTCACTATTTTACATTCCTACCACCAATATGAGAATTAGTTTCTCCATATCTTCATCAGAACCTGTTATTGTTAGTCTTCTAGTATAGCTATTTTAATTGATCATTACAAAGTAGTATCTCATTGTGGGTTTGATTTCCGTTTCCTTCATGGTTAATGATGTTGGATATTTCCTGTATTTACTTCACATGCATATCTTCTCTGGAGGAATGGCTATTGCATGTTTAGTTAAAAAAAATAGAATCATCATCTCCCCTCCCTTCTCCCCTTTCCTCTTTGCTCTCCCCTCCTGTGTCCATCTCTTCCTTTCTTTTCCCCTCTGCCATCACTCCCCCTCCTCCTCTGTCACTTTCATTCTCCTTGAAGCACGTGAAGTCAAATTCAGGACCTTGCCAGTTGTGCAGTTGTGGCAGTATATACCTTCAATCCCTTCACTCAGAAGGCTGTGGCAAGAGGATTGTGAATTCTAGTTCAGCCTTGGCTATGGGGCAAGACACTGACAACAAAAAACCATGTCAGACATCCCTCCAAAATCCCAGGGCCTTGTGCACGCTAAGAAAGCAACCTACACTTACCGCTAAGCTACATACCTCTCTCTCTCTCTCTCTCTCTCTCTCTCTCTCTCTCTCTCTCTCTCTCTGTTTAAATAGAAGAATCTCAGTTATTTTCTCCCTTTCAAGATAATTACACTTTTTGATATCTTTTAAGTATAAATTTCGATAAAGCCACACTTATTTCATTTTTACTTAGTTGCACGTGCCTTTTAGTGTACCTAAGAATGTTTGCCTAATCCAAGAGCATGATGATAGGTTTTTGTATATTCTTTTAAGAGGTTGATATTGTTAGCTCGTTGTTTTGTTGTTGTCAGTTGGTTGGTTGATGTATTTGTTTGTTTTCTCCTTGAGACAGAGTCTTTCTATATAGTCCAGACTTCAAATTATAATCCTGAGATAGCTTCTTGAGTGTTGGGATTATAAATACATGCTACCATGCTGAACTTACTGTAGGTCTTAAGTTTTGAAATTGTGAAGTATAAGTGTTTCAACTTCATACTAAGATCTTCCAATTTTTTTTGTGCATCCTTAGAAAATTAGAATCACCTTTTCTATTTCTGTAAAGCATCCCTTTAAATTTGATAATGCATTGAATCTGTAGATTGCTTTCAGTGATAGTATTAAGCCTTCCAGTTTATGAGCATGGGATATCTTTTCCATAGTCTTTACCTTCCTTATAGCACTATTTTGTAGTTTTGTGTATTTCACCTCTTTGACTACTTTTTTTTCCTAAAAGGTACTTCAGATTGTGTGTTAGTATAATTGTTGTAATATCTCATTACATGTTCTTTGTTTTGAATTAACTTTTAATCGATTCTTTATTGCAGTATTTGGAAGGACAACTGACTTTTGTAGTGGTCTACAACCTTGCTGAATTTATGTAGTCTAGTAGGTTTTTTTAATGGAGAATTTTTATGATATCTATATACTTAGAATCATACAGTCTAGGAGTAGATACATATTTCCAGTTTACAAGACTTTATTATCTTTCTCTTGCCTGGTTGCTTTGGTTAGAACTTCTGAAGATGACTAGCAGTAGTAAAAGTAGGCACTGATTTTTAGAAGGAAAGCATTCAGTTTAACTTCATTGAGTATAAGTTTAGCTATGGTTTTTCTTTAAATTATTCATATGGAGGAAGGGGATAGGATACCATGGGGGGAAGGGACCTGTAACCATAAAATGATTTTGTTACATGCTTTCCATCATTTACATGCTTTGTTACATTTATTATATGCTTTCCATCAATTGAGATGATCATGTATTTTAATATGCTTTCCTTTCTTAGGTTCAGCTTACCACACATGCTTTGTTCATAGTGTAGAATTCCTTTATGCAATATATTTCTTATTTGCTAGTTTTTTAAAGGCAATTTTGTGTCTGTATTTGTACGGTGCCTGGACTTGTAGTTTGCCTGCCTGCCCGTCCTCCCGCCTCCTTCCTTCCTTTTTCCCTTCCCCCCCCCCCCCCCCCCCCCCGTCTCTCCCTCTCTCTCTCCTTCTTTCCCTCTATCTGTATGTCTATCTTTGCTGGTCATGAGGTTTGAACTCAGGGCCTGGGCATTGTCCCAGGCTAGCCTTTTCCACAACACCACTTCTGGTGGTTAATTGGAGATAAGTCTCTCAGACTTCCCTGCCTGGGTTGGCTTCAAACTGAGATTCTCAAATCTCAGCCTCCTAATTAGCTAGGATTACAGATGTGAGCCACCTGTGCCTGGCAGACCTGTAGTTTTCTTGTTCTTGTGATGACTTTGTCTGGCTTTGATACCAGGGTAATGCTAGTCTTAAAAGAGATGAGTTAAGAAGAGTTCTGGGCTAAGAAGTGTCCATTGTAGCTTTATTCACCATAGCTAAGATACGGAATCAGCCCACATGCCCCTCAGTAAATGAATGGATCAAGAAAATGTGGTATATATACACAATGGAGTTCTTTTTTTTTTTTAATTTTATTTTATTTTATTTGAGAACATACTGTACAGAGGGGTTACAATTACATGGGCAGGATAATGCATACATTTCTTACAAGCATTGCAGCCTCCTCCTTTGTTTACCCTTCACCTCCCTTCCCAGCCTCCCCCCTCCCTCACAATGGAGTTCTATGCTTCCATCAGAAAGAATGACATTTCCCCATTCATAAAGAAATGGAAGGACTTGGAAAAGATCATACTAAGTGAAGTAAGCCAGACCCAAGGAAACATAGGCTCCATGGTTTCTGTCATTTTTATTTATTTTATTTTATTTATTTATTTAGTTTTGGGTCTGGTTGTGGGCCCTGAACTCTGGGCCTGGGCGTTATCCCTCAGCTCTTCAGCTCAAGGCTAGCCCTCCACCACTTGAGCCACAGTGCCACTTCTGGCTTTTTTTCTTTTTGCTTATGTGGTGCTGAGGAATCGAACCCAGGGCCTCATGCATTCAAGGCAAGCACTCTACCACTGAGCCACCTTCCCAGTCCTGTCATTTTTAATAATTAGTATATGCCTAGGATAGTCCTAGCAGAGGTTCACAATAGCCCATATTTCTATTAACATCACAAAGTGATGCTATTAGAAATGATCTCCACCATCTGGAAAAACAAGTAGGTTTTGGTGATGTTTC
This sequence comes from Dipodomys spectabilis, assembly GCF_019054845.1. Classification (NCBI taxonomy): domain Eukaryota; kingdom Metazoa; phylum Chordata; class Mammalia; order Rodentia; family Heteromyidae; genus Dipodomys; species Dipodomys spectabilis. The sequence continues at coordinate 1,656,887 of NW_024871012.1, forward strand.
TTTTTTCTTTTTTCTGTTTACAGTTTTCAGTAATTTTTTTTCTGTTATTTTTTTCCCCTCTGGTTTACTCACTGTGGTCACTGTCTCTGATTTTGCTACCCTTTGTCTAGTATAAGTTTATCTTACTTGGGGAAGGGAAGGGGAGTCACCGAAAAGGTGTGGGACAATCAACAGTGATACTCACTAGACAGTCTGTTGGAAATAAACTATATGTCTTGGGAGGGGAGTGGGAGGAAGGGAAAGTGGGAGAAAACGAGGGAGGGGGTAGGTAACACTGTTAAAACATGTACTCATGGGTGAAACCGTTGGAAGTACGTCCTAGAGCATAGATGACCAGGTAAGATGGCGGCAACCAAGAGAAAATGGCCTGGAGACTTGCTGGCCAAAGCAAAGAAGCCAAAGAGATGGAAAAGATGCCAGGAAGCCAGTTGTGCAGCCAGGCAAGGCAGAAGAAGTGGAGGAAGAAGATATTGTATCCCAGGCCCCGTTTGCAAGGGCAAGTGGAAAAACAAGGAACAGATTCTCATCTTTTCTTCCAGAGGAATAAATTTTAGAACAAGACATTTAATGAAGGACCTGAGAATGTTGATGCCTCATTCTAAAGCAGATACTAAAATGGATTGTAAAGAAAGATTATTTGTGATTAACGAGGTCTGTGAAATGAAAAACTGCAATAAGTGTATCTTTTTTGAAGCTAAGGAAAAGCAGAATCTCTATATGTGGCTTTCAAATTCAGCTCAGGGGCCACCTGCCAAATTCCTTGTTCAGAATATTCATACCCTAGCTGAACTAAAGATGACTAGCAACTGCTTGAAAGGCTCTAAGCCCCTTTTATCCTTTGACTCTGCCTGTGATGAATTGCCACCATTTGTGGCCCATGTTTTTACTTTCACTATTTTGGATAATCAGATATGGTTTCGGAACTTTCAGATCATAGAAGAAGATACTGCTCTTGTAGAAATAGGACCTCATTTTGTCTTAAGTCATATAAAGATTTTCCAGGGAAGTTTTGGAGGGCCAACTCTATATGAAAATCCCCACTACCAGTCACCAAATATTCATCGACGTATCATAAGATCCATTGCAGCTGCAAAATACAAAGAGAAACAACAAGTGAAGGATGTTCAGAAACTGAAAAAGAGCCAAAGACTGTTCTTCCACATGATCCTACTGAAGATGTTTTTGCTGTACCAGCTGAGGAAAAACTAATAGAAATACAGTGGGTAAAACCACAGCCAAAAGTGGATTTGAAAGCAAGAAAGAAAAGGATTTACAAAAGGCAGAGGAAAATTCAACAGAAAATGAATAGAGGGAATTCAAAACGAATCAGTGATAACTAGTTTGTTTTTTCAGTTATTGTATATTTGTATTCTGTGTGTAAATACTTTTATTATCCAAGACCACTTTATATCTAATTAGTATGCCATTTAAAAGAAAACTTTAAATCTTAAATTCAGTGATTTTATCATTTTCTAAATAAAATATCTAAAAAATGTATTCATTACTTATGTAACTGTACATCACCTTCACAATAAAAGTATTCTGGAAGACTTTGAGAATGATTCTTATTCTTTAAATATCTGTATAATTCAAGCCATGTGGTTCATTGGGGGGAAGTTTCTGATTACTAATTTACTTGTCACTAGTTAAAGGGTTTTGCTGCTGTTGTTTTTGTGCCAGTACTGAGGCTTGAATTCAAGACCTTACACTCTTGCTTGGCATTTTTTGGTAAGTTGGTGTTCTGTAACTTGAGCCACACCTCCAGTCCAGCTGATTTGCTGGACTCTGTAAGAGTCTCTTATAGACTTTTTCAGCTATGACTACTGGTGCAGAGTTATCTAACACACAATCTCTTTTTAGAATATAGACTTAATTATGTCATTTAATTTATTAAATACTATATCAAAAGTGAGAAAAAACAATGTGTAGGTATAGGACATATATGGAAGATTTTGTTATTTTTTTAAACAATGATAAGATGAAAACTAATGTCACAGCTGTGGCTTATTTCTCTGATTTTTTGTTGTTGTTGTTGTTGTTAGTACTTGTGGCTTGAACTCAGAGACCCCTGCTCTGGCTTGGCTTTTGGCTCAGGTCTAGTTCTTTTTCACCTGAGCCATACCTCCACTTCTGGCTTTTTGCCAGTTATTAGGAGATAAGAGTCTCACGTACTTTTTCGACTTTTCTGCCCACATTTGGCTCTTGAACCTAAGATTGCAGGGTCACTGGTACCTAGCTGATACTTACGTTTCAACTTGCCATTTTAGAGATTGTCCCTCTGCTAGCACAAACTTGATACTAGTCAAAGGTTGTTAGGATTCCTGGATCAGTAAGATTTTCATACCTACCATTATATTTGCATAATGGCTTGGCAGCTACTTTCAAAGTTTAGGGAATGTTGTTTATATTTAGACAGGGAGTTCCCACTCTGTATTTAGCCTTGAATTTCTTTGCTGTTTCTGAGATGACACAAATTATGGCATCTCACAGATATCTGTACTAGTAGGCATGAATGTGAATTTAATTCTTTTTTTCTAATAGGAGCCCTACCTGTACTGGAATAATTTGGTGTTGTATGACTGGTAAAATGTGATCCTTTAAGGTATCTGGGAAGAGTTCTTCATTGTTGTTACAAGTCTTACTGTAATCTTGCTTTAATTTCTCCTTAATGGGTACAACATAACATAATGCACTTATTAGTCTTTACTACTTCAAGGATGAGTATGGTCCCAGGAAGAACTTTCTCTCTTTTCTTGTTTCTGTCAGACTTCTAGTTTGTTTACCATTTCGTGTGTTAGTCTTATAGAGATTGTCATTGTAGTCAGCAGTGCATTTAACCATGAAAACTTCCTCTGCTGAAAAAATAAGGCCAGTTCTCTTCAGAAAGAGCTTTTAGTCCTTTCAATTTGCCTCTGCTCTTTATCAGAACCTCACCTGTACTGTGTGGACTATGTAAGCAGGTACACGAAGCCTCCTTCTTCTAGAGTGACTTCTTTTCTTGATGCATGAATTTTACCAGGGAGTACTCACTTGTTCCAGAATGGGGCGTAGGTAGGCTTTGGGAGCCAAATTGGGAGGAGAGGTAGTTAGGACTCTAGTATCTTGGAATGTAGCTTCTGTGCTAGAGCCTTTCTTTTTCAATGGGAGGAGAGGGAACCTTGCTTTTCTTGATAGTAATTCCTGGAACAGGGCTTTTTAACATGTAGCTGTAGTAGAAGTATGAGAAATGTTGGCTACCTATTCTTGAGATAAAGATATACCTTAGATTGCATCCTAGGGAAGAAGGGCCTCTATCTTAGCTGTATACACCCAGCGTAGACCTTCAGTAACATGTTGTGGAACTAGAAATGGGAAATGATCATACTTTTAATGCTTCCAATTTTGTTACTGAATTTCAGTGGATTTTCTTGAATAAATGTTTTTCTGTTTACAGTATGCCCTTAAGCTGATGTCCAAGACTTTAAATTTAACTAGTTGTTTAATGTTTGAAAAGGACTAGGAGAAAAGGATTGCAAAAGTCTTCACCCAACTGTTCTAGAAATACTGCTTGGTTATTGTTCTTGTTAGAGAAAGTGCTTATATTATGCCTTTCGAATTTTACATCAAGCATCATAGAAACTGGTTATTTTAATTTTTAGACATTATCAGTGAGTACACCAATTATTAGCTTATCACAACAAATATAAGTATGGTTCTTTGTGAAATTATGTTCATTAAGCAAATCGTATATTTTATATGAATGGGCTCAGGTTGCACAAAATGCAGAGATTCTATCATTACTAGTTTTTGATTTAATGTTTCAGTTTGAAAATTACTTATAACTATGCTGATTTCTAATTTTTGTCTTATCATTTCTCATACAGATTTGAAACCAGAATTGATTCATTTTATATTACTGGATTACCAGATAATTCAGAAAAACCATACCTCCTGTCATCATTGGATAATCTGTCACTCTTCCAAATTATATTTGAAATAAATCCATTAGATGAAACTGTTGCCCAGAGATGTATCATAGAAGCTGAACCTTTAGAAATAATATATGATGCAGTAAGCATTTTCTATATTGCCAAGTTTTAATTTAATTGAATTTGCTTTGAATTTGCGTTTCATGTTAATAATAATTGTTTTAACAGAGGACAGTGAATAGTATAGTAGAGTTCTTCAGACCTCCAAAAGATGTACATCTAGCACAGCTCACTTCAGCAACTTTGACAAAACTTGAAGAATTTCGAAACAAAACAGCAACAGGTAAATTTATGTTGTTGAGTTGAAAGATATATGCTATATTAAACTCATAGTTATGTTAGAATGATTCTAATAATACTATGAATTAAAATTTCATACCACTTAATTTCTTTTAGGTATGTGTCTTTCCAGTTATACTCAGATTAAGATTGTGGGTTAAAAACTTTTTTTCTTTGTAAGAAAGTACTCAAAATTTATACTCAGGTTTATTTAACAGTATTACATCTATTTGCCAACAAATACTGTTTATATTGGAAATATTCAAGGTTTTTAAAAAGATTGACATTGATTGTTCATTATTTTAAGACTTTTATCAACTCATTTGTCTAGTGATAACCTGTTTTATGAGTAACTTGTGAAAAATTTTCATTATGAAGATTTAAATTTTCTACAGGTCTACTGTATATTATTGAAACACAGAAAGTTCTTGATCTCAGAATTAATTTGAAGGCTTCGTATGTTATTGTCCCACAAGATGGAATTTTTAGCCCTACATCAAATATACTTCTTTTGGATCTTGGTCATCTAAAGGTAGACACTAATAATATTTGATTGATTAAGTGGCATTTAGGGTGATTCTCTATGTGGAAATATACCTTGGTTATTAGATAATTTGATTAGTCTCAGATTTGATTTCATTGATGTATAGATTTATGGTTGATACTAGGATTTGAGAAATCTTCCTTTCTGGTGGACAAAGTGGATATTCATTTAAGTGAATGAATATATTCATTCACATTTTAGTGTGGTTGAACAATTAAATTTTCATTCTCTTAAATTTAACTCTCCATGCCCCTACTCCTGACATTTCTTTTTTTTTTTTTGAGGGGGGGGGGTCCCGTCGTGGGGCCTGAGCGCTGTCCCTCAGCTCTTCAGCTCAAGGCTCGCGCTCTACCACTTGAGCCACAGCGCCACTTCCGGCTTTTTCCTTTTTGCTTATGTGGTGCTGAGGAATCGAACCCAGGGCCTCAGGCATACAAGGCAAGCGCTCAACTTCCTAGCCCTACTCCTGACATTTCTAAATCACATGACTAATTGAACTCTGCTGGTCAGGGGTAAACTTATGAATTACATTTATTCATTTTGATAGTCATGCTTAAAAACTTTATTTCCTTTTCAGTTTTAATATGCCTGAAAATTTTTGTGTATATAAATGAATATTGACTTTTTAATAGTTCTGTTAATGTTAAATTGAAGGTAGTCTTAAATTTACATCATTTCAATTTTCTTTCAAAGTGGCAATTGCGTTGGACGGCACAGGTTCAGAACATTGTCATCATTATAAAATTAATTGGGGTCTGGGAAGGTGGCTCTGTGGTAGAGCACTTGACTTGCGTGCCTGAGGCCCTGGGTTCCATTCCTCAGCACCACATAAGCAAAAGAATAAAGCCGGAAGTGGCGCTGTGGCTCAAGTGGTAGAGTGCTAGCCTTGAGCTGAAGAGCTGAGGGACAGCGCCCAGGTCCAGAGTTCAGGCCCCACGACCGGACCTTAAAATAAAATTCATTGGATTTTATTTCTCTGTATTCTTAAATGTAGAAGATTACCTGTAATTAAAGAACAAACTAGATAAATAAGAAGAATTTTTCTAGCTAACCAATATGTACGTGTTTTGATACTATCTTTCCTCCCTTCCTTCCCTCCCTCTCTTGATTCATACCTTCCCATCTCTATAGCTATCTCTCTATTTCTAAATAATCTGTCTATATTTATTCATTGTTATTCTGTACTTAGTACTTAGACCAATAGGTTTATAGTTATAATAAAATTTATATAGCTACTTAATTACATTTGGGTGTGGTTTCTGAATTGTTTTAGTGGCGACAGCATACTGTAAGGAGTGAGGATATCTAATTTTTTTGACAAATAATTTGCTTTACTGTTATCTAAAGTTTATTTAAGACACAATCAGTTTTGACAGTTACTCATAAGAGCTATAAACGTAGAAAAAAATGTGATCATTAACATACTGTGCAATAATCCCTGGATGTTTAAGTTAAAAAGATAGTATGCCAAGAAGGAAGGAAAGATAGAAATATAACATGTGGAAGCCACATGCATGGCAGAATTGGAATAAAAATTCAGCCATCCTAATACTAAATTCTGACTCTTTTTACTTATTTACTCTTATTTACTTATTTAATGGATATTTGCCATTGTATCCTAGAAAGTTTATGTATATATGTTACTGTAGTAAGCTAAATTTGTCCCTTGGTCTTGGGTGAAATGAGAAAGCTTTTAACTAGATCTTAAGAATCTAAATTTTAAGTCTCTGTAAAGGCAGGTTATATTCTAAGACTGCCTTCATTTCATCCTTTTGGTATAATTGAATGAGAAGTGCAACTCACTATGTAAAAATTCCCTTTATACCTATCCTTTTCAACATGTATCTCATGGATAACAACTGCTTAATAGCCTTATATGTCTTCTCATTAATTTCTCTATTTGTATTATATTTTATAATTGAGATTTAAAAGATAATAACTTCATGCTTAAAATTTTGATGTGCTTTGCATAGTCTAAACTGTTAAAATTAACTTGAAGGTGACAAGTAAAAGTCGTTCAGAGTTATCAGATGTGAAACCAAGTGGAGCCAAACTTGAAGAGTTAATGCTGAGAGCTTACGATTCTTTTGATGTTCAGCTTACAAGCATACAATTGCTTTATAGTAGAGTTGGTAAGTATAAAATACGTCGATGGAGTGATATTTCTGTAGTATTAGGTTTTTAAGTAATTTGAAGACATTCTCATAATTTTATTTTAAATTATTTTAAAATTAGATTTGATAGTGCATGCTGCCTAACAGTCTTAAGGAGTTTTTGGCCCTTAGGAGACAAATATCAATGTCTAGAAAAAATTTTTGATTGTTACAGATAAAAGGTTAGCTATACTATGAGCATTTTCTAAGTGAAGGTCAGATTACAGTGTACAGGCCGGCTTCCAACAACAAATGCCAGTAGTGCTCAAGCTGCGAAAACACAATCTATACCAGGTCTAACCTTTAACCAATGATTGACCCATACATACTGCACTGATATTCCAATTATACAATTACTAGAAGAGGCTTTTGGATAACCAAGCTAGAGGTAATCTGTTAGGGGTCTCTCTGACAGCCTGAGTCCTAAGTAGCGAAAGATTATGGATATCATTATCCTAGACCTAGCTTATCTCAGTCATTGTGTTGTACTAATATCTCTGATCCATTGTCACATACCTCTGATCCATTTCTGATTTTTAGATGAACTTAGAGACGACAGAAGTAAATTTTAGTTAATAAACTATTAAAGTAGAAGATACTTCAGATGTGTTCAGCCCTCTCTCTTCATTCTACCATACTGCTTCTGAATCATTAGAGTTTTAATGAGCCTTTAGATCATTTAACAAAGTTTGAAAATTATAGGTTTCTGTGTATGTATATGGTCACACTATAATTATCTGAGCCAACAAAAGGAGAAGCAATGGAAGCCAAAGTAATTACTATTAAAATTAGTTTACATGAGACTAGACCATTTTCCTTTATTTGTCTATATTTGTTTTACTATAATGACTTGGTTTGTGTTTCTATTTTAGTTGTTGTAGAAGGAGCCCAAGAAGTACTGTGATGGCAAAAGTCCATCAGTTTTTCTTGGAATAAATTTGTGGTATTTCCTTTGTTTAAAAATACATTTTGGTCATAAGTTTGAAATCTGTGAGCCATACCTATTTAAGTTAACATTTAAGATACAAAAAATCTTTTGTTAAAACATGCTAAAATTACCTGGGTGCTGGTGGGTTATGCCTGTAATCCTGGCTACTTAGGAGGCTGAGATCTGAGGATCACAGATTGAAGTCAGCCTGGGCAGGAAAGTCCATGAAACTCTTATCTCCAGTAAACTATTCAGAAAAGGCTCAAGTAGTAGAGTGCTAGCCTTGAGCACAGAGAGGCTCAGGGACAGAGCCCAGTCCCTAAGTTCAAAGCCCAGGACTGGCAGCAAATAAAAAGCTAAAAGTAAAAGTTGTTATTGTTTGATGATTATTGGCATTCCTTTGAGCTGACAAATACTGATTTTAAATAGCTGAATTGTTTTCTTGAGCAAGTTTTTTTTTGTTAAAGGGGATTTCTATATATGATTATCACATAATCTTGAGAAATACTGAAATAATACATGGTTCTAAATATATTACCATCTGTATGGGAACTAAAAGAATGTTTCATTAGATCAACACTGATGGAATTTTGTGTGTATGTGTTTGTGTGTATATATATGTATGTATTCATGCACTCGTGTGCCAGTACTGAGGCTTGACCTCTTAGGTCTTGTCCCTTAGTTTTTTGGCTCAAGGCTGGCATTCAGCCAGCCACTGATATCACAGACATGTCCCATCTGACTTTTGTGGGTTAACTGGAGATAAAAGCCTCATAGATGTGTACCACATGAAGAGTGTTCTGAAAGGCTCCGTCCTGAGCCTACGCCCTGGAAAATGTTCCTGTCTATGCAGTGTTCACCATGGATGGAGGGACTCTGCTGCCTTCCAACAGAGCACCCAGGGTCAAAGAGCTTGAGAGCAGCTTGTAGGTTATGTGGAAACTCCCGAGGTCCTTCGTCAATACGACTGGAGCAGACTTTTCAGAATTCATATAAAAGAAGAAGATTGAGAACAGATCACCTCAGTCCTTAGAAGATGAGCAATAAGGCATTTTAAAACATCTTAGAAATAGTCATTTTCTAGCTCTCTATATTTATTTACCAATTTGTATTTTTCCCTTATTCCAGTTTGGTAAACTTCTACAATTTTTCTGGTGCACTAGTTTCTTTTATTGGAGTTCTTTGTGTATCTATCATTAAATCTGTTTAAATACCTTAATCTGCTGAATGACATAGTTCTTGCCTATAATTCTAGTTACTTGAGAGATGGAAATCTCAGTTCAAGGCCAGCTGGGGCAAAAAGTTTGCAAAATCCAGTTACCATCAATAGCTTGGAATGATGGGACATGTCTATGAAATCAGTTATATGAGAGGCTGAAACTGGAAGATCATGATGACAGGCCAGCCCTGGCTAAAAGCAAACAAAAATTTCACCATGCCCTATCTGAACAGAAAAAGCTGGGCATGTTGGTTTGTGACTGTCATCCCAGAAACTGGAAGCATAAATAAGTGATTGTCTAGACCAACTTAGGAAGAATATGAAACTGTCTAAAAAATAATCAGAGCTAAAAGAACCAGAGGCGTGGTTCAGGCAGTAGAATACCTGCCTAGCCTCGCAAGTGTGAAGCCCTGAGTTCAGATATCCACACTGCTACAAACCAGACTGTTGGGTGGATTGCAAACTGCAGTTTCACCTCCTGTGTAGCTAGGATATAGGTGTGAGCCAACAGTACCCAGTGCCTGATGGAATTTTTAGAATTGGGCTCCTAGCTCCAGGAGCTTAATGTTCCTTTGTTTCCAGGACATTTTTCTGTGACTTGAAGCATTTATTAGGTTTAAATGATATAATACTATATAATACAGATCATCATTATGTAGAGTATATAGTCTATATAGATGTTTGTTATCTATATTATGCATTACTGTATATTGTAATTATGTATTAATGTATAATATATGTAAAATATTAATGTACAACAGGTGTAATACATTATACATAAATATTATATATGTGTAATATATACCTATTATAGATTCTATATAGAATCTTTTCTCTATATGTATTCATATAAATATATACATATATGTAATATATATTTTATAAATTATATACAATCTATATTCTATATAGATATATATATATAAAATTTTAATTATATGGTGTAATCTATATAGATGATAAAATCTATATAATGATGATCTGTACTATATGGATGCTAGTACTCTTTTTTTGACACTATTTTTGGTATTTGTGTATTTTATGTATAAACACAGGGTGTTGAGCATGCTAGACAAATGCTCTAGGTTACTGAGCTTTTTAAAAAAATTTTTGGGTGGTTCAGGGCTTAAGCTCAGGGGCCTTATGTTTGCTTGACTTTGTTGTTCATGGCTGGCACTCTACTATTTGAACCATGTCTATAGTTGAGCTTTTTGCTGGTTAATTAGAATGGAGTCTCACAGACTTCTCTCTGGTCTGGCTTCAAACTGCCTTCTTCCAGGTATTAGTCTCTTGAGTAGCAAGGATTATAGACATATGCCACCAGTTCCTGGCCTTAAGACCTAATCTTGTTAACAAAATTTTAATTCATTAAAAATGTGTGAACAACCATAGAGATCAGCCTTTATGTTACTGTTCAGACATGAACACTATGGGTATTTTAGTGCATATCCTTTTAGTGTTATTTTTTAGTATATCTATGAGTATATGGAGTGTGCTTGGGTAACTTTTATGTGGAAGTAATCATGAATGCTATTTAAAAAATCCCCCTTCCTCCTTCCCTTCTTCCCTCCCTCCCTCCCTCCTTCCTTCCTTCCTTTCCTTCCCTGTTCTTTCTCTGTTTTTTTTTCTCTCTTTCCTTTTTTTGGAAGGATAATGAGGGTGTTTTTTGACTTAAAATACCACTGTGTAACCCAGGTTTATCAAACTTAAAGTTCTCCCACCTTCTGAGTGGTAGTATTAAAGAAGTATGTCATTATACCCATCCCCGATTTTAGTTTTCTATGATCTTTACCAATAATATTTTAGGCAGTTGAATTTATGACTCTCATTAGGAGTGTTAGGCTTCTAAGATTGTGCCATAAATTATTTAACCACTTTATAAGTTCCTAAAATTGCTGTGATTATTGCCTGTTTGTAGTCCTGGATGTGAATTTCAGTTTTAACATTATTACATTGGCATAGGAATTAAGTTTTGAGTCTCAGTTTTTGAAGTAGAATGATTATAAGTCATTACGAGAATTAAAGTTTAACAAACATTGCCCAGAGCAGTGATATTTATAATTCTTGAATAAATGTTAGTATTTATCAGTTGCTATTACATGAAACTCATTTTTTCCCTTCCTTTCCATTTACTGTCATATTTTGTTTACAGTTATGTTGTTGTAGAGGTAAGATAGCTCGTCAGTGTAGTGGTTGTCAATAGATACACAGTATATTTGATTAAAAGTATACTGTTAAAATAGTGCTTTTTATTACAGTAGAATATACAGTGTCTCTGCAAGCAGTGCAAGGGAAATAATGAATTTTTCCTGTTGGCTTTGTTTTATTTTAGATAATTAAGATGATCAGAATGTTAGATAACTTAGATTTTTCTCACACCATGTGGAATGTAGGTAGATATGAAATATCAATAGAATTTTAGGGTTTACTTGTTATTCAAAGTATGCTAGTGTCAAATGTGAAATGTTTTCTGTAATTAGGTGATAATTGGAAAGAAGCACGAAAACTGAATGTATCTACCCAGCATATTTTGGTACCCATGCATGTCAGCGTGGAGCTCTCTAAAGCCATGGTATTCATGGATATCAGGATGCCCAAGTATGTATTATTTGTTTCATATGATTTAGATATTTTAAGTAATTCTATAGTGAGGAAAATGCCGTTTTTCTTTGACTTTTTTTCTTGCAGAATACATGTAACAAAGCATTTGCTTAAATTACCATTTAAATTAACTATATATTTGATTGACATTAAGTACATTTACATTGTTGGACAATCAGAATCACCATCTACCTCTAGAAATTTACTACCTTCCAAACTGACACTCAGTGCCCATTAACCAGTGACACCCATTTTACGCTAGTCATTGACTATCACCACTTCATGTGTAATCTTCATGAATTTAACTATTTTAGGCTCCCCATATATAAAATAGAAGATGTAGTTACATACTAAAACTAGACTACATCGTTAGGTGACTTATTCTTACATAGTTTTATATTGTAGAGGTAGCCATTTCACGTTTTGTTTCTGCCCACTTTTTGTCCTTTTTTTGTATATATTTTTTATTGTAAAAATACTGTACAAAGGGGTAAGGTAATGAGTACATTTCCTATTGGTCATTGTTACCTAAGTATTCAAACCTCAGTCACAGAATTATTTAAAATATTCATCAAAAGCTCATTATTGGCCTTCCAAATAGTTTCAGGAGAATTGCTATTATCAAGGTAGAATAGAATGTTCACATGGTAGTGGTTAAGTATATGATTAGAAGGAATTGGGCATAATCTGACTCTTTTCCATAGGAAAATGTGGCATGGGAAAGGAAAGACCTAGGGTGACTCATGAGAGACCTACCATAATCCTCAGAGGGTTTTTATTGTTGTTGTTTTGTTGGTCCGGGAGCTTGAACTCTGGGGCCTGAGCACTCTCCCTCAGCTCTTCCCTAGTATTCTACCACATGAGCCTCAGAGCCACTTCTGGTTTTCTGGTGGTTAATTGGAGATAAGAGTTTCAAGGACTTTCCTTCTCCAGGCTGGCTTTGAGCCATGATCCTCAGATCTCAGCCTCCTGAGTAGCTAGGATTACAGGTGTGAGCCACTGGTACCAGGTAGAGATTTTTTTGTTTTGTTTTTGCTGGTCCTAGGGCTTGAACTCAGGGCCTAAAAAAACTGTCCTTGAGCTTCTTCTGCTCAAGGTTAGTGTTCTGTACTTTGAGCCTCAGCTCTACTTCCTGTTTTGTGGTGGCACTGTAGAGATGAGTCTCTACCGCTCAAGTGGTAGAGCGCTTGCCTTGAGCGGAAAAGCTCAAGGACAGCGCCCAAGCCCAGAGTTCAAGCCCCATGCCCGACCAAAAAAAACCCCAAAAACCTGAATTTAGCCAGGCACTGGTGGCTCACACCTGTAATCCTAACTACTCAGGAGGCTGAGATCTGAGGCTCATGGTTCAAAGCCAGCCCAGGCAGGAAAGTTCCTGAGACTCTTATCTCCAATAAACCACTAGAAAACCAGAAGTGGCGCTGTGGCTCAAGCTGTAGAGCCCTTGCCTTGAGCTGAAGAGCTGAGGGACAACACCCAGGCCCAGAGTTCAAGCCTCATGACCTACCAAAAAAAAAAAAAAAAAGAGTCTCATGGATTTTCATGCCTGGGCTGGGTTTGAATCATGATCCTCAGGTCTCAGCCTCCTGAGTAGCTAAGATTACAGGTATGTCTCACCTGCTCCCGGCTCTCCCAGGTTTTTTGTTGTTGTTTGTTTGTTTGTTTGTGGGGATGAGATTAGGAACTGATTTTTACTTTAGAAACTAAAACACCTTCTCCAAGAAATCTTCTTCCTGCTTGTTCTGTCCAAACCCTTTTTTGTTGTCTTTTATTTTACTGTGATGCTACTTAATAACTAATGTATTGGCCTAAATCTTATTCTTCTAGGCTTCATACTCTTAGAAAATATGAATTAAGTCCACTCTATATATTCTGGGATTTTGTGTGTTTGTGTGTGTGTATGTGTGTATGTGGCAATTTAGCTTTATGTATTGTTTGATTTTTATTTCTTTTCCAGTGTCCCTCTGCCTATTTAACCTCTGATATTTCCTATAAAGTTGGGCAGGAAAGTCCTGAGACTCTTATCTCCAATTAACCACCAGAAAACTGGAAGTGGCGCTGAGGCTCAAGTGGTAGAGTGCTAGGGAAGAGCTGAGGGAGAGTGCCCAGGCCCCAGAGTTCAAGCTCCAGGACCGACAAAACGACAATAACAGCAATATGCATTGACTTCCTTATGCAAACATAGAAATATGCTTCCCCACCCTTGCCCACCCGACCCTCCTGTAGTTGGACTTGAACACAAGGCCTGTGTACTGTCCCACAGCTTTAGGCTTGAGGCTGGCACTCTACCACTTTAACCCTAGCTCTGCTTTTGGGTTTTTGTTATATAGTTGGAGGTAAGAGTCTCATAGACTTTCCTGCCTGGACTAGCTTTGAATGTCAGTTTTCAGATCTCAGCCTCCCGAGTAGCTTAGTTACAAGCGTGAGCCACTTGGTGCCTGGGTGCATTGATTTTTCTTTCTTTTTTTTTGAAGTCAGCATTTTGTTGTGTTTTCTGATAAGCTATAATCTAGGATATTCAGGGTATCCAAAGGAGGAGGGAGGTGGTCCTGAGTTAAGAAAAAGACAACTTAACCTTGATTGCTCTGAAGTCATTTTATTTTGGGCCAGGATGTTTAAGGAGAATAACTAGTATATGTCTGAGACATGCAAAAGTGGTCAGATAAGTTGTTAGGCAAAAGGAACCCAAGATAAGGACTTTCTTGCTATTGTTTGTAACATATTTATAAGGTATTTCTCTGTTGCTTTGTATGTCCCTCCTCCATGGTATAACCCCTGTTTTCACTTAATTTGTGGAGGAGAAGGGAAAAAACAAATTGTTTAAATAGGGATACAGGTGGACCCATTGCAACAATGAGATGTACAAGACGTTGTGTTGAAAAAGGAACTTTAAAACTTTGGCCCCAAGGGCGGGGTGAGGAGGTGGAAATGGGAAGGGATGGGAAGGGGAAACAAAGGAGGAGGCAACAATGCTTGATAAGAAATGTACTCATGGAAGTGGCGCTGTAGCTCAAGTGGTAGAGCGCTTGCCTTGAGCTGAAGAGCTGAAGGACAGAGCCCAGGCCCAGAGTTCAAGCCCCACGACTGACAAAAAAAAAAAAGAAAAAGAAATGTACTCATTACCTTGCTCACGTAATTGTAATCCCTCTGTACGGTATTTTCACAATAAAAAAAAAGAATATACTTTTTGCAGGGAATAGGTTTAGCATAGCAGAAACTAATAAAATAGCTGGTTCGTGGATGTAATTTTATGTATTGCTAATGGTTAGAACCAGATAAGTATATTAAAATAAATAACAAAAATAAAAAGACAAAATCTGATGTTTAGTGTGTATTTTGTAATGTTCTGAGCAGTATAAACTGAATATATTATGTAAAATCTGGAAACTGTAAGTAACCGGAACCTTCCTTTGAAGTACTGAAACTGGATATTTATGCTTGCAGACCCAAACTCCTGGGGCTTTACATTTCAGGTCTAGCCACTCACCTTTGTGTGACAAATAAGAAGCTTGTGATGGTAAAGAGCAAAGAAAGATTTATTTCATGACTCAGAACACTTTAACACATACCATCTATGGGGTACAGACATGAGATACAGGCTTAAGTAGACAAAGAATGAGGGATGGAGATGGAGACAAATGGTGTGCATAGTAAAACAGTCCCTGTCACAGGTGGGACCTGGGTAGGCATTTTCTCAGTTCTTGGTCTACAGTGGTTCTGGTGAAATTGTTGTTGCTGGCATCACTTTTGGGGAGGAATTGTCAGGGTCCCATGAGGTGATTACCTCTGCTCAGGCTGCAGCCTCATCATCATAGGTATATAATAATGGATGTAATCTGCCCTTCTCTCCTATCCCCCTCGCCACCCAGAGTTGTAAAGTTCATTTCCAATAATACTGTCCAGTAGGTATCTTTGTTGTAATGGGTCATCCTGTATTCTCATTTCAGGGTTTTGTTATTCCCTTTTCTCTCCCCAGATTAGACATATGTATATACAGTGACAAAAGGAAAATGAAAATTAAAAGGAAACAATAACAAAAAATAATAAAATCACATGATACATTTAAAACAGTAACAATAAAGAGACCTCTTAGTTCCATATCTTGGAGTTCATTTCACTTAGCATCAACCTATATGGTCATTTGTACATGGTCTTTGAGCTTTTCAGCTCATCTGATAAGATTATCCCATATGGATTAGTGCAAATAAGGGAAACCATGGGACCTAAATTTCTTTGGGACTGGATAACTTCACTTACTATGATTTTTTTTTCCATTTCCTAACAAATTGGGTAGTGTTGTCCTTTCTGATGGATGCAAAATTAGATCCTTATATATCACCCTGCACCAGAATCAACTCCAAATGGATCAAAGACCTTAAAGTAAAAGCCAACACCCTGAACATATTACAGGAAGGAATAGGAGAATCTCTTAGGGCTCCTTGGCACAGGCCAAAATTTTCTTAATAGAGACCCAGAAAGTCTACAAATCAAAGGTTGGACAAATGGGATTGCATGAAACTCCAGAGCTTCTGCATGGCAAAGGACATAGCAAGATCAATGATGTACTTTTAAGAAAAGGTCTCAAGGCAATTAAAAAACAGTAAAATACTGGTTTTAAGTCATGGATTTAGAGATACAATTCCTTGGATAAGTTATTTGAATTTGTTAAGCCTTAGTTATAGGAATCATACACATATCAAACTTAACAGTCATAGTGAATAAAACTAGTTGATTACTCATAGATTGTGAGGAATATTTATAATAATGCATATAAAGTGCTTTCTTCATTGTCCATTATGTAATATACATTGATAACAATAATTGTCATCTGTACTTGGCAAAAATTAGAGTAAATGAAATATTAGAAGACAATCCTAAAAATATTAAGGATAGTACAGGTGTAATGATACTATATATTAAGGTAAGATAGGAGTTGGTATAGTGACTTTTAGTGCTTAAAATCACATTTGCTTGTATTTGTGTGATTTGAAGGATGCAGTCTATTTTTTTCTTTCTCTCTCAGGTTTTCTTTATTCCTCCCCACTTCTCCATCTTTAGTTTAGTTGCATGTTTCTTGTCACTCAGAGGATTAAGCCCAGGACCTTGTATATGTTAGCCAGATGCTGTATCACAGAGTTAGCTCTCCATATTTAGGTCTTTTTAAAAATTAGTGCACTTAAATCAGATTGAAAGTTCCTCTGTAATGATTCCTATCTTTTTAACAGATTCAAGCTTTCTGGGAAGTTACCTCTTGTTTCTTTAAGAATCTCTGATAAAAAACTACAAGGGATTATGGAACTGGTTGAAAGCATTCCAAAACCTACACCTGTAGCTGATGTATCTGCCCCTGTCAAGTCATTTCAGGTAAAAATATTTTCAGAATTAATAAAAAATTGAATTACAACAGAATGTTGAGAAGCCACCAGTGGCTCATGCCTGTAATCCTAGCCACTGAAGAGGCTGAGATAGGAAGATGGTGATTCAAAGACAGCTCGGGCCTGAACGTCTATGATTCAGACTCTTATTATTTCTAGCCACTGAAAAGCCTGTAGTGGAGTTGAGGCTCAAGTGGTAGAGTGCTAGCCCTAAGCAAAAAAATCTCAGGAATAGCGCCCAGGCCCTGAATTCAAGCCCCAGACTTAACAACCACTTCCCCCCCCCCTCCCTTGCTGCCCCCCCCCCAAATTGTTCATAAGTAGTATTTTACTATTTGGAACAACCACAGATATTTCAGATATAATGATTGGTAAATCATCTTGACCAGACATTCTAGGAAAGAAATGGATAAAGCATGAAAAAGTACAATTAGGTTTCTTTAAAAAGGTGTAAAATAAAACCCAACTGCTTGCTTTGGCAGCTTTCATTTCTTCTTATTCATGGCAGTATTGTTGGTCATTATTTCTTGGCACATAGCTTCATAGTTAAGTATCCTCTTACAGTCTTGCAATTAAATATGGATATTGGGCTTACTGTATTCAAACTGCGTTCTTCCATCACTACCGTCATCTGTTACGTATCTTTGCGATATTTTCATGTTGGCACTTACAGAGTACCTGGTTTTTTTTATAATTACGCTTTGAATTATGTGGATATATCTCAATATATCCTCTTTTGATGGGCAGTCACATGTTATAAGTTGTGAAAATGCTGCCTGGGACTTCCTTATGCTATATATATTTGGGAATACTTTGTAGGATAAATTTCTAGAAGTGATATTGAGTAAAGGAGTATCTGAATTTTATGTTATACATTTGAATTTTTTTTTCTAAATTGACCATTTTAGTCCATTAACTGTGAATGATTATTTTTTCTTTTGCTGTAATTAATCCTATTAGCAATTACTAATATTTTATTCTGAGAAAATGTCAGAGTTTATACATTTTTTTCTAAGTTTAATGGTTGAATTTCTTCTTTTGGAGACTGCTGCTTATGTCTTTTGCACTCTTTTTCTATTGGATAGTGTTTTTCAAATTAAGAAAATTACATTGATCAGTTAAAAGTACTTTTTTCTTTTTCATTGTTTGATTTTTTTATTGTGGTATTCACTTATTTTTGCAATGAATAGTACTTTTCCCATATTCATAATTGTCTTCACTTTTTCTGGATAATTTCAGAAAGAAAATATCCAGTCACATATTTTGATACTGTTTTTCTAGTTTTATTTCTACATAAGTATTTTTCTTTTTATTATATAGTAGCTGTACAAAACTTTCATCAGTTTTCCATATATAAGGTCAAATCCATCCTTTCCATTATTCCTGCAATGAGATGTGGTATTTTCTTAAATGCAGAGTCCCATATCTATGTAGCCTTTCCTAAGTCCTGTCAATTTCAAATTAGCTTAAGGTTAAACAGATCAGTAAAGTAGAATCATGTTTAGAAATAAATCTTTAGTAGGTGATAAAATGTTTTTAATTTCTTTTACAAAGGGGTAAATCTATTTGATGGTAAATTATCATACCCCACCCCTCACAAATTAAGTTTGAATTGGAAAATAGATCTAAATGTAAAAGCCAAAATAGTAATATTCTGAAGAGAAAAAATTGTTTGCGTTCTTATAGTAATAAAATTGTATTCAAATATTAAAGTCATAAATGTAGCATAAAAAACTAAGTTGTACCTTGTGAAAATTGTTAATTCTTTGATAGACATTATTAAAAGAAAAAAAAAGAATGGGCAAGTTATCCACCTATTCACATGGGAAAAATCCTTGTAAACACATGCGTGTTAGGAAACTATGTATCCATGATATTTTATGAAACCAATAGCTCATTATACAACAGGTAAATAATTAACATGAAAGATGTTCAACTTTATTACCTCTCAAGAAAATATATCCATATGGTTATACCACTAACCAGTGATTAGAAATGTCTAAAAATAAATAGAATACCAATGGCCCAGGTATTGAGACAATTACAATTTGATACTTTAATACATTGCTGATATCAGTGAAGAATGGTGTTAAATTTGGAAATAGTTTGGTAGTTTGTTAAATAAATATGTGCTTACTTTGTGACTTGTGAATTCTTTTAGGTTTTTACTTTTAATATTAAACATACACTTTAAACTTGTAAATCCCCCTTTGAAAATCTATATAATTTTTCTAATGAGTTCTGATGTCTTCTTAGATTATTTGAACTGAATAGTTTTTTAAATCAGAATTGTCTCACACCTTCAAAAACGTCTGTGATAATTAGCTGTGAATTCCTCTTTTTTTTCAGATTCAAACATCTATTCCAACATCAGAGATCACACAGAAAATAATTCCTCTCTTGGAACTGCCCTCCATTACTGAAGATGGTAAAATGAAACTACTTAAGGGAAATTCTATATTTTATACGTTATACTTTATTATTAAAATTTCTGTTTTGAGGCATTCTTCAAATGACCATGTGAAGGAATTTAAGTGTTCTTTCCTTTTAACTTCTAGATTCTTTAACAAAAGAGAAGAGAAAGGGAGCAAATGTAATTTATTAATGTTTGTGTCTTATGTATATGAGAAACAGTGATAGTGACTTAAGAGTGGTAAAAACTAGGATTTCCATGTCAGTTTCAGTTCAAGGAAAACAAGTGGGGCTTCTGAGTTTGGGGAAGCATATTATGGAAAGGTAAACACAAGAAGTATGGCAAGCAAGGGCAAGTTAAAATAAAGTCAGCATCTTTCTCCTTTGGTGAGAATGTTTTATTATTAAGAGTCATCGTTCTGGTGTAGTGAGATACCATTACAAAGGCAAATTTCCTTTATAAATTTTAGTATCAGTTTCAATAGGGATGTTTTATCTTCCGTGCCTCTTTATGTTTGCTGTTTCTAATCCAATAAGCTAATGGCAAAATGGCATAGTTTAGACTGGCATATCTTGCTCTTTTATAGTCATAAAAATGTCACGTAATAGCAGTTATTTGTATATTGTAAGACATTTTAACTTAGATTTCCTTAAAGTAATCACAATTCAAATGTCCTTGGAGTTACTTTCCTAGTTGGTTTTTGTTTGTTTTTGGTGTATGAAAAGTTGAATTTATAATCCCAAAGATCACTTGATACATTAATAGTCTTTATTGAGTTCAGGGTTAAAAACTCCATAAAACTTTGAAATATGTAGCTTATAATATGGTATTTAGTTCCTTGGAGTGTTTTGTGATAGTAAAACTTCATATATAATCGTTTGCTATTAACGAAAAAAATCAAGTGTTAATACTTACATCTGAAAACTTAAAAATACTCTAATATCATTTAAAGTTACTTATTAACAGTGCCATGTTGATATATTGTTTCTGAGGAAAGTTTTCTTTGGGGTGTGGAAACCAGAGAGTAGACTTTTTTGTAATACTCTTTTACTTCAATGTTAGGCTTTAGGGATGTGATTGATATTATTTCATTTTTCTTAAATATCTTTTATTACTTTTATTAAGTGGTTGAATGCTTTTCTAATTTTTGATCTTAAAATTTCAATGTAAATTCTAGGGACCAATCTATTGAAAGAGAGAAGAATCTCCTATTTATGAAGTATATTGTCTAAGACCCCTGATGGTTAACTGAGTTCTTGAAGAATTCTGAACTCTTAATTTTCCCCTTAGATGTATATACCTTTGTTGAAGTTTAATGCTGTTTTTTTCATCTTAACTGAGACCATCACACTATAACTCACAGTTTGAGATATAGCAATGTTCTAGTATGTTTCTTCTTCACAGTTCCACAGATTAGTTCGTAGAGTTGATGTTAGAAATATAAGCAAATGACATTTTTAAAAAAATTGAGGAATTCTACATTAAAGGGAATATCTGATGATTTCCCAGCGGTGTATGTGAATTCTCAGTACCACTCCTATTAGACCTTGAGGTCATTATTAAGTAAAATAAGGGTTACTTGAGCACAAACACTATAATTCTATAACAGTGGATCTGATAACCAAGAAGGTTACTAGGTGCCTAATGGATGGGCAATATATATATGTATATATATATGTGTGTGTGTATATATATATGTGTATATAGTGGGGATACTGAAGGTATCTAGGGAATTTCATCCCCAGAAATGGCTTGGTATGCTGATTATTTTAAGGTATCTGCTTGGAAAGCAGTAGGTGTTGGAAAAGGCTTTTCTGTGATGCTTGAGTCCCTTCCTTAGTTTTCATTATCTAAACATGGTTTTTAGGATGAAAGATGGAGAATATAACCATATGTGGACAGAATCTTTCATGTAAGAACAGAATTTGTTTTAAAATAGCTTATTTTCTTTCTCCTAGTCCTATTCAGTTCTGAGCATTGGGCCCATCCATTTGCCTAAAATCATTTACTCTGTCTCAAATAGTCCTTCCCCATTTCTCTATATGACTGAAATTGCTGCAGGTGCTGCTGCTGGAGCTTGAACTCAGGGTCTTGCGTTTCTAGGCAGGAGGCATGACCTCAGCCTTCTCCTCTCCTTGTGAAAAGGATTCGTAAATACTGTGCCTCACTGGGACACTTGGATAAACAATGTTGTAACTTGTTTTCCCCTAGGCATGTTAATTAATTTGTATGTCTTTTTCTCCTATAATCTTTTGTGAGTAAATTTCAATAAACTTGTGATCTTTGGGAGAACAGAAAGAAGATACTTCCTTTTCCCCTATAATAAACCTGCAAAGGAACAATTCACATCTGGAGTGGGATAGTATGACAGTTACAATACATTGCTGACTGAGGATATAATGCAGTTATTAAAACTTAAAAAATTGAATTGGTTGTGGCAATTTTCATTTAACATAACTAAAATTACATTAAATGAAATTGTGAGTAAGGGAAAGACTTGATTGAAACTGTTAAGTCCTGATCTCTGCTGGTAATGTAGTTTGTACTAGTACTATTGTGCATACAGTGAGCATGTTTCCATGCTAATTTTTGAGTGTTTATTATGCATGTAGTCATTGCTGTTATGAGTTAATGTAAGTTTTTCTTATATGGTTTTGAAATAGATTTAAAAGGTGATCTTAATCTAAACATAATTTGCTATTTTCTATACTTTTTGGATACTTTATATTTTCTATTAACTTTGTCTTACTGTTTTTATTTAATTTTTCAAATAAATTCTTAGTATTTTAATGCTTAAATTTATTTCAGAAGTGATAACAGTACTAAATAGATCATTTGATTGTTGACTTAATATTGTGTGAAATTTAGATTCAGAGGAGGAATTTTTTGATGCACTATCTAGTCCTTTGGATGAATGTCCTCCGATTATTACTGGAGCTAAAATTACTCGACATAGAAAGTCACAAAAGCAAGACTGTTCACTGAATTTGACAGAATTTAAAATACGATTTGAAGTAGCAGAGGTATGTACTGAGATCAAATTAATATGTTATTTACATTGTTGTTTATATTATGGATAGCTTATTTAGTCTCATTGCCAGTAGCACTATTGTTTTCACCCCGATTAAACTAGACATAGACTTGCTGTGTGGTTCCTCCTCATCTCCCCACCTCCCTTTTTTCCTCCTTAAGATTTAGCTTCCTTAGAAAAAGTTAAAGGTTTAGATGATATATTGTGAATATTTAGTGCATTTTTTTGAAAATGATTATTTACACATGTAGGTATAGAATATAAAACTGTTCATAAATTGTGTATTAAAAATTTTAATATATAACTTATTTACATGCATATTTTCTAAATCCTTTTGTAACCTTATTATATGTAAATACCTTTGCTACTTTTACATAGTGGTACATTTTTTCCTCTCTGGTTTTTTAAGATACTAGAGTTTAAATTCAGGGCCTTGTTACATGAGTAGACATGTGTTCTATACAGTGATACTTTTCTTATTTCTTCTCTAGGTTTTAGTTCAGTTTTATCACCTTGTGGAGGATTGTGAAATATCTGTGGTAGAAATTGATGTTTTAGGATTGGGCACAGAAGTTATGATTAGAACATGTGATTTGAAAGCAAATGCATTTTTGAAAGAGTTTTGCTTAAAGTGTCCAGAATACTTAGGTAAGAATCTCTGTGATTAATTCACTGAAATGATTAATTTCACTGTTCACTGAAATTAAAACAAAAAATTTTTTTGTTGACTACCTGCTGTAGAGTTTCTAGTTCTTTAGATTTTAGATCTATTTATTTGCTAAATAGTCTCAGACTGTTAAATTTTGAGTTTGCATTTAAGCCTGTCTTCCATTGCTATTGGAAAATCTTTTAGGCAAAGAGAAATTCATTTAGCTCATAGTTTGGGGACTGAACGTCCAAGCTCTTGTGACTGCGTTTGATTAACCTCTGTATGGACCTTGGTAGATGAATTCATTGCAAGAGCATGCATATATAGATCACATAATGAGACAGAAAGCCGGAGAATAATTCAGGAGCCATATTCACTCAACTATTCATTCTCCTGGGAACTGAGAAAAGATTTTAACACTTCAGCAATACCACACTTGAGAATCAAGTCTGCAACACATGCTCTTTTTGTGTGTGTGTGTTGGGGGGGAGGCAAACCACATCCAATCTATAGCAGAATTAGTTTTTTAATCTTTTATCTGCACCTGTATAGAACTCGTATTTGGCTGATTCTGAACCTGGCTTTTTGTTGGTTAGTTTTGAAATAGAGTCTATTGAACTTTTTCTGCCTAGAGAACTTGAATGATGGTCTTCTACATCTCAGCCTCCTAATAGCTAGTATTACAGACTATTATGGGGTTTATAGCCACAGGCTATATATAGATGTATATAGAATATATACACACACAGACACACAGGTACACACATATATGGCTAATTTTCAGCTCTCTTGTAGTTAATACCCTGGGTTTCAGGGCAAACATTGACAGTTTTTTCACTTAGGAAAATCAAGTGGATTAAATTTTAAATCTATACAAAATACAGAAACATTACATTTCCTATTACTCTTTTACTAATTGGGCACCAATTTATTCTCTCAAACTTGGTCTGATCCAAGTCTCACTGGGCAAAAATCAAAGTGTCTAGAGTCCTTTTTTGTTGTTGTTGTTGTCCTAGGACCCAGAGCCTGGGTGCTGTCCCTAAGTTTTTGTACTCAAGGCTAGCACTCTATTACTTTGAACCGCAGAGCCACTTCCAATCTTCTGGTGGTTAACTGGAATTAAGAGTCTCATAGACTTTCCTACCCAGGCTGGCTTTAAACCACAGTCCTCAGTTCTCAGCTTACTGAGTAGCTAGATGACAGGCATGAGCCACTGGTGCCTGCCTTCAAGAAGTCCTTTTGAAGGCTCTAGAGGGAGATTCATTTCTATTCTTCATGCAAATGTTAAATTCAGTAACATGATTTGTCCATTTTCTTGCTGTTTATTAACTAATGGCCATCCTTAATTTTTGGATGTGGTCCTTGTATTATTACCTCCTATATAGCAAAAACTGGCACAGATCATTAGGTTGTCATATTGCCATCTCTTTCTTTCTCTTCTTCCTACTTTTTCTTTCTACCCTTAAAAATTCAATTGGGGAAGTGGCACTGTGGCTCAAGTAGTAGAGCGCTCGCCTTGAGCTGAAGAGCTGAGGGATAGCACCCAAGCCCCACGACCGACCAAAAAAAAAAAAGTATTTTGGGCCGGGTGCTGGTGGCTCATAACTGAATCCTAGCTACTCAGGAGGCTGAGATCTGAGGATTGAGGTTCAAAGCCAGCCTGGGCAGGAAAGACTGTGAGACTCTTATCTCCAGTAAACCACTCAGAAAACCGGAAGTGGTACTGTGGCTCACGTGGTAGAGTTCTAGCCTTGAGCTGAAGAGCTCAGGGACAGCACCCAGGCCCAGAGTTCAAGTCCCACGACTGACCAAAAAAAAAAAAAATTTAACTGGTTAATTTCACACCTGGGTAACTTATGATGATCTCCATTAACCTTAGACCTAGCTTGAAAGTTTATTTTTGTGCCCTAGGACCAGAGTCTCTTGATGTTCTTCATTGCTCCTATGTACCATTCTGATATTTTCTTGGACAGATTTCTGATTTTCTTACCTCCTGTTTAGAATTAAAAAGCATTTAGTGTTTAGTCTTGAAGTACAAGTGAAGAAAACAATTGTGAGGAGGAATTAACTTTTTCAGTTTAAAATATACAAGAATCTTATTGGATAAACTAGATTCCAAGGCTAAGAACTAATATAAGTTTTTTCTGTCTTACAACTATTAATATTGCCTGTGTCTATTTTTAATTAGTTTTTCTACCAAAAGGTGATTAAAAAATATTTTTAGATGAAAACAGGAAACCCATTTATTTGGTCACAACACTGGATAACACAATGGAAGATCTGTTAACACTAGAATATGTGAAGGTAAGAAATTCCACTTATCTGCTTGACAGGTAAGTGAGGTGCTGAAATTTTAGTCACATTTTATATGTTTTGTAATAGTTTAATCATTATTCTAATGTAATATCTTCTCTAACTTCTTTTTGTCGTATCATTTATACTAAATCTGACATCTAAATGTTTCATAAGCAAAATAAATAGCCTTATTCTAAGTAGAAAGGACCTTCAATGTAATTATTTTATCCAGTATATTAAAAAAGAACACACTTTTAGTCTTGATGAAGTTTATTGTTATATATGATACAGGATAATGATTTCACTTGTATAAAGTTGTCTCATTTAATGTCAGTGTATTTTGTTTCATTCTTATTCACGATGTCTATTTCATTTGAGAAGTTTTTTTAATGTACTATGGTCCATTTCTGTTTTCATATTGGTTTAATAATTTTTAAGAGCATTTTATTACTTTTAAGACCAATTACTACTATCCACTCTTAGTGTGGGTATTTTAGGATTTTTTGTTGGTATGTTTATTTTAACTTTTAGATTAAAAATGTTGTGGATCTTAAGTAGAGAAGAAATTTATAGTCCATTTTATATATCATAATGTATTGCAATTATATAATTATATGTGCGTTTTATATATACATATTACAAAAACATATACCCATATCTACATATATGCTTGAATACTCTTTAAAAGGGGAGAAATGCTCTCATTTGTAACAATATAAGTGGGTCCAGAAGATACTGTGATAAGTGAAATAATCCGGGCATAGAGAATCCAATATTATAGGATCTCACAACACTGAGCTCATAGAAGTAGAGAAAAACGGTAGCTAACAGGAAGTGGGAATAGTAGGAAAGGGATGAAAGAGGAACTTCTGACAAAAAGGAACGGACTCTCAGGCAAGACAAGTAGGATTGAGCTGTGCTGCACAATGTAGTGACTGTATAATAAAGTGTACTGCACAATAACTAAAGCTAAATTGGTAACGTCGTCTTCAGAAATGATAGATAAGCAAAGAGATGGACATAAGTTAGCTAATTTATTCCACATTATATATACATGTCAGAACATCAGATGGTCCCTATACCCGTATCCAATTATTTATTAATCACAATATAAGTAATAATTTTAGAAAAAGAAAATAACATATGGATTCTGGGACAATTTTGCCACAAAATTTTTTGGATTAGGAAAAACCAGAGTTCTTTATGACCAAATGATGTTAATTTTGATGGTGTTTATGATTTCCTTATAATACATATAATTATATGTAACATTTACTAACCACTTGCTAGAGGACCCTATGTATATTTCTCTTGTAGTAAAGTAGTTGTTTTGTTCCAGAATTACAAAAGTTGCTTATTTGGGTAAATAGAGTTAAGTAGATATTCAGTATATGGTATATAGTCATATAAATTATGGTGTGTGTCGTTTTATATATATACATAGATAGATTGATTTAGTGTGTTGAGGAAAATCATATAACTGTGTATTAGAACTATAATGTAATTATATATACTCATGACTTCCTAAGATGTTCTAACAGATTTATTTTCCATTTGGATAGGCTGAAAAAAGTGCACCTGACTTGAAAAGTACCTATAACAATGTTTTACAACTGATTAAGGTATGAGTAGGTAATACTTTTATTTTTGAATTACACAATATGTTTCTGTGTCTTAATATGACAATTATTTTATACTGGATTTAGAAAATTCTTAAGGATAAACCCTGGTTATTATAAATCATATCCTTTGTAGCAGTAAACAGTGCCTATAGATACTACAAATTTTTATTGACTCTTTACTAAAATTAATATTGTTAATTTTAGGTGAATTTTTCCTCTTTGGATATTCATTTACATACTGAAGCACTTCTGAATACAATAAATTACCTTAACAATATCCTTCCACAATCTGTGGAAGGATCCCCAGTGTCTGTTACGGAGACTGAAGATAAAGGAGATGTCGTTAAAAAATTAGGTATATTTCTTTAAATTTTTAACTTCAATTTTTAAGTCAATAAATATCATATTTCATGTTAATTTATAAAAGTTTACTATATAATTTGTTATATATAGTACAAGTATTTTATTTACATTAAGATTAATATATTCAAGCTGGGCGCCAATGGCTCAACGCCTGTCATCCTAGCTACTCAGGAGGCTGAGATCTGAGGATCATGGTTCAAAGCCAGCCTGGGCAGGAAAGGCTGTGAAACTCTTATCTCCAATTAACCACCAGAAAACTGGAAGTCGTGCTGTGGCTAAAGTGGTAGAGTGCTAGCCTTGAGCTGAAGAGTGCAAGGACAGCGCCCAGGCTCAGAGTTCAAGCCCCATGACCAAAAAAAGAATTATTATATTCAATAGCATTATTTTTGACTAAAGTGGAACTAAGAAAATTTGATTCTTAGAGTATATTTTTAGTCAGAATATGACCTTGAGAGCTTGTTTGGAGGTTCTAGTAGGGGAGCACAGCTACTCCTATACCCTTGACCGAAGACCGGTCTTCCTCTGTTGGGGATGGTTGTACTCTTTGACTGAGCGCGCATCTTCTGGAGGGATGCATATGGAACAGGGAGGGAGGAAAGGGACACTGGCCTATCCAGCCAGATCAGCCGAATCAACCCTGGCCATCAGTGGGGTAACAGATGTCACAGCCAGAGCGCCCTTACATCCTTGGTCAGAATATAGGTTGAGCATCCGAAATGCACAAAGTTGAAATTTGAGATGCTCCAGAATCCAAAGTTGGTCCTTGAGAAATTTTGAATTTTGGAGCATTTCTGAAATGGGATTTTTGGGTTGTTGATACTCAGTTTATTACTTTCAAAAGCACATAACATACTTTTTATAGTAACTTTTTACCAGTAATCATACTGAAACAAATTAAAGATTTTAACTGGCTGCTATAGGTTTGTACCTATAGTCCTAGCTAGTTAAGTGGCTGAGATCTAGAGGATCATGCTTCAGACCAGTTTGGGCAGAAAAGTTTGCTAGACTCCATCTCCAAAATAACTATGGAAAACAAACACGGCTAGAGGTGTAGCTCACAGGGAAAATTACCAGGAGGCCCTTAGTTCAAACCCCTAGCACTACCTCCCTTGGAAAACTGAGGATTTTACATCTCTTCTTCAGAGATCTGAACCTCATAGTGCATTTCAGATACCAGCATCAGAAAGTTGGAGATTTTTTTAAACACTGATTGTCATGCATGTATTGTAATGTTAAGAGAGTCCTTTGAACCTGATGGTAAGGTAGACATTTTGGTACTATATGGAAAGGAGTGAGGTAGGCTACATACTGTTGGAGAGTTGGACACAGTGCCTGAATAATGAGTTATCTATGTAGAGTGGTATATAGAAGAGAATAACAAATTGTTAGATCAGGAAAACCTGGGTATATTCTTTTAACAGTGTTTTGTTTGCCTATTTATTTGCTTTTGATTTCATTACATGATTCTTAGAATCATAAGACATACCTTAGAATCATAAAGAATATTCAATTAAATCACAAACTAGATTTTATGTAGTATTTTTGTTTTGGTATTTCAGTTGAATTATAAGTATAGTGTTTACTAAAAGTTTTCTCTTACATTTTATAATATGATTTTTTTTGTAGCTTTAAAGCTATCCACGAATGAAGATATTATTACCTTGCAGATTTTAGCAGAATTATCATGTTTGCGGATTTTTATTCAAGATCAGAAGCGAAACATTGCTGAAATTAAGATCGAAGGTAATAAATTTTCATAAAACAGCAAAAGTTTTAAATGAAAGGAAAAAGCAATCATTTATCTTTTTATTCCCCTAGGACTTGATTCTGAGGTGATTATGAGGCCCTTAGTTACTGAAACAATTGCAAAGCTAAGGAATATAATTGTATTGGATTCTGATATAATGGCTCTATACAAGAAGGTAATAATTTGTTTTTATTAATGATTAATACATCATTAAATGATTGCCGTTTTAAAAAATTTTATTGTAAAGATGCTGTACAGAGACGTTACAGTTACATCAGTAAGGTAATGAGTACATTTCTTGTCAAGCATTGTTACCTCCTCCTTTGTTGTTCTCCTACTATCCCTTCCCTCCCCCACCTAAATGATTGCCTTTTAAACCTGGTCAGTGGTCATATTTGTTAGGAAAACAGCTGTCATATTTTAGCAGTGTGGCTTATTAAGAATTTCAGTGTCGGGCTGGGAAGGTGGCTCAGTGGTAGAGCGCTTGCCTTGCATGCCTGAGGCCCTGGGTTCAATTCCTCAGCACCACATAAACAAAAAGAAAAAAAAATACTGGAAGAATTTCAGTGTCAGACATAATTGACTGCTTATCTTAGTTTTGTTTCTTAGTAGTTGTGAATCTTTACCAAATTACTTAATCTTAGATTCTGTTTCTTTATTTGTAAAAAGTACATCTCTAGGGTATTATAAATATCTAATGCCCTGGAACAAATTGTTTTGGGGTAAAATAATAAGTGCTTTTTTCCACCTTATTTCATCTTTGTTCTCTTCTTCTGAAATCTGAATCTCATAATGCATTTCAGAAACCAGCATCAGAAAGTTGGAGATTTTTAAATTTTTTTTAAATTTTTTTATATTTTTGTCATTCGTGGGGCCTGAACTCTGGGCCTCGGTGCTGTCCCTCAGCTCTTCAGCTCAAGGCGAGCACTCTACCACTTGAGCCACAGCGCCACTTCCAGCTTTTTCTGCTTATGTGGTGCTGAGGAATCAAACCCAGGGCTTCATGCGTGCAAGGCAAGCACTCTACCACTGAGCCACCTTCCCAGTCCAAGTTGGACATTTTTAAGTCAGTGATTGTCATGCATGTATTATAATGTTAAGAGAATCCTTTGAACTGCATGGTTAGTTATTGAAAGGTAGACATTTTGGTGTACTGCATGGAGAGAAGTAGACTAGATACTATGGTAGAATTGGACAGACAGTGCCTGCATAATGAGTCATCTATGTAGAGTGGTATATAGAAGAGAATATCAAATTGTCAGGTCAGAAAAACTGTTCAGTCTCAGGAAGTAAGCATTTAGAATTTGGCAAGAAAGAAGATACATAAAGAGATTTAGAAATACTCTAGATGATATATGGCAATCAGCCAGGTTTTATTTATGAAACTTTTCTTAGTTTTGTTCCCATCCATTCTTCCTTCATTCTTCCTTCTTACCATTTGTTCTTACTAATTTAGCCATAAGGTTTGTCTGAAGAGGGCCCATAAGCCAAGAAAGCCACTGTCTAGGTATGAGTGTACTGGGCAAGTAAGACAAAAACATTGGAAAGACACATGAGGGACACATTCTGCAGATGAAAGAAGAAGGTGTTTACAAGGGAGGCCGGTGGGGTCTCTGGAGGCACTTGGAAACCGTAATGGATGAGGGAAGGGAGAGAAAAGGTAAAAAGAGTATAGAAGACTTAGGAGCCTCCGCTTTTATTTAAAAGTTTCTGAATGAGGGAGGGTGTAACATTGATAAGAAATGTATTCATCGCCTTACTGATACAACTGTAACCCCTCTGTACATCACCTTTACAATAAAATATCAGTAGCCCTCAGCTTTCCCCAAGGGGTTTGTGGATTGGAAATGCCAAGAAAATATAAAGGTAGGGAATTTATTTACATGTCTGTGGTCTGGTTATTAGGTTTTATTGTGGTTGGTTAATAACTGGGAGCTGTGTTGGGCTTTGGTTCATTTGGATAAAGACTGTTGTGCAGAATCACGAGAGAGAGAGAGAGAGAGAGAGAGAGGAAGTTTTACCTAGGCAACAGTAATGGGATAAGACTGTATTTTAATGTCTAGCAAGCTTAAAAGTGGTTATTCTTATTAAAGCAGCAATGATGTTAGACAAATTTATGACACAGTTATTTCAGTGGTATTGTAAAATAAGATTTAAATTTTTTCTTCATTTTTTTAAAGGAAGACTTCACTAGTTTTTATGCTGATACTGTGAATCATTGTTGCTTCTTAAAAGTTTATACATTGTGTGTGCATATATGTGTGCAAGTAGGATCAAACCAGTGGTCCCACATACATTGAATAGATCCCCAGAAAACGTTCATTCTTTTGTAGATTTCTATGGGCTTGTAAGAGCACTATTCCTGGAATGTTGTTTCCTGACATTTATATTTGCCTAGCATTTTTACTGGATTTTAAATCCTTAGCTTTGATTTTCATTCCTTGATGATTTTAAATTCATTACTCTAGCTTAGTCTGGTGTTGCTGATGACCTTTCTGATGAAAATTTTCTTTCTATTCTAAGGTCCTGCTATATTTAGAAATGATTATAGAATTGTGGATAAGATTTTTGGACAGGTAGTTGTACAGTAGTTATATGGGCACTGATTTGTCAATTTTATAGTTTTACACATTGATATTAGGTTTTTTCCTGTTAGGTGAGTCATTTTTCTTGTGAATATTAATACTGACAAGCCACCTGGAAAACTAATTGAAGGATATAGAGGGGTTTCTTTTTCTCTTCATAAATTTTTATGTAAATACCTGGTTTTTTAAAGATTTGTGTGTGTGTGTGTGCGCGTGTACCATTCCTGGGGCTTGAACTCTGGGCCTGGGCACTGTCCCTGAGCTTTTTTGATCTACCACTTGAGCCAAAGTTACACTTTGTCTTTTTTAATGCTTAACTATAGATAAGAGTCTCATAGGAGCTGGGAAGGTGGCTCTGTGTAGAGTGCTTGCCTTGCATGCATGAGGCCCTGGGTTCGATTCCTCAGCACCACATAAGCAAAAAGAAAAAAGCCGTTAGTGGCTGTGGCTCAAGTGGTAGAGCGCTAGCCTTGAGCTGAAGAGCTGAGGGACAGCGCCCAGGCCCAGAGTTCAGGCCCCACGACTGGACCCCCCCCCCCAAAAAAAAAAAAAAAAAGTCTCATAGACTTCCTGTCTGGGCTAGCTTCAAATTTTAATCCTCAGATGTCAGTCTACTGAGTAGCAAGGCATGAGCCATTGGCACTCAGCTAGTATGCTGTTTCTATCTTCTCTGTTCTAAACTCTGTATTGTGCTAATCTCTCAATACAGAAGATGCTCCAATTTTTCTTAAGCAATCTAACAGAATTTGAGATAATATAGTAATGAAAGAAAGCTTCTTTCCTCATGGGATAAAT
Source organism: Dipodomys spectabilis (assembly GCF_019054845.1). Classification (NCBI taxonomy): domain Eukaryota; kingdom Metazoa; phylum Chordata; class Mammalia; order Rodentia; family Heteromyidae; genus Dipodomys; species Dipodomys spectabilis. The sequence goes on from NW_024871012.1 coordinate 1,689,451, forward strand.
AGAAGTCAGAAATAATATGAGGAGTGGTTAAGTGCTTTGAAAACACTGGGTTTGAAATGATTAGGTAATACATTGGATAATAACTTGAGTGGTACAATGCCCCTTTGTAAAAGAAACACTTGACGGAAATCTGAATGGTTGGGTGTGAGCCCTTGGAAAGAACATTCCTGGTAGAGGAAATGGTAACTACACAGGCCTTGTAACAGAAAGATGTTTGTCTTCTTGGTAAGATGTAGGGACTTCAGTAGCCTTTGTATTCAATTCTTGATTAAGATTTTTTTCATGAGTTAAAGGTCAGTTTATTCATATACAATTGCCGTAAAATATACTCATTTCAGTTCATAGTTTGATGAGTTTTGATAGATTATGCAACTTCTGGCTCCTAATGATGTACAAAGTGTCTGTGATGCCCAAAAATTTATGGCCTTTTTGCTTTATTTTTCCGTCTTTTTACCACTGAAAAATCATTATTCTGCTTTTGTCCCTATATTTTTTTTACCCATAGTGTCATAAGTGGAAGGGACTTGAGTCTGATTCCTTCTTTGCATGTAGTAGGATTTCTGCCTTTTTCTTCTGATCATTCTCACTAGACACTTTTTTCATTGACCCTTTAAAACACCAAACTTTTTGTTTCGTTGAATGTTCTGTTTTTTATTTTATTTATCTTTGATTTTACCTTTTTTATTTCCTTCAGCTTTCTTTGGATTTAATATACTCTTCTTAAGAGGTAACATTAGTTTACTGATTTGAGTTGAGTGCTTTCTATTTAAGTATTTATTGGTATAAATAATTCCACTAAGTAATGCTCTAGATGTATCCTACAAATTTTAGATTTTGTCAAAGGCTTTTTCTGTATTGATTGAGATGGTCATATGAATCCTGTGGGTGTCTGTGTATGTGCGCATGGATGAGTATATACTTGAACTTGAACTCTACAACCTCAAGCTCTCACGTGGCTCTTTAACTCACAGCTGGCTTAATAATCCTGATGATACTTTGGGCCTTTTCTGAAAATAAGGCTTTCTTTTCTGAAAGTCCTGGGGCTTGAACTCAGGGCCTGGTCACTCACTGTCCCTGATCTTCTCTTGCTCAAGGTTGACATTCTGCCACTTGAGCCAAGTGTCACTTCCATATTTTTCTGTGTATGTGGTACTGAGAAATCGAACTCAGGGCTTCATGCATGCTAGGCAAGCACTCTACTACTAAGCCACACTCCCAGCCTTTTCCTTTCTTTTACATAGGAAATTTCAAGGAAATTTCTATACTAGTTTTCCCCCTTACCACCATCTTTCTCATGAGTTCCCCCCAGCATTCGCTCATGAAGTGCCTGAAACTGTGTGTACTACTCTTGTGTTTGTGACTCCCATGGCTTTGGAAAATCATTTAGCTGAATTATTCTTGCCTCACTTTTGTGGTACCTGGCTGCTTTGTCTTCTACTCCCTGACGTTAGGATACTTTGTTCTAATGGAGTTAAGAAAAGCTGTCATAGTTTATCTAGTTATTTCTTGCTAGGGATTTGAATGAGCTCTTCCTTCAGCTTTGTGTATCATTAGTAGAGGGAGAACTGTCCCATCTTGTGCCTCAGTCTTCAGAAGTCCCTCATACTTTTGGTTTCTAGGAGTTCTTGGTTCTGAAGTTTGAACTGATTTGCTTACTATTGGATTTTCAGCTCCCTGTTCCTCTAGAGTTTAATTTAAAAAACCTCTAAACTAAGTACTATGCCCATATTTCAAAGTTGAAGTCTCCTTATAGTCTCTTCCATTTTAAACTAGTCTTACAGGGCTTGAATTTTAAGCCACTATAGGCAGTTCCTGGTTGGCAATTAAGATGACTCTTTCCAAAGGAAATGAAAAGCTTAGAAATAGGGAGGAGGTCCCTTGGAACAATCTGGAAAACTCCATTCACATCCTTCCAAAAAAATGAGAAGGTGCTTTTAGTAAGTTGTACACATAATGTTTTTCCAGACTTTGAACTTGGGTGGAGATATGTTTATATGATGGCTTAGCATAAAGGTATAAACTCAAAGTGAAAGTGCGTATTTTTTGCTTTCTATTTTTTAAAAAAGTAGCTGGGCTAAACTTACTAGCTTAATTTTATGACCTACAAATGGAACTTCCACCAATAATTCGAAAATATAGCTAGTTTCTTATAAAGCATTTATAATAATAAGCCTTGCTTATACTGGCTTGAATATCTGGTAGAATTTTCAGATGGGGTTCATGTTTTCTTATTTTATTTGCTTTGTTTTACTTTGGCTTGAATACACATTACTTCAAAAATTATTGCAATAGTGATTTCTCTCATTAGGCTGTTTATATCACTGGCAAAGAAGTTTTCAGCTTCAAAATGGTTTCTTACACGGATGCCACTGCTGGCTCTGCATACACAGATATGAATATTGTGGACATTAAAATTCTCCTAACTGTTGGATGCATTGAAGTAGTGTTTGTCACAAAATTTCTGTATTCTGTATTGGTAAGTATTTTGACAAATTTTCCTTTTTATGCTTATTGAAAAGGATGGTTCTGTATGTTAAGCATAAATGGAAAATATCCCTTTGATTTTTTAATGTTAACTAGTTTACTGGGTAGCATTTATAGCAACTGTTTCAGTTCATTATTTGTGTAACATTTGTAAAAATGTTAGAACATTTTCACATGGGAAAATGTAATTAAAATATATTTATACATTAACATGAATATATTCGGAGTTCAAGGAATTAGGTTCGGACCCTTTATGACTCCACTCTGGGTCTCCTGCATTTGAAGTTCTGTTTTCATAGGGTTCTTTTTCCTTGTTGTTAATACTGAGGCTTGAACAAAGTGATTCATTCTGTTCCTCAGCTTGCTTGCTTCACTAGCACTCCTTTCACTTGAGCCATATCTTCAGCACTACCTTTTTGTTGTTGTTGTTGTTTGTGGGGCCTGAACTCTGGGCCTGGGCACTGTCCCTTAGCTCTTCAGCTCAAGGCCGGTGCTCTTCAACTAGAGCCACAGCACCACTTCTGGCTTTTTCTGCTTATGTGGGGCTGAGGAATCGAACCCAGGGCCGCATGCTTGCAAGGCAAGCACTCCACCACTGAGCTGCTTTCCCAGCCCTTCAGCACTACTTTTTGCTGGTTGTTTTTGAGATGGACTGTCAGACTTTTATGCCAGGACTGGCTTCAAACTGATTCTCAAGATTTCAGCTTCCTATGTAGCTAAGAATTACAGATGTGAGCCAGCAGCACCTGACTGTTTTTGTTTCTCTCTCTCTCTCTCTCTCCCTTTTGGGGGGAAGGGTGGCGGTCAGTTCTGGAGCTTTGAACTCCAGGCCTGGGCACTGACCCTTAGCCCCTTTGTGCTCAAGGGTAGCAATCTACAGAGCACTTTGAGCCACAGCGCCACCTCTGTTTTTTGAGTAAATTGGAGATCAGAGTCTCATGGGGACTTTTCCACCCAGGCTGGCTTCAGACTGTAATCTTCCTGAGTAACTAGGACTACAGGCATGAGCAGCCAGTACCTAGCTTATTTTTCTCTTTTTTCCTTGTTGTCTGTTGTTACTCTTAATCTCTTAAGTGTGATCTATTTTTATGATGTCACTAGGAAACAAAAAACAAAGGCTAGTGATTGCATCTAGAGCCTAGCACATACTAGAAAAATGCTTTTTAAAGTACTGTCTTAATTATTAGTTATAAACTGGATAATCAAATCCAGTTAATAAGTAGGTCAAGTGTGACTTTTTTTTTTTTTTTTGTTGGTCGTGGGGCTTGAACTCTGGGCCTGGGCACTGTCCCTGCGCTCTTCAGCTCAAGGCGAGTGCTCTGCCACTTGATCCACAGTGCCACTTCCAGTTTTCTAGTGGTTAATTGGAGATAAGAGTCTCATGGACTTTTCTGCCCAGGCTGGCTTTGAACCGTGATCCTCAGATCTCAGCCTCCTGAGTAGCTAGGATTTACACGCGTGAGCCACCGGCACCCACCAAGTGTGACAATATTTATAAGCAAGGAGGGCATTTATAAGCAAGGAGGTTATTTACCTGCGTATATTTGGGGTTGTGGAGCCTTTTATTATTTGGAGATTTTTTTACTTGATTGTAAGTTCCTGTGGTTTTAAATTGATGTTATTATGAGGTTTTTCTTCCTGTAACCTTGAAGTCTTTTTGTACACAGAACAAGGTAAGCCAGGCTTATTTGTCTTATTTACTCTTATTTCTGATAAACATATCACCCAACCCTCTTGCCTTTTATGTAAAAATTACTAAAATGAAATGTTACTTTTTCTCTGAACATGTTAAGTATAAATCCAGGTAGTTGTATTTCATGTCACAAGATATTTTCTAGAATTTTAAAATTAGAACATTTGTCTTAGTTCTTAAATATTTTTCAGTTTTTTGCTCTCATGTTTTTTCTTTTCATATTTTTATCATTTTTCATTTCAATGTGATGTATAGACAGGTTGGTTACAGTTTTATAATATTTTATATTTTTTCAAAAGTATTTTAAACAGACTGTTTCTATAGGGAAGTGGGACCTATTGTTTATACTTACTTTGCTTTGTCCAGAAACTAGATTTTTTTTTTTTCAATCAAGACCTTTGTGTGTGTTTCTCAAAATTTTAATAGCAGGAAGTTAAGATTTAACATGATCATCACACTTTGAATAAACAATACTTGGTTGTACCAATGCTTATGTAGGTAAAACTATAGCATTAAAATAATTTAATAAGTGTACTAATGGCAATATACAGAATATAATTCTATCCTCTTACAGGCTTTTATAGATAATTTTCAAGCAGCTAAACAAGCCTTGGCTGAAGCAACTGTTCAGGCAGCAGAAATGGCTGCAACTGGTGTTAAGGAACTGACACAAAGGAGTTCCAGATTGGCATTAGATGTTAACATCAAAGCTCCAGTAGTTGTCATTCCACAGTCTCCAGTTTCTCAAAATGTTTTTGTTGCTGATTTTGGGCTGATTACAATGACAAATGTGTTTACGATGGTAGCAGAGAGCCAGTGCAATCCCCCACCTGTTATTGATTTAATAACAATAAAACTGAGTGAAATGAGACTATACAGGTAAGCTTTTCATGACTGTATACTATCTTAATTTTTACATTAATGCTTGAGTATCTTGAGTATTCTGTTTATACTAGGATTTTGTTTTAACTATTTAATTTTGTGGCTCTATACCCAAGTTTTTTTCTATCAACATGAATTACAATTCTATTTTCTAAAAATCTAGAAAATATTTGGAAACTGCAAAACTATTAACATTATTGAAGAAATATATTCTTGTTTTTGTAGTTGTTCATAAGTTGTAATGTACAGTATCACCCAGTATATTTTGTCAGCTTTGAATTTTTGAAGCAAATCATTTTGAAATAATTGACTACAAAATATTTATTCTTATTAACATTTAGTTGTTAAGAATATTTCCTTATTAGTCATGAAGGTGTTTAATGATGTCACCTCTGTCTTCCTGATATTTGTAATTTATGCCTTTGTACTGAACAGTTTAATTAGACTCATCCACTTTATTGGTCTTAAGGAGCCAGCTTTTGATATTGTTTTCTGTATTTTTCCGGTTTCTCTTGTAATGATTTATATTTAATATTATTTCTTTTTGCTGTAGGTTCAGTTTTGCTCTTTTTCTGAGTTTCCTTAGGGGAAGCTGAGATGATTTATTTGAAATACTTCTTTTGTAATGTAAGCTGTAGTGTTACAACTTTTAAATTTCTCTCCTTATAGCTCTCTTTCACCTGTCATTTTATCATATTATGTCTTGTTGCACCTTTTACTTATGCTATATCATGAGTTCTTATTCTTAGATATTGAATTTAATGACTAAGAAGGGTTTTTCCTCCCTGAGCTCGTGGCTCACGCCTATAATCCTAGCTATTCTGGAGGCTCAGCGGCTCACAGTTTAAAGTGAACCCAGGCAGAAAAGTTTGGGAGATTCCATCTTCAAAAATAACCACCAAAGAGCCAGGCTGGAGGCATGGCATAGCCCCAGCTGAGTGAGCAAGCTGAGCAAGGGCAAGGCCCCTGGCTTCAAGCCCCTGCATATGCAAGAAAGTTTATCTAGAGAGATTTAGCCAAAGATATTTATACAGATCTTATTACAAGTATTTTTTAAAGTGAAAAATAGGAAGCATTTTTAGTAACAGAAGGCTGATGAAATGACTTAATGTTAGCCATTTGTTATGTTGCCTAGACATTAAACTTGCATATTCAATATTACAGGGTTTTTAGATTTCTGTAATTTATTACCATGAAGTGGAGAGTGTGCAAGTATCATTGTGATTAAACTTAGTGTCATTTCCTAGTCCATCCATGAGTGACTTTGCCATCGTACATTCTGAGATAGCCATGACTCCTGTAGCACTCTCCTGTTAAGTAAATGGTAACTGAAGTTGTACAGTCATATCTTCACACCCTAGTGTAAGGCTTTGTTATTTACAACATAAGTATATTTTTGTAAACATTTAATATGTGAGATTGTAACAACAGCAGGTTTCTTTGTCACATTATCTTTGAAAGAAGTTAATGAGTGACCTGAAGTTTCTTCTTTTCCTGAGTATTGTTCCTGCTTTTTATAAATGAAAATATGGTCCAGATGTATATGAAATTAAATATATTGAGCAATTTTGACCCACAGAAATAAAGCTTTCATATGACAGAATTTTGTTTCTCATAAAGTAAGGGTAAATGTGGTATTCTATTATATCTAGTACCGTGAATTAAAATGTTTTTATATTGGATGCTGGTGGCTCATGCCTGTAATTCTAGATACCCAGATTGAGACCTGGAGGATAGTGGTTTAAAGCTAGCCTAGGCAGAAAAGTCTGTGAGACTCCATCTACAGTTAAGCAGTGGAAAGCCTGGCTGGAAGTATGGCTTAAATAAGTAGTAGAATGCCAATTGTGACCAAAAAAGTCAAGGAAAAGTTGGAGGTCCTGAGTTCAAGCTCCAGTTCTGGCACACAAAAAAATGAGTCCTTATATCATGTTTATTTATAAGTGATATAAATAATAGTTCTCGTTTTAAGAATTTTTGTTACAATTTTGTAGTTTTGATATATTTTATCATATGGTAAAATAGGATTTTGTCTTAAAATAGAATAAGCTAGTGGCTCATGCCTGTAATACTAGCTACTCAGGAGGCTGAGATCTGAGCATCATGTTTTGAAATCAGCCCAGACAAGAAAGTCCTTGAGACTCTTACCTCCAATTAGCCACTAAAAAAGCTAGAACTGTGGCCCAAGTGATAAAACACTAGCCTTGAGCAAAAAAGCTGAGGGGCAGTGCCCAGACCCTGAGTTCAAGCCCCAGGATTGGTGCGAGTGGGTATGCACATGCACATACACAAAAGAGTTTTTCTTCAATGTGGAACACTTTGGCTTAGAGAAAGTTACTTAGGTTTCTAATGGGAGACATAAAAGACTATTTTTCTCTTTGTACCAAAAGTTTCTTGATTTCTACTATTTTGTGTAAAATGATACATTAGTCTTTTACTTTTTATTTCTTCCTATCTGATTTCTTCCAATTTGATTTCTACCAATAGGTCTCAATTTATTAATGATGCATACCAGGAAGTACTGGATCTACTACTGCCTTTAAATCTTGAAGTGATTGTTGAGAGAAATTTATCCTGGGGTTGGTACCAGGAAGTCCCTTGCTTTAATGTAAATGCTCAGCTAAAACCTATGGAGGTAACTTTCTTGATGCTTTTTTATTTTTGTTTTGTTTGTTGACAAATAATTATTTGGAGACATTAAAAACTTCTGTAGAATTTATGTATCAATTACCTGGCTTATGATTATTTAACTGTCATTTAATTTAAATGACAGCAACCAAATGTGATGCTACTTATATTTGCTGTTATCCCAGTTTACTTGGGAGGCATGTTGAGGTTGGAGGATCTCAGGTTCAAGGCCAGCATGGACAAAAGTGACTATGGGGGTAGCATAATGGCAGAATGCTTGCCTGAATGTGTGAGATCTTGGTCTGTCCTTAGTATCACCTCCTCAAAAAAGTGGGAAGATGGGGCAGATAGAAAAAGAATTAAAATAGTGCCTTATTAACTAGAAATTAACATTCTTGATTCTTTTAACAAATATTTGCATGTCTCCTGGGTGCTAATCCTTGTGCTAAATTGGAGATAATGTTGACAAGCAATGCAATCTTCTCAAACTTTGTAGAACTTACCATGGTTAAGGCAAGAATTGGTCCTAGTCTGAAATGTTCAGTAGTCAGTCAAAAAGAATACAGAGACATAAAGTTATAATTGTTGCCCTTTCTATAAACTTTTAAAAAGTGGTTGCTAACTAAAACAGTCTGCTAGTTAAATGACAAAGATGAAAGGTTTACAAGGCTGGCCAATGTGGTGCATTGGCACCACATAGCTCATCATTTTTAGCTGCCTGGTACTGGCATCTAATTCAGTTCTGTTTTTCGTAAGCTACTAGAGGTCCCATGATCACTTGGAAAGCTTACTGTTGAGTTAAAAATTTCAATACTTTAAAAATTGGTTTTGTTGAAGACTGAAAGCAGTCTTAAATTTCTCTGTGCAGGATTTTTTAAATTTTATTGTGAAGGGGTTACAGTTACATATTATTGAGTACATTACTGTGTAAGAAATTTCAAGTACAGTAAGTAGGACTGTGAACACATATCTTTTCTCTTTTTAATAGTTCATTCTTAGTCAAGAAGATTTGACAACTATTTTTAAAACATTACATGGCAATTTACGGCATGAAAATGCCAACGCTGCTCCTGCTGTAGTTAAAGACCAAAGTGGTGTTTCTAGTGGAGTCACAAGTGAGTCATACAATACAGCAGGTATGTCTTTTATTTATTTTATTGTCTTTAGTTGTACAAAGAGCTTACCATTTAAAAAATCAGTGTACAAGTGCAACACCTCTTGGTTGCTGTCACATTTTTGGTTATTCCTCCCCATTCTCTCACTGACCCCTCCCTCATTTTTCCTAGTTTCATGGGATAACCGTTCAATATTATTACAACATGTTCTCCTCCCTTCCTTTCTCTATTCACTTTCTCTCTCCACTCTCCTTGCCCTTCCCTCCAAACCTTTCAAGTTTCAATTTCTTAGTATTCATTTTTTTGGACTATGAGCTAGATCTAATTTATAAACATACAAGCAAACACATATAGGGTTATAGTCAAGTGTACGCACATGTATTAATTGATGTATGGTATAATTCCTTAGGAGTTGTGTTCTTAATCAAGTGCACCTTTCTCTGCTTCCTTCATGTCTCTTGCCTACTCCTTTTTCCTTCCTTCCTCATTTCTTTTCAAACATTTGTCTATTTTTGACAAATAGAATTTATAAATTTTTCTAATTTATCTCATTTTACCTGTTACTCTTTTACTTTTTAAAATCAAAGCTCCTAGTCCTGTTGTAACAAATTTTTAGTATTCTTGATTTCCCAACTCTCCTTGTGCAAGATACATTCCAAATGGAACATTTTGTAGTGTTATTGGAAATGTCATATGAGAGGTGTAACGAGCAGGTAATCATAGTAGATGATAGGGTTTTACAAGTATTCAGAAATGATGGATGAATGGATGGAAAAAATAGAAAAGTAACTTCGAATGCAGCTTTTCTACTGTTGGATCGAGGGTCATATGTGGACGATGGCTGGGTTCTTAGTTCAATACCAGCAATGGAGACTTGAATTAGTGTTGATAAGATGATTTTGAGACACACAAGAAAAGTTACCCTCAATTTTTAGTAGATTCCCCAAATCTATCAGCTTTAAAGAGAGACTTAATCTTTAATACCTAACTTTGTAAAACTCTGAGACACTACACAACTTTAACATTTACAAAATTCTAACAACCCCATTTGTACCATTGACCTTTATTGTTAAGAATAAATGATCAGATAAAATAATCAAAGCATGAAGTAACAAAGATAAAGAGAACGTTTTCTGAATGAAATAATTGAACAGAAAAAAGGAAAACAAAAGTTCACCCTAGTTAGATGTGGTAATGCCTATAATCCTTGGACTTTGGGAAGATCATGAGTCTCAGGCCAACCAGGGCTACATAGTGATACTCTCAAAAAACGGAAAACATGCACGTGTGCACATACACAAACAAGAAACTTCTAATACTTAAAAGGATTTTGTTGAGAGGAAAAGACAGGAAATGAATCTTTCCAATACCTGCACCTTCCCAACAATCAAAAAATATAATAGCTGAAACTTTAATGAAACATCATAGTGGTAGAATATTGAACATATTGTTGAAGTAGTGTTCCATCACATACAGGGGAAACCAAAATAAAAAAAAATATTTGAAAAAAAGAGATAAATTTAAGTGATGCTTTTGTTCATTAGACTCAGTTCTAGAATAATATAAGAAGAAGGAGAAAAAGCTTTTATAACTTCATACCTAAGTAAATATTGAAGCCAGCTTTTAGATGTAGTAAGTTTCAAATAGTTTGAGTAAACTAAGGTTCTCTATGCAAATATATTGTTATGAAATATCAGGACTTGAAAAGATACATTGTAAAAATTTGACAAAAGAAATTGCAGCTAAAAATAGTCTTCCTACTTGGGGAATAGGGGAAAGACTAGATTATTAGTTTTGTTGTAATTGTTACTTTATCAAAACTGATAATATGAAATGGCTAGATGACTTAAAACAATGGGATGATACTTCAAAATGCTAAGCAACATGACTTTGAATCTAGTATTTTATATACATGGCCCAGCCATCATACAGTGACTTGAAGCTTATTCAAATACCTTCACATTCTCTCCCAAATAAATGAACAAATTAACAAAAATTAGCAGAAGAGGGAAAAAAAGCTAAATGGAATAATGTGTTAGAAAAAAATTCTGGAGATGAGGTTAATATAGTTCAACAGTAGAGAGCATTGCCTAGCATGCACAAGGATCTGAGTTTGTACCCTGATACTCTACTAAGAGAGAAGAAAGAGAAAGAAAAAGCATAAATTCTACATAATGTATGTGTTGAAGAATTAACTATATTATGTAAGTGGCACGGAAAGTAAAACTTTCTGTTCTTAAATTTCTTACTAAACCATGGTGCAGAACCAAAGTAGAATAAATTTTGCATTAGCCATTATTAGAAGGTGAGAACAGCACCCAAGCCCAGAGTTCAAGCCCCACAACCGACCAAAAAAAAACAAAAAACAAAAACCTTACATAGAAGGTGAGAAAAGGGGAGGGGGTCTCTTTATAGAAGCAGTATTGTAATAAAAACTATGAAGTGCTTTTTGAAAAATAATCCATAGTCAGTACAGGAAAGTCCTCCATGTAGGTGCCAAACGGAGTGCCCTGTGCAGAAGAGCAGTTCTCTTGCTGTAATCTGTTGAAAGCCTGACACAAGGGGTTGACCAAAAAAAGAAGACTATATAAAGAGGAAAGTAAATGCTAACTAGTTTTAATGGAAGTAAACATCTGACTAAAGCTGGAATTGGGCAGATGGGACAGGTGAAGGACATAGTCAAGGCTTAAATTGTGAAGAGAGCGTGTTCCAAACTGAGGGAACAAGAAATATTTGAATGTATTTTTTTAACCATTTCCTTTTGAAAATATCTACACATCAACCAAAAGACAGAATAAAGAACCCACATGTTCTTAGCCACTTTCAGCAGTTAGTATCATGTCTCTACCTTGGTACTTTCCTTTCTTCCTCTTCCACGTCACTAGATTTTAAAGAGAATCTCAGATATTATATCATTACTTGCTAAGCAGATAGGAATTTACTTTTAAAATGCAGCCATAACATCAGCCCTAATAGTTTTTATACTGTCTTTACAACCTAAACAGACCCATGTGGCATTCATGTTTCTCCTGATTGTTATATATATCTTTTTACAAACTTGGTTATTTGATTAATTCACAAATAGTACTTGTCTTGAATTTGTGTATACTCTAATAGCAAAGCTTCAAAGTATATACAGTTAGTGACAGAATTAAAGGAAATATGTAGAATCATAGTTGATTTATTTTACCACACCTTGTTTAGTAATTCATAGGCTATAAACTATAACAACAAAAACTTAGAATAGATTTGAAAAAAACTCGACCTAGTTCATATTTTAAAAATACTGCAGTCAACTAATAGTTGTAGAATAATACAGGTTTTTGTTTTTTTTTCCTATGGTTGTGGGGCCTAAACTCTGGGCCTGGGGTTTGTCCCTTAGTTCTTCAGCTCAAGGCCAGCGCTCTACCACTTAAGCCATAGTACCACTTCTGGCTTTTTCTGCTTATGTTGTGCTGAGGAATCAAACCCAGGGCCTCATGCTTGCAAGGCAAGCACTCTACCACTGAGCTACCTTCCCAGCCCAGAATACATATAGATCATTTTTTTAAGCACTTCTGGAATGTTCACAAGATAGATCATTTTGGAATCCATCAAATGTTTGGCTACATTAAATTGAAAATGCATAACAATAGGATATGAAAAAAGCTTGAAATATTTGGACATTTAATTACTAAATAACTCATGGGTAAAAAAAATAAAATGGAAATTAGAAAGTCATATAAAGTGAGTGATGATGTAAACATATAACATCAAAATTTGTGAAATGTAACTTTACCAATGGGGAAAGAAATTTTAACTATAAAATATGCATCCATAGCCACCGATACATAAGTTTAAAACCAAAGATCACATATTTTCTTCAAGAAACTAGAAGGGCAAGTTCAACTCAGATAAAGGGAAGACAGTAATATCACCAGTATCCCCCTTGAACATGGATATAAAAATTCTTAATGTATTAAATATAAAAATGAGGTTAAGGGAAAATTTGACTATATTAAAAATATTCTTTGCAATAGCATTAAAAAAAAGTCATGCTTATGCCTATACACCTAGCTACTCACTAGCAAAAATCAGTAGAATCATTAACTTGAACCAGCATGGGCAAAAAGTTCATGAGACCTCCATCTCAAAAGGAAAGCTTAGAATAGTGTGTACTCTTTTTTTATTGGTGGTGTTGGTCGTGGGGCTTGAACTCTGGGCCTGGGTGTTGTCCCTGAGCTTTTCAGCTCAAGGCTAGCTTTCTACCACTTGAGCCACAGTGCCACTTCCAGTTTTCTGGTGGTTAATTGGAAATGAGAGTCTGACAGACTTTCCTGCCTGGGCTGTTGAACTGTAATCCTCAGATCTCAGCCTCCTTAGTAGCTAGGGTTACAGGCATGAGCCACTGTGCCTGGCTCTTCATCCCAGTTATGATGAGAAGCATAAATAAAAAGACTCCTATCTAGGCTTGCCCTGGCAAAAATGCGACAATCTTATCTCAAACATAACCTGAACAAGAAAAGCTGGAGACATAGCTCCAGTAGGAGGAGGACTGCCTTGCAAATGAGTTCAAAATCCAGTACTACTGAAATCAAAATCATTCCTGGGAACAAGCGGAGTGAGAATCATGCATGATCTCCACATTAACAAAATACCATTGTTGTTGAGAGAAGCTAAATGCCTGTATGGAGAAGTGTATCATGTTTGTGGATTGGAAAAAAAAAAACAAACATTGATCTGTAGGTTCACCATATACCTAATCAACATAGACTTAAACAGCTGTATAAACGTGGAAAAAAATTGAAACATCTCTTCATACCATATGCAGAAATTAATTTGAAATAGATGATAGGGACTTAAAAGCTAAATGCTAAACCTTGTAAATTTCTAATGGGAAACTTATTTACTGTGAGTTAGAGCTCTTAGGTAGATACAAAAACAATAATCGTAAGAAAAACTTCATAGATTATAAAAATTTTAAATTTCTGCTCACCAAAGGTGGTCTCAAGATAATGAATGTTAAATACCAGAATCCAGCCACAGTCGTAGTATACATGTTCTTGTATACCTAATACGTTAGCTATGACTAAATAACAATTAGAAAAAATAATGACCTGGATAACTGAAACAAAATGTTGTACAAAATGCTAGTAAAAACATGAACAGTTGCTAATAAAATTTTTATGAGGAAAATTTTATAGTTTATCAGGCAATTAAATTTTCAGTGATATGTTGATGATCAAGTGGAAGAACAGGTATAACTTTCTTGTATTTATAAATGTAAAATGATAGAACTACTTTAACACAGAGTTTGATAGTGAAGGTACCTACCTGTGTAAGAGCAGTTTGGGGCCTAGCTATGTAACTCAACCAAATAAAAAATTCATAGTATGTAAACTATGTAACATTATGTAAACATTAAATGTTAGTAGAAAAATGGATAATTATGTTGACAGAAACCAAGTAGCAAGAAATGTCCCCTATATTTTCCATTAATATGGAATTTATGTGGACTCTTTGGTGGTCAAAATAGAATAGTAAAATTTTGGGAGATTGGAAGGAAGGAGAGGGTACAAAGTAACTTCCTGCAGGGATTTAAACAATTTTCAGCTTAGAGTATTCATTACAGGGATGTACACAGTTTTCAAACCTCATTAAATTGTTCAGATCTGATATATTTTATTGTATATAAATTTTATTATTTTCTAGGTTATATGTGTGTGTGCTTTTTGTGTGTGTGTGTGTGCTGCTCTTTGGGCTTGAACTCAAAGCTGTCTCCACACTTTTGTGCTTAAGGCTAGTGTTTTACCACTTTGAGCCATAGTTCCACTTGCAGTTTTTTGGTGGTTAATTGGAGATAAGAGTCTCATGGACTTTCCTGCCTGAGCTGGGTTCAAATTGTAATCCTGAAATATCAGATTCTTGAGTAGCTAAGATTACAGGCATGAGCCACCAGCAGCCAGCTTCAGAAAATATCATTTTAGTGCTCCTATTACTAATTCTATTTGATCTGATTTTTTTCTTCAATAATTTGTTTTGTCAGGAACAACTGTGGTGACTGCTGCTGTGGTAGAGGTGCACTCACATGCTTCGCAGGTTAAGATGACACTAAATGTGAGCTTCAGAACTGATTACCTCACCATGGTGCTGTATAGTCCAGGTCCTCAGCAGGTAAGGTGAGGAAGAAGCAAAACAGGGGTCACTTGTAAAAAACTACATAGCTGAATAATTAAATGTTAAACATTAGTACTTAGTGCATATTTGGTAGTGCCTGTTCCTTGGAGGAAAAAAATGGTTTGATTTTTTTTTTTTTACTTTAATGTTAACTTTAATCATTTTTATTTTAAAATAACCTACCATACAGATAATAGTGTGAAGATAAATTCCAAATAATTTTTTGGATCTTTCATTAGCCTTTGGAGAATGGAGAATTTGGGGATTTAGGATATTGTGGCTTAGTGATATAGTATATACTTAGCATGTGCAAGGTCTAGCACTAAAAAAAAGTGAAAAGCAAACAGTTTTGTTGTACCTTACAAGATGTCATGGTTCATAGTAGTTCGCACATAAACTTACTTTAAGTTTATGCTTTTGTATTTTCTGATTTCTTCTTCCATAGGCCTCCTTTACAGATGTTCGTGATCCATCTCTGATACTTGCTGAATTTAAATTGGAGAACATTATAAGTTCTTTAAAAATGTATACCGATGATTCAATATCCTCCTCTTTCTCAGTAAAAAACTGTATTTTGGATGATAAAAGGCCCCATGTCAAGAAAGCAACTCCTAGGTGTGTATTATCATATTGCTTTGAATTTTACTTGAAAATAGTCAATAGTGTTCAGAGAACTTCTTCCCAAAGTTGCAGTGCACTTTCTGGGTATATGTTGGAGATTTACTAAGCTTGTAATTCAGTCAAGAAATGCTACTTATTTAATGTTCAAAATGTCCTGCTGTATGCTATTCTTCTTGATAGTTGACACATGAGTTGAATAAATACAAGTAAATATAATTAAATAGGAAATACATTGAAAATTTGAGAAGAAATGGTATGTGGCATTTGAAATTGGTTTTGTTAAGTCTTGTTTAGAGCATCTTTCAGTCTTATAAAGAAATAACTCTCTCAGAATGTTTATTTGCTGTGGGTGAAAAGGACAAGAAAAGGTATTTAAGTTTTATTGATGTATTTGGTTCTGGTAACTTGCTCATACATAGGAATTGTTGCTGTGTTTTTCAGAATGATAGGACTAACTGTTGGGTTTGACAAGAAGGACATGATGGATGTAAAATACAGAACAGTCAGAGATGGATCTGTGACTGATGCAGTATTTCAAGAAATGTATATTTGCGCAAGTGTGGAATTTCTTCTGACTGTTGCAAATGTCTTTCTTGAAGCCTATACCACAGGCTCTGCTGTAGAAACTAGTGTTCAAACATGGACTTCTAAGGAAGGTTAGTTAATAACTAAAGTATTTGCTGTCATTTAAATGCTACAACTTCTAGATTATCCTTTAAATTATCAGAGTAATTGCATTTATTAAAATATTTTATTTTTCAGAATAAGAGGAAATGCTTGATGTATTTTCTGGGAATATATGTAGATTGCAGTTTTTGAAAGTACCTATACTGGGCCTAACATTTATGTGTCATATTAGAACAAATCATTTTATTTTCCTGCAGGCATTTATTTGAATGAATATATTGGATGAAAGAAAACAGAAATAATGGACCAACCAGTGCTCTCTATCTTTTCCATCTTACTCTTCTTCTCCCTCTCTTTTTCCCTCTTTTCCTTTTTTCTCTTTCTCAATGTTGCTAATTTAACCTTGGGCCTGGTACTTGGCAAGCAAGGCTCGATCACTTGAACTACACCTCAAGTTCTATATTTTTATGTATTCACTGTAGTATAATATAAAAAAAGGTCAGGTTGACAGTTGGAAATTAAGTTTCAGATCTATCATTCAGTAGTACAGTATTTCCCACATTTTCATGTTTTCTATGTTGCTTCTCAAATCTTCATTGAGCTTCACCTTACTTATAGATTGTATATTTAGCAAGTACAACAAGAAAAGAGAGTTGTAATAGATATTCTTGAGATTTAAGTTTTTCAGTTTTGCTTGTTATTTAGAAGTAATGTTTCTCATAATTAATATACTTATATTAATATTTCAATTTTAGTTCCTGTACAGCAATTAGTAAAGTGGGAAATGAATATTCTAATTAAAAATCCTGAAATTGTGTTTGTGGCTGACATGACAAGGCATGATGCTCCTGCTTTAGTAATTACGACACAATGTGAAATATGCTGTAAAGGTGACATTGAAAACACTACAGTGACTGCTGCTGTTAAAGACCTCCAAGTCAGAGCGTGCCCATTTCTTCCAGTTAAGAGAAAAGGCAAAATCACTACGGTGAGTTTATGTTTCATTATCTGCTTAGTCATAAAAAATTGGATTTATGGGGGCTGGGAAGGTGGCTCAGTGGTAGAGCGCTTGCCTTGCATGCATGAGGCCCTGGGCTTGATTCCTCAGCACCACATAAGCAAAAAGAAAAAAGTTGGAAGTGGCATTGTGGCTCAAGTGGTAGAGCAGTAGCCTTGAGTTGAAGAGCTGAGGGACAGCGCCCAGGCCCAGAGTTCAGGCCCCACAACCAGGACCCCCCCCCCAAAAAAAAAAATTGGATTTACTTGCATTCTTTTCACCCTTATTCTTTATAACATCTTACTGCCTGGAGAGCCAAAATTAGAGTATTTTTAACCACAGTTTGGTGTTCACCTTTCATGGTTGGTGTTCACTGTTCATCTTTCAGATGCTCTTCATATTTTTTTCCTATTTTTAAAGCACATTAGTAGCTATATGTATATTTATGGTTTATCTTAAATTTGAGGATATTTGTTAAACTCTGTTTGCTAAGGATATTTTAGGATTTTATAGAGAAACGTAGTCTCCTGAGGGAGGCTTCACAGTGAGAGTTACTTTTATGCTAATAAACTTGAAGAATGTTGACATATTCGTTAAGTTGGCCAAGGGGAGCCATGGAAGTATGTTTCAGGAAGAAGAACCCGAGTGTCAGAAAGCACAGGTTTCAGCACTGTATTTACCCCATTGTGGATCCTTAGGAGCCATCTTGAGGGGGATGTCTAATATTAACAGCTAAGACTTAACAGTGTCAGTAGTTTGCCAGCAATCCAGTAAGATAAAAATAGTGGCTATTCAGTTGATCTTCAGTGGTCTGTTGATATAATGAATGTTTGTTCAGACTTTTCTATGTTATACTCAACCAATTGTTAAGTATTTTGGTTATCATTCCTTGGCATAGCTGTTAACCTCATTTTATAGCTGTTGAATATGTGATTTCTAGATGCCAGTTTCTCAAGTGCCAGGATCAGGGTTTGTAGGAAAAATGTTTCTACTTTGTTATATTAATGTTATAGCTCATAATATCATTCATATTTTATTATAAATAATGAGAACAATTGGGTTGTCACTCTGTATACAGTTATTGTTAATTAAGTTGCTTATGTAAATTTAGCTGTTGCTAAGAAAAATCTTAAAACAGAAAGATTTAACAATGTGATCATTAACTTAGGGAATTGTTGTATTATAGGTTTTGCAGCCCTGTGACTTGTTTTATCAAGCTACTCAGATAGGCTCAGGTCCACAAATAATTGATGTATCCGTAAAATCCCTTACACTGAAGGTAAGTTAAAATATTGCTCAAATCTTCTGTATGAGTATGACCTTATATTGTTGACATTTGGATGCTTCTGTAGTTATCTAATAATGCTATACTATATATAATTTCAATTATACTTCATCAGTTTAATATGTGCAAGATTCATGTAAATACTTTTACAAATTAAAATTTTTTTAAATTGTATCCACAATACTATGGCACTAATATTAGTTTATTATTCCTTCTAATTAATCAGCAAATAAATTTAATATAGTTTTAAATAATTTTTCTTTTCTACTTAGGTTTCACCTGTTATCATAAACACCATAATAACTATAACTTCAGCACTTTATACAACTAAGGAAACTATCCAAGAAGAAAATGTTTTTTCTATAGCACATTTATGGGAAAAGAAGGATACAAAGACTTTAAAAATGTGGTTTCTTGAAGAATCCAGTGAAACTGAAAAGGTTGCTACCCCGACTGAATTGATTCCTCAAGGAGAGATAATAAAAATGAACATTGATTCTATTTTTATCGTTCTTGAGGCTGGAGTTGGTCATAGGACAGTGCCTATGCTTTTGGCAAAGTCACATTTTTCAGGGGAATGCAAGAATTGGAGTACTCTTATAAATCTACACTGTCAGATTGAGCTAGAAGTAAGTTTTTTCCATGGTTTTTTAAATAATGTCACATATAGAATATTACAAAATCTTAGGTAAGCTATTTAAATTGAGCTAATTGTAAATGATGTTGACTTAAAAACTTTTATAAGACAATTGACACATTTATGGTTTTTAATGGTCGCTTTTATATGTGCATTGCTTCTAATTTTAAAGTGTCTACATTTTTGTATGTCAGTTTTATCGAGTTAAAGGTGATATACTAGTAGATAGTTGATTATATTGAACCTTCTTAAGAATTTTATTAAGATTATTTTTTCATTTTAAAAGATAATGGACTATATACATGAATATGTGGATAATCACTTCTAAAGATTAGGAAGAAACATAACTTCAGAATTCACATAAAATAATTTCTCTAGATACTTTGGTTTAAATAAATTGATTTTATATTTATTTGAAAGTAATCTGATACTCTGCATTATGAAGTGAATATGAAAAATTCTCCATATGTATGTGTTGGTATGGGGTTACATACCAACAGAAGTATAACTTAAATTGCAGATTTTCAAATTCTGGTTAGAATTCTGTAGATCTTGATCTTGGATGCATGTCCACAGATTCAGAGCATTGTAGAACTGATTGAATCATAAGATTCATGGGCTTTAACTCAGTGAAGATAGACTTGTTTAAAAATATCTATAATGTGTGGTAGATGAACACAGTTTATTAGTCCAAACAAACAATACTTAGTCAAAGAAGATTCTTAAGAATGTTCTATGTGGAATACAATGTAAAGGGAATATGTGGAGTATTCTATGTGAAGTAAATATAAAGAATGTGAGTTAGCTATGAAGAAGGGGTGGGTGAGTTACATGTAGAATGGCTTTAATGCAGAAGAAATATCCTAGAGAAAAGGCATGGTGACAAGATGGAACATGGAAGATCCTTTTAGAAAATAATTGAATTCTTCATTTAAAATTCAAAATTCTTTTTTTAGGTTCATTATTATAATGAAATGTTTGGTGTATGGGAGCCTTTGCTTGAACCTTTGGAAATTGATCAGACTGAGGACTTCAGACCATGGAATCTTGGGATAAAGGTGTGTGTGTGCGTGTTAGAGGAAGAGTGCTATTTTCTTAAAGCAGGTTAGACTCACTGCACAATGGGGCGGCAGCCTATTCTCATGAGCTTTCTGCCTTCGTGCAAGTTTAGTTTCATTATTAACATCCTCCATCAGAGTCTATTTGAAGTGGAAGATATTTTAAAAAACCGAGGATGTCTGCACCACATTAGACATTTTAATCTTAGTCACAACCAAGTTGAAGTTCTCTCCTTGCCTACATGCTTTCCTTTTTGCCCTCAATGTTATTTTCAAATCACAATGCTACCTCTCCTAATACAACTAATTATTTAACATTTCTTATGTACTGGACATTGTTCTCAGCGTGTGTTTGCTTTAGTCCTTAAAGCAAGACATAGAAAGCGATGTTTTAATCCCATCTGAATATGTGAAATGATTAAGATCAGTGAGGTTAATGAGTTTCTCTAAAGTTGTAAGAGCTAACATAGAAGAGATGGGGTATAAATTGAGTTGTATAGTCCCTGCTCTCAACGGTGGCTATAATGTCCTTCCTCCTCTTCCCTGTCCCTCCTCTAGGGCCTCTTTTTGCAGATTGTGACTAATATTACCTTTCTTTGCCTTCTGAAAGGAATATCTAGCTAGCAAACAACGTATTATTATTTGCTTGAAGTACTTTGCGAATTTGTGAAATTATGAGAATTAGCACCTTTGGATGGATAGAATTGTGCTTTTGAGGAAGAATATTACCAGTATATTTTCTGTATAATAATTTGAGTCAACATGTAAACAAATTTTTAGGGGCTTACAGTTAAGGAAAAAAAGTGACTTGTCATCCCTACCTTACTGTCTTAATTAAGCAGTTCAGTTTTCTATATAGTAAGCTGAAAGATTTGGATAAAGGCATTTCTTTGGTGGTGGTTAGGTCAATATAAAGTGTTGTTTATGTACCATTAATAACTAAGTAAGTGGCAGTCTTACTAGCCTTGGTTTGCAGTAGTAATGTTTTGTCATTTTGCCTGATTTAGTAAGTCCCCAGGTTTCTGTTCTTTATGTATTATCACGAACAATTACTTTTTTGGCTATTTTTATATGAACTATTTAAATTTACATTTAGATGTCAGTTAAACTTAGTAATTTTAGAGACTTTTTTCCTTCTCTAAATAATGCCTGCCACATTACTGAAGATGAGAAAAAATTTTTTCTTCTGATACTTGGCCCCTGTCCACTATGACCTTATGTGATTGTCAAAGTAATTTTAGTACTTATAAAATTTGTTTCTGTTAGTATTTTTACATTTTGTTGAAAGTTTGTTTTTTGAAGCAAGTTATTATGTGTCTACAATTTATCACTTTAGATGAAAAAGAAAGCAAAAAAGGCCATTGTGGAATCAGATACAGAGGAAGAAAACTATAAAGTGCCAGAATATAAAACTGTTATCAGTTTCTACTCAAAAGACCAATTGAACATTACATTATCCAAATGTGGCCTTGTGATGTTAAATAATTTAGTCAAGGTAAATATCTTGAAAGTAAATATTTGAAAATTTGAATGTTGAGTTACTACTTTAACTTGACCTTTTTATTAAATATATGTATTATTAACTTCATTATTGTCATGTTATTCTGCTTATCAGTTAAGTTTTACACAGTTTATTCAGGAAAACTCTTTTTTTAGGCATTTACAGAGGCTGCTACTGGATCTTCACCTGTCTTTGTAAGAGATCTAGCACCATTTATGATTTTAAATTCTCTTGGACTTAGTGTTTCTGTTTCACCAAGTGATTCTTTTAATGTACTTAACATGCCCATGGCAAAGTCACACGTTTTGAATAATGAGGAGAGTCTGAGTATGGATTACGCACTGACTAAGGACAACGATCATTTCAGTGCAATGACCAGTCTAAGCAGCAAGCTCTTCTTCATTCTCCTTAGTAAGTGGTGTTTTTATGGCCTTTTTCCATTCTCTTTTACCAGCGTTTATGGTATCTTACGGGATTTTTGTTTGTTTGGTTATAATCCCTTTCCAAATAGTTTGGGAACTTTTTGGGGGCGCTTTTTAGTTCTCTCCTGTAGTACTCTATTCCAAATTCTGACCTTACTTGTTGACATTATTATTATTTTAAGCTTATTCAATTTTTACAGGTGGTCGGTGTTGCTAGTGGAAGTTTTAATCACATGTGATATGAGTTGGTTGGCATTTCACCAGTTTTGTAGCTGAGTTCTATTTAATTCAACTGATATATTTGTGTTAGTTTTGGAATTTATAACCGTTTAATGTTCTACTACTGAGGAGGAATTATTTTTGTCTTTTCTGCTTGTTGCAGATGTTTCATTTCTATGGGAAGTAAAAATCTTAAGTTATCACAATTGTCATTCTCAAATATTTTCAAATAATTACCCAAACCCCTCTAGCACTCCTGACATTTAAGTAGTTCATTGAGGAGAATATCATATGGAAGATTAGACATGGGGAGAGGCAGGCTACTAAAACAGTTGGTTACCGTAGTTAGGAATTAATATAGGTTACAGGTTATTTTTGGAGCATTGGTAATGGTATATCACTTTTGCCTCTGCTTTTGAGGTAATATTTTTATAAATGGGGATAAAATTTTATGCAAATAGTATATTTAGGCAAATATATTAGCTAAGTACCTACAGAATGTTATTTAATTAAATTCAAGATATATGTAAAAAAGTCAGGCTGAGACCGGTAGTTCACACCTGTAATCCTAGATACTTGGGAGGCTGAATTTGAGGATCATGATTCAAAGCGAGCTTGGTCAGGAAAGCTGATGAGACTTTTATCTCCAATTAACCACCAAAAGAAACTAGAAGTAGAGCTATGTTTTAAGTGGCAGAGTACTAACTTTGAGCAAAAATTCTCATGGACAAGCTCCCACACCCTGAGTTCAAGACTTAGGACTGGCGCACGCGCACGCGCGCACACACACACAAATAGTTGGAAAATTTTAAAACTAAATAAGTGCAGCTACTTCCACATTTGCCAATGTCTATCTGAAGTCATTAGATTCTGGTTATTATGACAGCACGCCACAATCATTGTCCTTGGGTTTTATTATTATTCTTATTACTCAATTATTTTTTAAAGATATTTGTTTTTTGGAGGATGTGTCAAACTTCTGATGAGATTTTTTTTCTGATGAGATTTTTTTTCTGATGAGTTTTTTGTTAATTAAAAACTTTTTGGAAAATGCTGTAAAAGTTTTGGATAAATACTGTAGAACAAGTAGTAGCTTATTTAAATAACCTTTCATATAGATTAAATCTGTAATGTTCAGAGACGTTTAGAAGTTTAAGACAATCTGATATTTTGGTATTTAACACTTATGTGTATTTAACTTAGCACCCGATAACCATTCTACTGCTGATAAGATACCTTTAACAAAAGTGGGGCGACGGCTGTATACTGTAAGACACAGAGAGTCTGGAGTTGAAAGGTCTGTCGTTTGTCAAATCGATGCAGTAGAAGGAAGTAAGAAGGTGACAATTCGCTCACCAGTGCAGGTATGAAGTGATCAATATTGGGAAAGTGCTGTTATGTACATCTTTGTTCTACTGTAAAAAAGCAATTACTGAAGAATATCAGAGAAGCACAGCTAATTTGCAAATTCCATTCTCAGTAATTGACTAGTAAAAGGATTTCTTTCAATATACTTCTCATAATTTCTTATTACACTGCTTTGTAAAATACTTTTCTGTGTACTAAAAATGTAAAAAAACTCATCAATTTAATTTTTAGTTATTATATAATATACCTTTTTAATATTAAGTCTTTATAGTATGTGTATATCTTTTTAATTAGAGAATTTTTAAGCAGAGGAAAAATTGGCAGCTTTTTTACTGAATATACAAAAAGGTTGATTTTTGACATGAAAATACACTTATGAAATCTTTGTAAGTCAAGAGTAATGAACATGTTACGCAAAAGACTTTCTCCTCCATTTTTAGGTATTCTTTGATCTGTTCTCATTGTACATTAGTTACATATATACATACTTTCCTATTAGTACTAGAAGACTACTAATTTATACCAGCCTATTGGAATGAGAAGATATCCTATGATTATAGTTTGCATTTTCTTGATTTCTTGGAATGTTGACTATATTTTTCAGATTAATTGATCTTTCAGTTTTCCTGTTCTATAAATCATTTGTTGTTTGCATTTTCCTATTGATTGTGACTTTAGAAATATTTTTCAAGATTTCTGTAGAAACTTCCTTTGTATTTAAGACTAAAAAATTCTATGTTCTAAATCATATGGGCAATTTATGAGCTTAATTTCTTTCTAGGGTATTATGTGGACATATTTTTTAAATGTCTCAATTCTTAGGTTGCTGAACTTAATATGATTTGTTTTTCTTCCTAGATTAGAAATCATTTTCCACTCCCAATCTCAGTTTATGAAGGGAACGCTTTATTAGGAATTGCATCACCTGAAAATGAATTCAACGTACCATTAGCATCCTACCGGTGATTTTTTTTTTCCCCCTAAATCTTTTTGTTCATGCTAAATTCTTTCATACAGTTTTCATTTTAGATTCTATACAGATGTTTATCTTTAAGTTATCAAATTTCCTTTAAAATAATTTATTTCTGTTTCAAGGCATGAAGGAAATTCTTTCTCAAAATATGTATTTAGTGTATTTAATATGTACCATATAAAATTTTATGCTTTTATAAATATATAAACACAATTATTATATGTTTGCAGTATAGTCATTATAACCCACAGTCACATGTACATGAGGTTTACAAATGTCTAATAGAACATAAACATGGAATATGTATAGATATATGTATATGGATATATAGCTAGATACAGATATCTATATATAATGAACATGAATTTTTGTTTTGTGCGTGTGTCAGTTGTGGGGCTTAAACTCAGGGCCTGGGTGTTGTCCCTGAGCTCTTTTGCTCATAGTTAGCACTTTGCCACTTTGAGCCAAAGCGCCACTTCCAGTTTTTGTGTGGTTAATTGGAGATAAAAGTTCATGGGGACTTTTCTTCCCAGGCTGGTTTTTGAACTGTGATCCTCAGAGCTCCGCTTCCTCAGTAGCTAGGATTGGAGGTGTGAGCCACTGGTACCCAGCTTCTTTATCTTTTCAAAACTTTCATAACAGATTTTTAAAAATTCTTTAGAAAATAAAATCTTTCATCTGTACATATGTTCTGTTAAATGCTCAGAGGTAGAATTGCAATATAAGTTATTGAACTTATTGAAAATGTGTCAAACTTAGTATAAAATAAATGTTGTTAAAAAGATTAAGCAATGAGCCAGGTACCAGTCTCTCACACCTGTAATCCTAGCTACTATTGAGGAAGCTGAGATTTTAGGACTAAGGTTCAGAGAGCCAGCTCTGGCAGGAAAGTCTGTGAGACTCCTATCTTCTATTATCAAAAAAAAAAAAAAAAAAAAAAGCCAGAAATGGAATTGTAACTCAAGTGTAGAGTGCTCGCCTTGAGCACAAAAGCTCAGGTTCAGTGCCCAGGTCCAGAGTTCAAGTCCATAACTGGCACCAACAAAAGACTGATCAAAATAATGAGTGAATCTTATCATTGTAGATTTAATATCATAATAAATTAATACTGTTTAACTGAAACAGAAAATCTCATGAATATTGAGCTTACTGCTCAGTAAAACCTTCTGTGAACTGATGGCTCATGACATTAATCCTAGCTATTCAGGAGGCTGAGATCTGAGGATCACAGTTAAAAGCCAGCCTGGGCAGGAAAGTCTGCAAGACTGTCTCCAGTTAACCACCAGAAAACCAGAAGTGGTGCTCTAGCTCAAGTGGTAGAGTGCTTGCCTTGAGCTGAAGAGTTCAGGGACAGCGCCCAATCCCAGAGTTCAAGCCCCACGACAGACAAAAAAACAAAACAAAACCTTCTGTGGAGTTTAGCATCATAGTTTATTTAACATTTTAAAGCACACTCTAAAAATGCACACTCCACATTTAAAGGAATATTGCAAAAGGTATAGGCAAAACTACAAGCAGCCAAATTTTTAGCTGTCCCTTCATTCTAAGCCATACTTAAAAGTTTATGATGTAATTCCTAATGCTTAAAACACAATCTAGAACTTTGGACATACTTTTGCTTGTATGTAGAGTCGTAATAAGTATTTTCTTGCTTAGCTGGATTATTTGTAGTCATCTTGTATTTTTACAATAGTGTATAATAAAAATAACTTTCTCTTAAAGACTAAGTGATTTGTTAAGTTTACAGGAAGTTAGCTGCCTCTTACCTGGCTCTCAAATATATATGAAAATGTAAAAATACAGTATTATGGAAGTAAATAATAACAGAATTCTAAAGTTGTAAGTGTGTAACTTAGGTCTTCAAGTGTTTTGAAATTACAATTTTTTTTATTCAGGTCATTTCTTTATCTGAAGCCAGAGGATGAGGATTATCAAGTATGTGAAGGACTTGACTTTGAAGAAATGATAAAACTTGAAGGAACACTTATAAAGAAGAAATGTAGATCAATAAACCCCTCGAAGACACCGTTCATTATTAATGTTGTCCCAGAAAAGGATAAATTGACATCTCTCTCAGTGTATTCAGAAGATGGCTGGGACTTACCATACATAATGCATTTATGGCCACCTATCATACTCCGAAATCTTCTTCCTTACAAAATTGCTTATTATGTACAGGTATTGTAGAAGGTTTTTCTTTTATTTCTGAACCTTGAGTTATTTAAAACAATTGAATGTTTGAGGCACATACTAAGCAGGACATGAAGATGGGAAAATGTACGTTGATCTCAGCCTGGGAAAAAACATTAGTGAGATCTTAAAGAACAAATGAAATGGGGTAGCACATATTTATATCGCCAAATATGTAAGAAGCAGAAGTAAGAAGATCATGGTCAGAGGTCTGCCCTGGAGAAAAGCATCAGACACTGTCTGAAAAAGAAATGAAATCAAAATGTCTGGAGATGTAACTCATGTGATAGGATGCATTAATTGTAGTAGTAAAGAATAGATAGAACAGATACTCAAAATGTTCAGCCAGATGCAGTGGATCAAGCCTGTAATCCTAGCTACTTGGGAAGCAGAGATCAGAATATTAAGGTTCAAAGCAATCCCAAACAAAAAAGTTTCAGAGACTCCCATCTTAACAGTAGTACCTGTCATCCCAAGTTTGTGGGAATGTATAACCAGAACATAGTCCAAACAGGTCCAGACATAAATGAAACCCTGGTTTGAAACTGCCTGAAAGGGCTGACACAGTGGCTCAAGTGCTAGAGAACTGACTACCAACTGTGAGAACCTGAATTCAAAGTCTAATGCCACAAAAAAAAAACACTAAAATAAGAAAAATAAAAATTCTTCTATAGCCAAGAACTGATGACTCATATCTGTAAACTTATCTTCTTTAGAGGATGAGATTAAAGGATCACAATTTGAGGCCAGAAAAGTTGATGAGACCTATTAACAGAGAGCTGGGTGAGATGGTCTAAACCCGTGATTCTAGCTAGGATGGGAAGCCTAACGGGATCATGCCTGGACAAAGCAAGACCCTATCTCAAAAATAACCTGCCGAAAACAGCTGAGGTCTAACTCAGCAGTCAGAGTGCCCATCTAGCAAATTCAACTCTAGTACTATCAAGAAAATTCATTTATTTTAGTAATCTAAGTACAAATGTGGTATACTGGTTTTTTCAAAAACCTACAAAAATATTTTTTAGTCTTCTAAAAATTAGAAAGTAGAGATTATAAAATTACCTATCATTGAAACTGAAGGGATCAGTGTTTTCTATGTCTCTGTATGTATAAGTCATGGTTACAGGATGAACACTATACTTTGAAGCATGGTTGAGAATCAGTATTGAAATAACATTAGACTTCAAGAAAGCTTGTTACTTTATATCATATGTTCTACTCAAGGAATGTATTCCCTGTGAAAGTGCTTTTTATACTAAAAACTCTTTTTAAAAGATTGTTTACCTCCAGTGTTAGAAGTGGAATTTCTCCATCTTATAATTTTATGTACGTATTCTGTTTGCCATGTTTATCAAGTGAAGGAATATGTAATCGCTGCAATCCATTATAGATTTGCTTTGAGAATGACTATATTATTATACTTCCTATGTATTTTTAGGTGGGTGTAGTTAACAGCTGTGGTTTAAGGATGAGAGAGTACCTCTTGATTGGGTGAAGGTATTAAAAATCAAGAGTGGAAGTCATTAGCAATTGCTTCATTTTAGGATTCATAGTTTTCTACAAGTTTCATTATTTTCTAGTTTTCAAGACTATAATCACTAATACCTAGGGTTATTTTTTGTCTCGTGAGTTTTACTATTGTATGTTCATAATTTCCAGTGAGGTTTCATATATTGATCTCCACAATAACCCATCTATTTATTTGGATGGCACTGGAGTTTGAATTAAGGCCTCATGCTTGTTAGGCAGACACACTCTCTCTCCAGATACATCTTCAGTCCTTTTTGCTTTAACAATATTTTACCATACGGGATCATGTTTTTTTTCTCAGGGACTGCCTTAGATCTTGACTCCATCTATGTCGTCCTTCCCTGTAATTGGAAACACAGGTGTGGTAGATCGAAATACAATCTTGCTAACTTTTTGCCCGGACTGACCTTGAACCGTAATCCTACCAATTCCTACTTGCAGAGTATCTGGAATTACAGACACAAGCTATTTGGCTGAGCCACAATAGTCTTTGAAGTCAATTATTTATACTGTTTTGCAAATACAGTTGTTCAGATCTAGATCAAATATTTCACAGATGTTTACACAGCTGAAACCTAAAATCTGCTTTTTCTAAAAAGTGTTTCAACCGCATTAGAATTCAATTTAGAATGATTAAGTAGAATTTTGAGGCATATTCTTTATAGATACTTTAAAGTTGAATGTGTTTTTCTTTTTTCTTACAGGGGATTGAAAATACTGTTTCTACTCTCAATGAAGGACACTCAGCCCAGATTTGTACAGTACAGATGGATAAAGCCAAGCTGCATTTAAAGTTACTTGACTATCTTAATCATGATTGGAAAAGTGAATATCATATAAAACTTAATCAACAAGACATTAGCTTCATCAATTTTACCTGTATCACAGAAATGGAAAAGACTGATTTAGATATTGCCATCCATATGACTTACAATACTGGCCAGACTGTTGTGGCATTTCATAGTCCATACTGGATGGTCAATAAAACTGGTAGAATGTTACAGTACAAAGCTGATGGAATTCATCGAAAACATCCACCTAATTATAAAAAACCAGTTCTTTTTTCTTTTCAGCCAAATCACTTTTTTAATAACAATAAGGTAACTTTTGTATTTTCTAACTTTTACTCACCTTTATCTCCTTGTCAGTTTTTCATTTTCAGTGCTGAAGAATAAACTGTAAATGTAGGTTGAGAGAACATTTGTTAAATATTTTAACTTAAAAAGAGTAGCATTTAATAGTGAGATAAGATTGGTGTTTTAAAAGGTAGTATTTTCTGTTAAAAAATTTTTTAAGTTT
Organism: Dipodomys spectabilis; assembly: GCF_019054845.1. Classification (NCBI taxonomy): domain Eukaryota; kingdom Metazoa; phylum Chordata; class Mammalia; order Rodentia; family Heteromyidae; genus Dipodomys; species Dipodomys spectabilis. Next base: position 1,719,133 of record NW_024871012.1, read on the forward strand.
TAAGGAACCTAAATTATAACACATTTCAATTTCTTTCTCTTAGGTTCAGCTTATGGTAACTGATAGTGAGTTGTCAGATCAGTTTTCAATTGATACTGTTGGTAGCCATGGAGCCATTAAATGTAAAGGCCAGAAAATGGAATATCAAGTAAGTTCATTCTGTGCTTTAGAATGTTTTTTTTGGAGATGTTATCTATTAGATACTCTATTGATTTTTTTTTTTTTTTGTCAGTCATGAGGCTTGAACTCTGGGCTTAGGCGCTATCCCTGAGCTCTTCAGCTCAAGGCAAGTGCTCTACTGCTTGAGCCACAGTGCCACTTCTGGTTTTCTAGTGGCTTATTGGAGATAAGAGTCTCATGGACTTTCCTTGCCTGGGCTGGCTTTGAACCGTGATCCTCAGATCCCAGCCTCCTGAGTAGCTAGGATTACAGGCGTGAGCCACTGGCACCCGGCTTCAATTAATTATTTAAGCATACTATGTATGGGAACAATTTTTCTACTGTTAACTGTTTTTCCTTAGGTTGGCGTTACTATAGACCTCAGCAGTTTCAACATTACCAGGATTGTGACATTTACACCATTTTATATGATTAAAAACAAAAGCAAATACCGTGTATCAGTGGCTGAAGAGGGAAGTGATAAATGGCTCTCTCTTGATTTAGAAGAGGTAAGTTAATGAGTCTGAAAAATGTACTTGACTGGACTTTATTTTCTTCTTTATATCCCCTGTTCCAGTTTTGTTCCATTTCCATAAATCTTTATTGAGTTTTTATGCTATGCTTTAGCTAATTCTAAAACTGGATCTTGCTCTCTAGAGATGCATAGCTTGATCCTTAAGCAGACACTTAACTACCAGTCATTTTGGTTAAAGTAATGCAAACAGTGGGAGAAATAAGATACAAACTCATCAAACGGGAGAAAAGGATTTATCCAGAAAGCTGACAGAAAAAACTTTACAGAGTAGATTAAGCCAAACTTTCCTTCAAGTTATTTGAAGGAACATGATATGAATAACAGAGATGATTCTATACCGTTATTAGCTGTCAGACTCTGGATAAGAGTTTTCTGAATGATGACGTAAAGTTATTAGATTATGTATTTTTGAAGAACATTCTAAGTGGTAATATTACAAGAGAAATATTCAGTACTTTTCCATTATTCCTCCTACATAAGACCATTTCAGTGGGAACATTGTTCTTGAAGGCAGAAATTTCTTGAGGATTGATTTTGAAGATAAATGCCATCAATTTACGTTTATCATTATCATTATGACTTTTCTTGATACTAACTTTAGGTTCATGTTTTTCCTCAATGTGTTTCCCACTGTCTCTGGCTTCCATTTTTGTTGAAAATTATGCTGATTCTTTTCATTTCTTTGGAGTTTTTTTTTTTTCCTTGTTGAATTCAAGGTATTTCTTCTTTTTGTCCTTGATATTCTGTAATTACTATTTGTGTTTGGGGGAGGTGGGAAGTTACTGCTTGAGCTATTTCTAGATCTGCGGATTCATGTTTTCATACTTTGCATAAAACTTGGAGCTTGTGTCTGTGTACATATTGCCTCTCCTTCTTCCTAAGGCAAATCCTTTGTATTGCCCATAGTTTGCCTGACAGTAGCACAGGGTTTTGATGAAAGAACTTGACTTCTCATCAGTGTGGGTGTCAGGGAGCAAAGCAGTGAGAAAGGGAGACCTACAGAGGGAAATATTGGACATGATTGAGGGATAGCAAAAGAAATCCATGTTCTAAACAGTAGTGGAGGACAAAGCATAGGGTCATGAAGGATAATCACGCAGATACCTGTAAACCATTTACCACTTAATCATTATTCTGAGTGATTAAACATAGTAGGTTCTCGGTAAACATTTGCTTGGATGAATATGATTTATTTTTGTAAACGTTTCATTAATTGGTGTTACTAGTTGGTTGGCTATCTAGATATCTAAATACTAAGTTTGTTACACTCACTTTCCTTTGATTTATGTACTTCATTCAAGTACATTTGTATTTTTATTTATAGCATTCTGATCTGATATCTCACAGGTATTATTGGGTCTTGATTATATTTTAAAAATTTAAACCAGATACACTATTTTTTTTGGGGGGGGTGTCCGGTGGTGGGGCCTGAACTCTGGGCCTGGGCACTGTCCCTCAGCTCTTCAGCTCAAGGCTAGCGCTCTACCACTTGAGCCACAGTGCCACTTCCAGCTTTTTTCTTTTTGCTTATGTGGTACTGAGGAATCGAACCCAGGACAAACGCTCTACCACTGAGCCACCTTGCCAGCCCCCAGATACACTATTTTTAATAGTTCATATTTACATTAGTTTCAATTAGAAATGCACGACAACTTTTCAAATTTTAATTTATTTTTATCTTCAATTTCAGGTTAAGATAAATTTTCTTTCATTTAAAATTTTTGCATTTTAGCCAGGTACCGATGGCTCATGCCTGTAATCCTAGCTACTCAGGAGGCTGAGATCTGAGGATCACGTTTCAAAGCCAGCCCAGGCAGGAAAGTCCATGAGACTCTTACCTCCAATAAATCACTCAGAAAACCCGAAGTGGTGCTGTGGCTCAAGTGGTAAAGCACTAGCTTTGAGCTGAATAGCTGAGAGAGCGCTCAGGCCCCATGACCAAAAACAAAAATAAATAAAATAAAAAAATTGCATTTTAACTTTGGCTTATAATAATCACCTTTGTGCTATGGTGTATTTGTTTTAAAAATATTAAATTTATTCCTCTGTTTTCCCACTGTAACATAGAAAACCCGTAGTACTTTCCCAAATCTCAGGAGGTTTTACATATAATAACACTTAGAAAGGACAGTGTATGTTATTAAGTATAAAATGTAGAATATTAAGCCAGGCACTGGTGACTCTTGTCTGTAATCCTAGCTGTTCAGGAGACTGAGATCTGAGGATCACAGTTCAAAGCCATCCCAGGCAGGAAAGTCAATGAGACTCTTATCTCCAATTAATCACCAGAAAACCAGAAGAGGCATTGTGGCTCAAGCGGTAGAGCACTCACCTTGAGCTGAAGAGCTGAGGGACAGCCCCACAACTGATCTCCCCCCCCCCCCAAAAAAAAAGAATATCAAGGAACAACCAAGGTTAATGATATTTAGAATGTTTGTTTTTGGTCATCTTAGTTCCTCATAGCAACTATGCTTGGATTATTTGCTGCTATTTTGATTCTCCCAGATAAGTTCCTGAATGGATGCAGAAGTCTAGTATGAATACTAAGTCGTCTAAGTATTTGACTTTGTGCTATAACCTAATTAATGTAATTAGGTTACATTAATTATGTACTGTTGTGGAACTACTGCCTTCAACAAACTAAGACACTTTAGCGAGCAGTTCCAATGACAAAATTATCCCCAGATCTTATATGGTAATGACTGGATATTACACATGAAGTGTCTCATTGAAAATTGTGAAATACAAGTTAGGTCAGATGCTAAGATGGAGTGGAGTATAATTTAATGACAAGCAAATTCTTGTTCTTTTAGCTCTTTTCTTTATTTCCAGATCCTGTTGGCCAGTGTTCTTTCTGGAACTTGACTGTCTCCTCTTCCACTAGTCTGGTCTTTAGCTCACTTTTGTCCCAGTTGTTTAAGATTTTTAATTTCCATTTCTTCTCTGAGCTTTAGCTGCAATTTTAAAAAATTTTCCCGTTTGCTGGCCAAGATCTTCGATTCATACATCCTGTCTTGTGGTTTGTGAACTTTTTGACTCCTACTTAATTATCATATTAAGCCCAAAGGAGATTTTTATTTTCAGTAACTGAGAATATGCTGATCAAATGCTTCCTTGTTCTTAGTTCAGTTTATATGCTGATTTTTCAACCCTGTCAGTAACATCTAGACTAAATTAAGCTTTCTTTCTCTTAAACTCTCCATTTCTTGTATCATAGCTCTTCAACATAATACCCATTGCTGCTTGTATTTACAGTGTCTCTAAGAAGCAACCCATCTCTTAGAGAATGGGGTAAAACTATTTTGCTGTACAACCCAGTAATAGAAACAATGCTGAGATTTTTTTGAAGTTTATTGCTAATCTGATCAGTTTTGACTAACATGACATTTATGATGAAATCTATTTTTATAAGCATGTGATATATATATTTTAGTGCATCCCCTTCTGGCCTGAAGATGCTTCCAGCAAACTTCTTATTCAAGTTGAAAGGAATACAGGTCCTCCCAAAAGGATATATCTTAACAAGCAAGAAAATTGTATCTTACTACGTCTGAATAATGAGGTAAATGTTTCTTTTTGCATGTGCTAGAAAAATCTAATAAATACTTATTATATTTTGCTTTTTTGTATGAAAAAATTGATGAATTTTCCCCTTTCACCAAAAAATGAACATTATTTTTATAAAAGGAACAGAGCAATGGACATATGAAAATAATTGTCTTACGTAAATATGTTACATGTATACCTGGAATACTAGAATGTATTACATCTGGAATTTTACTCATCTGTGCATAATAGAGATATATGATTTCTAAGAAACTACAATACAAAAATATGCATTTTTAAATCATCCTTCTAAATTAAGTTACAAGTTATAAATCGTTTTACTGTTAAATATTATGTTAATATTCTTGGAAAAATAATCAGATTAAAAAATGTTTCCTTCCTTTTTTAGCTTGGAGGTATTATAGCAGAAGTTAATTTGGCTGAGCATTCTACAGTTGTTACATTTTCTGATTATCATGATGGAGCAGCTACATTCCTATTAATAAATCACACCAGAAATGACGTGGTTCAGTACAGACAAAGGTAAGTAGGGTTATCACAAATACTGTAACTTGATTTTAGCAAGGTCTAGGAGATAAGACAGTGCCTTTATAAGGATTCCTCAAAAATATTCTAATAATGGCATTGTAATTACTTAAAACACATTCCATTTTATTTGAGTATACAAATGTATCGGGATAAACTGACTTGATAACCATAATTGACTTTTAAATGATTAAAAAATGGAAAGCTGAAGCAGATATGGCAAAAGTATAACTATTATTGCAAGCAATATTCAGAATTTGTTATGAAACTAAATTTTTTCTATTTAAAAATTTTTTTACAGTTTTAATCAAAATGTCAAAATTTTAGGTTTTTTTAAAAAGTAAATAATAGGATACCCTCTTCTTGCTGAGCTTTGTGGGGGAAGGGACTACTTCCTTAAAGACTGTAGTTTCATCATGATGGTTTATAACTACTCATAATACTCTTCGTTTCAGTTTTCTCTGATGCCATAACTTCCTACTGCCACTGTAGTTTGTGCAACTGTATGTTCTTCTACATCCATGGTTCCATGTTATCTTGAGTTTATTCTTTGTTTATTTTATTGACTGGTTCTTTTACAGCAAGTTCATATTAGTACATTTATACTTTGCTTCCACTGCAAAATGTATGATTTCTAATTTTTAAGTAAAATTCAAGCAAGCATTCAGGCGCACCAGTGGCAAACTCCTTTTAATCCTAGCTACTCAAGAGGCTGAGACCCGAGGATCATGGTTCAGAGCCAGTTCAGGCAGAGAAGTCTGTGAGACTCTCCAATTAAACAACAAAAGCCAAAAGAAGAGTTGTGGCTCAAGTAGTAGAGCACCAGCCTTGAGCAAAAAAGCATAGAAGTTCAGGAACAGTACCCACGCCCTGAGTTCAAGCTGGCACCAAAAAAATCAAAAGTTAAGCAAATACTGAGTACGGATTACGGGTGTAAGTTATTAGCAAAAGTGCCTAGAACTCCTCCTGGTTTCTTGTTTTCACATGTGTTTGAGACTTTTTATTACTATTCATATTATAAAAAAAACAGTGTATTGTGTACTATACAATATAAATTGTACTTTTATTGTGTAAATAGCATATTATATATGTTTATGAAAGTAAATTATAACTAAGAAGTTGTTTTGACTGATACTACAAACATTATCTTATACTGAGTGATGTATAAGCAGTAGAAACTCGGTCCTTGCAGTTTTGGAGTAGGTCAAGTGAAGCAGAGCAGTGACTGATAAAGCTGCGCTCTGCTTCGTAGTTGGCCTCCTCTTGCTGGGTCTCCACATGGCGGAAGGGCTGGACAGCTAGCTACATTCAACCTCTTATATTATGCCACTGATCCCCCTCCTAAAGGACCTATGACTTCATACTATTACATTTCAGTATAGCACATTCACACTATAGCAGATTGGTTCATTAAAACTGTCAGAGTCAAATAGAAATGATCTTTCATTTGCCTTTCCTCCTCAAGTAGCCTTTCCTAAACCACTGTTCAGAGAATTAAACCTTACAGAAGATTATTTCGTTACTCTTTTCTCCATTGTGGTGGTACATAGCTAGTAGGATATATTGTTTTTGGAAGCAGGATAATTGTCTCCTATAAATAGACTAGGATAATTAAAATAAATAAGTTAAAATATGCTTAGTCCTTTACGTGTTGAAGATATTGTGGGGCATTATAGCTTAATTCTCAGCTCTTACTGAGACTAAGGCTGAAATTGGTCTTTTTTTTTTTTTGCTTTTCTTTCCTTTATAGCACAATGCAGAAATCTTATCCACTATGTTACTATACTTTTTAAGAAGGATGGATAATGGAGATACCAGAATATGATTCTTTGGTGAAATTTTGAGACTTGAGAGAGCATGTAATAGAAATTTATAAAATTAGCAGTCTGGAGGAATTAACACTGATCTTGGATTTAAAATTGAAGTATTTTTTAAAAAGAACTTTGAAGTGTTGGTTTTAAACACAGTATTGAGCCAGCCACGCACTGGTGGCTCACACCTGTGATCCAAGCTACTTGGGAGGCTGACATTAGAGCCAGCATGGGCAGAAAGTCCATGAGACTCTTAACCCTAACTAACCACCAAAGAGACAGAAATGGAACATGTCCTTTGTTGAGCAAAGAAAACTAAAGGACTGCTCTCAGGACCTGTATCAGTACTTGCAAAAAAAAGAAAAAAGGAAAGAGTTTGGAGGGTTGTTGCTATTAATTGTACAAAGGGCTTTACTATATTATTTTCATAGCTGAGTGCATTCATTGTACTTTGAACAAGTTCATACCTTCTTTTCATTTTCATTATGCTTTCATACCTAGGTATATCTACTAGCTTTGATCTTCTTGACTTCAGATATTCTTTCTTTTTCCTCTTTGTTCCATTAATCCCATCAGTTTTATGTTCATGTCCATTATTAAGAGTATTATCATTTTAGGTCTAGATTCCAAATATGAGCAAAAATTTGGGGATATTTGGCTTTTGGAGCTTGGCTTATTTCATTCAACCTGATTATCATTGCTTCCATTTTCCTGCATAAGACATAATTTGATTCCTTTATACTGATGCGTAATATACCATTCTACATTTTCTTCGTTCATTCATTGGCTGTTGTACACCTAGCTTGCTTATAAAGCTTGGCTATTGTGAATAGTGCTAAGTTAAAGATGGATTTTCAGGTAGATCTCTTTTATGTTGATTTGTACTCCTATATGAGCACAGTCATAGATATTGACTCTACTTTTCTTATAGATTCCTCTTTCTACCTACTGTCAAATATTACAGGAAGTTAATCCTAGTTCTAATCTCATTCTGTTCTTACTCTTTATAGTCTTTAGTAATGTCATCAAGACCAATGAAACTTAAGTTATTTATGCATATTTTCCTCAAATATTACTCCAGTAAGGCTTTTTATTGAGCTGCAGTCTCCCATCTCCTCCTAAATATCACCTAAGACCCCCTCAGTGGTTCTAACCATGCCTTTTCATTTGCACCACAGAATCCATGCCTTTACTTGTTATCCTCTCAGTCAATTACCTCTCAGTGTTACCCAATTGTGTCATTTTAGATTTCTCCTGCCTCCCTGTATTGTGTCATTAGTTGATCTGTGTTTTCTGGAGTAGGGGAAGGTTGGCAGTATGGAATTTGAACTTAGCTTCACACATTTGTTTGGCTTACTTATTTTGCTGGCACTGAACCTCCAGCCCTGCTTTTTGCTCTCATGGACTCTTCAGCTTAGGATGTCTTCAAACTATGATCCTCTAGATTTTCAGCCTTCCTAATGGTACACCATCACTTAGTTGAACCATTTTTAAAGTCTTTTGTTTAATGTTATCCTAGTTCAGGAACCCAACATTCTTACCTATTTACATAAACTGGATACGTCTGTCTACACTTTGTCTAGTCTTATCTCTGGTAAACCCTCCATTCTCCAGCATATGTTGCTTTATAAAAAATACTAAGTACAGCCATATCTCTTCCCGATTTAGAGTCTTTTAGTTATTTCCCATTTCTTTTCAGTTGTATTTAGGAGTCAAGTGAGATGGTACATTCCTGTGACAACAGCTATTTGGGAGGCAGAGATTGGAAGGATCTTGATTTGAGTCCCAAATAATCTGGGTATGGTGGGGCACATCTGTAATCCCAGCTGCATGTAGGCATAGGTTGGATTGCAGTCCTGTCTCAAAAAATATATGAGTCAAGCAGAAAAGGTCAGATAAGTTGTTAGGGGAATGAATCCCAACATAAATATTCAAATTTTTTTTCTTTCATGCAATTGTTTGTAACATATTTATAAGATGATTTCTATGTTGCTTTGTATGTCTCTCCCCCACTGTATAACCCATACTTTCACTGTATTTGATGTTGGTATAATTTGTAGAGGGGAAGGGCAAAAAGAAATCGTTTAACTAGGGATACGGATGCACCCATTGCAACAATGAGATGTACAAGTCATTATGTTGAAAAGGAACTTTACAACTTTGGTGGGGGGGCGGGGATTGGGTGGGAGGGGGTAGGGGGAGGATGGGAAGGGATGGGAAGGGGAAACCAAGAGAGGCAACAATGCTTGATAAGAAATATACTCGTTATCTTGCCCATAGAATTGTAACTCCTCTATAAGATATTCTTACCAAAAAATTAAATAAATCAAAAAAGTGCTGAGGCATAGCTCGTTTCTGTTAACATCTGCCTAGCAAGTAAGGCCCTGAATTCAATCCCTAGGAGTGTAAAACCATAAAAATGAAGCATATTTTTTAAATCCCTTGCTAAACATTTTTCTTTCTGTTGTTTAGCTCTGACCTTATGCTTAAGATGAACTGAAATTCATTGTTCCCTGAATTTTGTGGGTCCTACTCTGCATTTTTATCTATGTAGATGCATCTCCCTGCTGAAAAACTTCCACTTCTATGTGGTTCCTTTCCTCAGACCTTAACTATTTATCCAGTGTTTGATAGCTCTTTTGAATATACAGCCTAGAGCATTTGTTACATTGTATTGTTACTTCCTTACGGAGTTGTAGATAGTTTAACTGTGGTTTTCCTTTTCCTTGACTTCCCATTGCTTTTCAGAGATATAGCTAGTAAAATTTTACACAAGGAATATTTTTCAATCATTTTTCATATCTCTGCTCTAACATTTTGTTTGTATCATTTGACCTACATCTCCCACACACATACCTGTAGCCTAGCTTTCTGTGCATTTGAGGGTCTCTCATTTATGTAGAGAATTTTAAAAAATAAAGCAAGCTCATTTTTATTCCTTAAAGTTAGCTATATATATATGTATATATATATATATATATATATGTATATATATATATATGTAGGGGCCTGAACTCTGGGTCTGGGCATTGTCCCTCAGCCTTTCAGCTCAAGACTAGCATTTTACCACTTGAGCCACAGCGCCACTTCTGGCTTTTTCTGCTTATGTGGTGCTGAGGAATCGAATCCAGGGCTTCATGCTTGCAAGGCAAGCGCTCTACCACTGAGCCACCTTCCATTATATTTAAAGACATCACTCCTCTTACCCTCATTTTCTCAAAATTCAAACATTTTGTGAAGTTATATATACACACAACACATACACATATACCCCATAGCGTCCTGTTTTCACTAATATTGTCTGATACCCAATGAAATCTTTTTAGTCTTTAAGGTATGCTTTTTTTGGCTTAGAAAATCTTATACTTTATTACTTCTTAGGTTAATAACTTCCATAATTTTTTTCTTTATGGAAATATTTTTGTGAGTCATTGAATTTTTATATATTATATCTACAGGTTTAAAAATATTTTTATTTAAGTAGTTGTCCAAAGGAGTTGCCATTCAGCAAGTGGTATATGAATACAATTTATCTTGATAAGTGTCTGCTCTTTCAACTTCTCAATCATCTCTACAAACTCACCCTTGTCCCTCACTTTTCTTAATTTCATAGGATATACATTGAGTTAGTTATATTCTCCCTTCTTCCTTCATCTACTGTTCTTACCTTGATCCCACTCCACACCTTTCAAGTACCTGTTTCCTGGTATTTATTTTGCTGAACTATGCTTTTTTTCTTTCTAAGGAATTACACTGTTCAAGCTCTCCCCTGAATCCACTATATTTCAGTTAATACATTTGTGTACACTTGCCTACCATCCAAAGTAGTACTTAAATATATATAAACCAATTCTGGCTTCCACATGTAACTTTTGTCTCTCAGAGCTTCCCTTAAGAATTTTTTTCCAACTCCTTCCATTTCTTTGCAAATGATGCAGTATTACTCTTTCTAATGGATGAATAAAATTCCATTGTGTACATTTTTTTTTGGTCTGTTCATTTGTTGAGGGGAATCTGGGCTGATTCCATACCTAGGCTATGGTGAATAGTGCTTCATTGAACAGAATTGTGCTGGTGGTTTTCTGTGTGTTGCTTTGTAATATTTTGGATAAATGCCCAAAGTAGAGTTGCTGCATCATGGGGTATTTGTATGTTTAATTTTTTGAGGGATCTCCATACTGCTTTTCAGAGTGGTTGAACAGGTTTGCATTCCAAGTACACCAATATTCCTAATACCTCAACAGTTATTAGGGTTCCCCTTCACCCACATCCATGCCAAATCTGTTATTTATTCATGATGATGGTCATTCTATCTGGGGTAAAGTAAAAATTGACCTACATTTTTGGTTGTTTTTCTACAGCAAGACTGATACTTAGTAAAGGATTGCTAGTTAGGTAGATAGAGAACATAACTTGAATATTTTTCCATGATTTAAATTAAAACAAAAACAAAGTTTATTTCCTGTGTGAGTCAGCTGTTTCCCTTGAAATACTGTTTTCCCCCTCCTCCCTCCCCTTCTCCCTCCCCCTCCCCCTCCTTCCCCTCTCCCCCCTCTCTTTTGTTTTCTGTTGTGGAGCTTAAACTCTGGGTGCTGTCTCTGAGCGCTGAAGCTCAAGGCTAACACTCTAGTCCTTTTAGCCACAGCTCCACTTCTAGTTTTGAGTGATTAATTGGAATTAAGAGTCTTACAGGAATTTTTCTGCCCAGGGTTGCTTTTGGACCATGATCCTCAGATCTCTACCTTCTGAGTAGCCTAGGCAGAAGCCACTGGCACCCAGTTTTTGAAATGTGCTTATTTTCTAAGAAAATGTTGTGGGTTTTTTTTTTGGTAAAAGGCATAAGGTTTATACAGTCTGAAGAGAAACTAGATATTGAATTTTTCATTTCATCTTAATTAGAGCTGCATCTCAATAGGCTGTGAATTAATAAAATATGATTTTGTTCTACTTTTAGGTGGTAGTATTTAACTCATTGCAAACTTTGTTCTTTTTATCAGTTCTATCGGTGAAATAGAAGATGTCCTTCCTCCTGAAAAAGCAGTGTTCTATACCTGGACTGACCCAGTGGGCTCTAGAAAGCTGAAATGGAGCTGTGGGAAGAGCCATGGAGAAGTAACACAAAAGGATGTGAGTGTTTATTAGAATGGTTGCTCCAATGTCTCCAGCAGCCTCTGTTCTTAACAAAGGCATGCTTTTTCACCATTGCTGATTTTAAGGACAGTTTTACGCCTACACTTGTAAGAAAACTACCAGAGACTTAAAAAGCATTATTTGAGCTTCTTTTTTGAACTTTCCTTTATTTTGTTTTTCATTTTTTCAAATTCCAGCCAGAAGTTAAATCCAACTGGAAAGTTGGGAGCACTGATTATTATTCCACAGGAATAGAACCATTCTGATTTATTGTATACAACCCATAAACAAAGCTTTTCTATATTTAAAGGAAACATAAAAACTATATAGTAATGTTTCCTTGTCGTTGTGCAAAATAAGTTTTGGCTATTACTTCATTGTGTTTTCTAGTAGGCTGATGATGCACTCGTTCCCTTTTTTTTATTAATTTTTTTTCATTGTGGAAATACTGTACAGAAGGGTTACAATTACATAGGCAATATAATGAGTACATTTCTTATCAAGCATTGTAGCCTCCACTCGTTCCCTTTTTAATTTGAAGACTGAAACTTATCATTAAGTATATCTTTGCTCTAGGTATTTGTTTTCTTTTGTAAAAGAAATTTATATCAAATTAAGGCAGACTACCTTGTTTGGTAAAATATTTTTCTCTGTGTAAATGGATCACTGTTGAATTTTTTGCATTTTATTTTATTGAAAGTTATTAAATGATTTTTGAACTTTGTTTTGAGGATGAATTATTAAGTCAAACTCTCATATGTCTGGAATTGATAGTTTTGTAACCAGCTTCTTTATCTTTTTTCCTTCCTGGTATTATTTATTTGTGCTTTCTTTCCTTTTTATTAATGGCTTTTGCTAAGAATTTATCAATTTTATGTTATTTTCCCCCCCAGGAAACACTTTTAATGTTAATATCTTTTATTCATATGTTTCAGTTTTACCAGTTTCTAAATTTAGTATTCTATTTTTTAATTTAATCTTTCTTTGTCTTTAACTTGATCGTTTTTTTTTGTAAGTTTGCAAGGTGCTGCATTTATATTATTGTTCAGGGTGCCATGGCAAAATATATGTAATATTAATATAAAACTATAATAGTTTGAGGCTCCCTTTTCAGAAAGTAGTTTTTACCTTTTGCAGACAATTAGTATAAAGGCAGATTACCTAAACTCACAAGGGGATATAGATGACTTGAATCTGTTCCTTGGACTTTGTGAAACTGAATCTAATTCACCCGAGTACCTAAAAGGTAGTCCTTGGGATATTCAACTAAAAATCTGAAAGGTTGCTCACTTGTTTGTGGCATTTCCTAAATTCCATTTTGGGTTCTCACATTCCCAGGAGACTACCATTTATTTAGCCGGCAGTCCTAATCTTGTAGTCTGCTTCTGCTTTTAGAATTGGCAGTTGATTTTTAGAAAAAACTGCTCCAAATACAAAGCTTATTAAAATACCTTCTCTCGTAGATCTGACCCTCTTTTCATTTCACTCACATTTTTGAAATGTTCATTTTTTTATCCTTCATTAAAGGATAAAAAAGTACAATAAATAATGCAAGTTCAATGAGAGTTTTACTTTCTTCTAATATTTTCATTTCCCTTTTTTTCTTATTTTACCCAATAGAATCTTTATATTGTTATATTTCTGTAATTGTCATTTTTTCCCTATTTCTGAACTTAAAAATACTTCTAATATTTTACTGTATGGTGTTTACTAAACTTCTGTTGCAGGAAAGGATTTCCTGAATAGTCAAAGAACTTCATCTAAGGTTTTTTTCTTTTTTTTAGTTGGTCATGGGACTTGAACTCAGAGCCTGGGCTCTGTCCTTGAGCTCTTTTTGCTCAAGGCTGGTTAATGCTGTACCACTTTGAGCCACAGCAGCAGTTTTCCAGTTTTCTGGTGGTTAATTGGAGATAAAAGAGCCTCATGGACTTTGCTGCCTAAACTGGATTTGACCACAATTTTCAGATCTCAGCCACCTGAGTAGCTAGAATTGCAAGTGTGAGCCACTGGCTTTCACCTAAAGTTTTATCATAGCTAAATAAATTGTTTTATAAATTATTTTTCCTACATAGGTACTGTTTTATTTATATAGAATTCCTGTTTTGTTTGACCTCTCTTAGATCACTTAGTTTTTGGGTTTTTTGGGGGGGCTCCGGTCGTGGGGCCTGGACTCTGAGCCTGGGTGCTGTCCCTCAGCTCTTCAGCTCAAGGCTAGCGCTCTACCACTTGAGCCACAGAGCCACTTCTGGCTTTTTTCTTTTTGCTTATGTGGTGCTGAGGAATCGAACCCAGGGCCTCAGGCATGCAAGGCAAGTGCTCTACTACTGAGCCACCTTCCCAGCCCAGATCACTTAGTTTTTATCACTGCTTAATTTCTTGTGTAGAATTCATTGCCAGTCTCTTGATGTTGTGAACTTTAGGAGTTTTGTGTAAAAACATCTTTCTTCCAGGTAAAGAATTAGGAGTTTGGAGTTAGTTTCTTTAGAATATTGATTGCGCATGTTTTTCCATTGTCTTCCAATATTGTTAAGGAATCTTGTATAGGTGTTTTTTTTAATTGTATTTAACAAACCTATAATTGGCCAGACTGAGCTTTATAAATTGTTTATTTAACTAGAAAATATATTGTTATTTATTTGATCTGTTGATTAGTACTTTTCTTATTTAGATAAGGGTGACAGTTTGGAGTTTATAAATATGATTCTAAAATTTATTATGAGATACTAGACTATATGTAGTTATATAGTTGTATGTTTTATAAGTAATGCTATGGTTCCTAGATAATAAATTTATGGAAACTTCAGTGTTTAATTTCTGTGGGTTATATTCTGATTTTATTGTAAAGTTTTCTTTATTCACTAGGAATTCTTGTCTATTAATTACTAGAATATGCTATAATTGTTACTGAACTTAGCCATATATTTATATAGAGCTTCCTACATAATTAACCCTGTGATAAGAACGTCAGTACTTTATGAAGCCTGAAACACAGATGTAAGATGTTTCTATCCTTCTGATTCATCTGTCAAAGGAGATATTTATATCAAAGAGAATATGAAACAACTTTTAACACTTAGCACATGTCTGCAAACCTAGAGTGAAATAAAGGAAGTACTTTTTAATCATCCTACAAAAGAAAATTAATTAGATTTCATTAAGATGCTAAAGAAGAGCAAACAATCGACCCATCTTACTGATGGATAACTTCAGAATAATAGTAGCAGTAGCTGACAGCATGTGATTTCAATAATGAAAAATTTCACGTATTGTGCAGTATTAACTCAATTGGTTGTCATTAATCCTATCAAGCAACTAACAATGATTACTTTTAAGTCTCCTATTATTATCTGAATATTAATTCATTTACTTGGCCAACCCAGGCCTATGAAGTAGATCCTATAAATATTCTTATTTTAGAATCTAGACCTGTGTTAGTTGAAACCAAACTCTTAATTTTGGGGGGTTCTTTTCTTTTAGGACATGATGACACCTATAAATCTGGGAGAAAAAACTATTTATTTAGTTTCCTTCTTCGAAGGCTTGCAACGCATTATTTTATTCACTGAAGATCCAAAGGTGTTTAAAGCGACCTATGAAAGTGAGAAAGCTGAGTTAGCAGAGCAAGAGATTGTGTTGGCATTGCAAGATGTTGGGATATCTCTCGTCAACAATTACACAAAGCAAGAAGTCGCCTATATAGGCATTACAAGGTTAGACACAATTCAATCAGTTCTTAATCAGATGATGATTGTTACAAAGGTAAAATGATTTTAGCCTTGTTTGTTGACTGTTCATCAATACAAGTTCAGTTGAGTTTTTTCCTTTTCCCTAAAACTGTAAAAAATAACCAGATTTACAGATCCTTGGTGCTTTTAATCTTGTGCTCCAAAAGTTATATCTATTTAACTCAGAAGAAATATTGAACATATCATAAAATATCTTTTACCATTATGGTGCAGGTAGAATATAGATGTTCCATAAGTAGTTGTTGGCAGATTAAAGACAGTCACTGTCTAATTTTACCTTAGCATCTTAAGATCTAATGTAGTTAGATTGTTAGCCATAGGAGACATCTAATGTAAATGTTCCACCTTGTGAGATATCATCAGTAAAGCTCTTTATCTCTCCATTATGCCCTTATTTTTCCTATTCATAAATACTTAAAATTTCTATATCTAGTATATGCTGTAAATATGGAGAGATGGTATGTGTTTGGCCTAATGTAGAGGACATTTCTTCTAATATGCATATAATTAGAATAATATAGTTTTAACCTTTTACTGAAACTCATAAATGCATATGAAAGGTATATAAATTAAATTTCTATGTAAATTAAAGGTTGCTGACCTCTTATTGAGGGACATAAATGCCATTTCAAAAGAAATGTTAAAACTTTTATTAGAAAGTATTTATTGTGGACTGGGAAGGTGGCTCAGTGGTAGAGCGCTTGCCTTGCATGCATAAGGCCCAAGGTTCAATTCCTCAGTACCACATAAGCAGAAAAAAAAAGCTGGAAGTGGATCTGTGGCTCAAGTGGTAGAGCGCTAGCCTTGAGCTGAAGAGCTGAGGGACAGCACCCAGGCCCAGAGTTCAGGCCCACGACTAGACCCCCCAAAAAAACAAAATAAGTATTTATTGTAACCCCCAAATTTAAGTTATTTTAGTTAATGGGTCTCCTGGATGACAGTGGCACACACTGTAAAGCTCAGATCCTCTGGAGGTCAAAGCAAGAGGTTCAGAGTTTGAGGTCAGCTGGGCAAAGGTAGAAAGACCATATCAAAAATAAGAAAATTAAAAACAAGAGCTTGAGGCATAGCTCAAGAGATAGAGTAGTTGTCTGGCATTCTTGAGGCCCTAGATTAATTCTCTAGTACTGTGCGGATTTTAAGGCTCTTAAAACTATTGTCTGTTATTTTCTATACTAAATGCTGTAAATGCAAAATGAGTCACATGTGGCCTCTGCCTTGCTTTTCCAGTGGGAGTGGCTAGGCAGTTGTGTTTGAATTAGAGCTTTCTGCCTGTTAGGCCAGGTGCTCTGCCACTTGAGCTGTGCCCCCAGTTCTCTCCCTCTACATTAGGCGAATGTTATTAAGAACAATCCAGGCACCATTGGCCCACTCCTGTAATCCTTGCTGCTTTGAAGTCTGAGACTAGAAGATCCAAGTTCAAAGCTAACTCTGGGCCAAAGAATTTCAAAAGAATCAGCAACATGTCATACTGAAAACACAGTTCAAGCGCTAGCCAGGACTAAGAAAACCAAATGAGAGTATAAAGCTATGATTTCAAGACCTGGTACCATCACAGATTTTTATTTAACATTTATTAACAGTAGATAAATTGGGTGATTAAACTTGTAAATAATGAGCTAATTTTAGAAGATAGACATTCTGTAGTGAAATCTGTTAGCATTGCATAATTTCCATTTATAGACTCTTCTTTTTTTTTTTTGGTTAGTCGTGGGGCTTGAATTGTGGGCCTAGGTGCTGTCCCTCAACTCTTCAACTCAAGGCTAGTGCTCTACCACTTGAGCCACAGTGCCACTTTTGGTTTTCTGAGCGGTTTATTGGAGATAAGAGTCTCAGGGACTTTCCTGCCTGGGCTGGCTTTGAACTTCAGTCCTCAGATCTCAGCCTCTTGAGTAGTGAGAATTACAGACGTGAGCCACCGGTGCATAGCTGCCTTTAGCTTTTTTACTCAAGGCTAACATTCTACCACTTGAGCCACATTTCCACTTCCAGATTTTTGTTGGTTATTTGGACTTTTTTGCCCAGTTTGGTTTCAAATTGTGATTCTTACATCTTAGCCTTCTGAGTTGCTAGGATTGTAAGAATAAGCCACCAGTGCCCAGCTTATAATACATTTTCTTTTTTTGGCCATAGGGCTTGAACTCTAGGCCTGGACACTATGGTGAGTGCTGTACAACTTGAGCCACAGTGCCATTTCGAGTTGTCTAGTGGTTTGTTGGAGATAAGAGTCTCATGGACTTTCCTGCCCAGGCTAGCTTTGAACCACATTCCTCAGATCTCAGCGTCCCAAGTAGCTAGTCATCATACATTCTTAACAGAATAGAAATCATATCATGTTTCGAACCTTACAGCGTTTCAATTGTTCCTTACCTCAGAATGATACTCAGACTTAAAATGTCCTACAAGGCTTTACATTATTTAACATCTTAATGCACCTAACATGCTGACCTTGATCTTCACACATTACAGATGTGCTGTTGCTATGGGGTCTTTGCTGAAGGTGGATAATTCCCTGAAATGTTCCTTCTCCCTTGTCTTCTGGGTAACTGTCAGTGTTGCTCACATGCTATCTTCTCCATGAGGCCCCTTTGACCATTGACCATACTGCAGCTCTTCTTCACACATCTCAAGATTTCAGATCCCTGTTTTCTTACCTAAACTTCCTTCTTCCAAAGGCACCATCACCTCTTGAATATTACAATTAAATGACTCATGATTGCTATTATTGTTTCTCATTCCCTAGCCAAAATGAAGACCTGCAGAGATGTTTACTGTTTCTCTAACACCTACAATACTACCTGATTAAGAACTAAATAAGTGTTAGTTGAATGGATTTATGTTTTTTAAATTTGTAGCATGCTTGCCTATTGCAAACTGAGAGTTTTAAAATGTATGCATTAGAAAAGAAAACTGAATATTATTATAAATTAGTACTGTGGTTTTTGTTTTTCCCTATAAGTTCTGATGTGGTTTGGGAGACAAAACCCAAAAAAAAATCAAGGTGGAAACCAATGAGTATAAAACACAATGAGAAATTGGAGAAAGAATTTAAGGAATATTCTGAAACCTCACCTTCAGAAGATAAGATTATTGAGTTGGAACCACATGTTTCGGTAAATTTTTTAGTACTAATACATGGATTTTTCATTTTTATCTTAGAATTGGAATCACTAGTGAGTTTTTAAAGAAAATCTAGCTTTTAATGAAACAATTTTAACATAGTTAACGCATATACTTCATGTAAAATTTTTAAAAGGGGTGGTACTATGTATTAAACTAAATTTTCTGATATGATAACTAGTTGTTAATTACTCATTCAATAGGAACCCAGAGGCTATTTTGTTGTTGTGTTGTCAATTGTGGGGGCTGAACTCTGGTCCTGGGCGCTGTCCCTCAACTCTTCAGCTCAAGGCTAGCGCCCTACCACTTGAGTGGCAGCACCACTTCGAGCTTTTTTCTTTTTGCTTATGTGGTGCTGAGGAATCGAACCCAGGGCCTCATACATGGAGGCAAGCGCTCAACCGCTGAGCCAGCTTCCCAGCAGGCTGTATATTTTATTTAAAACTTTTATTGCTTTATTTTTATTTTTAGTAAAATTTTTAATTTGCATAAAAAGGATACAGCCAAACTATGAAGATCATATAAATAGCCATAAACTTTATAGTTATGAGGTTATAAGATCTAAAAATAAACCATATATGCTATTAACCTACTGGTTTTTTTTTTTTGTTTTTGTTTTTGGTCGGTATGGGGCTTGAACTCTGGGCTTGGGTGCTGTCCCTCAGCTCTTCAGCTCAAGGCGAGTGCTCTACCACTTGAGCTACAGCACCACTTCCGGTTTTCTAGTGGTTTATTGGAGATTGGAGTCTCACGGTCTTTCCTGCCTAGGCTGGCTTTGAACCGCGATCCTCAGATCTGACTCCTGAGTAGCTAGGATTATAGGCATGAGCCACCAGCGCCCGACTTAACCTACTGTTTAAATTAGTATTTTCTTGAAAGATTTTGGTTTAAGTTTCTAACATTTACGGAGGAATTACATTCCATGTTAATTTTTTGTGGGGGTACATATTTTGCAGGTTCGTTTAACACCTAATGGTAATAACATGAAAATTCTGAACCCACATTTGATAGCTCTACGAAGGAATTATCTTCCAGCATTAAAAGTGGAGTATTGCACATCTGCACATCAGTCATCATTTAGAATTCAGATTTATAGAATACAGGTGAGTCTTTTGGAAAATACAGGCAAATATAAGAAAGCAGAGGTAGTCTCATGTCTGACGTAGTATAGTAGAGTCCAAAGAAAAAAGCAAGATGGAAGTCAATATGTGTAAAATACAGTGAAAAGTTGGAGAAGGACTTTTAAGTAAATACTGTTTACTTTGTATTTCATTGTTAGACTAGATTTTGATTCCCTCTACTTATTAAATCCTGTTTTCTAGTTAGGCTATATGATTGATACACTGTAACTGACCTGTTTTGTTTTGTTTTTATTTCTTTTTAGATCCAAAATCAGATTCATGGTGCTATTTTTCCATTTGTGTTTTATCCTATTAAACCTCCAAAGTCTGTCACCATGGATTCAGGTTTGTTTTTATTTTTAGATTAGATTACTACCGAAACAGTTCTTTTAGCTTTTTTTTTAAACAAAAAAAATAGTTAAAACATCTTCAGATTCCATTTCTGTAGGATCATTGGAATATTAAACTACTTTTTGCAAAGGGGTCAGGAAGTACTCAATTGAGTTCAACAAAACTTCATGTAAATACTAAAGAAAAAATTAATTGGAAATATATAACGTTTTAGAAGTACTAGTTTTAAAACCATAGTATATGCAAACCTCTAACTTGAAACTATTATGACCTTGGAATAAAAAATGAACTTCAAATTCAGAATTCCTATAGGAAAATAGATTCTATGTTCTCTACCATTTTCTTCTTCATTTTTCTATTGTCCTCTCTTGTCTATCCCTCTTCCCTCAGTTTTCTTTTGGCCCTCTCTGCCACTCAACTTCATTTCCTTTGCCTCTGTTTTTCATCCAAGAACCCATACTGTGGGCTCTACACTAGAGGATTCTTTTCATTATTTGCTTAGAAGCTTTTTAACCACATGCTGCAGGTCCTTTACCTAGAAATCTGCTGTACCAATCTTCAGAATGCATTTTCAGTTTCATGGATGTTTCTAATGGATACTTAATTTAAAATCATTTAGTTTTAGAAATAATTATTAGAGTGGTAGTACATTATTGAAAAGACAGCCCTGGAGTCAGAAGTAAAGATTGTAATGGACTTTGCAAATGTTATTTTAGTTGATACTCTATATTAAATTGGGCTAAAGCTTCCTGAAAGTAATCATATTTACAACCTATACAGCACCAAAGCCCTTTACAGACGTCAGCATTGTCATGAGATCTGCAGGACATTCCCAGATATCACGCATTAAGTAAGTGTCTTCAGATATTTCTCCTCTGCTCATTTAAAATTGTTGTTTATGTGAATTATTTGCACTCCTTAAAATAAATCTTATATTAAGTTGAAGATTTAAGTATGGATTATTAGATCATAAGATAAAATCTGGTAATTTATATTCTTAGAACTTAGAAGGCTATGGAATAAATATACCTTTATATTTCTTATATATTTGTTTTCTTTTTTTGAGTTAATTGTAATATGTTGTTTTAGAAACCAAGAAAAAGTTTTATTGCATATTCCTTCATTACTCATTCTAAGAAATAGTGTTACAGCAGCATCCATCTGTGTAATGCTCCTGTCTCATTCCTGTCCTCATCACTGTGATCAATAAACTCTTGTCCCTTGCCTTTTCTAATACAGTTATTGTATGTGTATCTGTAACCATTAAGATTTTATAATTACATTTTAGTACCTTTAGCTAGTAGTAGAAAGGGGTTATTCAACAAATTATAAGTACAGTGCATCATTCTTCTCCATCGCTCCCAACTCAAATCCTCCCTCCAATTTTGTTAGTTAGCATTAAGCTTTTTAGTTTTAATTTTTCTAATTTTGTAAAAATTGTTTCAAACTGTACACAAACTCTTAGAATTTACTTGTCTGAAATTTTTACTACAGTAGTTTTGTTGTGTTTCTCTGATTTACTCAAATATATAATATGCTATAATATACCACTTCATCATTTTTTTATCTAACCATTTTCCTATTTTTAGTTTGTTGGTATGATAAGCAAGGTTAATCATGTAATTCAAGTTTCTGATATTTAGCTAATACTTCTAATTTCCTTTTACGCAGTTAGTGATTTTTAAGTAGTTTTCTACTTTGTAATATAGGTACTTCAAAGTATTGATTCAAGAAATGGATCTCAGGTTAGATCTTGGCTTTGTCTATGCTTTAGCAGACCTTATGACAGAAGCTGAAGAAACAGAGATAACAGAGGTAAGATTTACAGTAGTAGCATTTGATGGGAAAACTAAAAAACACTACAAAAGTCTTATCAAACTTTATGGATAAAGTCAGGGCCAACAAATTGTTTAAATTTTCCATGTCTAACTGTTTGATGCTTACTTTACTGACTGTATGGGTTCTAGATTATTTATATGGAAAATAAAAGACCTCAAGTTGGTAGTTCATTAGTTGTGGTATCATAATTTGTCCTCAAAATACTGAGGTTTATTTTTTACTTAGGGTATTTCTCTTTAGGAAATTCTTTTTTCTGTCATGTTCAAATAAATAAAACTTTAAAAAAAGACAGGCAAATATTTTTTTGCTTTCTCAAAATTCATTGAAATACAGTTCTAAAATCCTGTATTTCGCTCATTTAAAATGTAGTAGTTTTTGATACATTCAAAAGTTGTGCAACTATCACTACCATGTAATTACAGAGTGTTTTCCTCATCCCTGAAACAAGTACCTTAAATCTGTACAGCCACTAATACACTTTCCCCCTGTGTAGATTTCTAGTATACATGGAATGGTTTCTCATTTGGTTTGAAGGCTAATGATACTAAGCATTATTTGATATGTTAGTTTGCCATTTATTTTATTTTTTTTTTTTTGGTCGTGGGGCCTGAACTCTGGGCTTGGGCGCTGTCCCTCAGCTCTTCAGCCAAAGGAGAGCGCACTACTGCTTGAGCCACAGCGCCACTTCTGGTTTTCTAGTGGTTTATTGGAGATAAGAATTTCACAGACTTTCCTGCCTGGGCTGGCTTTGAACCGTGATCCTCAGATCTCAGCGTCCTCAGTAGCTAGGATTACAGGCATGAGCCTCAGTAGCTAGGATTACAGGCGCATGGCCAGTTTGCCATTTATATATCTTGCATGTCCATTCAGATCCATGCCTGTTCATAGGTCTTATGGAATTATAAAGCCTTTTGTATTTTTTATACAAGTCTCTTATCAGATATATGGTCTTCAGTTTTTTTTCCTGTCTTATTTGTCATCTTTTCACTTTATGTAGTCTTTTGAAGCACAAATGTTTTCAAAGTCATTCTGTTCTTAAAAAAAAAATTTTTTTTTGATGATACTAGAGTTTGAACCTAGGCAGAGGCGCTACCATAAAGCCAGGTCTCTAGCCCTGATTTTTGCTGGCTGTATTTGAGATAGGGTCTTGCTTCCTGCTTTTTGTCTTGGTGAGTGCCTCCGTCATAATAACAGGTGTATGCCACTTTTGTTCCGCTCTTTGTTGAGGAGTCGGTCTCATGAGCTTTTCTGCTGAAGCTGACCTTAAACCCCAATTGGACCAGCTTCAGCCTTCCAAGTAGAAAGGAATATGGGAATGAGCCACTGGCACTTGCCTATTTTGTTGTTTTTGTTACTTATGCTTTTGTTGTGATTTCTAAGAATCCTTTTCTAAATCCAAGGTCATGAATATCCAGTTTTTGGATCTAAGCCCTGAAGTTTTAGCTCTTACAATCAGGTCTTTGATCCTAATCGTATCCTAATTTATTTTTTCATATGGTGTGGAATATGGGTCCCAACACTCTTCTGCAAGTGAATTTCCACTTGTTCTGGGACCAGTTTTTATAAAAGTTATTGCTCTTCTAGTGAATACTCTTAGCACTTCTGTGGAAAACTGGTTGACTAGACAGACATATTTTTTCCCAGTGATCTGTCTACCTTGTGCTAGAACTGTATTTCTTAATAATCATTGCTTTGTAGTAAATTTTGTAATCTGGGAGGATAAATCTTCCTCCTTTCTCATTTTCAAGATTGTTTTGGCTATACTGAGTCCTTACACTTACATGTGAATTTTAAAATCAGCTTGTGAAATTTTTTGAAGAATTCAGGTGGGTTTCTGATCAGGAATAGCATTGAATCTTTAGACCTGTACATTATTAACAGTATTCTTCCAAATCTTGAGCATGACATTTTTACCCTAATGTAGATCTTTAATTTCTTTTAATAGTATTAATAGTTTTCAGGGTATAGGTTTTATACTTCTTTTGTTAAATTTATTTTCAAGTATTTTATTCTTTTCACAGTATTATTATTGTTCGTTGCTAGGATATATAAAAATACAGTTGGTTTTTCTATGTTGACCATGTAATCTGCAATTTTACTAAGTTCATTTACTAGTTCTCAATGTTGACTTAAATATCCTTTAAGGTTTTTATGTATATTCTTTCATTTGCGTCAGTGTTTGCCATGTACATGTTTTGTTTTTGTTTTGTTTTGCCAGTCAGTCCCGATTTCTCAGGGTCTGGGCACTGTCTCTAAGTCTCTTTTGCTCAAGGCTAGCACTCTGCCACTTGAGCCACAGCACCACTTCCAGCTTTTTCTGTGTATGTGGTACGGAGGGATCGAATCCAGAGCTTCATGCATGCTGGGCAAGCACTCCACCACTAATCCACATTTCTAGCCCTGCCTTGTACACTTTATTACTGTGTTTTTAGGGACATACAGGTTCAGAGTTGTTAGATCTTCGGATGAATTAAGCTTTTTATTACTATTAAATGCCCGTCCTGCTGGGCACTGGTGGATCATGCCTGTAATCCTAGCTACTCAGGAGGCTGAGATCTGAGGATTGTGGTTCAAAGCCAGCCCCAGCAGGAAAGTCCGTGAGTCTCTTATCTCCAATAAACCACTAGAAAACCAGAAGTGGCACTGTGACTCAAGTGGTAGAGCGCTCGCCTTGAGCTGAAGAGCTGAGGGACAGCGCCCAGGCCCAGAGTTCAAGCCCCACGACCAACCAAAAAGAAAAAAAAAAGAATCTCATATAAAGAATCACATTATAAGTACATTAAAAACAATAGCAAGAAAGAGAAAACCACTTGTGTCCCTGTCTTGAGTTTCATTTTGCTTAACATCATCTTATATGGTCATATCTACATAATTTTTTACCTTTTCTGCTTGTTCTAGAAATGTACTAGTTATTGCAAATAAGGAAAACCAAGATACACTTACTTTTCTATTGCATTTTTTTAGTATTCTTGCAACCCAACATTACATTATTTTATCAGCTCTACTTCTAACATAGCTGTACTATTCACATGGGTTTTTTTTGTGGGGTGGGGTGGAGGAAGTGTTATTCCCAAATACAGTGAATTGTATGTTTTATGTTTGTGTAACAGTCTATCTTGTAGAAAATTCCATGTGCTCTTCAGAAACATATAATTCTGCTGTTGTTAGGTTAGATATCTGTTATGTCTATTTGGTTTTTAAATCAGTTATAAGAAGAACCTTTCTCACTTACTTGCAACCTGAGAAACTTACATTGATGTTTTGTAATAGTATATGTATGCTAGTAAAAAGTTACCAGATTTTGTTTGAGAATGTATTGTCACCTTCATTTTGAGAAGTAGTTATGATGTGGTATAGGATTCTTGGTTGATAATTTTTTTATTTAGCACAGTGAGTGTCTCCCACTTTCTTTCCCTTTTATTTCTCCCAAAAAGTCAGCCTTATTCTTATTGCACTTGTATTTAATAAGTCATTTTTCTTTCTGCTTTCAGTATTTTTCTCCTTATATCTATATAACTTTCAGTATTTTTAATAAGATGTTGAATTTCCTGTTAAAGCCCTTGGAAGTTAGTTTATTGAGCTCTGTGGATATGTTACTGTTTTTCAATAAACTTAGAAAATTAAGTATTTTTTTCCTCTTCTAGTAATTTAAATATTATCTAAACACAATATATTTAGTGTACTCCCACATTTCTCTGTGATTCAGTGTTCATTTTTTTCCTCTGTGATTTGATTGCATGTTCTCTATATATATGTCTTCAAGTTCTTGGACCATTTCTTAAACCATTGAACTTAGGTCTGTGAATTTTTGGAAGAGAAGTACTAATGAGTATCACAACTACTAGCCACTTCTTGGGAAATTATTTTCAGTTTCTTTCACCTTTTATAATAGTTGTATTATTGTCTTCTCTAGATTGGATTAAGGAAGTTACCAGAATGCTATAAGTAATTATACACAATTCAGCTACATTCTCTCTCTCTCTCTCTCTCTCACACACACACACACGCATGCATGCACATACATAGGTTAAGAATATCATAGAGGGGTAAACTCAGAAGTGGCACTGTGGCTCAAAGTGGTAGAGCATTAGTCTTGAGTGAAAAAGCTCAGGCACAGAATCCAGAACCTGGGTTCAAGGCCCATGACCAACACAAAAAAAAACACTATTGTAAAGGAACTTGTTTAAAGTATACTGTAAGCATCTATGGAATTATCATAATAAACCTCTCTTATATTACTATGTATACTAACTGGTTTTTTTTAAAGTATTTGATAAAACAGATTAGTGGGCCTTTTGAAGTAAGATTTATAGTCACATGAAGAAAAAATTGATGCCATTTAATGGAAACTTCTCAGTTTGTGAATGGCAGGAAAAGTGTTCTTAATGGTAAAATGGTTAATTTCTCTTCCGAAGCAGTAACTTCCAATGATGAGCAATATTTACTCTTGCTATGACAGGAGGTTTTTTTGCAGTGTGTGAGCTACTGTCATGCAGACATATCCTTTCAAGTTCCAATATTTTATGTTTCTTTCATAGGTTGATCTTTTTCACAAAGATATAGAGGGTTTTAAAGAAGAATATGAAACTGTCTCAATGGTAGATAAATCACAAGTCAGCCTCTATGAATATTTTCATATATCTCCTATAAAGGTAGGGAAAATATTTTATTGTCTCTTACAGTAACAAATTGATTTTATCTTTTAAATTATGTTTTATAATGGCATAGAAACATCTATAATTTTACTATTACAAATACTAAATAACAAAGGAATGGTCTTTAAATTTTTTGCTTGAAATAATTTTTTAGCATGTAGAAATTACAGTGAAGTGGTTGGGAAGGTGGCTCAGTGATAGAGTGCTTGCCTTGCATGCATGAGGCCCTGGGTTCGATTCCTCAGCACCACATAAGCAAAAAGAAAAAAGACAGAAGTGGCGCTGTGGCTCAAGTGGTAGAGCGCTAGCCTTGAGCTGAAGAGCTGAGGGACAGCGCCCAGGCCCAGCGTTCAGGCCCCATGACCGGACCGCCCCCCCCCCCCCAAAAAAAAAAAAAGAAATTACAGTGAAGAACCATGTGGATACATGTTTTTTTTTTTCATATCTTTATTGTCCTTTAACTTACTGCAGAATGAAGTTCTTTTGCTATCCTTCAAAAATGGTAGGCCCATTACAGACCTTGGGTTATTACAAACCTAGGTTTTTTTCCTCCTTTTTTTTTAATATATTTTTTATTGTAAAGATACTGTACCAAGGAGTTACAGTTACATGAGAAAGATAATCCATATGTGTTTTTATGTTTATATTTTGACCTAACATTTTACCTTAATTTTCTGGAAAGCTATAACAGTTTTCAATTTTTCATGTATCGTGTTTATACATGATTAGCTTTTCATTAATTTCTAAAATGAACTTGATTTAAGAGTTAATGGATGGAATTTAAGACTTTACCACAATTTCTATAAGTTACTTATAGAATGCTTGAAGAAAATTATTATATACCACATATACAAGATATGTGTGCAATATACACAAAAGTGCTTTTTAACTGGCTTCATCATACAACATCAAGTGATTAGAATACTTTTGGAGATATGTACTTATTTTCAATAGCTTTAACTTGTAGGTTTTCAATTTTATACTAGCAAATACATAAAAATTAATATTTTACTAAGTTTACCAACAAAGTAAGATTGAAGCCAGATTTGATGTATACTTAGTGACATCCTGTTCAAGGACTGAACTTATTATAAGTTGTTAAATTTTAAACAGAACTATATTGATTTTTTAATTTAACTTTTCGATTACTGATCTTTGGCATAATTGAGTTAACTTAGAAATCTTTATGGGGTGGTGAACCTAAAATGAAACTGATTTTTAACTTGAAATTGTCAGTATGAAGAAATTTAAACTATTTTATCTTTCTTTAGTTGCATTTAAGCGTTTCACTGAGTTCGGGTAGAGATGAAGCTAAAGATTCAGAACAACGTGAAGGACTAATTCCAGTTCATTCTTTAAATCTTTTGCTGAAGAGTATTGGTGCCACCCTTACAGATGTTCAGGATGTTGTTTTCAAGTATGTTTAATATGCAGATAGGTAAACAGATGAGCCTGCCTCTATCAAAGATAACCACAGAAAAATGGCTGGTGTATGGCTAATTGGTAAAGTGTCTGACATAGCGACTGTGAGGCCCGCCAGTGGGGTAGACAGACAAATAATAAGGAAAGATCACTTTAGTTAGCATGTCTGAGTATTAGTAACAGTAATGACTCAATCTTGATAAGATTAGGTAACATTCAAATATAATAATAAAGATTTGATAACACCAGCTGAGTGGAATTTCTAATCTTGTTCTCCTCATCAGCAACAGGAAGCGTGGGGCTTCCCAAATTAGCACATCAAGTGTATGCTGTGAAAAGATTTCAAAGTTAGATGACTTTAATTCCTTAGCTTTGGACAGGACCTGCAGAAATGGAACCCTAGCCATTACCTCATTATATTACCCATTTTCTATGTGGCCCATGATAGGAGAGTTAAGAAATAGTTCTAGTGGTCAGTAATTGGGGTCCTATGCATCTCTGAATCTCCTTAAGTATGTCTAAACATTGGTGATTTTTCAGAAGAAAAATTCCACAGATTTCATTAGATTCTTAGAACATTATTGACTAGAGTATGTAGTTATGTGGAAAAATGTACTTAGGTGTAGAGAAAAAAATTAAGAAAATAAAACCATTCAATATTAAACCCCTCAATATTAAAATCATCCTCTTTCCATTCTTCCTTTTATTCATATACACCTGTATATATATGCGTGTGTTTGTATGTAAGATAAATGTATAATACACACATAACTTTTTTTTCCCAGGCTTGCCTTTTTTGAACTCAACTATCAGTTTCATACAACATCTGAACTACAATCTGAAGTAGTAAGACACTATTCAAAGCAGGTTTGTCTACGATTATCTTACAAAGAGGCAATGATATGTGAAACTGATAGTGAAGCCTTCATGTACAGTGTATATATACGATGTATAGTTATCAAGGAAATAAGTAACTATTTTCAATTTTTTACATGGCTTTGTTTTCTCTAAGACTTGGAAACATACTTGAGCTCAACCATCATTTCTGCTTTTTACCTTTGTATTTTTCAGCCATTTGTCCGGTTTGGGTTTGGGGTGTTTTTGTTGGTTTTGGGGTTTGTTTGTTTTTTTCTGGATCAATGTAGATTAGAAATCTTAAAAATCTTAGCTAAGTAAATTCATACCACTTACTTTAAAACACAAGTTCAAAGAAAACTATTAGTAACTGATGGATATGACATTTTTAATATAAAGTTATCAAATCATCCAGATATATTATTTTAAATGACTTACCTCATTTCTAGAAAGTTTCCTGTATCTCCTGAGATAGAATCAAGATTTCTGGTGGGGAATCCCACTTTGGCCTAGGCATCCTTTGTCTCCATCTATGAAAGGGTAGTAGTAATAACAGCTCTCACATACAATGGTGTAATCATACTTTAAAATATTCTAAACCAGACACTGGTGGCTCATACCTGTAATCCTAGCTACTCAGGAGGCTGAGATCTGAGGATCATGGTTCAGAGCCAGCCTGGGCAGGAAAGTCCATGAGACTCTCTTATCTCCAATAAGCCACTAGAAAACCGGAAGTGGCGCTATGGCCCAAGAGGTAGAGTGCTAGCCTTGAGCTGAAGAGCTGAGGGACAGCTCCCAGGCCCAGAGTTCAAACCCCAGAACCAACAACAAAATTCTAGGGCCGTGTGCCAGTGGCTCACACCTGTAATCCTAGCTAATTCAGGAGGCTGAGATCTGAGGATCATGTTTCAAAACCAGCCTGAGCAGAAAAGTCCCCATGAAACTCTTACCTCCACTTAACCACTCAAAAACTGGAAGTGGAGCTGTGGCTCAAAGTGGTAGAGTGTTAGCCTTGAGCAAAAAGAGCTCACGGACAGCACTTAGGCCCTGAGTTCAAGCCCCTCGACTACCACCACCACCAACAAAAGAATAAGGTAGGGTTTTATATAGCATGATGTTGTATTATATCTCTGACACTCCATTGCTTTTTCAAAGTAAGAATGATGATGAATGGACAATATGGATTACATGTTGAAATTGGTAGTAGGATGTTAACTTTAGAAAACTTGAGATGTGTGTGTGTGTATGTGTGTGTGTGTGTGTGTGTGTGAATAATAGTATAGTCATCTAATTGGATTATTGTTCATGTTTCATTTTTAGGCCATTAAGCAGATGTATGTACTCATTCTTGGACTTGATGTTTTGGGAAATCCCTTTGGCTTAATTAGAGAATTTTCAGAAGGTGTAGAAGCATTTTTTTATGAACCTTATCAGGTAAAATACTTGCATTACAGCATATATCAAACTAATACTTTTGAGAAGTCGTTCCTGTTGTTAACATGAGCTAGAACTGTAAATAGGTTTTGAGAGAGGCACACAAAATGATACACTAATTTGTAGCAAATGATGGTAAGAAGAGGGTAAGTGTGGCAGGACATTTTTGCTTTTTTCCTTAAATTGAAATGTCTGATTTTGTTAAGGTATTCTGGAATTTAAGTTTTCCTTTGGAATATAAGTGTTATTACACTTGAGACTATAATAAAAGGAAGATCACTATGTATGGGTACTTTACTTTGCACAGAAGTGTGGAACTTAAAAATAGCCATGCAAGCTCACATTGTGCAAAGTGATCTTAATGACCAATAGGAAAATTACGGATATTCTACATCTCTTAAAACTTTTCAACAAAACTTCAGAATTCTGGGGGGGCGGTGGTGTGTGTGTGTTTGTGTGTGTGTGTGTGTGTTTGCTTGCCAGATGTGAGGCTTGAATTTAGGGCCTGGACACTGTCCTTGAGCTTTTTTGCTCAAGGCTAGCACTCTACCTTGAGCCATAGTACCACTTCCAGCTTTTTATGTATGTGGTACTGAGGAATCGAACCCAGAGCTTTATGCATGCTAGGCAAGCACTCTACCACTGAGCCACCTTCCCAGCCCTGTTTTATTTTTTTTAACTTATCAAGAATAAATTCAGCAGAGCTGGATGCTTATGCCTGTAATCCTAATTACTCTGGAGGCTAAGTTCCATAGGATTGTGATTGAAAGCCAGCCTCATCAGAGATTTGCAAGACTGCATCTCCAAAATAACCAGCAAAAAAAAGAGCTGAAGGCAAGGCTCAAGTAGTAGAGCATGTTCATGGCCTAGAGCAAACCAGAGAACTATTAAAATAATAATAACAATAGTAGTAATAATAATAGAAAGTCTTAAAATGTCCTTATTTTCTTCTCATTATATAATTTAAAGAAGCATCTTTTTTTAAGTTTGGGACTACTTCCCAGCATTTTATCTTAGACACTTTTGAGTATTGTGAAATTATCCCTGAGAGTTCCTTTTAATGTGAGAATTTTAACTGGCATCACATCCTCTAGAAGATCTTTATTCTTTTCATTATTCCCTCTCATTATATCAATAACCCCAACTTTCAAGATAAACATAAGTAAGAGCTGTGGCTCAAAATGGTAAAGCACTAGCTTTGAACAAAAGAGTTCAGGGACAGTGCTTAGGCCCTGAGTTCAAGCCCTGCCTCTGATGAGAAAAAAAAAAGAAAAAAAGATAAATGTGAACTTTTTTTTTTTTGTGACTTAGGGGGCCATCCAGGGACCTGAGGAGTTTGTGGAGGGAATGGCACTAGGATTTAAGGCGCTAGTTGGTGGAGCTGTTGGTAAGAAGCAGAATGCCAAGTTTTATTATAATTAAATGAGTGACACATTTTATTTGCTTTTACTAAAGATAGTATCATTTTTTCCAGGTGGATTAGCTGGTGCTGCCTCCAAAATCACTAGTGCTATGGCTAAAGGGGTAGCAGCTATGACAATGGATGAAGACTACCAGCAGAAGAGAAGAGAAGCCATGAATAAACAACCAGCTGGTCTTAGAGAAGGCATCACTCGTGGAGGCAAAGGCTTAGTTTCTGTAAGCAGTTGTACAAGACTGTGAACATTTTAGGGGATAGCTTTTAAACCCACGTTCTATGAATAAGGAAAGAGATACAGACCTCTCTCATTGTAAGAGCAATGATGGTGGCATAAATGTTACTTGGGACATACGTTTTTCATACATAGTATGTAGGACAGAACATCTCTACATATGTTTTTCATACATAGTATGTAGGACAGAACATCTCTACATTTTTTAATCTAAACTTGGTTCTTCTAAGCTTCCTATGAAAGTATTATAATTTTCAATTGTGCTTTCCCTACAGGGTTTTGTAAGTGGCATTACAGGAATTGTTACAAAACCAATTAAAGGTAAGTATTACACTAGTTCCTTTGATTTATATTACACAAGTGGATTCTGTTTTCATTCTTGATCTAATAAGCTGAAATTTTATCATATTTTTTTTCTTTGTAGGAGCTCAGAAAGAAGGAGCAGCTGGTTTCTTTAAAGGGGTTGGAAAAGGTTTAGTTGGAGCAGTGGCCAGACCAACTGGAGGCATCATAGACATGGCTAGCAGTACCTTTCAGGGAATCAAAAGGTGTGTGTTCTCAGATGTGCAATGTGGGATGTTTATGCCATGAGCAGTGAACTATGTCTGCTGCTTGGCTTTAGGCACTTAGTATGAACACTGGAATATGGCGTGTGATGCACATGATTTCCTCATTCACTTTAATTCTTTTTAAGTTGTTGCTCTTCTGTCCTTTCAACTTTATAGAGTTCTCCCTTATTTGTCATTCATTCCCAGCAACTGTTCCAGGTATTGATTGGGAAGTTAAGCAAGCTTTTCACTAATCTTTATTTGGAATGCATTACTGCAGTACTCTTTGTCAGTTATAAAATTAGTAAATGACATTCTGTATCCTCTTTTGAGAAATAAAGAATGTCATTTTATATTCCTTGGTTCAAACTCAGATGATCTTTCATCCTATCTTCTTAAAAAGAGGTCATCTTCATTCCCTCTCTCAATTGTGTTTGTTTTTGTGATAATTTAGAATTGACATAAGAGAATATGTCTCCTCTATCTATAACTTTAGTTTCACAAATATGATGTGTTTGCTCATAGTTATGAGAAGCTCAAACATCTGTGAAACATTAAATATACAGAGAGATTTCTACACATATCTTTTGGAATTAATTAACTAAAATCTTATAAGTCTGTACCCAGCTACATTTCTTATACTTTGACATTTTTCCAAAGTATAATCAAGACTAAGAGTTATTTAGGACATTGAACGAAAGAATTGGGCTATAAACATCAAAAGTGGAAATATAAATTAGTGCATAATCTCATTGAGCTATATGAAAGCAATACTGGAACCAATTTAGGTAAGAATATAAATGCAGGAAAAGAAATGATAGTTTTGAAGGATTTTAATGTTATATCATTTGTGAAGCATATGTACTTAATATTAGAAGAAGTAGACTTTTAACACAAAGTTATTAGCCAATAATAAAATTAACCAACTATAATAAATCTGTTCCAATTTTTAATCACATGTGATTCTTAACATTAATAGATTTCATAAGGTAAACTATATAATTATAACAATGGCTAGGAAAGAAATCCTTCTTAAAATTCATTGTCCTTCTGAAATTTTCATAAACAATAATAACAAATGAACTGTTAACAAACTAGAGTAGAAATAACTTCCTTGGCTTGATAAAGAATATCTTTTTCTTTTTTTAGTATTCTAGTACTTAGGGCTTTGTGTTCATGTTTGGCATTTTCCACACAAGGCTGGTCCTTTGCTACTTGAGCCACACCTTCATTTCTGATTTTGCTAATTAATTAAAGATGAGTCTGTCAGATTTGTCTGCCCAAGCTAGATCCTCAGATCTTTGCCTCCTGAGTAGCTAGGACTACAAGGGTCAGACACTGGCTCCCAACAAGATGTCACTTTTCAAAAGAGTTACTGGTTGGTATCTTTGCTTCATGGAGAACTCAAGCTTTCCCTGTGTAGTGAGAAGTGAAATGCAAATGTCTACATTTCCTTCTTTTTATCTTGAACAGGAAGAACATTTATATATATGCATATATATATAAAGAACATCTATATATATCTGGAAGAAGTATAGACTAGGAAAAGAAAAGAAATTGTAATATTAGAATGAGAAATAACATGGCAACATCATTATTTCCTAGTACTCTATTATGTAAAGAACATCCAAGAGCCTCTTAATAAATTTCTTTATACGTCTTCATTTTTTTAGGGAATATACATTATGTTCTAAAAACAAAAATTGACACATGATGTGGTTTTCACATTTTATCTAGCAGACGGTTGTAGCTTCATTTTTAGTGTTTTAACAAGCTTTTGTATAACTTAAAAATCAAGTTATATTTTCTTCTCTAGAGCTACAGAAACTTTTGAAGTGGAGAGTTTACGACCTCCTCGGTTCTTTAATGAAGATGGCGTTATTAGACCTTACAGGTTGAGGGATGGTACTGGAAATCAAATGCTACAGGTAAGTGAAGAAAGATCCTGTAAATTGTAGCTAACTCAGTTTCTTTACACCTGTATAATGTTTGAAATACATATTAGATTAGGCTTTTATATATCTGTGTATTTCCATTTATAAGTTTCTTTTATTTACTTAGGTTTTAAAGTACGTTTATTTACTATAAGACTTTTTTTTTCTTTTTTACAGGCATCAAAAAGTTTGATATGAAAACAGTTAATGCATGACTTTGCAAGTAAAAGCCAACAGTAGATTTTAGTCTTTAAATTTTACAAACCATGTACAGCCATTTCAGTATTCATAAAGGAAAGATTTTGTATTGATAACCTTTTAATAGGAATTTTAATCTGATCTTTTTATCAACTTTCTTGGTTCTGCACTGGATTTGCTAGATTTGTTGAAAACCAATGTGTCTTTTGTATCCTCATAATTGATGGTACATATTTAGTTAGACAATTTTATTTGGATACTTCCTTCAAACCACTACTAGCTTTATCTACAATTAGGCACAAAGATAAAAAGAAAACAAAACTCAGGAGCATGGCCAGTACAGATTATTCATGGGTTCTTACTTATGTCTTTGAAGATGCTCAAATTAGTCTGTATAAAATCTTGGGAAAGTGAAGCCCCAGTGACCTAATGGATAAGGCACTGGCCTCCTAAAATCTTGGGAAATTTAATACATATTTCACATACAAACCATGATCTTTTAATGAGAAAGATTAGGCTTTGAAACAATAGGCAGTTTGAAGTTTGAAAGTAGAATATTTTATCTGTTCAGACAAGTTTCTCACTTAATGAATTAGACTTTTAATCTTCATTATGGGATAATGGAGTAATAATGTACTAGCCTATACCAATGTAAAGTTGTTTCTGTGGTTTAAATGTGGAATTCTCAAACCATTTGTTTGAAACAAGGGTCATTGTGTTGTACTGATATGGAAATACTCGGAAAAAAAAAGTGTCAGTAAATCAAACTTCTCTTACTTGTAATAACCAGGGTAAAGATTTAAAACTTAAATGCCTAAATGCCTTATTTGTTGTATACAGAGAATATAATATTGCATAAAATATACTTTTATAGCTTCCTCTGAGCCTTCTAATTTATTAAAATGTAACCATAATTTACAGTGTTTAGTAAAGTGGTTTTATACTGTGATTTTAAAATGCTTTTAGAACATCAAAAATGCTTTTAGATTGGGATAGAACTGGCAGTTTGTTGAGGTTGTATCTAAAGGATATGCCCTGTAGTCTCTAGGATGACAGCATAGTTTACCATTCTTTGAAACAGAAAAGTTGCAAAACTCAGGTGCGGCAACATTTCTATCCAGTATTGCCTTTCCTTGTTAAAGCATAATTAACATGTTAGTAACATTTTACTACACCCAAAGTTGAAGATTTCCAAATGCTTTTTGAGCAATTTTTAATGAACTTAGGAAGGAAAAAAAGTGAGAACAATTTAGAAGTATACTACCTTATTTGAAAACACACATCTATAACATTTTCAAAATTTATTATTGATCATTTGATTTCAATGGCAAGTATAGTTACTTTGACACCTTTATAAATTGTCTTTGAAGCTCTATGCTCTGGGATCTAAAGAGATTACTTTTTGATTGTGTATATTTAAAGGTGAATGTATTTTTAGTAATCCAGGCTTAGCTAAAAAGAGTTATTTCGATGACTAAAAACCTCATAATCTTTGTTACCCATTGTTTACTTTTAAAAATGATACAGGATTAGCTTGAATACTTGTAGGAATTTATCACATTCCTCAGCATGTTTGCAGTTAACCTTACTACAAGTGGGAGAACTGGGTTGTTTGGTGGTATTGTTGCTTTTCTACCTCCATTAACAAGTACGTTAAAATACATGAATACTGGTACTATGGAAAATAATTACACATGTAACCTTCATTTAAAATCTCATCTACCTCAGTTTCATGTAATAATTAATGATTTCATCTAGGTTTAAATGATGGTGTCTTAGAGAAAAGGCCTTGTACTTAACAAATGTTTCTTTTCATTTTCTGGTGTTAGGTGTTCAATAAGTTAGATACTGCTTTCCAATGTTTCCCTTTTCATTTTCTAAAGAATAGTAAAATATAGTCTTTCTGGTATAACTTTATCTAGAAGTCATCATATTATAACAATAGTAATAGTAGTTCTAGTAATCAATTTAAGTGGCTTACTAGAGAAAAATGTATTGTCATTAAACACTGTATTGAGATCATAAAAGCATTTTATCATATTGAGTATATATAAACCAGTAGACATTAGTCTTAGTCTGTTAAGTTGTGAAATATATCCATATTACAGCCTGAGTCAGCTAGAAATTGCTTTGAGATTATTATAATTTCTTGAACATTTCATACTTTTACATGTTATCCAAGCAGTTTTCCATACTTAACTAATCTTTATGCTTCTTTTTTCCTTTACCATGCTTACAGAAAATTCAGGTCTACAGGGAATGGATTATGACTCACAGTAGCAGTAGTAGTGATGATGATGATGATGATGATGATGTTGTTGTTGATGATTAGTCAGATCTAAACTTAAAAATCATACGTTCTTTATCATTTACTAGAATGCTTTGTATGACTGCTATCATAATGTCCATATGTCCATTTTAGGAAGTAAACAATTTTCCTTTTAAAATGTTATGAACATCATGATAAAGCAAAATAATTGCATTATTGAGGCACAGAAAAAAATGTATTTTGCATCCAAACTAAGGCATACTATATATTATAGATTGCTTTTATATATTTCATAGTTTCATATTACAGTTTGACTTTAAGATTTAAAGTTAGGCTAAGTATAATTTTTAGTGTTTACTAGTTTCATTTTAAATTATCTCATTTGCTAATAAAATGCCTTTTATTAGGATTGTTCCCTGTAAATTTTCTGGGCCATAATGTAACACCATTGTATAAAGTGGGAGCAGTGGATATTAATAGTCACTCAATGTTTCAGATTTATTTTGCACTTTGAAGGTATTTTGTCAAATTTCTTTTAAAAATAAACTTATGTGACTTAAAGTGGTGTGAATTTATTATTCAATTCATATAAGTTGAGCTATTAGTATTAAAAATTCTGATTTGTCATTACAGATTGGATGGTAAAATAGTTCTTAGTCTGAGAACTTAAGGAAAGGCATCTCTTATTTATTTGGTTCATTTTATAGTATAAATATGTGTGTATATATTATATAGTGGATAGTTTGTATATGTGTATATATTACATATAATGTATAGTGTGTGTGTGTGTATTATATAATGTATAGTGTGTATATGTAATATAAAGATAAAATATAGAGTGCCTGTGTGTGTGTGTGTGTGTGCATACATGTGCAGACCTGGAGCTTGAACTCAGAAGGCTGGGTGCTATTCTTGAGCTTTTCTATTCAAGCTTAGTACTCTACCACATGAGCCACAGCTCCATTTTTCTTCTTTTTTGGTGATCAGTTGGAGATATGAGTCTCATAGATTTTTCTGCCTGGGCTGATTTTGAACTGTGATTCTCAGATCTCAAGCCTCCTAAATAGTTTGAATTATAAATGTGAGCTACCAGAGCCTGGCTATAGTACACTTATAAAAACAATAAACAAAAAGTTGGCTCTTAAAGGCATTAGATTAACTAGTTAATTTACATGCTCATACTATATCCCTATTGTAAGATGTTACAAATTAATTTCAAGATAGTAGGAAAATTTATATAATCATTTTGTGTATTTTCTAATTGACCAAGAGAAATGTTATGTGTATCTGTGGGAAATTCGTAAGTCTGTTCTATGTTTTTTTGTAGTGAAGGGTTTTATTTTGTTCCTTTTAATTTCACTGGGTGTAGTGCAACACACCTACTGTCACAGCCTTTGGTAAGCTTGGGCAAGAGAAAATGGAGGTCAGGGACTTGGACCAAGTTGGGAGTTTGGGGCTAGCCAGTGCCATAGTGAGACCCTGTCTGGAAAAGCCAAAAAAAATTTCCCCCAACATATATAACCTATTGTGTCCTATATCCCAAGTATAATAGATGTGCTAAGAACAAATAGCAACAAAATCTAAAATGTGAAGGATTACTAGTAGTTATAGTCTTTAAGCCCTATGCTTTTGGGTCAACAAAAGAATATTTCCTTTGACTTATGGTAAGCACTTTACTTAAATTGAATGAGTTTATATAAAGTAGAAGATAATTGCTTATTGATTAACTTTTGGTTTGAGTCAATCCACAATTTCTCAGTTTTTTTAGGCTTATCAAATTTTTATTAATCTTCATCTCTATGTTCTTGGAGAATGACTTCTTCTAGATTTTAATATTTTGAACTTAAAATGAAAGTAAAAAAGAGTAAACAGTTCTGAAATTTCTCCCTAGAATTCATTCAAATTGAAATGAAATAAAAGGCTGGGCTTTCATGATGTTGAAATCTGAGGATCTCTGTTTCCAAGTCAGCAGGGGCAGACAAATCTGAGAGATAAAAATTTATCTTCAGTTAATCAGACAAAAAAGCCAGAAATGGAGATATGGCTCAAGTAAAATGACAGCCTTGAGTGAAAAAACAAAGAGAGAGCTGGAAGCCCAGCACTCAGTACCAGCACCAACTAAAAAAGTCCAGGGCATGTGTAGGAGGAGTAACAAATATACAGATGTCAAAGAACTTGGTTTAATCACAATAGATAATAGTACTCTTTTGAGAATGTGACGATCCAATTAAAATAGTCACTAATGATAGCAGAAACTCAACTTCTGTTTGTTATGCCCAAAACTTTCTCACTTTGAGGCAAAATCACAGAAACTGCTGCTTCTACTAAAAGAAAGAACACAGACTATTATTATTTATTGTAGATGCCTCAAGAAGGAAGAGCCTAGAAATATCTTTCTTTGCTCCGTACATTTCAATGTTACTAGACCTTTGTTCAAAAAGAAAAGACGAACTTTTGGCTTGCAAGACATTTACTGTTTTCCTGTTAGTGTGTTTTTTATTTCTGTGATACTGGTTTCATATAAATGATCTTTTGTTTCTTAAGAATTTAACTGGAAAAGGTTCAACTTATTTCATCAGTGAGTTGCCATTTTAATGAAAGGAAATAGGATTGCATTTATTTAAAATTTCAACCGTAACAAAATTTAAGACAATATTATAGTAACTAGTAAACTTTACTGTTGTGATTTAGGCTTTCCTTATTCTGTAATTTTTAGTCCCTGTAAGTAACAATTGGGTGTTTTTCTACTGCATCTTCAGGCCTCAGCTTAAAAAAAAAAAAAGATGTCCTTGCATTAATTATTTTAAAGATGTAAATATTAATATATTGAATTTAAATGTTAGATATTTAAATTTTTATGTTAAATATTAACGTTTCAAGAGGCTTAAATGTTAAGTGCCCACACATTGTTAATTTAGATCAAGTAATGATTATGATGGATATGTAAAAAGTACATCATTCTTGTTCATTCTTCTGTCTTCACTCATTAGAGATAAATGAAAATTAATTAAAAGTACATAAAATATTCAACTATTAATTTTAGTGGATGAATAAGTACAAAATATTGAAAGTCATGAATCAAGGGACAAATACATGATTTTAAATCACT
This sequence comes from Dipodomys spectabilis, assembly GCF_019054845.1. Taxonomy (NCBI): domain Eukaryota; kingdom Metazoa; phylum Chordata; class Mammalia; order Rodentia; family Heteromyidae; genus Dipodomys; species Dipodomys spectabilis. The sequence continues at coordinate 1,759,113 of NW_024871012.1, forward strand.
ATTAATTATAATAATTTATAGTTTTAATAGTTTAATAGATAAGGATTTATGGCTTTGTTTTTGTATGGACATTTCATACCCATGGTTGCGTTAGTAGAAAAATTTATTTAGCAGTTATTCCATATTTCCCCCAAATATCAACTTTAAAACATTATGTAAAACTTTCATTGTCTAAGCAATGAAAAGATAAAAAATTTCTAATAAATTGAATTATATCCTCAGGATCTTAGAGATCCTCAAATATGAAAGCATTCAAAATCTTACAAGTATTATTTGTGTTTAAAAAAAAATCAGAAGCTGGGTGCTGGTGGTTCACACCTATAATCCTAGCTACTCAGGAGGCTGAGATCTGAGGATCACCTGCCCCAGCAGGAAAGTCTGAGCCTCTTTTATTTCCCAATTAACCACCCCAAGAAAGCCAGAAGTAGATCTGTGGCTCCAACTGGGTAAAGTGCTAGTCTTGAGCAAAAACAGCTCAGGGATAGTGCACAGGCCCTGAGTTCAAGCCCCAGGATTGGCACAAAAAAAGATAATAATCAGTGATTTTGCTGAATATATGTTTTTGGTGTATTCATGCATTTCTGAATTAACAATTTGAGACCCATGCAGAGAAAAATCCTAAATCTCTCGTGAATCGTTTCACTGTCAATCTTAGGTCTACACTTGTATTTTACAGATGATGTGAAATTTTTCAAAAATTACATTATTTAAGTAATCTATGCACACTAAAGTAAGAAAACTACAGAGAAGAAAAAGATTTTGTGGCAGGCACAGTGGTTCACAGCTAGAATCCTAGCTATTTGGAGGCCGGTTTGAGGCCAGAAAGGCAAAAAGTTCTCCAGGCTCCAACAAAAGCTGATGATGCTGGCTAGCAAAGGCTAAAAGGTTTTGAGATGCCATCTCAACAAACAAAAGCTAAGCACGGAAGCATAGGATTGTGGTCCAAACCATTCTGAGCCAATCTGAGACCCTATTGAAAAACTTTGTACAGCAACAATGGCTGGAGGTATGGCTCAAGTAGTAGAGTGCCTGCCTGGTATGCACAGGTCTTGAGTTCAAATCCCAGTACTGCCAAAAATTGACTTTTGTCTCTATTTATGGTATATTTCTTCTTTAAAATTTTTATTAAGTTATCTAAGTAAATGAATTGCCATTTTATATTACTCTCTTTATAATTTTTTATAAATAGAATTATTAGCTTCTAAATATTAAAAAAATCCCACTTACAGAATAATCCTTAATGTGAGAAGCCTAGTTTTTTTTTTATCTCTGAAGCGCATAAATATAAACACAACCTTTTCATTTTTTTCTTGAGGATATAATAGCTGCTTCTTTTCCATTGATTAGTTCTTTTGAATATTTCCTTTTGAAAAACACTTTCTTCCCCTTAAAAATTAATCTTCCCTTAAAATGGGAGTGTGTGTGTTTAATCTTGTGTTCATTGTGTTTGAATAGTGAGCACTGAGGTGTCCCATAGGAGTACATTTTGTGACATTTCAGGTATTTTTGAAGTTCATCTGTGTTGTCTTTGAATCTTTTGCAAAGGTATCAATGGTCATTAGGTAAGTTGTTGGGAGAGGGAGGCTGCTTTTGTTTGTTGTGTATTTCTTTCTTTCAGAGATTACAGACGTTTATAACTAGCTTCAAACACTGCCTTAATAGCAGTTGGAAGATAACTGCTGTCAGCCCTTCGTGGTCTTTCCTTTTACTTCAGGAAGAGAATTAACAGCTAATCTGGAAGAAAGGGCTTATAAAATAGCAATCAGATCATCAGAGTAGTGCTGGATACTCTCCTCCTGACCTCGTCTGAAATTTTGAGTAAGTGGACAAGTAAAAGGAGATAAAGGCTCACTGGATTTCACTCTTCATTTTGTAACTGTTCGTCTTCAGAAGGATACTTCTGAATGAGATGAGAAAACAGAAGAGAGCCAAATTTTCTTATCTACCCAAGTTAAAGCTATTAGCTAGCATCTCAGAAAAAGTCGATCTCATAGCAAAGATTACTATCCTGCTTTGGGAGCAGATCACATATTCTACTTAGTAGTTGAACACAACCTTTTAAAAAGTGTGTCTCATCATTTTCAAGGGCCCAGTCTTTTGAACATTTGAAAGTAATAGTCTCCATGAAATTTATTGTGGACTAATGGCACCTCTCATACATCCAACCTTTTGAAGAAGACTTTTGGAATCCTGTCTTCTACTGGAGATAATGGTTCCACTCAGAGGAAGTTCATGTTTTTATCTGGTGTGAATTCCCCTTTTTAAAGGAAATTAATAACTTGAATGAGAGTAATTTGATTTCTAAATTTCTTAAAATTTTGTCATGATAAAATTTGAACTTGTAAGCATATTAATGGCAAAAATATTTTGAAGTTCAGAACATTTTAACATTAAAAGAAGTTCTCAGATGTTAAGCTCAGTATGATTCCATTTGAATTTTATTTTTTTTCAAATTAAGGATATATTAGCAGGAGTAAGTTCTATAGTAAAAGTTTATGAAAGACCCTCTACCTTCCTTAAGTAAGCTAAGAGTGCTAAATTCTGACTCCTGACTATTAATTTGTAGTTTTTCTACTGATTGATTGGAGCTCTGCCTTATAATTCCCCTCCCCCTAGTTTCTTTAGAGACACACAAAGATTTTCAGGATAAGGTGAGTATAGTAAAGCCATTCATAAATGTTTGTATGTCTGTGTTGTGTGCATGCTATATGTGTTCTTGTTGTTAGATAACTTTTAAGTTATTGAAGGGTTCTGTGTGTGTGTGCGTGTGTGTGAAAGAGAGAAAGAGTGAGTGAGAGAGAGAGAGAGGAGGTTGGTTTCTTATGTTGTGAGGTGAGGATTGAATCTAGGGCTTTAGCACATGCTAAGCAAACAGTTTACAGCTGAGCTACATCCCCAGCCCTGGGAAAAGGCTTTTTTGTTGATGGGGTTTTGTTTGTTTCTTTGTTTGTTTTTGTTGGTTTTTGGTAAATTGAGTGTCATATGAAAAATACACTCAATTGAAATAATTTATTTTCATACAGAATTAGATTGTAGTCTCATTCATCACAAAACAATTTGTTATTTGAAAGGAAGTACCATGTCATTGTGACTTTGGTCACTTAGGAATCTGTAGAATTGAAATATTAAGGTCCTAATCACGTCTTGTGATAATACTCATGAACTGTAATAGTTTTCAGTGAAAATTTTACCATTATAAGTAACCTATTGTGAAACATTGTGGAGAAATATGCATTCAGCTATTTTTATGGCACTTCAGGGAGTTGTTTTAGTTTGAGGTCTCCTGATGATGCAGCACTGAAATACGACTATAAGAAGCTGGACTCTCTCAGGAAGTTAACTTTTATGGAATAAGTTGCCAGGCCACTTTGCATTTTAATATTTCCAGAAGGAATCGAATAGCATTAATTGTGTGTATAATTAGATTTTTGGTGGCATGATTTGAGAGCATAGTGCATATCAAATATGAAAAATCTTGGGGTTGGAGTGATGGCTCAAATGGTAGAGTGCCTGCCTAGCAAGCATTAAAGGCCCTGAGTTTAAACCTCGTAACCATCAAAAGAAGAAAGTTCGAATTCCACAAATTCACTGTACAATTCACTCTTACATTCCTAGGACTTCTCAGGCCTACTTCAAGATATTAGGAGCACAGCCTTGAAGAGAATAGTGAAGGTTTCTGGTATGTAGTGAGCTTTATTGTTCAGGTGACAAGGATAAACACATGATGTGTTCAAGGCCAATTTTGTAATGCTATATCCTCATGTCTCATTTTCCTGTCTGTTGCTTAGCTAGTATATGCACAGATTTAAGGAATCATAGAAATTAAAAAGACACATGACTTCTCTCTAAAGAAAGAATGATGCCTAGTTACTTTATAAAATGTCAAGCATTGCATGAGATACGATAAAGCTTATATATTTGAACCCACATTCCAATCCATTTTAGAGATGCATCTACTGTAACATATATGCAATTGTTCCTCAGTACCACTTGGTTTCAGGAACCCCAAGGACCCCTAAATCTCATATGCTTAAGTGCCTTGCAAAAAAAATCACATAGTGCTTATATGAAACCTAAGCATCTCCTTCTGAATACTTTAATCACCTCTCAGTTGCTTATAAAATCTAATAATGCATAAGTGCTGGGAAAATAGTTATATTGTACTTTTGTCTGTACCTATTCAATACAGATGTACTATTTATAAAATATTTTGCCCCTCAGATGCTCAAGCCACATATATGTGAGTTCTACTCTGCTCTTTTTCATAATAAAAAAATTGTTATTTGAGAATCAGTATCCTCTTTGTCAGGGCTTGGATTCTTTTTGAGCCAAGTAGACTAGAATTCAATTCTATCTAGTTTGTATGCTTTTTTAAAACTAATTTGACAGTCTTTTATTGGGTCTAACAATTCTAGACTGTAAAATGGAGAGAACATTTTAATGCTACTTGGTATTGTTTCTAAGACTAAGATGAGGTAATGTGTATAATTACTAATATAATGCCTAATAAGAACTCTATTGTATTTTATTATTCCAGATGAGTACCAGTTTATGCTAGTGCTTGGCCACCATTATGTATACTGTATATTCCTCATTTGTTTCCTCTTTGCCAAGATAAAAACATCATTAAATCTCATCCTTTTTGTTTCCTTTCAAGGTTAGTAGAATAGTTTCAATACATGATAGTTTCTGCACACTGAACAGTAAAATCACAAATTTTCAGTAATTTGGACTACTCTTAATTTTACAATATTATCAAGTATACCTGGTGTGGACCAATGAATAATGATCAGCTTGAGATTCTAAAGGAACTGCCTCAGTGAGACTTTTGGAACTCTGCATAAACATCATTCCTGCTGCCCTAATTCTAGGCTTTCTAGAATGTATTGGATAGTTTAACTGATAGTCTGACATTTTCAGTGTGCATAGCTATTGAATGAGTATAAATCTCTTCTTTCTCCAGGCAGTCTTGGTTACACCAGTGGATAATGGTTCACATGCCTTAAGATATAATTTCTCTCCCTTAAATTGATTTCAAAGTGTTATGCTGAGTTTTCCTTTTGAGCTAACACCATAATCTATACCTACACTTTGGCTGGCAGGCAAGAAAGTGAAGAGGAAGGAGACAGTGATATAAGGGATTAACTACAGGGTAGTAATTCCTCTTCACATCTGATAACTCTGAGTCTGGGATTTGGATTTTTTTAAACCAACTTGCTAAATATGGCTTCTTCGCTCTTGTTTACATTTATTCTAGTGTTTTCAATATTCTGGTATAGATTATCATTGGTGTTTTAGATCATTGATTTCTACTAGATTTGATCATCAGACTTAATTGAATCTCTTCCTTCCCTCCTCCCCCCTTCACCCCCCCCCCCCCCCCCGCCCCTGACACTCAAGTCTTAGGTTTCAAGTGAATTAGCAAAACACTTTGTTATACCTAAATGCTAAATCAAGTAACTCTAAGGAAGTTATGCTTTTTTTCCCCCTCTCTCCGCAAGGTCTTGCTTTGTAGCCCAGATTGGCCTCAAACTCTCGATCCTCCTGCCTCTACCTCTGGAGTGCTAAGATCCAGGTGTGCACCACCACACCTGGCTCACTTCCATTTTATTTTTTTCATTTTATTTTTATTTATTTTTTATTTTTCATTTTATTTTACTTTTTTATTTTTTTGTTGGGCTGGAACCTCAGGACCTGAGTGCTGTCCGAGCTCTTTTGCGCAAGGCTAGCACTTTACTACTTTGAGCCACAGCTCCACTTCCAGTTTTCTGGTGGTTAATTAGAGACAAGAATCTCATGGACTTTCCTGCCCAGGCTGGCTTTGAACTGCAACCCTCAGATCTCAGCTTTCTACGTACCTAGGATTGTAGGCATGAGCCATCAGCACCCACTTTCATTTTAACTACATGTGTTGCTATATCAACAAATTCATTTCTACTTCTATGAGAGATTACAAGTCAAATATTGACAAGCTAGAATTGTTTTTTGCTAAACTATATGTTCTCAACCATTATCAATTTTCTTAAACATATTTCTTAAATGCTCAGCCCTTTGATTTTTGGAATTTGATGCTCTATATTAGTCATACTAGTATCAATCTGCGTTTTGCTTTGCTCTTTCAGTACTTTGCTAGTGTATCACATTTGGATAATTTGAGTGTTCAAAATGTTGTCTTAATTACTACAGTTTCTGGCTCACAATATTTTTTTTTGTAAAGAATTAGGACTTATCTGACAGGAAATGTGGATTTTAGAAGAAAGTAACCCTGACACCACTGTCCAGATTCTACTTTGTCTTTCTAGCTGTATCCTTGGTTTGGCTTACATTATACATATGTTTTGTTTTGTTTTTAACTCAAACAGGACTCTTACCAGTAACCACTCATTTTAAATGTTACTTACAGATTCTCATAGTCATGTCAGAATGAATAGTTTCTATTGTGTCTGTTTTTTTTAGAAATTTCTAAACTGTGATTGGTAATTCTCATCTACTTTTAACAAATAAGGCAAAAACTGTTTTTCCTTTTAACACTAATGCATATCCTAACAGCCTGACTACAGTCTTCATGAAATGACTGAATATATTAATTCCTGCCCTTGATATTTCTAATTTTATTTTAAATGGTAGTACAAATCATTTTAATAGAAACATTCACAAGTCTGTTTGAGATGGAGAAATACAGGATATTGGCACTAAATTGTTTGGACAGTATTAATCTAGAAAATTTCAGCTAACTTGATCTGATTTAAAAACCAGCCTCAGAAACTACCTTCTTTGGATTGTCAAATATTTTTGATATACAGAGGAGGAAATGTGACTTTCACTATAAAAGAAATCCTCAGGTAATAGTGAAAAGCACTAGAATTAAAAGCACAAAAACTAGTGTTCTGAGCCTAGTTTCCCAGCTCACCTCAAATCACTTAGCTGTAATCTTACCTAATTACGTACAATTATTGTCAACATTTAAATGGATTTGTTGATTATGTACCTGGTTCTTTGTTTCTTCGTGTAAAATGCAAGAAATTGGTGTGAATGAATGACATTCCTTTTAGGTCTAAAATTCTAAGACATGATGTTTTGAAAAGTGTAAATTTTCATGTCTAGTAGGTTTACACTCAAGTAATTAGGCAAGACATTGTGACCACAGTGTGACATCTGTTTACAATGTGATGGAGGATGAAAATAGCTGATAAGCTGTTATTCTTGCATGTTTCTGTGAATTCAGTTTCAGAGTTTTGGATTCTGCTTATAATTCTGTTCTTTCTTACATGTTTTTAATGAAAACGGCAGTACAACTTTTCTCTGCATTAATTATCTTTGATGTTTATTCATATATACCATTCTAATAACAAAGGATGTAATTAGTTGCATTTCAAAGCACCCTGCTGGGGCTTGAACTCTGGGCCGGGCGCTGTCCCTGCGCTCTTCAGGCTCAAGACGAGCTCTCTACCGCTTGAGCCACAGCACCACTTCTGGTTTTCTAGTGGTTTATTGGAGATAAGAGTCTCACGGACTTTCCTGCTGTCCTGCCGGGGCTGGCTTTGAACCTCTATCCTCAGATCTCAGCCTCCTGAGTAGCTAAGATTACAGTTGTGAGGCACTGGCACCCAGCTCTTTTTTTTTTTTTTTTTTAAGGGGGAGTTGTTTTTTTTTAAATCTTTTATTTATACCAGGTACTATTGTGACTTTTGAAATTGTTTAATTACTAATAGACTCAGCTTAGGTTTTATGTGATTTGGATCTGAAAATAAAGAGTAATGAAAGGTAGGCTCATCTACAATGCCCAAACACTGATATAAAAGCTTATTTGGAGTTGAACCATGATTCATGATTACTTAAAGGGTATAATTATCCATGGCGTATATAGACTCTTCAATAGAAGTAAAAAATGATAGAAGTAATAATGTTCTTGAGAAAGTCGCATTTGTATTTTTCATTTCAAAACTTGGTCATAAAAAGAGAGCATTCTTTACAACATAGTTTATTTTCACATACCAGAAAAACAAACTGTTAAAAGTATAGAATGTAAAGTTGAAATGAAAAATTCATTCCTGTCTCCACCATTACCCTTCACAAATCCAGAGATACTAAACATTAACAGATTGGGGTGCATGTTTTGGCGGTAACTTGTATATGTATATACATACATATATGCTGTTTGTGCTTTTTTTCCCCTCATGTATTCTGTTCAGTACTATAATTCCTTGTACCTTCACTTGTACCTTTTTCTGTCTCCATACACAAGAGTTCATTTTTCCTTATTACTTCGTCATGTCTTATTCTATGGCTGCACCATATATATTTGGCATTTCCTAACTAATGAGCATTTAAGACTTTTTTGCTAGCTGCTGTGAAGAGTCTGGTCTTGGTGTTTTGGCACATTGTTGTTTACATTCAGTCTTGCCAGTGGAATTGCTGACTCAGAGTATGTTTCATTGTCCTGCATTTTCTTGATTTTGAGTTAAGTTGAATATTTTCTCATATTTATTGGTCACATCTTGGGTTTTTTGCTATACTACCTGTTGATATTTGTATTTGTATTTTGTCATTTGCATTTTCTTACATTCTTTATGAAATACCTATCTCTGTATCAATAAATTAAGTTTATCCTTTGGTTTTTGTGGTATTTTACTCTTTTTTGTAATTCACTATTGCTGTCCAGTAGTGTTTGTTTTGTACTGATGGGTTTTTTTTATTAGACTTTATGGACTTTGCCTTTTATTTTTGCCTTTTCCACTCCAAGATTACAAAAATGTTGCTGTTGCTAGCACTTGAAATAGTCATTTTGTCTATGTAAAATTGACTTGGCAGCATTGATTTAGTGTAGAATGAAGGATCCTGCTTCAGTCTTTGAGTTGCCTCAAATCATTGGTTGAGTAATGCATGCTTTTACCCTCTATCATGAAAGGCTGTTTTGGTGTCACAGATTCCTATATTCAAATGTGTACATGTTGGCCAGTTTACATTATGTAAATATTTTCCATTGATAGGTCAGTATAAACTTTTGCCAGCACCAAACGATTTTCACTATTATAACTTTATAAATTGTATTAATATCCTTTAATGAATTTATTTTCATTTTCCTAATTGCTGAATGTTATCAGATACTTTACTAACTTTTTCCATTCACTTCTTTTCCTGTCCTCTATCCTGTAGCCAACAAAATCACCATTTTTGAATCCCTTAGAGAATGTTTATATCCAAGAATAATACATGGATTTTCATTTTCAAAACTTTCACTCCCCTCAGTAGAGTATTACAACTCTTGCCAAATCCAAACTCAGCACTTCTGAGACCAAGACGGAGGATCGTGGTCCAGCCTGGGCTACATACAGAATGAGACCCTAACTCAGAGAACGAGTCAAATGCGGGTTACAGCTCATACCTAACTTCTGCAGATCCTTTGTATATAACATACATACAAATACGTATCATGTGATTAGCACATACATATGCTAATCTTTTTACTACCCTTTTAGAAAGGATTTTTTCTTTCCATCTCCAAATAATGACTTTTATGTAATCGGTGATAGATGGACTGTCATCTGCAAATAGCTTTGACCCTCCTCTAGTATTTGATGCTTTCTTCAGCTTATATCTCCTTAATTTGATCTGTTCCACCTAATTTTTCAAATTTATCTGCGTATCTTTTATGAATTTCCTCCCACTGACGTTATGGCACCTTTTCACTTTTATATTAGTGTTTATTTCCTACTTGTTAGATATTATAAATAGTAACTATTTCTTCCTCATTATTTTATACTCTTTAAACTTAGAAAGTTCCTCCTGCCTAGTAGTCCGCATGTGTCATCCTGCTGATTTAATTTTTGTTTACTTTTGTTTCTAAAAAAATGAAAACCAGTTAGCCTCTCAACAAGATGACTGTAAAGTCACATTGTAGCTTTCATCTAAGCTAAATAATTTGTCTTTTATAGTTGGCTTCCTGGTTCTTCATTAGTTTCTTAAACTTTCTGTCCTCTTTTGGAATTCATTCAAAACCTCTAACATTTGCCTAAATTGTTAATGTGCTCTTTTTTGAGGGATTTTTGTCACAATTACAAGCCTTATCTTAAAAAAAAAATATATATATATATCTTAAATATATATATATATATATAAATATACAGCAGGCTAGACATATATATATATGTATGTATGTCTAGCCTGCTGTATATTTTAAGTAGCTAGGATGCCTCCATCCTCAGAGCAAATGATAGTGAACACAATTTAAAATAACCATTGTCTATTTAAGATTATGCTTAGGTCTTTACAAGCAAATTATTGTTGGCAGCCAAGAACATGTCTGTCTACATCAGTAGTCTTGCACATAAAATTTGTAACGTAGGCCCAGCAGGCCTTGGGGTCCCTTATGTGCCCCCAACTCGGAGCCTCTCACTGGCTCCAAAGGCAGTCTATTGCTGAGACATGCTTGCAGCCCTTTTTGCACTGTTATCTTTGAGATCAGGCTTTCTCTTCCTGCCTGCGTGTGTGACTGTTCCACAGTCCATCAGTTTTAAGCGTCATCATAACCGGGAGGGAGTCTCACAGACTGCCTACAGACTTCCAGGAGTGCCCTGTAACCACAGCCCCAATCTCAGACTCGCACGTCATTTAAGATAAGACCTGTGTGCTACCATGCCCAGCTATGAGTTGAGAAAGGGACCTTGGAAAACATTTCTACGCAAGCTGGTCTTGAACAGTAACCCTCCCACTAGGACTACAGGCGTGAGCCGTTGGTACCCAGCTTATTGCTTATGTTTTTATGAGTTCTAAAGTTGACAAAGCATATTTTTAAATAGGACATTTTCAGGGAAGAGGCAGAATAGGAACTCATACTAACTAGTAACTGCTCACCTTATATCTCCATCTTAGTGCTGTTGATGCCCTTTGTAATTCAGCACTGATCTCTTGCTCCCCAAGTAAACACACCTGCCTGTAACTGCACTCTACTTGCAGTTGATACTCAAGCATTCTGCCTCGAGGAGGTGACACAACACACAGCCCACATTCCTCCCTTATGCCAGGTTTGGAGTATATAGAAATACATGTTTATATGGTTTTGAAATTATGTGATGTAAAGAAAATGACCATACTAGTTAAATACCATATTGGATCAAATTCAAAACTTGTAAGATAATATCTTTAATAAGTCTAGCATGTAAAAATTGTCATTACTGCAGCTATGCAGTAGATACGTTTAAAAAGGGAACAATGAGAATAAAGTGAATATTTGTTTTCTGGAGATACATATATATATATTTACTGTGTAAGTAAATGATGTTTCCCCACTGAGAAATGCATTTTAGAAAATCAAAAGGCATTATGTAATGTGATCAATTTTCTCTCGTCCTTTTTTTTCCCCAGGTGATGGAAAATGGAAGATTTGCAAAATACAGATACTTCACCCATGTCATGATCAATAAGTCAGATATGTTCATGATAACTAGACGGTAACTTCCTTTCTCTCTCTAAGTAGCAGCCATTCAAGCATGGTTAGCTTTTTGATACTGTCATAGTGGTTGCTTTTATAAGGCTGGTATTGCAAGCCTTCATATAAATTCTAGCTTTGTGTATGCTTACAGACAAACGTAGCCATGTCCAAACATAATTACTAATCAGATGTTTTAATAATTATTTCAACCATGTCAGTGGGTCCAGTATGTGAGTATTCTCAGCTACAAGGACATCTTCAGATAGACCTGAAGACACTAGAAAGATAATAGCAAAAATATATGGTGGCCCAGCCTCTGGACCTGGCTAGACTGGAGCACCGCTAGATTTCTTACAACCCAGGACTGGTGAAGGGATGAGGAACAGAAGAAAGGGGACAGCCTGCTTGGCTGGCATCAACAGAAGGCAGCTGTTTCTTTTTATTCAGGCCCTATCTCAAAATCTGTTTCAAATAAAACTCAAGGACTTTTACGTTTGATTTTTTTACAATTTTTTTTTGGGGGGGGTCTGGTCGTGGGGCCTGAACTCTGGGCCTGGACGCTGTCCCCCAGCTCTTCAGCTCAAGGCTAGCGCTCTACCACTTGAGCCACCTTCCCAGCCCCAATTTTTTCTATTTTTCAAGAATGTTAGTGCTATAAATTTCCCATAAATATGCAGTTGCATCCCACAAATTTTATGTTTGTCCTTATTTTGAAAATAATTTTGTATTTTTATATTCTTTTGATTACTTTAGAACGGTCTTAGTTTCAAGTCTTTGGAATTTCAAGTCTTTATTTCTATTCTGATTGAGAATGTGTCCTATGGTTTCAGTTCTTTTAAACCCACTGTGTGTGTGTGCATTTGTGTATACTGAGAATGGAACCCAGGGTCTTGTGCATGCAAGGCAAGTGCTGTATCACTGAGCCACATCCCCAAAATCACCCTAAATTCATTAAGGGATTTTTATATTATATTTTCATTATCTTCAAGCAGTTACCATTCAACAAATCAGTTTATGTGTCTTGATCAGTGTCACCCCCTTTCATCATTTTCTCTCATTGCTCCCAGCCCCTCCCCTCAATTTTCCTTTCCCTAGGATATGCATTTACTATTATAACTTCATTATCCCTCCTCTTCCTCTCTGTTAAAGTTTTTTTTTAAGTGTTTTAGAAAATAGTTTATGTTCGAGTGCACTTGCAAACTGTAATTGGATCTAAGTTCATAAGTTGTTAAAGTGGATTCTTTCTTCCCCCAGCGGTGTGTTGTTTGTGACAAAGGGAACATTTGGGCAACTTACATGTGAGTGGCAGTATAGTTTTGATGAATTTACCAAAGAGCCGTTCATCGTTCATGAGAGACGACTGCGCATTGAAGCAAAGGTACATTGAAGAATAATTTCAAATGAAAGAGTTAACACATTGAAATAGTCCTTTTTTACTTTGGTCACACTTACAGAAGTGTGACTTTGTTTTCCTTTATACCTGCTGTCTTACTCAGGCTTAATGGAGAAACAGCTAAGCCAAAGGGGAAAGTGTTACTATCTGATATTATATTCACAGTAGTATTCCTGGATCCTTAGTTTATATTGAGTAACCAACCTTACCTTCACCAGGTACAAAATAATGGCTACTGCTAAGGGCCTCTATCTAACCTGTATGGTTTCTATCTAACCTGTATGGTTTCCTGGTTTTTCTACTTTTTCCCTTTGCAGTGATAACGGTTCCTATTTCCTTGATTTGTTTCCTTTCTACCTTTTTATGAGACCCTTTCTACCTTTTTATGAGACCCTTTTTTATCAGAAATCATCTTTTTTGTTTTTACCGAAGAAACTGACTTCTTCTGGAGTCTATATTTGTGTACATAGCTAAATTACTTACAAGAATGATAGTCATGTCTGTACCTGCTTCTTGGTTTTATTCATAGTTATCTAGACACAATACTCGTCCCCACTTCTTGTTCCTCAGATAATGAATATCTGCCTTACAAAATAACAGACAAAATACCAAATAGGTGTAGAGGGAAATCATAGGATCTACATCCTGCCCCAATTTGTTGATTCTACTCAATACATCCACTCACATGTACACACATTATTATGCACATGCTACACGTATGCACACACAGTTGTATATCATTTTTAGTTGGATTTGATCAAGATTCTATAGCAGTATATCAGCTGTATGAGAAATTATTTGGAAAGAAAAAACGATGACTCCTCCCAGTCTTACCTCCTTCCCATTCTCTGTATAACCTTTTATAATCTTAGCAATTGAAATTTCACTATAAGCCTTTTAAAGTGAGTTTGAATATGTTCAAAAATAGCCCTTTTTCCATTTCTTTTACTCTTTCTTGGTTTTCTCTTAGGTTTTTTAAGATGTATGATTTCTGTTGGGTAGATGCCTTAAGTATAAACTTAAAGTTATATGGCTTTTTTTTTATTTCTACAACTAGACTTCCTTTGTGATGAAACGACTCATTCTGTTTACAGGAACGGGTGAAATCTGTATTCCATGCCAAAGAATTTGGAAAAATAATTAACTTCAAGACCCCAGAGGATGCTCGGGTAAATACAATGACTCTCTTAATTTAAACCCAGGTAGGAGACTTACTTCAAAGCGATGTTAAGGGAACTTTTTTTTTAAGCAGGTAAGTTTTGTTGGTTATTTTAGTTTTGTTTTAACAACTGACAGTTTTTAGTGTGTAACTAGATAGTATTTCCTCTGATTTTTAGTAGATCCAGCACTCCTTTGTGCTTTTGAAGTTTAATTGTTTGTTTTTGTTTTTGTTTTTTTTTGCTTTGCTTTTTGAGACATGGTCTTACTATTATATTCCAGGTAGGCTTGGAACTCATCCCCCAGCATCAACCTGCTGAATGGTGATATTATAGGCATGTACCACCAGCTTGCTTTCTTTAAAACCTTATTGTAATACTTTAATTTTTTTCCATAGTCAACAAAGGAAATTATTTTGGTCTAGTGTTAGCCTACCAGTTCCAGCAAAGCAAGTATAGCCCCTCTATTGTTGATTTCTCTACTGAATGACTGTAGTTACTTTACAAAACAAAAACCAGAAAACCATTATCACAGTGTGACACAGGACAAATAGTGCCAAACTCATCATCAGAAAATTTGGTTTCGTTAGGCACCCACCCATACTCCTTGAACCTGTAATGCTAGCTATTCAGCAGAGGGGCTGAGACCTGATGGATGGTTAGTTCAAAGCCAGACTGGACAGAAAAGCTGTAAGACTCCATGGCCAGTTTCAACTAGTAGAGCACTAGCCGTGAACAAAGGGCTGAGTGATCAAACCTCCCTGAGTTCAAGCCACAGTACTGGCACATGCATGTACACACACACACAGACAGAAAATCTGGCCTTTGGAAACTGGCCTGTTCCTTGGGGGAAGGAGGGAGAAACTTGAGGGAAATCAGTTAACCTGTTTTCTCAAAATGGAAATGGTGTGAAATGAAGGACATGTGGCTGTTCTTCAAGGGTTATGGTAGTTACAAGAGTACACAGCAAGAAAATGAAGACCACAAACCATTTATCTGACCTCATTGATCATAACTGGGACAACTATTTGTGACACTGCATTGGATGTTTTTAAAATTTTATTGTCAAGGTGATGTACAGAGGGGTTACAGTTGCATAAGGTAATGAGTATATTTCTTGTTAAACATTGTCACCTCCTCCCCCTCCCCTACCACCAGGTTGTAAAGTTCATTTCCAACCTATTGTCTTATGAGTGCTGATGTTGCATGGGTTCACGATTTGTCCTTTGCTTCACTGTTATGATGTTCCCCTTCCCTTCACCAAATCAGATAAACGTATATACAAGGCACAGGGTGCCAAAATCAAATACAGTGACACAGGAGACAAACCAAAGTGGGAATAATGAAAGAAAAAAGAAATAACAGCAACAAAGAAAAACCTCTTGTTTCCATACCTTGGAGTTCATTTCAATGAGCATCATCTTATATGGTCATGTGTACATTGAGCTATTGTGATCCTCTGCTAGGACAATCCTAGACTACTTACAAATGAGGGAAACCATGGAGCCTGTGTTTCTTTGGGTCTGGCATACTTCATTTAATGATTTTTCCCAAGTCTTTCTGTTTCCCTACAAATGGGGCGATGTCATTTTTTCTGATGGAAGCATAGAACTCCATTGTGTATATATACCACATTTTCTTGATCCATTCATCTACTGAAGGGTATCTTGGTTGATTCCATATCTTAAGTATTGAAAATAATTCTGTAATGAACATGGTGTGCTGATAGCTTTAGTATGGCCTTGTTTGTGGTCATTTGGGTAAATGCCCAAGACTGGGATTGCTGGGTCATAGGGGAGCTCTGTGTTTGGTTTTTTGAGGAGTCACCACACTGCTTTCCAGAGTGGTTGAACAAGTTTACACTCCCACCAACAGTGGAGCAGCATTCTCTTTTGTCCACATCCCTGCCAGCATCTTTTGTTACTAGATTTCCTATGGCCATTCTAACTGGGATGAGGTGGAATATCAGTGTTGTTTTGATTGCATTTCTTTTGTTGCCAGAGGTGTTGAGCGTTTCTCCATGTGTCTATTGGCCATTCTTACTTCCTCTTCAGAGAAATCTCTCTGTAAGTCTTTAGCCCACTTGTTAATGAGGCGGTTGTTTCTTTGAGGATTTGTTGGGGGATTCAATTTTTTTAGCTCTTTAAGTATATTTATTTTTTTTTTTTTTTGTCGGTCGTGGGGCCTGAACTCTGGGCCTGGGCGCTGTCCCTCAGCTCTTCAGCTCAAGGCGAGCGCTCTACCACTTGAGCTACAGCGCTACTTCAGGTTTTCTGGTGGTTTATTGGAGATAGGAGTCTCACGGTCTCTCCTGCCCGGGCTGGCTTTGAACCGGGATCCTCAGATCTCAGCCTCCTGAGTAGCTAGGATGACAGGCATGAGCCACCAGCGCCCGGCTCTTTAAGTATATTTTAGATATGAGACCCTTGTCTGTTGTATGGCTAGTGAAGATCTTCCAATCTGTGAGCTTTCCATTGATCTTGCTATGTCCTTTGCCATGCAGAAGTTCTGCAGTTTCATGCAATCCCATTTGTCCACCCTTTCTTTGGTTTCTGCATTGGACTTTCTGTATTGGGAAATTAGAATAAGAACACCTCCTTTGTGGTGTCCTAGTTTGACAGGATAAATCATGATAACCTGCATTACTTTTTAGACTACCTTCTTTCTTGTTGCTGAAGAACATTAATACCTATTTCTGCCTCTGATAAATTTCTGTCATCCTTGTCATCATGTGACTTCATCCTAGACTGTGTAATTCCACTGCTCTGACCAGTAACTCAGAGAAAGTTACTGAGCTTGCTTTTCTACTTATTCAAGACTATTCTGACTAGGTTCTTAGATTAAAGAAGCACAAGCATCTTTGCTAAATCTTTTCTTCTCTGTGGAAGCAATATTTTGTTTCTAAACTGATGAATAAAACATTTTTACCTATTCAAGGGGTACTATGCAATGTTTAAATTGGGTGAAAGATTTGTTTCATTTTTTTCTTTGTGGTGAAAACTAACACAATTGTGTCATCTAGCTTTTTTAAATGTACAGCACATTTTTGGTGTGTACAGTCACTACTGTGCAGTAGCCTTCTTATTCCTATCTAACTTAGTGCCATGGATCCACCATTCCCCTGCCCCCCTCTGCACTTCCCAGCATCTGGTACTTACCATGCAGGTCGCAATTGCTGTCAACATTTTTATAGCCTACATTTGAGCAAGATCAAATGGTACCTGCCTGGCTTACTACACTTTTTAAAATCTCCAGTTTAATCCACATTGTTGGAAGCAGTAGAGTTGGGAGAGTTTTTCTGTTGTGTGCATGTGCCACATTTCTAGATCTATTCATCAATTCATGGGCACTTGGGTCTTAGCATTATTCACTATGGCCAAGAAATGAAAAGTGTTGATTTGGAGTACAGAAGTCTCTTAGAGATCTTGATTCACTGCGTTTGATACAGCTGGATCAGATGGTAGTTTCATTTTAATCTTGTGAACAATCTCTATACTATTTTCTATAATGTATATATTCCTACTAGTAGTGTACATGTAATCACTTTTTTCTGTATCATTATCAATACTTGTAATCTTGAGACTAATAGTGATAATATTTCATTTTGGTTTTGATCTGCATTTCTGTGAACATTATTTCATGAGTCACTTGGCCCTTTTTGTATTTTGAGGAATGTCTATTTTGGTGGTACTGGTTTTTGAACTTAGGGCCATGCTCTGTGCCCCTAGCCCTTCCAGCATTAGTTGCTTTTCATGCACAATCTCATGGGGGTTTTTGTTTGGGCTGTCAGGCCTGCCTGGACTGCTGTCCTCCACAGCCAGGATGCCATTATGCCCTGCTTCGTCTTCGAGATGAGGTTTTGCTAACTTTTTATAGTAGTTTGATAGTCTGTTTTTATATTTAAGTATTTACTCCATTCTGTTCTGATGGTTAAATCTAGTAATACATAGGGATGTCCAATTTCCCTAGCACTGCTTTATTAAAAAACAAAAAAGACTATCCTTTCTTAGCACATTATGAAAAACAAGATGGCTATAGATGGGTGAGTTGATCTCTAGGTTTTCCTGTATCTTTTTTTACACTACCATACTATTTTGGTTATTATAGGTATTTAGTACATTTTGAAATCAGGTGCCTTTTGCTTTTTTTTTTGCTAAAGATTACTTTGGCTGTTTGGACTCAAGGCCTTCCACTTGGTAGGCATTCTGCTATTGAAGCCACACCCCTCTGCACTTAATTTTTCCTGTAGGACCTCATACTTTTTGCTAGCCTTAGACTCAGTCTTCCAACCTATTCTTCCCCATATCTGAGGGTTATGAGATTAAAGTATCACCTTACCTTGCTTAGGAGATTTGTTTCTTCCATGATTCTTTGACTGTTCCAAAACAGCTTGTTTAATTTCCAAGGTTTTTTTCCTCTTTACTGAGGTAGTAGGAAGACCCCCTACTCAGGCAGGCAAGCCCACTGCAACAAAGTTGTTAACAAAGAAGCAACTTTCTTGAGATGGCTCCTCTACTGACAGGTCAGGGCTGCAGCACAGACTCGGGGGCTGATACTGCGACCCCGAGCGGCCCCCATGCTTTGGTTTTTAAAGGCAAAATTCATGAGGTCGAGTCTGGTCACGCGCAGGTGACCGATGGGATTGTACAGTCATACCAGACACAGGTGACCATTGAAGTTACAGTGTTTAAACCAGCCTATTACCTTGGTGTAAAAGGTCTACCTTTTGGTGGTTAAAAGGTAGGATTTACGGTAAACATGTGGTATCGCCAGTTGGAGCCAGATGACAACCTATTTTATGGGTCAGTCTTTTTACTCAACAATCAAGGGTGGGTTAGGTTGTTAGGGGGAGGAGGACTAGATGCATTTTTTTCATTCTGGGAGCTAGGCACATCAAGTCTAAAATCCCTAAAACAAAATCAAAGCTCAAAATGGAATCATACCAGCTTGGGCCCCATCTCAGGGTCTACTTCACAGTCTGTCTAGTTTTATGCTGCTATGGTCAAATATATACATAAAATCAGGCTTTTAAAATTTAGACTTGTTTTCTACATGGGACATGCTCTGTTACAGAATATGTTCCATGTGGTAATGAGAAAAATGTTTACCTGGGTGGAGTGTCTGTAGATGCTTGAGAGAATTATTTGGATTGGGAAAAAGGTGAACTCTGGTATTTTCTTTGTACATGGATGATTTGTTCATTGCAAAATGTAGGCTATGAAAAGCTCCAATTATTGTATTGGAGTCTATCTTTGCTTTTAGATATGTATTTATATATTTGTGTATTCCAGTGTTGGAGGCACATACCTTTAGAATTTCCTTTAGGTGAATTGACATCTTTACCATCTTCCTCCTCAGTTTTGTCCAAGTATTCCTATTCTACCTTTTAACTTCCAGTCCAGTCTAAATGTCCTCTTAGAGGTGAAATGAGGTTCTTGTACCCCAGAAATTTGGCTTGGCTTTTGGGTATTTTAACCTACTCACTCTATTTTAATTGGAGAATTTGTCCATATTCAAGGTAGCTGTTGACAAGGTCTGCATGGCCCAAGCATCCAGTCTCACCACAGCCCTGTGCTAGCTTGTGCCCTGGACGAGGCCGGAGCAGGGGTGATTGCAGTCAAACACTGCCCAGCACTAGGTTTCCCTGTGGGAGAGAGAAGATGACATGGGAAACTCTTACCTCTTTTCATTTGAAAAGCAGGCCCTTTGGTTTGTGTGACAGTATTTAGGGACATGAATAGCTCCTCAACTTGGACACTTAGTCAATTTTGAAATTATATCAAGAAGGTATCAATGCTCAGGACCGCTGCTGCGCTCTCTAGACATTTAATCACCCCTGTGCCAGCACAGTCCTTTGTGTGGATGGAATCGCTGTTGCATAAATGATCATCAGGTCAGTGTATTTTTATTCTGAAGATGAACCCAATAGTATTGTCCCTGGGCTGTCTGGCTATCAGTATCCATTTAACTGGAAAGCTGCCTTCTGGATTCCCATTGATTGTATTTTGTTGTATTTCATTTTCTCTACAACAGTGGATCCTTACAAAGCTAGAAGAAGCAAGAGAACCTTCTCCCAACGTCTGAAGAAGACGACTGTCTAAAGACCCAGCACACGTCAATAAGGTCCCATACTGTACCTTCCACCATTTGTTAGGAAGAATATTACAGGAATGGTTTCAAGCATCCTGTATTCTAAATTCTTTAAAAAAAAAAATCAGGTAAAATAGCTGTGCGATTAAAAGACGTCCGATCCATTCAGCTTTCTAAGTTGAATCATGCATCTGGTTATGATTCTTAAAAGAATTGTATTCTCTGCAGTGAGGGAGAGACTGACTGCCACTAGTCAGTCAATGGAGAGCAAAGCTGTACTTCACTCATGCTTGCTTCAGTCTTCTGAGTGTTGGGTAAATGACCTTACCTCACTATTCTCAAGAGAACTTTGGTGGTGATTTTTTTTTTTCAGAATCACAAAGTTCTTTTTAAAAGTAAATATTTTGGTATTATTTTCCTCCTTTTTTAAATTAAAAGGGGGTTGAATGTATTTTAAATGCATAGCATGATTATGGAAACAATCTCTTTCAAGCTTTAAGGCTGGAAAGAATGGATCATGTATCCAAAAAGGGGAAAAAGTCCCTCTCAGAACTTTAGCAGTTGGTATTTTTAAAGGAAAATCCCTAAAGCCTTAATTACTTTCTGCTCACTGTAACAAGAAATAAAATTTTTAGCATCTTACATTGAGTTATGCATCACAAAAGCAGGTGTATCCTCAACTATAACTCAAAACCTATCCAGTTGGCCATAGACAATTACAGAGAAAGCAAACCAGGAATTCTTAAAAGTGCAATAGCTTATTTAAATGAACAAGCTCATTAGTAAAAATCAGGTTATGGTTTTTCTTTCTCTTGGTTTTTGTCCAGGATCTTTGCACCTTAATATTAATGGAGTATTGAAAGGGGATGAATGTATATGAACAGAATAGTATAGTGTTCTTGCTATATGTAAACTGTTTTGGAATCTCAAATTCTATTTCAATGGTTGTGAAATTCTCAGGCTCATTAAACCCTTGCTTTGTTGTAAAAGCTAAAACAGCATGCCAGACTGTATTTCTTGCTATTATTTTTGTAATTAGAGGGGAAATCAATAGTAGTTCTCCCCAGAATGCTTTTTTTTGTTGAACATAAATTGATTCAAAAGTTGACAAATCCACTCACATAACTTTGTGTCCTCATAATTATGCTACATATTTTCTGTTGCTAAGTGCCTCCAATTTTGGTTACATTAGAATCAAACTTAGGCACAGAGATAACAAGAAAGCTTGTGCTCATGAAGACTGTTGCTTTCCTTGAGTCTCATTCAGTGCCATTAGTGAAATAACTCATTATGATTTCAACCCTCAGAGAACGTGTAGATCCATAATACCCTGCGTGTCCTATGGTAAAGTAAAATAGTAAGCAAAGGAATTCCTCTGGCAGTCAGTGGCTGTGTTAGTAATGTACATACAAGGGCAGTGTGCTGAACATCACCGTTCCCTCACCAATGAGGACTTCTCTAAGTCTCTTAGCATCATTCACTTGCCCATCCCCACCTCTCCAAAGATGGTTTCTTTGCATCTTATAGTATTCAGTAAGTCCTGTTCCTGCCTGGTGAAGAAGAATTACTCAGTGCCGAATTTTCTGTACCTTGGTATTTGTTGCCACTATTGATTCTTCAGGTTGTGCCAAATGCTCCTTACATCAGGGCCCTGAATTCAAAAGACAAAATAGTGAATGTGTGCCCCATCAGTGAAGCCAGCACTCACTGTCCACACTGTTTTGGTGGCTCAGCCAGCACAATTCAGAGGAAGTCTACTGGGGCTTCCGATACAGACTATAACCCAGTAGTAGACTGAGCATGGGACGAGTCGGCTCTCAGGACCACACTTCACAATGGAGTATTTTCAAAAGAAAAGAACATGTAAGAAGGTTAAATACTGTTTCCTGAAATACCAAAAGTATCTTTTTTAAGTTACAGTTTATTTTCTATTTTATTTCAATGGAACTAGAGAAAGCATAGGAAAAAAAACAGCTAAAAGTAACCCTAGCTAGGTGTATTTCCATCTCCTGATCATTAAGCATGTTACCATAGAATGAGGGATAGAAGTTTTCCTTTTGAGATGGTTGAATTTGCTCTACCTACCTTTTGGCTGCTTCTCTAGGAGACAAAAGCCCTTAAAAATGGAGAGCTGATAAAATGTTCTTTAGTCTACAATAATAATGTACCTATTTAATTAAAAATAATGGATTTCCAAGTCAAAAATTGTGTTGTAACTTGCACTTCTGATGCAGACTCTACATAGAATTTAATCTGGTTTCTTTTGCTATCTGGTTTCTTTGGTATCTCATGTAGCTCCTTTGTTCCAAAAAGGAACTCAGTCATTTAAATATGCTTCACTAGACCTTATGCTTACCTAATCAAGGTAGCATTAATTGAAAAATCTATGGTTCTTATAATCTGTAATTTCACTTTTGGCCAAACACACCCTTTTCTTTCTGCCACAATTGGTATAAAAGAATTTATTGCAGGAATACCCCCAAGAAGCAAGGCCAACCCCTTACTGCATTCTGCTCCATCACAGACCTCATGGATGTTTGATGGAAACTTTCTTCTGCTTTATTTCCTCTTTTATAAAAATATCCATCTCACTGTTTTTTTTTTTTTACTTTAGAATTATGGATTATTTTTAAAGCACTATGTATGGCATTTTTTAAAAAAAGGATAATTTTAGTAACCCAGAAAAACTTTAGATTTCATAGCTTAATAAGTTAGTATATTTTTAAATTTTGTATTTCTTTATACAAATATAAATGTGTATCATACTATAATACCTACTGCCTTGACAGTGTCTTGTCACCAAACACCATTTCTTACTGCTGATAACTTAGTAATGGATTTCTGTTAGTGAAGCCTTGTAACAAAAAAAATCCTGAGACTGAGTTACTAAATGTCTAAGAATTATACCTCAAGTGGAACATGGTGAGAAACTTCAACGTTTCTTGTTAAACCATCATAGTTCCAGTGTCTGGTTATCCCAAAATTCACAATCTTCGAGCTGAAAAGCATAATATTGTATGAGTTACATTGTAATATTCTCAGTATCGGTGATTGATCATACTATACCCGCAAACCATGGTATTTGGGAATTGTTACAAGGTAAGGTAGCCTTTTGTAAAACAATCGTTTGTATATAACTATTACACTTAATGAAGTTATCAGGGAAGGTGCACTTTAAAAATAATTTCTCATGCTAATTTTTAATCGTACAATTCCATATTTATGAAATGTCCAGACTATAGTTTCTGGCCGATTTTTTATATTGACCAAGTAGCCACTGCTGCTTTGTGATGCACAGTTGGTAGTCCTGGGTTATGTGGACTTTTAAAGCATCTATTACTGCAACGTCTCCTGGTTTCTCTATGGGAATGTGGTACTGCTGTCTGTTACACGGCCTCTGTGTCACTGTTGCATATTCTGATAGGATAATTTCTGGGTACAAACATCTACAGTGAAATTCTTACTACTGAAATTGACCTCAGCCTTTTTTTCCCTTAAAAGTGGACTGGCTGTGCTCCTAATGGCCTTTCTCTGCACAGTGCTTTCTGGCAGATCAGGTGTGTTTAATAAGGGTGACTGCCCCAGCTTAACCACGGATGTCTTCTTCCAGTTGAGTCTAATAAAGTTTTCTGATCTCTACTTGCTTTGATTGTTACTGGATTAACTACTTTCCCTTACCTACCTAAATTCTACACTGTGGAGCCTCAACATTGGTCCTCCCAAGACTCTACAGTCCTGGTTGTTCAGTGAAAAGTCAGCCTGTTCCAGACCAGGGCGACCACTGCCGACTGCAGGCTCCAGTGGTAATACTTGGTGAACTTCCAGTGGCTCATTCTTGTCTGTCAGCAATGTGTGTGTGTGTGTGTTGAAAGAAGAGCTAGGGGAGAGTACACTGTGAGCAGAATCAGTACTGTCTGAGGTTATTCACTTACCTCAGACGGGGCTCAGTCTTCCCATGCTTTAGGAATGTCCTTACTGCCCAGCCCATCTGCAGCAGTGATTAAAGCTGTCATTCTCGTGTATGTTTTGTCAGCCAAACGTAAATCACTCAATGCTAGAATCAAAAGCAAGTATCCGTAGTGTTTAATCGCCTTGGTTCTGAGTCATTTGAGCCCTCTTCAGCTAAGTAGCCAGTAAGACCCAGTTCCTAACCTTTAGTCATATGGAGAGCAGCGAATCAAAGGGTGTTGTCTTCAGTGTTCCTAAATACCTTTAAAGCTGCTCTCCTTGTCCTCTGTTCCTTTGAGAATTGTCCCTGCTACTCCTGGACCTTTACAAAGGTTTACTTGCCCAGCTCTTCATCTCTTGAAGAAAAATCCATTTTTAAAGCTTTCTGTTGCTATGGCAGAGTAACTCCAGACTTTTCCAGTATTGATATTCCTCTTTAATGCTTCACAGGTGGGATTGTCCCAACAGAATGAGAGCCTAGCAGTCCAGTGGCTGTCTAGAAAGCAAGCTTGGGATAGTTAAAGGAATGCGAACACATGTGTAACCAGCCCAGCTGTATTCTGTACAGACGCTTCGCATCTCCCCAGAAACTTGTGGTAGATTGAAAATACTTCAGTCAAAAATGCACAATGCATGTAACCTATGGCCCACCATAGCCTAGCAGCACAGGGCGCTGTAGTGTGACATGCCCGCTGCCGGGGAAGCATGCCTTATTGGCACTGCAGGTATCCAGTCCCAGGTTGAACCTGAAAAACAGCTTCTGCCAGGAGAGTATCACTTTCTCACCTTCCTACAGCTAAATCACTTTAAGTTGGAAACCATCAGGAGACTGATCATATGCCTTAGATGCAAGACTCCCCGTTACCAATTAACCAGCACGATGCTGGACTGGAAGTGGAGCTCCAGGGGAAGATGCCAGCAGTGAACAATACATTGAGCAAAAGCACGGAGCCCTGTGTTCAAGCCTTGGTACTAACGTACGCATGCACACACCACACACAGCAGAAACAAAAGCATCCTTGGGCACGAGATTTGAATCCCATACTTGGAAGAGGACTTTGCATCTGTCTTCCAGAGCCAACGACCCAGGTAACTCCAGCATAACACGATGAATATGGAGTTAATAAGGTATAGCATTCCTCTTTAGAAGCAGAACATCAGCCATGAGTAAGAAACACAACAAAATGAGTGCTAGTGACAAGATGTATTAACCTCAGAAAGCACAGCATACATACAAACAGGAGATCTGTGGTGACCTCAGAACTTTAGCAGGAATTACATATTTGCTAAACAATTTGTATTTTGGGCCATTTCATAGGTGTACAAGACTAGACCATATGAATTAATATATACAGACATTTCCACCACAACTATCTGGATGCTAGCTACAGACCATTTACCATATCTTTGGCTTCATGGTAGCCAAATCGTGGCCAGCTCAAATTACAAATAAACACAGATACTAATGTAGCTTAAAAGACGCACAACCAGGCACCAGTGGCCCATGCCTGTAATCTCAGCTACTGAGGTGGCGGTGATCAGAGGACAGGTTTGAAGCCAACCTTGGCAGAAAAGTTCTCAATCCATCTCCAATTAACCAACCAGATATGGACAGGAGGCATGGCTTGGGGTAGAGCACCAGCCGTACAGCCAAATGCGAGCAGTAGGCTGAGGGGAAGGCACCACAGTGGCATCAAAAGGAAAGATAAAAACAGTTCACGCACAAAAACTTCTCCGGAAAAAATGAAAACTTTGGTAACGTTGAAAGTCACACTTCCTCAGGAAAGAGGAAACACTGAAAACTTAAAATCAGTCTACTACATATAATTTAATAAAAAGCATGAAGCCCATTAAACATTCTTTAAAAAAATTAGTCATAGAAGGCGGAAGGCCTGGCATATAAGTTAACAAGCCCCTCTTAATCAAAAGCTTACCATGAAACACACCAAATCAAATTTTTTTGTAAGTCACAGGTGCCTTTCAAATATACAAAATCCAAAATTGAACACACTTTCCAGAAGGCAAGAAACACACTCAGGAAAGGAAACAACTTGAAAAGACTGAAAAGAACTGGTCAACTCAAATGTCTTCAAGTTCCATTACCCAGGCCAGTCCCCGTGGCGTACGTGTTGTCTGGGGGGCAGAAGCCCTGGCGAGCTCTGTCCCCTGTGGCGGGCACTGTGGGCAGCCCTGCTACACCAAGTTGAACTCTCGTAGGTTCAGCTGTAGAATGGTGTCTTTCACGGCAGCGAACACAAAACGGATGTTCTCGGTATCCGTAGCACATGTGAAGTGGGAGTAGATGACCTTCTCCTTGTCAGGATTCTGGTCTTGGTAGAGCTTCAGGATAAAGTCTCTGGCAGCCTTGACATCCTGTTTTGGTCCTGGCCATGAACACAGAAAAGTAAAGCTACATCCTCCCTGCGATCATCTTTGAATGTCCTCGTTTTACTTAGGGTCTTCCTTGCTCTATTTTCAGGTAATAATTTAACCTGAGTCCCTGTTCCTTTTTTTTGGTCAGTCGTGGCGCTTGAACTCTGGGCCTGGGCGCTGTCCCTCAGCTCTTCAGCTCAAGGCCAGTGCTTCACCATTTGAGCCACAGCGCCACTTCCAGTTTTCTGTTGACTAGCTGGAGATAAGTCTCACGGACTTCTCCTGCCCGGGCTGGCCTTGAACCATGATCCTCACATCTCAGGCTCCAGAGTAGCTAGGATTACAGGCATGAACCACCAGCTCCCGGCAAATGTGTCTTTTTATTTGTATGTGAAGAATGTCCACTAGTATCTAAAACTTGAACTGTAAAGTGATTTGCTTTGAAATAATGGCCCAATTCATTCTTCTGATTTTAGGCTACCTACAAAGAGACGTGGATCCTCTCGTGGATTTTAGAGCTTGAGGGTTCTAAACTGCACAGCCAGAGTGGATAATGAGACAAAGGACAATGTTGAAATACTTACCCTCTAAATAGTAATGTCAAACTTAGTAAGATCTGAGACCTCCTATACTAGGAATAATTAACGACAGGATGAGAACTCCTCTGAGCTCAAACCCACAGCGTATGTGAAGAACTTCAGTGTGCCCGAGGTCACTCTTGAACCCCAGTGAAGCTCTAGGTGCTCTGGTACACATGGGCACAGTGTCTGGAGTCTGACGGAGGGGAGAGCTCGGTGGCCAGCAGAGCAAGGTACAGAGTCAGCCACATAAGGGGCATCAGGGCGACAGCAAGAAGGCGCACACCAACGCAGGCCGAGGGATGGGGAAGAGCCAGAAAGGCCTCGTGGAGAGGAGAGGCCTGAGCTGGCGGGGGACTGACAGGTGGATTCTGGGCACGGGACAGGAGTCAGGTCAGAGGGGGTTGGGCCCAGTGAGAACTCCCCAGGGAGCGCTTACCTGTGTACTCTGGGAAATAGCTAATTAGATGAGAGTACATAATTTTCTCTTCCAAAAGGTCCTTCTTGTTTAAGAACAAAATCACCGATGAGTTGAGAAACCAGGGGTAGGTAATGATGGTTTTAAACAAGGCTTTGCTTTCTTCCATGCGATTCTGAGTGAGAAGTGAGGGAATTAGAACAAGCTAGAAAGAAAAACAGCAGATGGGAAATAGCTAGTGTATCTGTGGGCCTTCTCGCCCCGCCGGGCACTGCTGGAGCTGCTGAGCACCTGGCCGCACAGGGCACTGGACCTCTGTTTCTCTTTGGCCCCTCTCACTACATAATCATACCTGGATCTCATCTCCTGAGCACCCAACACATCATGTAAAGCAAGCAGAAAAGGCCAGGTGCCAGTGGCTCACGCCTGCAATCCTAGCAACTCAGGAAGGCTGAGTTCTGGGATCGCTGTTCAAAGCCAGCCCAGGTAGGAAAGTCCATGAGACTCTCATCTCCAATTAGCCACTGAAAATCTGAAGTGGAACTGTGGCTCAAGTGGTAGAGTGCTAGGTTTGAGCACAAAAGCTCAGGGACAGCAGCCAGATTCTGAGTTTGAGCCTTAGGGTTGAAGCACGTGCATGCATGCGCTCACGCACACACATGCTTTCATGCAGCTTGGAGCAGGAAAGCTCATACCCACATTTGTCAAGTTTCAGGAAACCGCCGGGCTGTCCAGAGGGGATGTGTGGCTTCAGAGCTGAGTGTGCCATTAGGCTGTGGGCTTGCAGACTGCGGGAAGCAATCACAAGAAGGACCCCTCTGCCACACGGGCCACCAGCCCTAGGGACCTTTGCAATGCTAGACCCTGGCCCACAAGGAGCAGCTGCTGCCGAGGGCCTGTTCTGAGCACGCTCTACAAGCGGGAGTGTCCCCATTCATGGGTGAGCCATACTGCTGTTGAGAAAATGTAAGTAACCTTCCAAACCCATATAATAATGGGATCTGGTGAAGATGATTCACAAAGATAGTAATAATTTCTGAACATAAAACACTAGCAATCAGGGCTTGCTAGCTATGCCTCGTTGATGGAAGACATGCGCACACAGATCACATCTAGTGATGGTCACTGTAGACAGCACTACTGATGCGAAGGGAGCATGAAAAACATGGCTTCATTCCACATTTCAGAGATCTCTGCCATAAATCCCACTTCCCTGCACCACTCCTTTTCCACTCTACACGAAGTGCAATGTCGGAAAATTCCTGTTCAGCACAAAGAGCTGGTACAATACATTAGGTATTATTCCCAGGAAGGGCAAGTCTGGAATGGCAACTGTGTAAGTCCTCGATAGTGCTGCTTTGTCCATCTGACTAATTAGAGTACTGGGTTGGGACTCAACTCCTGCTCTACCACTTAATCCATGCCTTCAGTCTTGCTTTTAGCTGGGTGTTTTGGAGATGGAATTGCATGCACTTTTCTTTCCTTGACTGGCTTTAAACCACAGTCCTCCTAATCTCAGCCTCCTGAGTTAGCTAGGATTACAGCTGTGAGCCATGACACTCAACTAATGGTTTTAATTTCTTGAGAAACTAGTAAATCCTGGAACAAATTTGGAACCGATTAGTTCTGTTGATAACTGGATATCCCACTTGGGAAGCCTGAGCAGTAACGATCTCTACTCTTTGCACAGCAGCAGCAGTAACTGTGTTCATCTTCCATTAGCTAATGCAGCCACACTTCTCAGGGCAAAAAAAGTCTGCTGAGAAGAAATGTAAGGTATGACTGGTTCACAGTGACTGCCCAGTCCTGAGCAGAGGTTCTTCACTGATTTGATTTCCTAGAAACAAGAGGCATATTCCAAGGTCTACTTATGAAAGGAGAAAACCCCCACGGAGGATTTGAGCACTCCAGAGAAAATATCCGCAATGTCACAAGGGGACTGGGACGGTCCCATCTTACGCCCCTTCATTCCCGGGTGAACACCGAACCATGTGAATAAGGCCAGGCCCCTATGTCTAAAATGCATCTGAAAAGCCATCGTCCGCTTGTCTCACGGGACCTTCCCAGTGTTTTCCTACCTGCCGACACTGTGTTCCAACTGCCTACGCTCTGCAGGACAGTAATGTGCACAACAGGCCTGTGGCTTAGGAACAAGTACACACTTGTGCCTGTGAGTTGCACACGCTAGTAGACACATGACGATGAAATTGCCTAGCAGTGCGTTTCTCAGAATGAACCCTTCTTGTCCAGTGACACATTTCCTGAGACCTTGCTCAGATGCAGGCTCTGCTTTTGCAATGGGCCTGGCGTCCTGTAGTTCACAGATCCAACAAGCGTGTAGTTGACGGCTGTGCTGCCAAGCCAAGACGGTTTAGTCTCAGGAAGGGAGTCTGCCCTGAGAACCCGCAGAGCTGCGCCTCCCCCAGCGCCCCCCATCTCCCCAGAGCGCCTACCTCACTGCCACACTCAGCCAGGACCTGGTCGTATTCACTCAGAGCAACTAAGAAAATGATGGAGGTGACGCTCTCGAAGCAGTGAATCCACTTCCGCCGTTCGGATCGCTGGCCACCGACATCCACCATCCTGTAGACGATCACAAAAGGTTGGAATGCAACAAAGCAAGGGACATGAGCCATTCTAGCAGCGTCTGCGGTCTTGAAGAGGGAAGCCGGGTGCTATGGCTCACTCCTGTAAATCCTGGCTACTCGGGAGGCTGAACTGTGAGGATTGTGGCAGGCAAGTCCGTGAGACTCTTATCTCCAGCTAACTACCAAGTAGCCAGAAGTGGAGTTCAGGGACAGCGCCGCCCAGACCCTGAGTTCAAGCCCCATGACTGGCTCACACGCGTGCGCACGTACACACAAAGTGAAGCAAGGTCTTAAATTTGACGTGTTTGTTTGATGCTGATTTGGGCGGTTGAGAGACCACTGGCTGTTTCCTAACAAAGCAAGTATAAAATGCAAATATAGTTTCTGAAGACAGATATCAAACTGGCTCCAGTAGGTTGCTTGGAGACACTGGGCAAGAAGTTATTTCAATACTCCAGACAGAAAATGCAGACATCCACCGGGCGTCGGTGGCTCACACCTGTAATCCTGGCTCTTCAGGAGGCTGAGATCTGAGGATCAAGGTTCAAAGCCAGCCCGGAGGACAAATCTAAGAGACCCCTATCTCCAACTAACCAACAAAAAGCTGGAAGCAGTGCTGTGGCTCAAATGGTAGAGTGTCAGAATTGAGTGAAAAAGCTAAGCCAGAGACAGAACAGAGAGGAACAGGAAGGCAAGCATTCTTCCTGCCGCCTTGGCCTTTTTGGACCCTGGGTGGAAATGACACATGTAAGACTCCATGTGGGCACTTCCAAGAAGACGGGCAAAACTCTGAAGGGACTGGGGCTGCGAGACAGACGTACCGAAAGATGATGTTTTCCAAATCGAACGGATACTCGATGATGCCCGTGGTGGGCACTCGGACCCGGAGCACATCCTGCTGTGTGGGTACAAACGATGGCATGGCGATTCGGTCGATATCAGTCAGGTAGCTGTGACGGGAACAAATGGGGAACCAAGACTCCTTAGAAGAGAAGGGGGGGCTGGGAAGGTGGCTCAGTGGTAGAGCCCTTGCCTCGCATGCAAAAGACCCTGGGTTCGATTCCTCAGCACCACATAAGCAGAAAAGGCCGGAAGTGGCGCTGTGGCTTAAGTGGTAGAGGGCTAGCCTAGAGCTGAGGGACAGTGCCCAGGCCCAGAGTTCAAGCCCCACAACTGACACAGAGAGAGAGAGAAGGGAGCATGTCCATCCTTCTGGGAAATCTGCACATCCTGGCACCTCTTGGGCTCCTCTGCCCATCTCCTGTCGGTGGCTGTGAGGAGGTGGACGCGGTCCCTGACTCTATCCACCCAGGGGACAGCCCCCGCTCCCCGGGACGGCTGTCTGGGAGCAAGCCTTTCACAATGACACACTCTCCTCTGAACCAACACCTCCTGAAACAAGCCAACATCTGTGTTCAAGAGCACTTTGGACCCCGTATGAAAGTCCTGGGCTTAGACACATCTTTCTGTATTGAAATGAGAGACCGTTGCTTTAAAATATATTTTAAGCCCCTTATGAGTAGAGTCTTAATAATGGTGAAATTATAAGAAGAAAAAAAGGAATGGTGGCAGCAGAACTGGAGGCATGTGTGCAGCTGAGAGGCGGGAGAACGAGGCACTGCGCGCACCCATCGGTCTGCTGCGTGGAAACCTCTGGTGGGACTAGTGAATGGAAATTTTGAGGTTTATAAAAAGGCCGGTGTTAGCACAGTGGGTAACTCAGACGCCCTGGAACCGGTGCGCCTGCGCCCCCGCGTTTCTCCAGCCCAGCCTGGGCAGCGGGAGCTCTGAGCGGGTTGGCCTGAAGATGACTCCAGAAACGGCACGCAACACCCGCACACTTCCACCATGAAGCTCACGGAGCCAGGCCTCTGTGGTCCAGTCCCACGACCAGGGCTTTTCACCCTCTGCCTGGTGTGGCCCCTGCCCTTCACACAGTCTCACCCAAAAATACAAAGTGGAAAAATGCCAAGAATAAACAATCGCTAATCCATTGATTGTGTTTTTTACTGGGCAGAGCTAGGTAACAACTGGCCCGTTCTAAATGGAGTGTCATCCGAGTATCACAACAATCCCACACCGTCCTGCGCTACCCCTGCCCCACCCAGCCTGGCAGGATTCACCCTATTCTAGCAAATCCACACCGTGTACCCTGCCACTTACAGCAGCGTGTCTGTCCAAATTCACTTATTCAGCTTAGAGACCAGCCAATCACTGCTCTATGTTATGACTGATATAAATGACCATGACTGCTGCTAATCTTTTCCTATGTCTAATTTACAAGCTATATCATAGGTATATATGTCTATAGAAAAAGATAGGACAACATATTTGTGTGTGTGCGTGCATGTGTGTGTGTGCATGCATGCGTGCGTGTGTGTGTGTGTGTGTGTGTGTGTGTAATTTGGTGCCTCTGGCTTCAGGCATCCAGTGTGAGTTGCATCTTGCAAACGTAGCCTCTGCAATAAGAGAGGAAATCCTTCACTTTCGTGTGTGATTACAGACTCACACCACCAGACTGTGTATTTCCTGGGAGAGCGTGAGTCCCACCGCAGCTCTCCCCACACACTCCCTGGGACATCACAGGCATTCAAATTTGGGTGATGCCAACACACGTCCAGATAAGCAGACGTTATTAGCAGATGGTGGATTACTACTGGCCGAGACCAAGGAAACGCTCAAGAGCCTTGCATTCTGCAGGCCGCGAGGCTCTGGGTTTATGAGCGTCCTGGCAAAGCGTCCGCCACCCTGTCTGGACCTCACGTTGCTCTCAGTGCGCTGTCCTATGCTTTCAGGGTCATACAGAATTCCGCAGCCACGCTGGTGGGCCTTGTCCAACGCAGCCTCGTCCCCGGGGCCTTCACAGAGCCTGGAACACCAAGCAGCCTAAGGGGGAGGCCAGGAGGGGCCTGTCGCTGACCGGCCTCCGCCTCCGCAGGCCGCCGGGCAGGCCGCCCTTCCTCGACACGCTTCCTTCTCCAGGCTGATCTAACGAACACTACGGGGATTTCTTTTCTCTTCCTGCCTTGAAGCTTTTTCTTTCCTCCTGTACTTTTTCCAGTCTGGATGGATGACACTGACCCTCAGCCTGGTCAAACACCGAAGGGAAGCCAGAGAAACCACAGAGAGGGGTCCCATTTCCTTTCCTGCCCTGCACCCTGCTCCGAGGCAGGTAAACTGCACTCACGCGAGCTCTGCTCTGCGGGCAAGGATAACAAGCACCTGAGGGCATGGGTCCCGGGGCTGCCCGACCGCACGCGACCCATGAGTGTCTGCGGTCAGGAGGGAGGTGCTGAGCAGCAGAAGCAGCTCTTCAGACAGGACCAAGCTCTGCGCAGTGACCGGATGTTGCTGCTGACTGTGATCCGCATGGGACAGTCCGTATAGGAACCAACTCAGGGGCTGGGAAGGTGGCTCAGTGGTAGAGCGCTTGCCTTGCATGCATGAGGCCCTGGGTTCCATTCCTCAGCACCACATAAGCAGAAAAAGCCAGAAGTGGTGCTGTGGCTCAGTGATAGAGTGCTAGCCTTGAGCTGAAGAGCTGAGGGACAGCGCCCAGGCCCAGAATTCAAGCCCCACCACTGACAAAAACCAAAGTAATAATAATAATTTGAAAAAAGAACCATCTCAAATGATTCTTACTTCTGGATTTAAAACTAGAACGGATGGCTTAGACATGGTTCAAGTGGTAGACTGCCTGCTTAACAAGCATTAGGTCTAAGTTCAAATGCCAGGACCGCCCCCCCACACACACACACACAAGACAAAACCCTTTGCACATCACACTTTTTTGTTGGTTGTGGGGCTTGAACTGAAGGCCTAGCACTGTCCTGAGCTCTTTTGCTCAGGCTACGCTCTACCACTTTGAGCCACAGCTCCCCTACTGGTTTTTGAGTGGTTAACTGGAGATAAGAGTGTCATGGAGACTTTTCTGGCTGGGCCGCTTTGAACCATGATCCTCAGATCTCAGCCTCCTGAGTAGGAGTACAGGCGTGAGCCACCAGCGCCTAGCTGTACACCACCTTTAATAATAACAAAACTAATGAAAGCTTTAATGTAAAAGATAACGTGAAAAACCTTAGGGTTTTATAGATCCAAAATACAGTAAGATGGGAGCCGGCAAAGAGTGAACAAATGTAGCAGTGGCTCTCACTAGATACTATGTCGAGAATGAACTGTACAGTTTGGGGGTGGGAATGGGAAGGGGAAAACTGGAAAGCGTGAAGGAAATGGAATGTGCAAAGGAAAGTCCAAAAGGAAATGCACTCTTTTTCTGACTTAGGTACCTGTAACCCCTTTGTACATCAATCACCTTTATGATAACAATTAGAAAAGTATGGGAGCCTGGCACGCTTGGCTTTGTGTATTGGGCCTGCAGGTCCCTCTCTCGGCCACTAGAGGGAAGCACCAGACCAGCTGACTGCTGAGCTGATACTCAGGTTTCAGGGCAATAGAACCTGCTGTCTTCTCCCACAGGCCAGAAAGGCTGAGGGATGGGGAAGCAGGGCCAGCGGCAATCCCTTGCTCAAATTATAATCTCAGCCCCCCCAGATGAGCCTCCCATGGAAGTGAGCCTCCCCTGGAAACACAGAGAAAAGGCAGAGGCTAGATTTAGTCCACAGAGTACTGAGCGAGCACCAAGTAATAAAGCAACGGGGGAGTCGGAGCTGCGGGGGGACCGCGGGGGGACCAGTACTCACTACTTGGCCGAGTCGGAGAGCTGGTACTCCCTCCTCCTGTCGTAGCACTCCTGGATGCCGGGGTCCCGCCAGAGCTGCTTGATGGCTGCCACCTGGTCCCTGGAGAGCGCCGAGACCTTGTCCACTTCCACGTCCCTGATGAGCTGGGCGTGTTCCTGCTCCAAGGAGAGAGAAGCCTCGTCAGGCCAGGGCGGCTTGTGGGTGAGGGACATCCCGTGCAGGGCGGTGGACGCGGCGGCCGTGATGCGTGCAGGTGAAGAGGCTGCTGAGCTCCGGAGATGACCACACGTGGCCCCAGGCCCACGGTGCCAGGCCAGGCCGCGGGCACAGCAGCCAGCAGCCAGGGCGGAACGGACACCCTGAACTGCCCACCCCCTAGCACCAACGGTCAGCCTTTCTCCTTTCTAAAAAACAAACACCAGATTTTTCTAGAGCACTTTTGTTTACCAGGAAGTACTGAACTCATGCTTTGCTGACAACATTGTTTCCCACTGGAGAAACACTGCCATTGCACATGCGCACACACACACACACACCCAGCCCCAGTAAACTCCACTCACGGGTATCATGTTTACTATGCCCACGGCTACTAAATAGTGCCCCAATTGCAGTTATGCAGGTCAGTATTATCGTAATTATTGTTATCAGAGCAGCTGCCTCTTACTGGCCACCTACAGTGTGCTGGAGGCTCTGTATCACCTCATTTAATCAGTGGAAGTCAGCACAAGGCCAGAGACTCTTCTAAACTTTAGGCCTTGGTATCCAATCCACCCACCAGTGTGGACCAAGTCAGAGAGAATGTTCTAGCACTGCCTAGAAAAGCCCGGTGGCCTCCCTCCCTCCCTTCCCCCCTCACTCCAAAGCAGCCTCAGGCGGTCTCTTCCACCCCGCGCTGAGACACCCTCCAAATTCAAAACGCCCCTGTCCCTTTCTGTCTCCGTGACAGTCAGGAGAGGCCTCCTGCCCTCCTGCCCGGCATCTCCAGACGTGTTTGGCAGGTGGTACAGACGTGTGCATTCCACAGACACTGGGGGCACTGAGCGCACGGAACAGAAAACACAGCCAAGGAACAGAAAACCACAGCCAAGGAACGCAAGGGAGGGGCACAAGGGCACTAGGAGCGTTCCAGAGGAGGGCCCCTCCCCCCCTCGTCTGTGGTCTGTGCCTCTTAGGCTGCTCCCGTCCCTGGTACAGCCAGGCAAAGGCCAGAACGTGGGCACAGTGCCCCTTCCCCTCCCTTCCTCACCAAGACACACACTGCACTTCCAGCCGAATGGCCGAGGGCAAGCGACTTCAGTCTCTCTTTGGGGATGGGGGGGAGGGGGGAGGACGTCCAAAGGATGCCGTGAGCCTTTACGCCATCTGTCTGTCTTCTGTCCTGGTGATGTGAAAGCGGGAGGAGCCCCCACAAGCCACGGCTCCCGAGCCACCGCCAGGAGCAGAGACGCGTCTCAGACACAGCGTGCACAGCGCCCACCAGAGAAACCTACTGCCCTTGGGATGGGTGACTTACACACGTGTGTGTGTGTGTGTGTGTGTGTGAGGTCGGGGCCTTGTCCCTGGGGCACCTCCTCGTGCACCTGTGCACAGCAAGGCTCTGCCACTGGAGACTGAACTGCTCATCGCACAGGAGGAGGGGGCAAAGGCCAGACTTGGGGGGTCTGGGGCTCCATGGGGCATCCGGGAGGCAGATGTGTGCGGTGGGCCAGGTAGTTGAGGCCAGAGCGGCCTGCTGAGAGGAAGCCGCCCGCCCCTCTGTGCCAAGGAAAAGCCGGGGGAGGGAGAGAGGCAAGAGACGCTCCCCGGAGTAAACATGACCAGAGCAACACTCAGTGGCCCCAGACGGCGCCCGGACCCCAGAGACTTGCCCTTTCCTCCTCCCTCAGATAAGAGCAGCCCAGCCCTGCACTGAAGGGACAACATGGACAGACGGCCTCCAGGAGGGCTGTGGCTCAGAGAATCCCAGGCCAGCAGGAGCAGGAGCTGCCCACCGGCGGGAGCTTGGCCACGCAGGGCCTCGTGGCTGCTGGGGACGGCACCGTGGCCCCTTCTGGCTGCAGCCCAGAGCCCAGCAGCTGTCCAGCCCCCACCAGGCCAAACATGAAGGCTCCTACACCATCGCCGCCCGGGCTGGTGGAGTGCCCTGCCTGGGTCAGAGCCGGCTGCCCCGTCTGCTGGAGGTAATTTCAACCCCAAATCACGGACCCAGCGCTGCGTTGTTAAGCATTTTCATGAAGTTTCTGAGTCGTTAGTGATGTGTTTTTAATTGGCAGATTAAAGTTGTATGTATTGAAGGGTACGATATGCTGTTTTAATACATGCAGGAATTCTGGAAATACTAAATGAGGCCAATTCACCTAGACATACCTTTTGTGAGAAAAACTGACTTAAAAAATATCCAAGTGGGTTGTTCAAAAGTTCCAGCTCTCACAGGTTCTGGTTGTTTTACTTTATTCTTTATAATGTTTAATTCCTGTGTATTTGATTTGGATTTTACATGATAAGGAGCGTTCCAAATATCTACAAATCCTTTATTGTATCTGCTCACTCTAAGAGTCAGGCTCTCCAAGATATGGAAACAACCCAAATGACCCTCAATGGATGAATGCATCAAGGAAACGTAGTGTATATACACAATGGAACTTATCCACTAAGAAGAATGATATTTCACTGGACTGGAAAAAACTACGTTGAGTGAAGTAAATCAGCCCCAGAGAGATGAGGGTATGTATCTCTCGTATATGGAAGCTAGAATTTATAAATGTACACATAAGCACACTCGCAATCATATAGAAGAGCACACAAATGTATTCATCAAAAAGCATGGCATTTGCTGGGGAGAATTCAAGTATCTGTTCAGCATGCACCCCAAATAGCCAACTCCAAGAAAGACACGATGGCTCCCAGACAGATGCCACAGTAAGATGGATCAAGATGCCCAAGCTGTTGTCAATGATAAAAACGTAAGCTGACACTGTTTCAAGTGTCTGCTCGGATAGGTATAAAAGTAGCGCTAAGGTAAGAGGCACACCAGGTCTACAAGGGGGGGGGGGGGGCCGTTCAAGTGTCAAAAGCTTAAGGAAGATACTGCTCTTAAGCTTTACGAAGATAACAACACAGGCTCAAAATAGAGCAAACTTCACAGGTCAAAGTGGAGAAATGGACACATCTTCATCTTACGGAAGATTTTAGCACACTTCTCTGAGTAACTTGTAGGGTTTTTAAAAAATTAGGAAAGATACAGAGGGTGCCAATGATCAGCAACTTTGAGCTGGTACACAGACGTGATCCTTCCTTCAACAGAACTATAAAATACATTTTTAAAGCACAGCTAGAGTACTTTTTTTAAAAAAATGGCTTCAAGGAATGACATTGCCCAGAAAGAAGTGGACTCATGACGTGTGATTCATAACGATGATCCCTGTGCGCATCAGCTTAATAATGACAGTACGTGTGTTTATGAATGAATGATGCGGGGATTCCCTGGCAGGAGGCGGCGTCCTCCACCGTTTCCTGGTCGCCACAAGCATCAGGATGCCCCATGGCAAACGAGGCCAGTCGATCTTGGACTAAGGCCTCCAAAAACTCTCTTCTCTGCCTAAGTTGATGACCTCAGGGGCAGAGAGCTCCCACGATGACTCTCTACTTAAGACTGTTTCACCCAAACTTCTGGATTCCCGGCTTCTCTAGAAGCTCCTGTTTGCAGCCGGGGTCGCTTCTCATTGGCCACGGCGGCCAGCAGCCCAGCCCACTCACTGGTCATTTGGATATATAATGGCTGACTTAAAAGACACAGATTTCTCTCATCTCCTGCCACATGCTCAGCATGGAGAGTCATCTTTCTGATCTCCGCTTGAGTCAATACAAATCTGTACTTCTGCTACTGCCTTTGTCATACTTTTCACCTTCAACAAGATAAGAAACAGGAGTTATTTCTTAGCCAAAAAATGCTGGCATGGAAGACCAAGCTGCTTTAATTCTGCCCATTAGGTTATGTTGGGGGGGGGCGTTTTCTGTCCTATGCAGTAAGTAGGGATACATACTGTGCTCAGTGGCTGTCTCAACTTCTCAGAGGGACCATAGGATGACTGGGTTTCCCTGTTTCTATGGGTGTGTGTGTGCATTGTGTGTGTGTGTGTGTGTTCTGGTACTGAGGCCTGAACTTGGGGCCTCGGGCTCTTGCTGCGTTTCTTCACTCAAGGCTGGTACGCTACCACTGAAGCCACAGCTCTCAATTCCTGCTTTTTGGTGGCTAATCGGAGGCGAGAGCCTCCCACACTTTCCTGCCTGGACCGGCTTTGACCCTCGGTCCTCCAAGCTCGGCCTCCTGAATGGCTCCGATGATGGCGCGAGTCACCGGTGCTCAGCGCAGGCCAGGGCGCACCGGGTTTGGGGAGCCAGGTATGGCCCCGATGGAGCTCACCTCCACACACAACTCACCAGCTGCAAGGCTGCTGCCCCCGAGGACAGGGCAGGTTGGAAGCGGCCTTGCCGGGTCTGGTGGAACGTGAAGTGGGAGTTACAGACTCTGGAGCACTGTCTCTGGACTCCCTCTCCCCACAGCTGAACATCTAGCTGTATGATTCCAGCGTGTGCTTCTTGATCGATCTGGTAAACTCCAGCTCGAGGCCAGAGCCAGCTCCCTGCGGGGATTTGTAAAGGAAGCTCTCCTGGAGCCATGCCCGGTCATGACGCCTGGCCGCCCTCACATCCACGCGAGCAGCCGTTGTGGCAAAGCCCAGATGCCCACAAAACGGACAGCACTGAACTCTGGCCTATTACACAAAATCCCCGCCAACCCCTGGGACAGATGGGTCGTTTCTAAGTGTGTCCAAGCAGTGCACTGCAATACCTTTCGTTCTCATTCGCTCGTGCGTTCAGGAAGCATCTTGGTCCTCTTTGCTGGACATTGCACAAGGCTCAGAACTCTGAACAAATATTACCTGTCTCCTGTACACTCAAGCTTCTGGTCTCGTCAGAGGTGGTGGTAAAGGAAACGTGGTGGTTGGGGGTGTGCGTGAAGCAGGGAACTCTAGACAATTTGAATTCCTGTAAAAAGGGAATTTCACCTGCAAATCTCAAAGGGGCCATGGATTCCCTGAGCCTGGAAGCATTCAAAGTGAACAAAACGCCACGCTGGAGAGAGTTGGAACTGAGCAAGACCGCCACCCTGTGGAGGAAGTCGGAACTGTCCTGGCATGGACTGGAGCATTTTCTTCATGTCTTTAACTTCTGTTAGCACAGCATATTAGCATAGTGGGTAGTTTTCGAGAGGTTTGAATCACCTTGTCTTGTTTTGTTTCGGCTGTTGTGTTGTTTCTGCAGGTTCTGGGGCTTGAACTTCGCCTGGACGCTGCCCCTAGCACTCTACCGCTTGAGCCACAGCACCACGTCTGGCTTTTTTTGGTAACTGGAAATAGCGTCTCATGAACTTTCCAGCCCTGGCTGGCTTCAAACCATGATCCTCAGATCTCAGCCTCCAGAGTAGCTAGGCTTACAGGCGTGAGCCATGGGAATCCTGATTTTGTTTTTAATAAAGTTTATGATGTGCCAATCGGC
The DNA here is from genome assembly GCF_019054845.1 of Dipodomys spectabilis. Taxonomy (NCBI): domain Eukaryota; kingdom Metazoa; phylum Chordata; class Mammalia; order Rodentia; family Heteromyidae; genus Dipodomys; species Dipodomys spectabilis. The sequence continues at coordinate 1,799,348 of NW_024871012.1, forward strand.
CCAGAGCCTCTGACCGGATATTTCCAGAAAACCTGAAATCCCAGAGAGCAGGCTGGTTTTCTGGCAGAGGTGGACATCCTGCATAATTCTCCCCAAGGCACTGTTGACTCTCAACAGAAGCCAGTTATCCCTCTCCAAATAGGACCTCTGTGAGACAAAGCCCAACACTCTTTCAAGCCCTGTAAGACAGGTTCACACTTGAGCAAAGGCAAGTGGAAGGAAATGCTAGATTTGTCCATTCAGAAACACCCAGGCTGAGCTGAAGAGCAAACATTAAGAAATACACATCTTTGATAGCACCAGGCTCTCTGGCCCAGGCATAATTCTAGAAATTTCCTGTGCTTGCCTCACTGTGATTCAGACCCTTCCCCTCCTCTCTGGCAAGATGTGAACGTTTGCAACAGCGGAGAACACAGAAAACCAGCAGACGGAGGTGCTGCAGACAGGGCTGCCCTTCATCTGGCAGGCAGCAGGACAGGGCTCTGGGATTCTGATTCAGGTGGGCAGTAGCTCTGACTTCACTCCGCCGACTCTGACTTGTAAAATGGAGTCACCACAGCAAAACTAGGCTGGGGGCGGGGGGAGGGCACCTCCACCTTCCTCTTCTGCTCAGAGAAACTTGGCGAGCGATCCCAAGCCAGAAACATCAGCTAGTGCTCGGCGCAGGCCCAGATGCAGTGGCACAAGAAAGGAGAACTTAAACCCTCCCGGTGCAGGCAACGCCTCCCTCCTTTCCTCGCTAAGTGTAGCCGGCAAGTTCCTGTGGTCCTCCAACAATGTGTATGATGGGATAAGGGAACACAGGAGGTGGGTTTATGTGGGTAGCAATGGAGGCCTCCAGGTCTTCCTTGGTAGTAAGACGTGGGTTCTTGTCCATCCTCAGTCTGTGTCCTCTGCTCTTCCTGATTCTACGTCCCTTGCGGCAGCCATTCCATCGGCTCTCTTCTGTGTGTATTGGCCAGCTCACTTCTGTTGCTTACAACCAGAGCGCTTGATTCTGCCGTCTCTTCAAGTTTTCTTGTTGCTGTGGCATATCCATTAACGCTTCCCTCTGGTAATGCTGTGTTAAAATGCGTTAGGGAAAAGCCCTGGGTATTCAGTACTATTTCTGATTGGGTCCAAGGTCTGCATCAAGTCTGTATCAGTTATCTACTGCTGCGTAACAAACTGCCCCACATTTTATGACCTGATGCTTTCTGTAGGCCAGAAGTCCATGCACAGCGTAGCTGGCTTCTCGGCTTGGGGTCTCTGGCGGTGGAAACCAGCATGGTCGCCGAAGCTCGCAATCCCCTGCCCAGTTCTTACAGGTTGTTGGCAGGATTCCGTTCCTCATGGACGCAGCACTGAGGTCCCGATTCTTACAGCTGTCACTGTAAGTGTCCCTCCACTCTCGAAAGCCACCCTCTCACCACGTGACGGCTGACTTCAAGGCACAAGACTCTCCTTGAACTCTCCATAAAGAGGGGATGGGCTGGGCCGCTTTTGCAATATCGCATCATCCAGTTATGAGCGTCGGCCATCTTGGTCTTGGACACACTCAAGGGGAAGGGCTCGGCCTCTCGTGGCTCCCAGCATGTGTTCACCTCACAAGGCTGCTGCCCTGTCCCCAGCACGGGCCGCGCCACCACCCCGGAGTGTCGCTGCCCGTTCCTTCCTTGAGGTTACATTAAAGGAGTGTCCAGGGAAGCTGCTGGAGTTACTGCTCTTACACCCATTTGTACTTGGTTGTACAAGGCCGGATAAAGAGAGGCGTGCTTTTAGCACTAAGAATCAAAGGATGTTCAAAGGGTGACACTGACCAAGATATACTGTATTCAGAGACTGCTCTGTTGAGTGGCAACTCCTTTATACAACTGAAGGGTTATAAACAAACACGCAGACAATCTGTTTAGGCTCTGCCTGTACTCCACAGGACTCCCGTAGGTGCACTTGAGCATCAGCCCCACTTCCGGCTTTTTCTGCTCATGTGGTGCCGAGGAATCGAACCCAGGGCCTCATGCATGCAAGGCAAGCACTCTACCACTGAGCCACCTTCCCAGCCCCAATAGCCATTTTCAAAAGCAGCATCTAGCATGCTGTGTAAGGAAAAGGCTAGAACAACAAATGAACCATAATAATCAAGTAATATCGACCGAGTTGTTACTCCGTAACCATCGTTGAAGGGCCTGGTGTACGCATCATCTCATTTGGTTGTCATGATGCTATGAAGCTTACTACTTCAGGATCCCCACAGTAGCTGAGGCTCAGAGAAGGGAAGAGCTGGTCGCGATGGCGGCGGATCACTCAAGTCCAACCACACCTTGCCACAGCCCAGGCTGTTGCAACCTAAGTACGTTTAAAAGGAGAGCGCGTACCGGGGCTGATGACGGCTCACCACCCTGTCCCAGAGCGAGACCACCGATCAGGAAACAAGCCCCACCAACGCTCTTCCCAAGCTAAGACAAGGCTCAGAACACCAAATTCTCTCGGATGTCAGGGGGGAGAGAACGAGACGGGCGTGGACGAAGGAAGCTTTCTCCTTGCAAATACGTTGGAGAGCGCATCCAGCACCAACTGTTGGCACACGAAAGGCTTTCGAGTGGCTGTCACGGAACCAAGGCGTGAATTATGTTCTTCTTGAAACAACATAGAGAGACCGTGGTGTACTACAAACAGGTCTCAAAATCAGGCAGCGATGGTTGTTACTCGTGTGTGTGAGTGTCACTAACACCAACAACGAGTTTGCACCTTTCCTGCGACCTTAAACAGCTAGCCCGCATCTCAAGCCGCCCTGCTCACGTGGCCATCCAGTGGCAGCTTCTGTTACTGCAACTCCGCCGACCTGGTCTTAGCACACCCACAGTTTCAACCAGAATGGCCTGGCCGGGTTTGAGCGAGACATCCTAAGAGTTCCCACGCAGGTAAAGATCGAGACATTGTCATTCTTGGAAAACATGGGAAAATGAGAGCTGGGCGCTGATGGCTCACGCCTGTCATCCTAGCTCCTCAGGAGGCTGAGCTCTGAGTATTCCAGTTCAAAGCCAGCCTGGGCAGGAAAGTTCTGTGAGACTCTGGTTTCCAATCAAACACCAAAAAGCCAGAAGGGGAACTGTGGCTCAAGTGGCAGAGCACCAGCCTTCAGTGATAAAGCTAAAGGGACAGCACCAGGCCCTGAGTTCAAGCTCCAGCGCTGGTACACAAGGGAGCAGGGGCAGACAATGAATGAGGGAGAGGTGGTGCTCCTACCTTTAAAGCCAGCGGAAGCAGCACCGACAGTCAGTCCCTTGGCGGAGCCCGTCCTGTCAAGTCGGTTTTATCTCTAGTCCTCTGAAGTATGAGACAATGGATAAGAGGTTGTTTGAACTGGCCATACAGCAAATGAATATAAAGGGACCGAGACCAATCCTCCGCCCTAAGCTTTCCAGATGTCCTCAGTCCTTTAATGCCAGCTCTGTGTGGCTACTGGCAACCCCCCGAGGGGAAGCGGGTTACCTTCTCATGCTGGGCCTGGGCGAGGTGTCCTGCTCTTTGCACTGAATTTAATGCCATGTCTCTTTGTGTTGTAGGTCAGTTGTGAGGCCTGGGAGCTGTCCCCGAACGCTCTCACTTAAGGCTAGCACTTCACACTTTGAGACACAGTGCCACTTTCGGTTTTCTGGTAGTTAAATCAGAGTTAAGAGTCTTAACGGACTTTCCTGCCCAGGCTGGCTTTGATCTTCGATCCTCAGATCTCAGCCTCCTGGGTAGCTAGGATGACAGGCGTGAGCCATCGGCGCCCAACCGAATATGTTTCTACAGCCACATTTCCCACTGGTTTGCCTTTTTTTGAAAGCACATTCATGGGGCTGGAGGCGCGACTCAGGTTGCTGAGCACCTGCCTGGCCTGTGTGAAGCTAGGACTACCTCTTCCCCTTGCCAATCCCAAGCAGTCTCAGCTGAGCTTGGATACTGCCAACACCACCCACCTCTTCAAGCTCCTGCCCCAGGGATGGTTCCAGTCTAGTCGTCCAGTTCTTCTCTATACCTGCGGCTGCTTCTCACGGGCGAGGGCTGTGGAAACCCCGCCACAACTGGGCTTCCCGGGGCTGCAGCGCGCACTTGGCCTCATCTGGGTGACCTCCTGCCTGCAGTGTGCACTTGGCCTCATCTGGGTGACCTCCTGCGGGAAGGAGGCACAAAGCCCAGCCCCCTCCTCCGGCCACTTCCCAGGACTCCCGAAGCCCACTGCTCTGCACAACTCTGACTCCTTCTATCACAAGCCAGACAGGGCTCACCTCATTCTCCAGGCCCCTTTGGAGGCCCGGTCACCAAGCCCCAGACAGAGACTATTGGGAATACTTGGAAAAACTATCACACCCGTACTGCACACACCGCTCTCCCCTTGGCTTCATTCCCTAAACGCGGTGCTCGCAGCATTTACACTACAAGAGGGGTTCTGAAGAATTCAAACTGTATGGGAGGGTTGGGGAGGGGGGGCGGGGCGCCAAGGATAGAGTCTCTGCCCAGCAAGGGCAAGGATCTGCGCTCAAAATCCAAGACAGACAGACAGACACTAAAATCAAATAAAAAGGACATAGGCTGGGGGTGTAGGTCATTGCAGAGCTGACCACTATTCGGCAGGGACTTCACACCAGGGAGCCACACGCCACACCCTCACCATGGACGCCCGCCCTCACCATGGACGCTGCTTCAGATGCACGGGTGCAGGTCACAGGTATCGGATCACACACTGTTTTTACTATAAAGAAGCGAGGGGTGACTGCTACACCCCCGTGTGCCGGCACTCGGGGGGCTGAGGCAGGTGGATTGAGAGTTCAAGGCCACCCTGAGCGCTACAGCAGAACCCTGTCTCCAAAAAAGCAGTATGGGCGCCGGGACCGCTCACCAGGAGAGGACGCAGGGCTTGATGGCAAACGGGGACGCTGCTGTTTCGGATTCCTTGCGAGGCTCCCTTCCACTTGCGGAAGTGCCATACGAGGCCTCCCTCCCACTACCTCCTCCCGGGATCTGTTTCATCTCACAGACACACACACACACCCCAGCTTGCCACACGCAGGGCAGGTGGGGCTCACCGCAGTCAGGGTGTTCAGGTGAGGATGGCCGGTAGGAAGAGGAAGGAGGGGTCCAGAGCGTATCTCCCGCCAGGTCCCCTGTGTGGGCTGAGCCAGTGTGAGCCCAGGCAGGAAAGCACCAAGTGGTCATGGCCATTATGGGGGCGAGGTTGGGAGGGGACACCCAAGGCTCCAGGCAGGGCTGATGCCTTTCGGGTTTCATAGGATTCTTCCCATGTGTCTGAGTCCCACAGCAAAGCTGCACCATGCGCAGGCAGGTGCTCAGGAGAGACCCACGAAGGGAAAGCACGCCTCGAGTCTCCTGCTGCTTTCTCCAAAGAAACACACTTTCCACGAACTGCTGCCACGCGGCAAGTCCCCAGCCTTCCACAGGCGCCCGTGGACGGAGAGCAGGTGCATGTCCCGCGGCGTCTGGGCAGGGTGGGGGATCGTGGCAGGGGGCAGGCCATGTGTCTGCAGGGGGGTGTGGTAGAAGCTCTGCTGGTCACAGTGAGAGACCAGACCTGTCAGCAGAAGTACCCAGCCGTCAGCAGGCCGGGGCCGGGGCCTGGTCCAGATCGATGGCTTCCGAAGCTGCGTAACGCGCAACCCACAGAACCCTCACCAAAGCTAAACCAAGGCCCCTCTGCCACTTCCACGAGTGTACGCTAGGTGGACCTGATCAAGCTAGCCTGCCTCAAGCTACAGGAAGGCAGAGCAGACCGGTAGATGCTTTCTGATTTGAAGACACTGCCGTGGGGCGGGCTTAAGGATGCGGTTCGTGTTAAATCGCGTGACCCTCTGTCCAGCTCATGAAAGCAGGATCTTCTGAACGCAAAGTGCCCTTCGTCACCTGGTTGGAACTCCTCTTCAACCACCGCCAGCTCTGCAGCTCTGACCTCCAGCGTTCAGACCTGACTGCTATGCTCACAGACGGGGTTCCCCTTGTAAGATCCCCCTGGGCCTGCGGCGGGCTGCAGCAGGCGGCATCGCGGAGGGACACCCTGCAGTGATAGTGGGTGGCTCTCTCTATGGCTTTGCTGGTTTCCTTTCTGAGACCGTTTCTGAAGACCCTCTCCTCCCAGGTCCTTGGTCTTTCAAGGCTCCAGGAAAAACTGGCAGCTTAAACACTGTCTCTCAGGTTCCCAGATTCCATGAAGCCAACTTCCTCTCAGATCTGCTGCTCCTGGACACATGCTGGGCTCCAGACCTGGGCAGTAGATGGCTGATCACAGTGCGGAACCCACCCCAGTTCTCCCCTAAACTCCAGCGGCGACTTCTGCCTCATGCACACCCACGGCCCCCTGGTGACATCAACTCGTGGACGTTTCCTAGCCTGGCTGAGCGCACAGGGGAAGGAGGGGTCTGGATTGCCGAGACTATGAATATGCACTGTTCCCAAATGCACCGTTGATCGTTTCTACAGAAAGACGATGACGACGGAACGTGGACTCTTCAGACTCTCACGCCATCGCGAGACTCCCTTTACCCCGTGGACACAATCTCCCGGGTGGCTCCCTTGTCATCGGTACCACAAAGGGGCCTCTCTAACAGCCGGCACCCACCAGGCAATGCACAACCAGCTCCCCACTCAGCACCCCAAGACGCAGGATCACCGGGAAAACAGCTGGCAGCCGGTTGGTGTATTTTATTAAAAGGTTGCTTTCTGTGTGTACCGGTCAGTTCTGAGAGCCATGCTGACCTTTGCTTTAGGAAATCTGTCTGTGAAGCACAGGGCAGAACCAAGGCCTAGGAGATGAAATCTAAGAAAATGAGTGTTTACCCTTCGCCTTTCACTGTTAACCTCAGCCAGACATTTCTTTCAGAACATGCGATTCGCTCTGGCACCTCCTTTTCTCCCCTTTTAGTGGAGAACACAAGTAGTTCTCAACCACTATCAAAAGCCATTAAATTACAGATGCCCGCCCCCCCCCCAAAAGCAATTTGGCATCCATGTCCCGAGTGGGTAGGGCGGCATAATGTCAGGTTCTGCAGGCCAGTGCCCTGAGGCCCACCACGACCCAGAAACCTCAGCAGGAGAGGAAGGAGGCCGCTCCCAAGTTGCCTGGTGGGGGGGAGGGAGGAGGTCCAGGCTAAAGCCTGGCTACAGTTAAGGTAAAAGCGTATGGATGGATTCCCGTCTTCTGTATAATGATTTTTTAAAATAATACGAAGGGTTATTTTCTCCCTTTTACTCTATTAATTTTGTTTATTTATTATGTGGTACCAAGGAATTGAACCCAGGGCCTCATGCATGCTAGGCCAGCGCTCTATCACTCAGCCACTTTTTCTGCTCTGTAATAGTTCATAGGTAACTGTATGTCTTTGTGCCATGTTCTACATCATTGTATTTACGGGAATGCTGAGTTTTTCCATTAGTGTTTAGTCTCACTGAATTTCAGCCTAAGGGCTTTCCTTTAGTACGCACGGGAGTAGATGTGTGCATCCGTACGGATGTACTTATGTGTGTGGGACCAGTGCTGCAGATCAAAACTGACACCTTCCACATGCCAGACATGTTGCTTTTCCATGAGTTATACTCCCAACCAACGGCATTTCTTTTTATGCGTGTGTGTGCACGCGCGCACATACGTGTGCATGTACTAGGCTTAAACTCGTGCACTCACTTGGCTGTGTTTGTTCATGAATGACATTCTACCACCTGCATCAGACCTCCAGTGTTGCGTTTTGCTGGTTAATGGAAGACAGTCTCTTGGGTTTGGCTGGCTCCAAATGGTGATCCTCAGTTCTCAGCCCGGTGAGCAGCTAGGATTACAGGCGTGAGCCTCAGCCGCTCGTGTTCCCTGGTGAGGGGATCCTAGTTTTAGGTTCTGGCTTTTATTCATTCGCGCTGTCCTCATCGGGACGGAGGCCAGGTCCCCGCCCCCTGACGTGGACACGCAGCCTGAGCACTCTTTAAACAAAAGCGCCCACCCCATGCGATACACTGATGTGCATTTCAGAGGATTTTGGTTAGGGTCACTTTGTCTCTTAGGGCACGCCTCAAATCCGTGTGGCTAGTTGGTCCACTTCACCTTCTCCCAGGGTGCTTTGCTCCATCATTCCCTCTCCTACGGAGAAGTACACACATCGCCACCCCACCCCGCCGTGTCCCCTTACATGAGGACTGCCACTCACCCGTCTCCTCTTACCTGTGTGTGTGCGTGTGTGTGTGCGCGTGTGTGTGCATGTGCGTGTGTGCATGTGTGCCTGTGTGTGTGTGCATGTGTGCCTTGCGTGTGTGTGCGTGTGTGAGCACGTGTGCGTGCAGGTGCGTGTGTGCGTGTGCGTGCATGTGCGTGTGTGCATGTGTGCCTGTGCGTGTGTGCATGTGTGCCTTGCGTGTGTGTGTGCATGTGTGCCTGTGCATGTGTGCCGTGTGTGTGTGTGCGCGCGTGAGCATGTGTATGTGCGTGTGCGCTTGTGTGCATGTGTGCCTTGCATGTGTGTGCGCACACGTGTACGTGCGTGTGTGTTGTGTATGTGTGTGTATGCGTGAGTGTGTGTATGTCTGTATGTGCATGTGTGCGTGTGTGCGTGTGTGTGTGTTTCTTGGTAAATAGGGATAGTCTTAAATAGAAATAGAAATAGTCTTAAAAGGAACTGGTTATTCTGGAAGGACTTCAAGTTGTGTCGAGGTTTCATTCTGTGCTCTGTACAAGGGAAGACAAAGCAACAAGGGAAAGAGAGTCTGGTTAACTGGGAGGTTCGTCAGTCACCTGGAGGAGCAACCATCACTTCCCAGAAGTCCTGAATCACGGAGGAGTGTCAGAAAACCGTTCCAGCATTTAATCAGGAAGGCAAAGGACTTCCCGGGAGGAGGGCTACACATTGCACACGCAGAAAGCTCTGCAGCATACGAGATTGGCAGCCATTTTCTTCCTCAGGAGGAAGCTAGTAAGAGCCAGTCTTGGCCCAACTGGCTGTGGTTCATTCATCAGTTTCTAGCATTTGTGTCTTTATTCAAACATTTACTGACTGCCTATCAGAAGACTAGATGCAGATGTCATAAAGAGGAGGGGGGAGGGAGGGAGGGAGGGAGGGAGGGGAGTGAAAAGAGGGAAGGGAAGGGAGGGAAAGTAGGGAGGGAAGCAAGCCAGCCTCTGCTTCCCAGGGATCTCGCAGCCTTTGGGAGAGACGAACACATGCACAGTGATTGTGTAAGCCAGTGCAAGTATGGGTTCCGGGCTCTGGGAGCCGTGCAGAGGAGGCTGGACAGTGAGGACAAGGAGAAATGCAGAATAAGGTCAAAGAAGAGGCGTTTCCCTTTCAGAGGGCTGCAGAGTCGCGGAGACCTCTGGGAAGTAGAGAACAAATACAGAGAGCCCAGGATCATCGAGGAGCAGGATTATGGTGTGTGGGGGGGGGGGAATGGAGTGAAGAACAGAGGCTCATGGGACTTAGTAACGAGAATTTGATCCCAAGGAAAAATGCAGGCGCCATGACCTGCTAGGAAGGGAAGCGCCTGGCCGGGTGACTCTTCCCACGAGCAACTGGAAAGCATGGAAAGCAAAGAGGTGAGGCCGGGGGACAGGAGCATCTCCTCCTGGCATCCAACTTCCTGCCGAGGAGCTCAGTGGAAACGGTAACAGCCACACATCCAGACAAGGCATTCACCACGGCTGAAATGCTGCAGGGCTTCCAAAAGCACAGGACAATCCGACTACCTGTAGAGAGCGGTTGACTCAGAAGAGAGCGGCGGGCTGGGTAAGGAGGCAGGGAAGACTCAGGGGACAGGCTAAGCCAAGACCCGGGAGTGACAATCTTGGAAGGTGGCGCCGATTCACGGAAAACCTTCCACGCAATGGTATCTGCCAGGAAGACGGAGCCATGGCTGCCCTGCGGTCAGACGCTGCGCTGCAGGAGGGCGGCGGATACAGCTGGGCTCATCACCCGGATAATCCCATGGCCCTGGGGCCCAGCCCGCCTCTCCCAGGACCTCAGACTTCTTCGTGATACAGATACAATTGATACCCCCCCCAAAATGAAAGACCATGGAGGTTGTACAGGGAAGGAAGGGTTGGAAATGGAACCATGCTCAAAGACTGTCTTACAACAGTACTCAATGATCAGCGGTGCAGGAGTAACTCAACAGTTAGGCTCTAGGGAGGGTGGAAAACCATTTGCAGGGAATGGAAAGAGAGAGCCTGTTTCACAGAAGCAAAGCACCAGCAGCACCCATGAGAGACTAGACCGGGGCAAGGAAGGAGGAGAAGGGGTTAACAGTGCGCTACGCCGGGAGATTGGTAGGAAGGCCAATGCCCTTCTCACAAGGCAACAGAAGTCTTGGAGACAGAGCAAACTGAGCAGGGCCAGTGGCCAGCGGGCTGGGGACGTGGACACGGGAGGTCATTAGGCTCCCGGGAAACTCACCCACTGACATCATTTGCTACAGTCAGGACCAATTAGGACAAGCTAGCTTTGCAGTCTGTGCCGCACGTGCTATGTCTCTGTTGTTGTTTTAAGGTAAACAGAGTAAGCTTATTTGAAAGCGAAAGAAAAGCTGTGAAAGAAAGTAGCGAATCTCTCCATCTGGAGTGGAGCCTCAAAGAGACTTCATGGGAAGATTGCACGGAGTAACTGCCTACTCAGAGGGGTAGTTATGATAATACAGGCCAGGGCTCCTTGTCTATTTCCTCCCCTGGGCTTTGTGCTGATGCCTAATGAGAGAGAGAGAGAGAGAGAGAGAGAGAGGGAGAGAGGGAGAGAGAGAGAGAGAAAGAGAAAGAAAGAGAGAAAGAGAGGAGAGAGTGTGTTAAATGTAACAAAACAAATGAAAGAATTTAGTGAATTCACTAAAAACTACAAAAGATTCTTGGAAGAAACAAAGATGTGAGTGAGCAAAAAAATGTCTCACCGTTGTCAATCTGAAGATGCAGTACTGTTAAAATGGCAATACTCCCCAAACTGATTGACATAGTTGATAAATCCAATCAAACTGCCAGCAGGCTTTTTTTTGTTTTTTGCATAAACAGGCTAATCCTAAAATTCACCTGGAAATGTAATAAGCCCAAAATAGCCAAAATAATCATGGAAAAATGAGGAGAAAATGAGAAGCCACACTTCCTTACCACTGAACTATAATCCATCAAGGCTGGTGGCAATCTGTGACTATAGCCTAGCCACATATATATATACATATATATACGAATGGAATGCATTTATAGTCCATTGATTATTTTTTCCAAAGGTGCCAAGACAATTCAATGGGGAAAAATGTACCATCAAATGGTGTAGCCAACAAGCTGGACTGAACCATCTGATGTTCTCATGCAGACAAAGAAAATCCAAGGCCATCTGGCATCATCTACAAAAACTAACTCTAAACGGATCAGCTACCTAAACAAAAGAGCTCATGCTGCAGAACTCACAGCAGAAACAGAAAAGCATTATCTCCATGCAATGGATTCGGAGATAAGATGGAGAAGGGAAGCAAAGAAGACAATCGGTAAGCTGGATGGCATAAACAGTAAAAACACCTGTGATACAACGGATCCTATCAAACATGTAAACAGACCACCACAGACCAGAGGCCAGTGTGTACAAGGCACATATCTGAGAAGGAGCTCCTTTTCAGAGCAAAGCAACCTCGAAACTACCATAAAAAGATACCAGTGCAAGTTAGAAGTGAACGAAAGACACCTGAAACTGATTTTTCTGGAAAGATGTTACACAGCTGACTGATAAGCACTTGCACAGATTTTTATCATTAGCCATAAAAGAAATACAAACCAAACCTATGAAGAGGTGCTATTTATATCCACTGGGACAGTGATGGCCAAAAATATGGGCACCAGAAAGCACTGACAAGGATCAGTGGAGACTGAGTCCTGTTTACAGGTGGATTTATAAAACTATGCTGTCCCTTCGCAGAGCAGTTTGGCATTTCCTCTCCTATTTAAGCAGATATATGCACCAGCAAGTCCGCTCCTGGCCGTGTATACCCAAGAGGACTTAAGACAAATGTCTACATGAAAACATCATCGTCAGCTTTATTCTCAGCGCTATTCACCATCGCCCGTGTGAGAGCCATCTGAATATCTGTCATCTGTGGAGTAAGTGAGCAACGTGGAAGATCCACACCATGGAATCTGATCTGGCCATGAAAAGATCAAGCTGCAGCATGGACAACCCTTGAAAACGTTATGCTGGGTAAGAGTGCCGTCGCAAACAGCCCGCGTGAGTACGGCCTCACTCAGGAGAAGCAAATGCGCCGGCTCAGAATGTCCCTGTCACACTGCCCAACAGGCAAACCACTGCTCAGGGACGAGAAGGCAAAGACGGAGTTGAAGGCCTGTGGCGACTCCTGCCACCCTGTCCCCCGTGCGAGCCAAGTTACACTCGAATCCTGAGCAGCCCAGGGACCGTCCTGCACCACGCATTGCTGCTTCCAGCATGCTCTGCACGTGGCTGGCAGAGGAACGTGCTCCCAGACTTGGTCTGTGATAAAGGCTAAGCGGAACATGTTGCTCTCATTAAGCAAACCTGGTGGCTGGGGTCAGCGCTCACAGTACTGAAGCACGAGGAGCCGCCCTCGCCCTTTGGCATTTCTTCCACAATCCAAACATTTCTCCTGCAGATTTGCAGCTCAGGCTTGGCTCCTTGGGTGAAATGATGGGGAGGGCAGGGTGTGGGAGCAGGGGGTTGGCTGGGGCCCCGAGTCCTTCCTTTCTCTTTCCCTTTTTTCCCTCCCTCCTTCCCTCTCCTGCTCCCAGCACCCCTCTGCATTCTCCCCAGAGCCCTGCGCCCTCCCAGGGCCAAGTTCCGCAGACTGGAGCGGGCTCCGAGCACAGGAGCCTCAGGGCAGCGCTCCAGGTCTCCCCAGAGCTCTGCGGGCCTGGGAGGACACGTTCCACCCCAGAACGAGGTCGCAGACAGGGGAGGAGCAGAGGGAGCATGGCCATGGCCGGGAGGGGACTTGGGGCTCTGGTCCCCAGAGGCAGACAGCTGCGGGGGCTAGAGGGCCACGTTCTCACAGGCCCTCAAAATCCTCAGCTCAGGACTGGGGCCTGGCAGGCTCAGGCCCAGGGGGCCTTCCAGAACCAAACTGGCTCAGTGTGGAGAGGGCATGGGGAAGGGGGAGAGGGGCAGGGAGGGAGGGAGGGAAAGAGTGTGAGAGAGAGAAAAGGGGGGGGAGAGAGAGCGCGCAGGGCTTACACAAGGGAGAATGAGCAACCAAAGAATCCGTTCCTTAATGTGGCATCAGCTGCCTAGAGAAGTGTCTCCATTTCCACGTTTCCTGTAACACGGAAAGGCAAGATGATGCAACGGGCGGGCGCGCTGTCTGTCTGCACTTTGCACAGAGGATGGGAACCCCGACACAGGCCTGGCCCGCTCTCCTGCGGGGAGCAGCGGGGGGGGGGGGGCATACACAGGCCTGGCCCGCTCTCCCACACACACACACACACACACACACACACACACACACACACACACACACACAGCCCTGGCCCCCTCTCCTGCGGGGAGCGGCGGGGGGGGGGGGCATACACAGGCCTGGCCGGCTCTCACACACACACACACACAGGCCTGGCCCCCTCTCTCCTGCGCCCCCCCCACAGGCCTGGCCCCCTCTCCTGTGGGGAGCGGCGAGGGGGGGGCCCATACACAGGCCTGGCCCGCTCACACACACACACACACACACACACACAAGCCTGGCCTGCTCACACACACACACACACACACACACACACAGGCCTGGCCCCCTCTCCTGCGGGGAGCGGCGGGGTGGGGGGGCCATACACAGGCCTGGCCCGCTCTCACACACACACACACACACACAGGCCTGGCCCGCTCTCACACACACACACACACACACACACACACACACACACAGCCCTGGCCCCCTCTCCTGCGGGGAGCAGTGGGGGGGGGCCATACACAGGCCTGGCCCGCTCTCACACACACACACACACACACACACACACACACACACACACACACACACACACACACACACACACGAGGCCTGGGCCCCTCTCTCCTGTGGGGAGCGGCGCCCCCCCCCCCCACAGGCCTGGCCCGCTCTCTCCTGCAGCCGGAGCTGGCTCATCTCCGGCTCATGCACGGAGCACAGTGCAGCAGCTGGTTCGTCGCTGTCTTTTGAATAAACCAAAGTGGAACCTAGTCATCTGCCTGCATCCGGCCCGTGGGGGCGCCTCCAGCACCCGCCCAGAGAACAGCATCCACAGATGCTCAACCTCATGCGGAAAGAGACGCTTCTATGCTTTCATCTATAGGAAATCTCTTACCTAAGAGACGTATGTATTGTCCTATAACCTATATCCTCTTCCATAGTTAAATCATCTCTACATTATGTATAATATCAAGCATAAATGCCAGGGAAACAGCTCTCATACTTTATTATTTAGGGAGTAATGAGCAAAAAATGTTTTTTAAAATTGCTTCTGCAAGGGGAAGTAAATAAGAATACAGGTTAAAGCTTCAAACTATGGAGATTACTAACACAAGAAATTGCTAGGGCTGCAGATTTGGCTTAGTGCTAGCGTACTTGCCTAGCATGCACAAAGCCTAGCAATGCATAAAAGTAAAAAGCAAAAAGAAATTGCTAAAACATTAAAAGTGATTGCTTCTGATGTGAGTCAAAGCCTAGTCAGGAAACTGTTCTTTTCTCATTTTCATATTATGTGGGGTTGTGTGTTTGCTTTTTTGTCAGTCATGGGGCTTGAACTTGGGGCCTGGGTGTTGTTCCCCAGCTCTTTTGCTCAAGGCTAGTGCTCTACCACTTGAACTACAGCATCACTTCTGTTTTTCTATTGTTAATTGGTGCTAAGAGTCTCACAGACTTCCTGCCTGGGCTTTGAACCATCATCCTCAGATCTCAGACTTCTGAGTAGCTAAGATGATCAGTGTAAGCCACCAGTGCCCAGCATTTTATGTCTTATACTGTTACGTATCTATGTTAATTTTATAAACTTTATTTTATTGTAAAGATGCTGTACAGAGAGGCTAGTTCCATGAGTCAGGCAATGAGCACGTTTCTTGTGGAGCACTGTTACCCCTCCCTTGTTATTCTCCCACTATCCCTCCCCACCCCCACCTCCCTCACTCCTCCCCCACCCGAAGTTGTAAAGCTCATTTCCAACATAGTGTCCGGTGGGTGTCATTGTCGCAATGGGTCACTCTGTGTCCTTGTTTCAGCATTTTGTTATTCCCCTTCCCCTCCCCAAATTAGACAAAGGTATATATAAGATGCAGGGTACCAAATCAAGTACAGTGACCACAGGGATACACCATAGGGGGAAGAACACACAAAGGAAACAAATCACTAGCACGTGAAAAACAACTACAACAAAGAAAGACTTCGTGTCCCTATTGTTGCGGGTGCTTAAACTAGTCAGTTAACCTTTCTACACCTCCTCGTCCTTATCTGTAAAATAAGAATTTTTGAGTTGTAAAAAGCAGTTTATAAAGACATTTTATAAGCCATAAATAAAGCTATATCCAAGAGAGATAACGGTGTAACAGGAGTGTCAGGTGTAACTTACAGCACAGAAAGGAGTTCCTGGCTCTCAAGGCAAGGCAGGCCATGAGAAACGCATGTACGCACAGCCCACAGTCGCAGCTGGGAAGAAGACTGTTTCATTCATTTAAAATCTGACAAGTAAGTGTCTGCAGTGTTAGCCATTTATGTTACAGATTTTGAAGGAATCACGAGCGCCTTCTACGAAAGCCATTCGGCTCTCATCCGTAGCAGACAAACAGGTCAGTCTTTACAACTATCACTGTAAACATCAGCGTGCAAACTTTACACACCAGGCGCAGGGGCCTGCTGACACAAAGCTGAAAATTCCAAGTGGCACCATGTTTGACACCAGCAAAGAGACATGAATGGCTCAGAGTATTCAGAAGAAGAGAGAAATATATAAAATGACAGGCCTTGAAATATATTCCCAGGTCAGGTGCTGGTGGCTCATGCCCATCATTCTAGCTGCTCAAGAGGCTGAGATCTGAGGATCATGGGTCAAAGCCAGTCCAGGCAGCAAAGTCCATGTAAGGCTCTTATTTCCGATTAACCACTGGAAAACCAGAGGTGGCGCAGTGGCTCAAAGTGGTAGAGCACTAGCCTTGAGCAAAAAAGCCCAGAGACAGCACCCAGGCCCCAGTTCAAGCCCCATGACCAACACAAAAGAAAAAAATATCTAGGTATAGATATAGGTATTCCCCAGAGTCTCTACCAGCCTGTCTCTCCACAGGAAAATTTCCATGGTCACAATTATTTGGGAAACATCGCGATCGCGTTCCGGAAAGTCCCAAGGAATATGAGCCTGTCAGGTGCATGACGGTGTCCTCACCGCCCAGTTTGACCTTGTTGAGTACATGTGACCACGTCAGCGTTAAGTTCAACCTCATTTAAAGGATTCACTTTGAGAAACTGTGTTAAGAGAGCTGGAAATTCATATCCACAAGGAAATAGTCAGCTGGAAATACTTAACCTTAATGGCAAAGAATAAAGAAGAGAGGACTTTAAATTATGCAAAGAGCTTTATAAATATTGGAAGCTCTTGCATTTCTTGTTGAGAGAAACAAGGAAATGCCGCTCGGACTCAGCTGAGACTCGGCTTCTTAGCTTCCTATGCAGTCCAGGGGTGACCTTCAAAGTATTTTGACAACCCTTACTTAGCTCATCCAGTCTCCACTGCAAGAGTTAAAAATTGGTGAACAATGAAGCATTATCTGTATTTTTTTTTTTTTTTTGCCAGTCCTGAGGCTTGAACTCAAGGCCTGGGCTCTGTCTCTGAGCTCCATTTGCTCAAGGCTAGCACTCTACCACTGGAGCCACAGCACCACTTCTGTCTGTTTCTGTTTATATGGTACAGAGGAATCAAACTCAGGGCTTCGTGCATGCTAGGCAAGCAATCTACCACTAGGCCACATTCTCAGCCCCATTATCTGTATTTCTACAAAGAAATAAGGCTCAGAGAAATTAGTTTTGTCCAATGTCTAATTAAAAGTGAAGATAGAGTTCAAACCTAGGGAGATGGGGAGAATGGTCAAGATGCATTATAATCACCAATGGCTATGTTGAGTTGAACTACTTAAAGATAATGAAAATGAATTCTTCAACCCTCCCTTGAAAGTGTATGACTGGTTGTTGAACAGAACCCCCTCCCCACCTCCTTTACAATAAAACTCTGAAATGTAGAATAGTACTTAAGTCATCAGGATAAATCCTCACACATGAGATGAGCAGGAACACAAGGCAAATATAACCAGGATCCCTGAATCACTGCTGAGCATAGATCTGACTGACCAGGTATACCAGCATTACAGGAACAAGAAATAAACTTCTCTTGGTTTAAGGTACTGAGATTGAGGACCTGTTTGTTACAGCAGCTAATACTGTCCACCCTGACTAGCAAATATGGGTGGATTTTTTTTTTTTTGACAAAAACAAGGTGACAGGTGCAAAGTACTTATTATATTCTCAATAGTTTGCCATGTTAGTTACAACATATCATAACTAAGTAGCAAGGCCGCTGCATGTCTTAAGTACCCTGACAAATCCACTACTGGGCACAGTTTAAAAAGGAGGAAGCAAGCTGGGCGCTGGTGGTTGAGATCTGAGGATCACAGTTCGAAGCCATCCTGGGCAGGAAAGTCCCCGAGACTCTTATCTCAAATAAACCAGGCAGAAAAGGCCAGAAGTGGCACTGTGGCTCAAGTGCTAGCCTTAAGCAAAAGCAGCTCAGGGATAGTGCCCAAGCCCTGAGTTCAAGCCTCCCCTCCCCTCCAAAAAAGGAGGGAGCACTAAGAAGAAGAAAGGGTGCCCACAACACTTTTGGCTGCATTTTTACTGCTGTTTCTTTAAAAACAAGTCATTCTGAGATGACTTAGCCAAACACAGCAGAAAGGCTACTTTGCCCTAGTAAACAAGTAGAAAGCATAATTCTTTAAGTGGTTGGCTTTCTTCCCAGAGAAGATAACGTTTCGTGGATGATCCCGCAGAGGCCGTGAGCTTGGTGTGCAAGGAATGGATCCCAAGGCAAGCAGGAGCAATGCCCCCCCCCACCCCCCCTCCCCCCCCACGAGCACAGCCTCGGGGACTCTCTGGGGTGGCAGCATGTGTCACGGCACCCCTGGAATCTTTCACCGTATACTCAAGATGAATACACTGGGAAGGAATTTACTGTTTTTCCTTCCTTTGGCAAAAAAAAAAAATGACATTTCAAATCATGATAGTGGAAAAGTACCATTTTGTTTCTGGAACGCTCGTCTTTCTGGAGCCGTGTGGGTCATCTGTCCATATGGAAAGCCGTGTGAATGGAGCCTGGAGTACTGTCACCCTGACTGACCAATCTAGGGCCACAGGCACAAGTGCCATGTCTGCACAGGCCACAAAATACAGATGCTTTTGGTTCCCTGTTGCCAAGTCCCTTTCAGAAGAGCTTGGCCCTAAAATTCCCCATCCATCCATCCACAAAGTATATGGGAGAGTACAAACTGTTTGGATCTTCCCAAGCACCTTTGCGGGCAGGGATGGGGGGGGGGGGGCTCTGTTATCTGAAAGGGCCAGGATGCTTTGGACTCATCAGCTGCTCTGAGCTCACTGCTGGTTCTGGGGTGAGGCTCTCAGTGCATCTTCCTCTCATCGTGTCTCCTTTAATATCCACACAACATTCAGCCCCCAGAAGGGAGATGTGGAACTCTCAGAGCTCGGGCTGCTGACTTCCTGACTCTCACCTGCCAATACCACCTGCAGACCGAACTTGGTCCTTCTGGGTCAGATTCAAACACAGCCATGTACTTGTCATCACTAATTACCTAACTCCTTCACTCCGGATTTCTTATCTGTAAATTAATCCAGTGAACACAGACTGCACCAAGACAACCTACTTAGTAGTCTAGCAACACATGGTGAGCGGGCTGGGCCCGGGTAGACATGCAGTGTTAGTGAAGGCTGGCTGGGTTCTGGGAAACACTTGCTACTGTCTAGGGAGGGCGGTGTGATGGCACCGGTTTAAAATGCATAGTGCAATCGCTGGCATGTCTTTGACCATAATGATTTTGCTCAATAGTTCATGGCTGGAAGGATACCATCCTAGTCAAGACAGGATTTCAGTTTCAGCCAAGGAGTGCACAGGCCCGACCTTTTCCCCAGCATGATGGGCCAGGTGGGGCCCCGGTGAGCTTCTCTGCTGAGGGAGTAACAAAGCCAACGGGCCTGGCCTTGAACTCCCGCTACCTGGCTTTCCGGGGTGCAGGTCCTTGACAACATAATGAAAGGCTTAATCCTCAGAATGGATCTTCCCTTGTCTCTCTTCTCCCCCTTACCCTGCCCTCTATCCAAGTTCCTGGGCATGCAAGTGCCCAGAAAAGTGTACAGACTGGTTGAGCAATGCTAGCAGCTGTGAGGAATTACACGAGTAGATTTTCACCATTGACCTTTTGGTATAATGCGGGAGGAGCCAATGTCGGGCATGCTCCAGCTAAGGAAGGAGGATGGGGAGGGGGATGTGGGAATCCCATAGGCTGATTGGAAACTAAAGTCAGCACCGAGGTCAGCTGAAGAAACTTAGCCATGAGGTGACCCAGAGGCCTTCCGCCCCCACACCACGCAGCCATACCCCTGCTCTTCTCAATAACACGGTTTGACTCTCCATGATTATAAAGGTCCATGATCAAATCCCAGAGGAATGTTGAAGACCTTTGAAAATGCCACCCTTGCCAGACATAACCACTGTTAACATTTGGGTAACTCTTTTAAAAAGTAACTTGGGCCATATGGTCAAGAATTGAATATGGCATCTTTTCTACCTATATAGTATATATCTTAGCTTATTATTCAATAGACTTTAAATGTTAAGGTTTTAAATTTGCTAAGTGATCCATGCCAACCACAGGGACTCCATGACCTATATGTGCATTTAAAATAAAAACAAGATGCCAGTGGCTCATGTCTGTGATCCTCGCTACTCAGGAGGCTGAAATCTGAAGATCCCAGTTTGAAACCAGCCTGAGCAGGAAACTCCATGAGACTCTTACCTCCAATTAATCACCAAAAACCCAGAAGTGGAGCTGTGGCTCAAGCAGTAAAGCACTGGCCTTGAATTAAACAGCTCAGACAGTGCTCAGTCTGAGTTCAAGCTCAGATGTGTGCACATCTGGGTACCAATGACCAAGGCCAGTACCAGCATACAAAATACAAACTAAGTTTTTTAAAAAGAAAATAAAATGAGTACCTGAGAATTTAACTTTTGCTAGACTACATAGCAATGAGATGCATTTGACCTTTCTCTTGGAAGATCCGGAGGAGGATCCGCGTCTCTCTGCTGGCTTCTGATTGTTTCCTTAGGATGAATCTTGGGCAATGAACTTAACTGATGCATTAATGAACTTAACCATTCTTTAAATTTCAGCTTTTTGTTTTAAACTAACTGTAGATTCGCATGTAATCGTTTTCCTTTTAAATGCGGGCTTCCCACTTACCCCTAGCCAGGGTCCTCCAACAGGAGCACAATCCAAAGCTACGCCGGCCATCAGCCATCGCAGCTCAGGTGCCCACACTGATACAGTCAAGCTGTTCCTTTCCCACCACCACAGGGCTCCTTCGGGTTGCTCACCGCATCCCCCAGCTCCAGAGGCACCCCTAAATCCTGGCAACCACAGCCCTGTTCTCCAGTTCTATATCCATTCATAATGTCACGAGCACCGTACAGAGCGACTCACATAGTATGTAACTTGGTCATGACCCACTGAGCACCATCCTGTGAGGACGTCAGCAGGTTGTTCTAACAGGCCATTTCCTGTTGTGTTCATGGCACAGATGACCACTGCACAACCACTCACCTGTGAGAAAGATACTTGGTGGATTCCAGTGTGGAGCTGTTACGAAACAAGTGGTTTTACGTGAATACACTTTCCATGTCTGTGATGAACGTCCACAGATGTGCTACCTGGCTTGGATGGTCGTTCCATACTTGATGGGAGAGACTTCCACAGGGGCTGTACCACGCATGTTCCCCTCTACAACGGCATGCGACCCAGTTCCCTCCCAACTCACCCAGCATTTGTGTGTAGTTTGACCATTCCAATAGGGATATAGTAATCTCAATTCACATTTCCCCAGTGGCTGACCAGGTTGAGACGTCGTTTCATGGACTTCTTTGCCATTTGTATACATTCTCATGGAAAGGTCTTTCGTACATTTCCAATTGGATTATTTTGGTGTCTGTCACTGTTTTGAAAGTTTTTCTCGTGCTGAATACACGGGAGCTTATGCCTGTCATCCGAGGCACTTGGGAAATGGAAGTGAGGAGGATCACAGTTTGAGGGCAGCCAGGGCAAAACATGTATACAAGACCTCCATTTCCACCAATACAAAACCGGGTATGGTGGCAAGCACCTGTCATGGGAAGAATACAGAGGAGGATCGAGGTCGCAGGCAAGCCTGGGCGTAAGCATGAAATCCTCACTGAAAAATAAGTAAGGCCTAAAGGGGTGGGTGGGGTGGGTCTCGCGTGCACCTCCCAGGCCAAGGGCCAGGCTGTGAGTCCCAACTCCAATACCTCCAACATTAACAAAAAAAACTGTAGTGTGTTCTTGGATGTTGATATCCCTGCAGATCTTATTTATTGTTCACGCTGCAGTCTTTTTAGTCTTGTATTATGTAAAATTCCTGTATTTTTTAGCCATTTTGAAGCTGGAGGAACAGAGAAAAGTATATTTACTCTCTCTCTCTGGAAGTGAGATTCCCCCCTTGCTTTTAACTTTATTTTTATGATACGAAGAAAGTTCATGTTTTATCTTGCAAGAGAAAAGTAAATGGATTTTATGGGTCTTTTCAGGGGGACGGGGTATGTTTTTGGGGGGGCGGCTCTGAACCAGGGCCTCATGGTTGCCTGGCAGATGCTCTAGCACATGAACCACAGGCTGATATCCCTGTTGCTTTTTTTCTGCCATGTATGCATGCATATATGTATGTATGTATGTGTATGCCACATAGCGGGGACTGAACCCAGGCCCTGGGTGCTATCCCTGAGCTTTCCTTTGCTCAAGGCTAATATTCCCCAACTTGAGCCACAGCTCCATTTCTGTCTCTTTTTGCTGGTTAACTGGAAATAAGAATCTCATGGAGAGGCTGGGAAGGTGGCTCAGTGGTAAAGCACTTGCCTTGCATGCATGAGGCCCTGGGTTCGATCCTCAGCACCACATAAGCAAAAAAAAAAAAAAGAAAAAAGCTGGAAGTGGCTCTGTGGCTCAAGTGGTAGAGCGCTAGCCTTGAGCTGAAGAGCTGAGGGACAGCGCCCAGGCCCAGAGTTCAGGCCCCACGATCGGACAAAAAAAAAAAAAAAAAGAATCTCATGGACTTTCTTGCCCAGGATGGCTTTGAACTGTGATCCTCGGAACTCAGTACCCTGAGGAGTTACAAAGACAAGCCAGATTCATTGGCGCCTGGGTTCCCCATTGCTTTTTTTTTTAACCTTGGTGCTGATCCTGGGGCTTGAACTTAGGGCCTGGGTGTCCTTGCTGAGACTAGCAGTCAATCACGTGAGCCACAGCTCCATTTCCACGTATTTTGATAGTTAATTGGAGGTAAGACTCTCCCAGACTTTCCTGCATAGGCTGGCTTTGAATGGAGATGCTCAGATCTCAGCCTCTTTAGCAGCTAGGATTACAGGCCTGAGCCACCAGCACGCAGCTCCAATTGCTTTGTTTTTTGTGGTTGGGTGTGGAGCTTGAAATTGGGGCCTGGGTACTGTCCCCGAGCTTTGGCACTCAAGGCTAGTGCTCTATCACTTTGAGCCACAGCACCGTTTTTGGTTTTCTGGTGGTTCATTGGAGGTAAGAGTCTTACATGGAGATAAGGCTTTCCTGCCTGGGCTGGCTTTGACCCATGATCCTCAGATCTCAGCCCCTTGAACTGCTATGATGACAGGCGTGAGCCACTGGTGCTGGCTAGCCCCCCATTGCTTTTTAATGACTAGATGTGACATGAACTGTGCATCGCCCTCCTGCATTGACCAGTGGTACCCATTGGACTCTGCTCAATGCCAGTCTGTTCTAGGCTAATCCTCAAGGTGTTTTAAGAAGATAGAAATATGGACAAGAAAATGAACCTAGGGGGAGGGTGACCAATCAGTGCTTTTACCCTGAACAAAACAGGAAGGTAGACATGATTTCCAAACTTGGATCATTTCAAAATGATTTTAAACTGTGAATTATGTCAAAACTCCAACTGAGCTTCCCACATGGCTAAAGGAAGAGGGGCTTAGGAAAATGTGCGATTCTGGTATCTCTTCTTACTACTTTATTCCTCCAATGGGGAGCAATGATTTCTAAAAATGCTCTATGGAAACACAACCGATAATTGACCTGACTGAGTGCACAAAGACTCTGATGTCACTCTCAGGCCCAAATGCCAGTGTTCCAATGCAAGAAAACAACAGATGGAACGTGTTTTAATAATAAGCTTCCAACAAGATCCTATCTCCTGTCCACCTATCCCTGCCTCACATCACCCCACTGCAACAGGCTGTATTCAGCGACGTCTGTTAAGTTTCCATCTCCACAGTGAGACTTCAAACAATTCCTATCATAGCCAACGTGAGCTGTGAGTAATGGAAATATCCGTTTTCACCTCCTTCCTCGGAAATTCTTTACACAGGCCTTTATGAACACTAGGGATTGAACTCCCAGAGCCTGGGCACTGTCCCGGAGCTGCTTTGTTCAAGGCTGGCACTCTGGCCAGTTGAGCCACAGCTCCACTTCTGGTTTTTTGGTAGTTACTTGGAGATAAGAGTCTCATGGACTTTCCTGCCCACAATTGTCCACAATCGTCCGGTCTCAGCCTCCTGATTAACTAGGATTGCAGGTGTGAGCCACTGGCACCTGGCACCATTATTTTTTTTGAAGCTTTATGTCCTGGATCACTTGCTTGGGTTGGGAGAAGGCAGATCTTCATTTCACAGGGCATCACCGGAACTCTGCATTCTGCAGGATTTCAGCAGAGACCACACAGCATTCTCTTCCAAAGGCCAAAAGCCAAAAACGTGGAAAGAGAAAAAGTTCCTGATAATACTCATTACCATAATCATGTTTTGGGCCAGTTCTTAAGCAAAAGAAACAGTCTGCAAAAATGTGGCCTACCATCTCTGAGCTCAGAGGGCTCACACCTGTCATCCTAGCTACTCAGCAGGTTAGATCTAAGGATCATGGTTCAGACAGGACAGTCTGTGAGACTCTTATCTCCAATTAAGCACCAAAAAAGCCAGAAGTGGAGCTATGGCTAAGTGGTAAAGTACTAACCTTGAGCAAAAAAAGCTCAGAGACAGTACCCAGGCCCTGGGCTTAAGCCTTAGAGTGAGAATGCACACATCCACACCATCTCCCCTTTTTAAAAAACTGAGGAGCCCATGATCATTCTAACTGGTTGCCTGCATACTCTGTTGGAAGAGGCCATGAGCTCTCTTGAGGTATGAAGTTCTGCAAGTCTGATTACCTAGACTTAGTATTTCCTGGGATGCTACACAATGAGAGACTAGGTTCAAATGTAGTCTCTCTTTGCTAGCATTAGCCATCAGTAAGTATCCTACGCCCGCTATAACTGAGGGTTGGATTAGTGAATAGACTCAATGTGAGAGTGTAGACATGGCCTGGGGTAGAAAGGATTTTCACTTTATAAGAAAGCTCTTTGGAAAGCATATAGGCCGAATCAGAAACTATTGCAATGTGTGTATTTCCTATCTCGCAATCTCTTTAAATAAACTTGGCAAAGGCTCTTTGAATAACGGCATGAATAATGGAGTTATGAATTAGCCCAGAGCTATGCCAAGTATAAGTTGCCTTTCTTCCACCCCAATTAAATTTGCACAGCACTGCGGACTAGAGCTTGCGTGCTGTCTCGTCAATCACCCGTCTGGGTGGCCAGCTCTTTCCTTCTCCTCTGTCTTCCCACAGATGAGGAATCTTAAAGGCAGGATGAGTCATGATGCTCTGTGCTCTGAGGATAGAGAACAGGCCCTGAATAGAACTAATGAAATGAATAAGCGGGTAGGGTGAATGAATGAACCAACGAGGGATACATTAGGCGTTTTGTGAGCCATATGCCGTTTGCTGCTCAAATGTTCAGATATGGCAAGGGGACCCAGCCCCAGTACGCTTTTCCAGCAGAGGAGGAGGGTCACAGCTGCAGCAAGGCACCCTCATTTCTGCTTTATTTTTTGAATCTTTAAAATACACAATTCCACCTGAGTGCAGTGCATGTGAACCAAAGAAACTCTTCTTTTAAGAGTCACAATGAGGCCGGGCGCTGGTGGCTCATGCCTAGCTACTGAGGAGGCTGAGATCTGAGGATTGTGGTTCAAAGCCGGCCTGGGCAAGGAAAGTCTGTGAGACTCTTATCTCCAATAAACCACTAGAAAACCGGAAGTGGCGCTGTGGCTCAAGCGGTAGAGCGCTCGCCTTGAGCTGAAGAGTGCAGGGATAGTGCCCAAGCCCAGAGTTCAAGCCCCACGACTGACCATTCCCCCCCCCCCCAAAAAACAAAGTCATAATGAGAGTCATGGTAGCTACTCGATAGAAACAAAGGAGGGCTGTGGTATCCACAGGTAAAAGGTTCCCAGGAAAGCAGCCACACTCAATGCAGTACCACACTGTGGATTCTTCTCTTGTTTCTCCCATAACACTGACCAACTTCCTAAGGCACACTACTTTTCAACCACTAAAGATTTTCACTTTAGTCAGGTGCTGGTGGTTCATGCCTGAAATCCTAGATGCTCAGGAGGCTGACATCGGAGAATCATGGTTCAAAGCCAACCTGGGCAGGAAAATCCATGAGAGTCTTTTTTTCCAATTAACCACCAGAAAACCAGAAGTGGAGCTGTGGCTCAAAGTGGTAGAGCGCTAGCCTTGAGCAAAAGAGCTCAGGATCAGCACGCAGGCCCACGCAGGACCACTACCACCAATAAAAAAAAACAAACTGTCTGAAATGGTATCTTGAAGAGAGTAGGACACACTCACTATAAAAGAAACAAAGCAAGTTTAGCCTCACTTCTTAGTCGAGGAAATCAGAGCCAGGCCTATGGCTACAAAGTCTTTGGGGAACAACTACAGCCCAAGTCCTTAGAGCTGCCTTCAACCTCACTTTCCTGTTCAAAACCAGCGAACAGTTCATCATAGCCGGGGAGACAGCGGCTTGTTAAGTAGTGAGGACACAGAATCTCTCATCCAGTACACTCACCCAACTCCTACCACACCAAAGTCCAAATGGCCGCTGGGGTGAGGAAGAGGTTAGATCTCCAAAGGAAGTTATTTCCCCAACTTGGAAGTTGGTTCTCTTCCCAAGGCAGAAGAACCTTTTCAAAAAATAAATCAATTCCTCATTTTTTCAAAACCATCCCTGTCGAGAGCATGTATGCCGGATCAAATGCCACGGCTGAAGAAATGTCACCAAAAAAGCCAAGTACAACATTGGAGTAGCGCCCCCCCTCCCCGCCCCCCTGCACTTCACAGAACCTGGGTGGAATTCATAAGAAACAGCTGCTCCTCCTCTATCTTCCAAACTTAAGTACTATTTCTTGTTTAAGTAAATATACAAAGCATTAATTGCTTCAATAATCAGAAAACCATGTGCTTTTTTGTTGTTGTTGTTAAGATTTCTCTCTTCCTAGTTTTGCCACACAACTACCACTCTTATTTAGTGAGTTCAAGAACTTCTTCCTTTCTTTTAACTTCTTTTTCTCCTCCTCCTCCTCTTTATTTTTGCCACTCCTGGGGCCTGAACTCAGAGCCTGGAACTGTCCCTAAGCTTTTGTGCTCAAAGCTAGTGCTCTACCACTTGAGCCACAGCTCCATTTCTGGCCTTTATTTTTGTTGTTTAATTGGAGATAAAAGTCTCATGGACTTTCCTACCTGGGCTGGCTTTGAACTGAGATCCTCAGATCGCAGCCTCCTGAGGATTACAAGCATTAGCCACCGGCTAGTGCCACTCTCTCGCCTCTCTGTCCACCTTACTTTTGGTGTGCCAGTACTGAGGCTTGAACTTGAGGCCTTGTGCTCTTGCGTGGATATTTGCTCAAGACTAGTGCTCTACCACTTGAGCCATAGTTTCATGTATGAGTTTTTACTAATGAACTGGTGATAGGAGCCTCACAGACTTTTTGCCTGAGTTGGCTTTGAACCCTGGTCCTCAGTTCTCAGCCTCCTGAGTAGCTAGGGTTACAAGCTGAGCCACTGGCACCCATTTTTATTCTCTGCTGTCATCACTACATCAACCACTACTGATGCAGTATCACTGTCCTCACCCACTAAGACAAGACAGA
This sequence comes from Dipodomys spectabilis, assembly GCF_019054845.1. Lineage (NCBI taxonomy): Eukaryota > Metazoa > Chordata > Mammalia > Rodentia > Heteromyidae > Dipodomys > Dipodomys spectabilis. Next base: position 1,826,661 of record NW_024871012.1, read on the forward strand.
ACCACACCCACAAAACGCATTTAGCACGGCTAAGAATCAGAAGGTATGCATCGGATCAGTTTTAAAACAATTTGTGATGTTGGCACAATGAACCTGAAATTCTATTGCTTCCTGCAAGAGAGCAAATGCATAAACCATGGTTTTCTTGTGAACCAGGTTTCAGTATGGGAGGAGAGAGAGAAATGTGGCCAGGGTCAGGGGGGAAAAATGGTGGCGCTAGATTTAAATCAAAGGCTCATGATAAGAATGTCTTCACACGTGTGTGTCGCGTACGTGCACATGTCAGGCTAGGTATGTGTTTCCTTAGCTCTGTCCTCAGGAAGTACTAGATGATGGCAGCGAAGTATCGATGCTCCCACCAAGCTATCGGAGCTCGGCTTCCGCTTCAAAATCTTCTGCAAAACCAAAACTCTTTAGAAAAATGGCTGTATCTGATGCGAATAAGGGAATTAGAAGTCAGCCTGGAACAGTGTGTTCCAGAAAGCAAGAAAGCACATGAAGAAAAATAAGAGACACACAAACAGCTTGAAAGAGCTCCTCTGTGGCCAGTGTCCGCAGCCAAGAGAGTACTTACCATGATAATACTGAATAAACAAGGAATAAAAGTAACACAAAGGGACAGTACCTAGGTGCATCTGCTCATACAAAATAATATTTATCGAGATGAACTCCAGAAAATGGAGGCAAGTTTTTTCTTTGTTGTTTTCTTTTTGTCTGTTTGTTATTTGTCTTTGGGAAGGTAAGAGGGGAGCACAGAAATGGGGGGACCATGGGTGATCAAACGCAGCAGTGGTCGTCGCTAGACACTATGTTGATAATGAACTAGACAACTTGCGGGTGGGGACAGGAGGGGAAATCTAGGAGAGCGCAAGGGAAAGGATGGCATTGTCCAAAAAGAAACACGCTCCTTACCTGACCAGTGTCACTGGAACCCCTCTGTACATCACCTTTATAATAACAAGTTTTTAAAGAATAAAACTTGTGAAAGTTTTGTGCTAAAGTACACCTAACATAGAATGAACCACTTCAAGCATGTTCGGGTATTCAGTTCATGGCATTACATAGTTCACACTGCCCTGCCTCCTCCTCCATCCTCCGTCCCCACAACTCTTCATCTTTGCAAGCTGAAGCCACGTATCCATGAACAAACAGCAAAAGTAAGAGGTAATGGGGGCTGTTGTAACACACAGGATAATAAGGCAAGATAAGAGCTATATGCCATGAAGGATGTTAACTATGAAAGACATTAGGAGTCATGTAGCGTCCCTGGAATATGCGTTTCATATTAGGTGGCATCAGAGCTACAGAGTGAACTTTCTGAGGCACTGTTGGGTTGCTGGAAGACGCCTGTCTCTGGGAAGGCCCTGGTAAGATAGGGTGACATCATGATGTCCACAGAGGACTTTTCCTTAAAGTATCTGTGTCTGTGTGTGCATGTGTGTGTGTGTGAGGGGCTGTGGGTGTGTAGCGGGCATAATACAAAATACTAACAATTCATTGAGAGCATGTGTGTTCACGGAGTTATTCTTTCCGTTTTTTCTAATCTTGAAGTCTTTTTGAAAAGGTTGAGGGTCAGTCAAAGCGACTTCATTTTTAAAGAGTGGTGAATCCCCTATCTTAAAGAAGCCATCTGGTTTAAAAATACATGCGAAGGGAAGTTTTCAGATGTCTTTTGGATTTCTCTAGAATGGTCTTCACTTGTGGCAAGCTTCCTGTTCAGAGTCCCTCCCTAAATTCCCTGGAACCCATGGCGAAATCCTTTGGACTTCAGCTATCTGAACTACAAGAAGAGCTGTTGATCTAGAAGATGCATGCGCCCTGCATACTCTGAAATCCCATGACTGTATCAGCCCACTTCTTCAGCAGCGCCAGGACTCACCTGCTGTGAACATAGCCACCTTCACATCCTCGGCTTACACACATATGTGAAACACACAAAAGGCAAGATGTCTGAACAGAGGAGTAATGGACTTTGTTCATGTCCTTATCCCCTGAGCAATATGGTCTCACAATTGTTCCTGGAGCATTTGCCTTGTAGTAGGTATTACAAATCATGTGGAGATGACTGAAAATCATGTAGGAGCCATGCTAGCGCTGGACTATTTTATAGTGGGCCTTGAATGTCTGCAGATATTATCCTGACTTGACAGAATTTTAGAGAAGGGGGTGAGCCGCCAAGTTCTGTTTCCCAAGAACATTTTCTTTGACAGGTCATGGGGCTTGAACTCAGGGCCTGGGCGCTGTCCCTGAGCTCTTTTGTTCAAGGCCAGTGCTCTACCACTTTGAGCCACAGCTCCACTTCCAGGTTTCTGATGGTTAACTGGAGATGAGTCTCATGGAGTTGGACTTTCCTGCCCAGGCTGGCTTTGAACCACAATCCTCAGATCTCAGTCTCCCGAGTAGAGGATTACAAGCGTGATCACCAGTGCCTGGCTTTAAAAACAAAATAAAATAAAAAGCCCAAGAATCATTGATCACATTTAAACAGATGTTCTAGCACACGGTGGGAACATCTCATGCGCACAGGTTTCGCCGCCCTCCGATGGGTCTGTGGCATGGTGAGGTTCGGTCCCCAGTCCCTGGCCTCTGGGCATCTCGATCCAAGATGCCCCTGGGACAGCCTGGGAGCAGAAGTGGAATGTTCTTCTGGCCCTTTCTATATTGGTCTCCTAGGATATAATTAGGAGGCTGCTCTCAGAACAGATGTGAGGGCGTAAGGTCAGAACGCCTCCGTGGAGAAGGGGAAAGGAGGGAAGGGGCTTGTTGTCTGGGGATGCTTGGTGATTTGAAGATGATCAGACAGCCCAGCTTCCTGGGGAACAGCCATGGTGAGCAGGAGTATGTCCTCTCCCCAGGAGAGAGACCTCAGCCCCCACACGACGGGGCAGTAAACATCGCCTCCTCTTAAAAAAAGGTATTCTTTTAAGGCAGGGAGGGAGGATTATAAGCTGAAAGAATTTTATGAGGGCCCAGAATACACTCATAGTATTATTCTCCAGTTCTAAGATGGAACTCTCATTCTTTTTTGTTTTTTATTGTGAAAATACTGTACAGAGGGGTTACAATTACATGGGCAAGATAGTGAGTACATTTCTTATCAAGGATTGTAGCCTCCTCCTTTGTTTCCCCTTCCCATCCCTTCCCATCCTCCCTCCCCCTCCACCCAACCCTCCCCCCCTCCCCAAGTTGTAAAGTTCGTTTTTGACATGACAACTTGTACTTCTCATTGTTGCAACAGGTCCACCTGTATCCTTATTTAAACGACTTGTTTTTCCCCTTCCCCTCCACAAATTATACCGACATCAAATACAGTGAAAGCAGGGGTTATACTGTGGGGGAGGGACATACAAAGCAACAAAGAAATAATCTTATAATTACGTTAGAAACAAATGCATGAAAGAAAAAAACATTTAAAATACATACCTTAGGGTTCATTTTCCTAACATCACCTTATCTGACGGAACTCTCATTCTCTAAGTAGTCATTTTTTTCTTGAGCTGTGTGTAGGTAGAACAGCTCTGTTCTTAAATTTATTGTACACCAATAAAGCCCACCCTAAAGATTATGTTCATGATAACCAAGTAAAACAGTCAACTCTTCTTTCTTCAAATCTAGCTAGACCTCTTAGGCTGTGATAAACCATGCCAATTAAACATTAAAGGTGAACTGAAGAGAATTTTAAAAAATAATCAAAGATAAGTTTTAATACCTAAACTATATAATAGTTTAAGTTTTCTGATGTTGCCCACCCAAAATTTAAATGTGGGCCTGGATGGATGGATGAATGGATGGATGGATGGATGAATGGATGGATGGATGGATGGATGAATGGATGGTTGGATGGATGGTTGGATGGATGGATGGATGGATGGATGGATGGATGGATGGATGGATGGATGGATGGATGGATGGATGGATGGATGGATGGATGGATGGATGGATAGTTGGATGGACGGATGGATGGGTGAATAAGACCTGGAGGAAACAGAGTGAAACACACACCGTACGAACAGTGGAGTGCTCCTGAGGACTCGGCCTCTCTCCTCTGTAGGAAATAATCTGCATGAAGTTCTTGAAGGCCTAGGCTATTCAACTCATTGCCTTTCATCTCCTCCTGGGTCCACCCTCAGAACATGCTGTGAGCTTGTGCCAATGTAACCCACCCATCAAGCCAGCATTCATCAAGGGCCATTATGGCTGTGAACGTCCTCAAAGGGAATTCCAGTAGGCCTTGGCCATTCTTGCCACCATCTTAGGGAGAGAAATGGTAAGGGAGCAGGGAAATGAAGCTGTCCCCGTTCAGGTTTCCATAATCAGGCCAAAGGAGATCTGGGATCTCCTGGGATGAGGATGGGCTCACCTTCAAATGACAGTAACAGGGAGATCTCGGGCCAAGGATAAAAAATAAAAACTGACACACTGTGACAATGGGAATGACACTTGTCCCTTGTCGATGAGAAAGTGGATGAGGCTTGATTCAAAAATACACAAGTTGTTCTCTCACCACAGAGCCTGATCTTTGCACAGGACCAGATGTGCCAACAGCCAGGACAACCAAGTGGACCTCTCCCCCCCCACTCTCTCTCAGGGTGAGCAGAGAGATCACAGAAATAGCATGGTGGATGAGGGCGTCCAATTCTTTAATACTGCTGTCCCCAATTCTCAAGGAAATCGAGCAGCTGGGGAGATAATCGTGGGACTTCATTCCTCATTTTTCTGCCAGTGTGACCTGAGCTTTGTGGGGACTTCCTGTCCACTGCCCCCTTTCCTGTGTGTGGATCCTGTAGGTGATCCCACAGGAGAATGCTCACATGCACAGCAAGAGGCCACTCACTCATTCACCCAAAGCACTTTGTGTTTCGTCCGTAGGACAGGTACTAAGAATCTGGAAGGTTCTGTCACACCCGGAAAGGGGAAAGCACACATCTGCCAGCCACACATAAAACAGACATAAATTTCTTCGGTGCACATCTGCTGTGTGTGTTTCCTGACTCTTATTTAATGTAGCTGAGAGTACAGCTTGGTTTTACGAGGAAATCAGCCTACTGGAACATGTATATACAACACTGAACTTGACATTGTGTTTGATCAACTACAAGCTTCAGTTTAAAACAGTAACCTGTCCAGGACACAAGCCAATAGGATTTTTTTTTTTGTTTCTGAAGACACAGGTATGTTTAATGTTTATACTCTCATCAGGAGCCAACCTAGCCATCTGTGGAGGAAAGAATAAACAACTCTGGGAGCTTTGGTGATGTGCCCAGGGTGGCTGAAGATAAAAAGATGTCCTGCCAGCTGCGTGGACTGTACACCAAGAGCTCCCTTGACCTTGGAGAGGACGACTTTCTTGTTGGGAGGGCACTGGTTCATGCAGGGCAGGATGGTAATACAGTATCAAAGCCCAGGGCAGCCTCCACACAAGGAGGAAGTCCATTCCCCGGGAGCACAAGGCAGAGATACAAACGCAGGCAGCAGGCTTTGAGAGCCACTGGCCACCTCTGGCCATCAGTCTGCCTGCCGGCCGCCAGCCACTTTCACCGCCCTGGCTACGAAAGGGACCGAGGCTAACGTACAAGCACCTAAAACGCAAGCACAGTTATTCTTACCTTCGGCCTTTTGGCCACCGAAGCCCATCTTAGCTTATGTAAAGGATCCGAAGACAAGAGGGTGTTTGTAAAAACATAGAAAAACGAGTTGTCTTCTTGGCCTTCATACGTGGTACACTCACACACGAATTTGTATGAAATGGAAGTTTTAGAATGAAAGCTTTCAATGGAAGTTACACAAATGGCTCAGTTTAACAAGTGCATCCACATCTTTCTGATTACAGAAAGTGCCAACCTATTATTTGAAACCGATTTGAGGAAAGCAGAGCTAATTGTTAAGTGCAAAGCTATTTTGCATCAGTTTAGACTGACCTACATTAGACCTGACAGCACTTAGGTGTCAGAAAACAACATAGAATGCATGGGACACAGTGCCACAGGGCACCCTGAAAGCAGTTAAACTTACAGAACGCGGTGACACAACAGCTCCACAGCTACGGACCGATGACCACAGAAAATGAGGCTACTCAGAATGAACTCAGTGACATGGGAACGAGATTTTTGTGGCTTTTTTTTTGTTTTTAGTGTAAATTTGCAGTTATTTCTTTTGTCTTTTCCCCTCCACCCTCTGGTTTATTCCCTGTTATCACCGGTTCTGATTTGGGGACCCTGTGTTTTGTATAGAAGTTTACCTGCCGTGGTGGGGGGAAGCACAGAAATGGTAAGACAAAGGGTGAACCAAAGCCACAGAGGCACCCACTGGACACCACACTGGAAATGAGCGGTGCAGCTCGGGGGAGGGGAGTTGCGGGGGAGGGAAAGCGGGAGAAAGGGAGGAGGGGGTTCATTACCTTACTTATGTTACTGTAACCCCCTGTACCTAACCTTTACAATAAAATTAAACTTTAAAAAATGACAGTGGAAAGAGCAAACTGTTCTGGGTTTAAAACTGTTCTGGGTTTTTAGTGAATGATTCTTTTTACTCTAAAAGTAGGTTTTCTGATAAAAAAAAAAAAATACACAAAGAAACAGAACAAACAATAAACAAACACCATACAAAAACCTTTTAACCATCTGCTTCTGTTGGATTTAGTTATATTCCCCTCCACATCACTACCTTCAACACATATTTTAAGCCATGCACAGGTAGCTCATGCCTAACTACTCAGGAGGCTAAGATCTGAGGATCACGGTTCAAAGCCAGCCCAGGCAGGAAAGTCTAAGAGACTCTCATCTCCAATTAACCACCAGAAAACCAGAAGTAGCACTGTGGTTCAAGTGGTAGAGCGCTCCCCTTGAGCTGAAGAGCTGAGGGACAGCGCCCAGGCCCAGAGTTCAAGCCTCACGATCAATAAAAACAAAAAAACCCACATATTTTAGTGCAGAAAGGATTCTTCTAGGGTCTTTTGTACAGGAGACTACCACAGAGTTTATTAACCAGTTAACAAAAATACCTACCTCTATCTATACTCAGTAATGCGAGATGAACACCTGAATCTCCTGGCGGGACTCCAAGCCAACCAACCAACCAACCAACCATAAGGAGGTAAGTTACTCCTGGTAGATATTTATAGCTTTTCATTTATCAGAGAAACCACCGAGGGGGAGGGGCAAGAAGCCCGTACAGCCGCCTCCCTCCACCAGTGGAAATCCACAGGCAGCTGTGCCACAGGAGCAGCTACGGCGAAGATTTGGGAAATCAAAAGGAATTCTAATATTCAAGTGTTCTCAACGGTAGGGCGTTTTACATGTTGCCTATTATACTTCAGAGTGACAGTCAAGCTAAATGTAATTGAAAAGACCATCAAGTGTAATTCAGATCAATGTAACAATTTAAACTAATGCAAATATTTCAGCTGACTTGAATGCATGGGGAAAAAAATACGCCAATGATTACACTATTTTCTCCATTGTTGTAACCTCTTGAATTTTCCTGCTTTGCTAGACCTTTGTTCTTTTTCCCACCAGACCTTGGCTTGAACTCTAGGCCTTGGTGCTGACTCTGAGCTTCTTTTTGCTCCCGGCTAGTACTCCACCACTTGAGCCATAGCTCCACTTCCTGCTTATTTCTGGGATTAATTGGAGATAAAAAAGTCTCACAGACTTTCCTGCCCAGGCTGACTTTGAACCTCAGTCCTCAGATCTCAGCCTCCTAAGTAGCTAGGATTGCAGGTGCAAGACACTGGCTGCGGCTACCAGTTTTAAAAGCATTTCTTTGGAGTTACTTCATACCTAGGTTTCAGGCATGGGAAGAACTTCATATGTCCACAAATTTCATGAATAGTTCAATGGCCAAACCAATCTTATTGGCTCCCAAAGCTTCTCCATTCCCCAATTCAGACTGAATGCCTCATGACTAACCAGACTTAGTTTTAACAGCAATTATTGAAGGGGGGGGGGGAGTTCTTTATCATCCTATTCTCACTCACTATCTAAACTCGTACATTTCAATCTCTAATTATGGTACTTTCACATTAAAGAAAACAGACTAGGCAGAGAACCTGAGGGTAAATGGAAACGCTCCTGGACAGGGATTCTAAGGGAGAACAGAGTTCTTGATCATGTGACTCCAAGTAGAACCCTGCAAGTTCTCAGTGGAGAGAGAAAAGAAAAATGTGATCTTTAACACCCAAGAGGACCCAGGGAGCAGGGCCTGAGGACATCGTCTGCCATGGAACCCGCTGACATGGCGACAGCCACCATCACAGCATTGACCTTGATGTCGCCAATCAGCAGACACTGACTGCTCACATCAGATGAGGAAATGAGAGAGGGGAAAACAATCTCTCAACAGATGTCACTAAAACAGAAAAAGAGATCCTCAAAATACTCAAAGCCCTGAGAAACTCTTCTACTCTAAGTGACGGAGCTTGACCAGTCTTACTGCACTCTGACGGACTTCCTTGTATGGGATTTTTAAGACTCTCCTGGTAATTCAACCTCTAAGACCTAAAAGTTAAGCTGGAAGATATGATTGATTGATAGAAATATGATTATGTGCACACACAGACATGAGACATCATCAAACGTCACTTGGGTTATAAGCAAAACCTTTCTTTGATCCCATCCCATAAATACCAGGCTATATTACACAAATACGAAGTCAGATGTTTGGTGCTTACCTTTCATCTCTCTGATAGTATTCATAAATAAATGCATAGATTTTATCTATCTATGAATGAAGAGTAAAATCATTTAACTACTTTATTAATGTAATTTACAAAATAAAACCTCATGCCATTTTATCCTAACTAAAGCCTACACATTGGACCTGTAATCAACATAACCTGTGTTCTTAATTCTTTTGCAGATCCGAAGGGTATTATGCGTTCTATGGAACAGGAGAATGAGAAGATTCCAGTGATGCTAACGACAGCGAATGAGGCCTGGTCCCTTCCTCTGCTCCCGCCCACACCCCATCCCGGGCTACTCTTAGCATCGTGCTACACAGCCCAGAATGTCACCTGGAGATGTTGGCAAGGTGACTGTCATCTAATATAACCAGCCCAGCCCTGCGGAACAAAACAAACACCCTTACAGCTGCCCACTCCATGGACTCTCGGATGGACATTAACTTGGTCATTCCAGGGACAAGATTCAGAAGTCTCCCTCTGCTTTAAAAAAAAGTTGCTAGAAAGGCAGACTCCAAACTGAACACCTCCACTTTACGTTAGGACAAATGTCTGCGGTGATCCATCTTGGCCCAATCAGAACCTCCTTCCCCCCGACCCCCTGCCCAGGAAGTATCTACAAACCAATCCCAAGGCTCAGGCTACACTCCAGACCACGGAGATGGCACTCTGGCATCAGCATGAAAGCCTCAGAAATGAGTCCAAGGTGCTTTCTGAGATGGAGAGTCCCAGCTGCTGGCAGAGTAGGGCCTCTAGGAAACGGAATGATGGGGCACTATTTACCCACACACCAGGCCTGCAGACCTTCCAATAGGCATCTACAAGTCCACGTAGCTCCAAAACTCCATCCTTCGTGGAGCAGTAGTTGCTGGACAGCCTAAGCCCTTAGCCTCACTTGGACTTAAAGTCCAGGAAAAACCTTGAATGAAAGAAAGAGGAGATCCTGAAGGGAAATTGAGAGCTCACACCTCTGAAGCACTGTGTTCTAAATTGTCTACCAGAAAGGGAAGAGCAGGCAAAAGAATATTTTGTTCCGTTACTAACTCTCCCCGCCTCACCCTGGTTTTCCTTCAGATTATTTTTGTGGTTGTGATGAGCCGTTATTATTCAATTTAGGTGAGCCACATGCAAATCTGATGCAAATGAAGGACCCTTCAAAGCACTTAGAAGAAGGCAGAGAAGAAAAGAAGGCAGGGCTGGTTTCCAAAAACGCAGATTTTTTTTTTTTTTCCTAGAGATCCCTGGATCCAGAACTAAAAGGCTTTTGAGAAATCAGTCAGAGATGTTCCCTGTCCTGGAAACGGTTTCTAAATCATCCAAGAAGATCCTGCACAACCACAAAATATTTGCTTCAATTCAGGACAGCTTTTAATGAGCACTTCCTGAGTTCAAGATGCCACTGGTAGCACAAAAAAAACCGCAAAGCTCTTGTGACATCCATAAAATGGATGTTTAGCAGGGCTGTTAGCCCTGCTGCTTAGCATGGGCCCTCATGATATTGATCCAAGAAGTCATAAATTCTAACATGTGCTCATAACACAGCCTTAGACACATCCATAAAATTAAACAGTGCACACCAGAGAATCACCTTTTAAAAAAATCAGGCAAGGTATAAGAAATTCATCAAGGCTTTTAGCTGAAAACACATGTTGGCTAAAATCAACTACTAAACTAACTTTACAATAAATTCTCTTTAACTTTACAATAAATTTTCTTTACCAAGCAATCTGTCAAGAAATAAGAAAATATTTTAACAACCTAGCTGAACAATGATCTCATTGACTATTAAAATAACCACTGAAAATAACTCTTCTTTTCTGCATATTTTTAAGAAAGTGTTCCCAGCTATCTCACACACACACACATAGCACAGCACAAGAACTGAACTACTCAGCAATAAGGGAAAATGTCACTACCATGAGGTTAAAGTTTTGCTCATCCCTGACTTAACTAATCAAGTGTTTCAATATACTCAGTACTTTGTAAAGAAGAGAGCAAATAGCATGATTCTTAAGCTAACTACTGAGTGTACTCGAACATTTATCATTTTATTATTGTATGAACTAAGCATGGTACTTTGTTACAGTTTTATATTGGCAATTAGAACCAGCCCACATAAACATTATTAGAACAGCCACAGAAAACAAGTAGGGAAGGGATGGATCAAAGTAACTAGGAGCAGAAGAAATAATAAGTCTGTTTTTTATTTGTGAACCAACACTACCTTTGTATTTTTGGGGTGCCATTTGATTGGCTCAAGAAGTAGCAAGCATATGTGTTGTCTGCCTCCAACAGATGAGCAAGCAATCCACAGAAACCCACTGTTGCCCGAATGAACTTTTCTCTGGCCAATGAGGTAGAAATAGTGTTATACTTGGTAAATAGAATTTAGTGAGCCATGCTCATTTGTAGTTATTACATTATCGCTTATGGTTGCTTTCCATGCTACAGGGGCCGAAGGGCTACAGGACCAGAAATCTTTCATCTCTTGGCCTGGCCTGCTATAGAAACAGTTTGCTGATTCTGTAAGAGGCAACAGCAAAGATGCTTTTCCTGGGCCTATGAATCAAGTAACCACTGGGCACCCTGCGGCTACCCATCCACTTCGCATCTGCATTCTTCATTCTGCATCACTCCCTGTTGGAGCCAATGGACAATCCAGGAAGAACAGGTCTCTCACCAATGAGCATCTTGTGGCAAAAGGCAAACCCCTCCCCCAGAAGAGAACCGCCAGAAGCCAGACCGCACGCCAGCCTTCAGAGACCAACGCTGAGCTAACAGTCACCTCGGCCACACCTGTGACTTAAAACTGTTCTAACTCTGCGGCATTCCTTTCTCAGCACCGGCCCCAATGTCCACAATACCCTGAAGATGGCTGAACATGTACTGATGGGCTGCCTCATAACAAATTCTCCTTCTCTGCCCTTCACCATTTGGCCTCCATTTGACCTGGGGGGGATGTGAGTGACCAGACTAACGTGGGATTCCTGGACTTTGGGCTTGGGATTTAAACACACATTTTCAATTTCTACCCTAGATCCACAGAGGAAGCATGACCAGGGCTCAGATTTTTCCAAGCCAATCTTATTTTCTCTCCCTTCAACTATCTACCTCTCCCCCAATCACCAGCCACCTGCTGCGTGTCAGAAAGAGGCTTGGAGCGTGACTCTCCACGTTGAAATGGAGAATGGAGCCAGGGATGATGAGGGCTGGTGGGGGGTGGGGGAGGGAGGAAGAGGAGGAGAAAGGGGAGGAGGTGATGACAACTGATCTGTTTCCTGGCTTGCTAGGTTGTGCACAGAGAAGAATCCTGCCCCCCAAAGGACAGGCCCACTCCTGCCTAACCAATGTAACTGGCAAGTTTTTGACTGATGCTTAGTTTGGGTTTGGAACTTAAAGAGTTGATGCTGAAAGGAGCGCAGTCATTCAAGGGGGCTCGGATGGAGTCATATTTGCGGTCGGGGCAGATGTGAACCCCGGGACAGACTAACCAAGTCCAAGAGTAGTGCCCATCAAATCATGGGCACTCAGAACTTTGGGATGAAGCATTACTTGGAGGCAGGGTCTTTGCAGCTGTGATTGAGCTGAGCTGAGTCACCCTGGATTAGTATGGGTCCTAATCTAATGACAGGTGTCCTTATTTGATGACGGACAAGGCCGTATGAACACAGACCCACCGAGAGGAACACGGCAGGTGAAGACACTGGAGTGACTGGTGTAAAAGAAGCAGCTGCCAGGGATTCCTAGCAACGATCAGAACCAAAGACACAAGCCGGAAGTGCACTTGTCTCTCAATGCCTCCTTATTGGCACCAGTCAACTTTGATTTTGGACTTCCAGAGGAAAGAATGATGGGCAAAAAAAACTATATACATAGTTAAGTCCTCCAGTTTGAGGTACTTTGCTACAGCAGTGCTAGGGAACTAGTGCAGGTATGTAGACACCTTAGAGATGCCTTTTATAAAAGCTTTAAGGGGATAAAAAAGTGTTAGTGGCCAGGCACTGGTGGCTCGCGCCTATAATCCTAGTTACTTAGAGGCTGAGATCTGAGGATGGAGCCTAGGAAGGAAAGTCTATGAGACTCTTACCTCCAACTAACCACCAGAAAACCAGAAGTGGCGCTGTGGCTCAAGAGGCAAAGCACACTAGCCTGGAGCGAAAGAACTCAGGGACAGCACCCAGGCCGAGTTTAAGTCCCACTACTGACAAAAAAAAGAGTGAAAGTCACCAAGATGCAGCGCACGTATGAACTAGCGTGTTGAGTGGTGAATCCCTTAGTACGACCACTGAAAGATAAAATATAATTATTTAAAAGCTCTAGAATGGACCAAGAAGGAGAAAGCGGTGAAGTGTCAAAGCTTATCAATAAATGCAGTGAACCTCCAGAAGACCAACAAGGAAAACAAAACAAAAACAGAAACCCCAAGGCCTTGATGAGCAAAGCTGGTGAGCAGAACCGGTTCACACATTTGGGCTCCTTCTTAATAAATAGTTCTGTTTACAAATCCATCCCTGGATTCCACACTTCCCAGGTCACCCCACTGTGCGCGGTAAACGAAATACATCCTACAACAGCGGAGGTGATGAGCTGAAGTCTCCATGCTGTTCCTATAAGCCATCTCCCCAGAAAGTCTCATCTCACATTCTGTTACATAGCAGGAGGAAAGATGAACCGTAGCTGTCAAGAAGGAGCATGCATGGGAAGCCAGATCTGAGATGCATCGGAACATGATGCATGATATATAGGACTAGGCATTCACACACACACAGAACAAAGGAGGATACTTACTCTTCGGAGAGGAATACAAAAGCACAATGCCTATGTGCATCTGATCATGTAATGTTTATCAGAATGAACACCAAGAAACGGACATCAGAGTTTCTTTTTGTCTTGCTTGTTCATACAGCTCTCTTCAGGAAAAGAGGGGAGGACAGAAATGGAGGGGCAAAGGGTGAGCAAATGCAGCAGTGGTCCTCACTGGACACTATGTTTGAAAATGAGCCATATAACTTGTGGGTGGGGACGGGAGGGAAAAACTGGGAGAGAGCCAGGGAAGGGGGTGACACTGCCCCCAAAAGAAATGTACTGTTTACCCCGACTTAGGAAACACTAACCCTTCTGTACATCACCTTCATAATAACAATACAAACATTTAATGCAAAAGGAGCATGCATGGACTCAAAAGGCAGTGGGTGAGCAGGCCGTCACCACGGCTTCTAGAATCGCTCCCTGGCCCAGTATTGATCCACCACTCACGTGAAAATTCTTGACACCAGAGGAAATACTGTCCACACACACTTCTCAGCCTAATGTTGCTCAAGGTTGAAACTGTAGGCAAGACATGCCCTGGAGACAAGAGGAAGTGGTGGGAAGTGGTAGACAGAATGTCAAGGTATGTCTAAAACGGGTCTATACTTGCTAGTCCCTGAGAAATAGAAAGGTTTAATTATCTGACTGCTTTGAAACTTTGTCATTATATATATGTATATGTGTATATGTGTGTATACATATGTGTGTATATGTATATATATGAGTATGACACCACAATTCATGTAAGGTTGTCTATATGGAAGCCCATCCCAATTCTGGTATTCTAGCAGCAAAATAATAATAGTTGCTATTATTAGTACTATTATCATTATTGATAGGACTGTTGTTTATTCTGGCAGTCAAGGGGTTGAACGCAGGTCCTCATGCTTGCCATGCTGGCGCTGAAGCGTCTGAGCTCCCTGTAGGCCTTTTCTGTGTTTATTATTTTCCAGATAGGACCTTCCTTTGTGTCCTGGCCTCCATGGGCCTGCATGGCCCTCCTACTTGTATTTCCCCATCTCACTGGAGATGCCAAACGCACCGCTAGCCCAACCTGTTTACCCCACAGCTGGGAAAACAGGCAGCTACCACTGTGCCCAGCCACTGGTTGAGATAAAGCCTCGAAAACTTTTATGCCAGGGCTGGTCTTGAGCTATGATCCCCAAATCTCTGCCTCCCAGGATTACAGACTTCAGCAAAAGTACTTTTTTTTTTGTCAGTAGTGGGGCTTGAACTCTGGGTCTGGACAATGTCTCTCAGCTCTTCAGCTGAAGGCTAGCACTCTACCACTTGAGCCACAGCACCACTTCTGGCTTTTTCTGTGTATGTGGTACTGAGGAATCGAACCCAGGGCCTCATGCATGCTAGGCAAGCGCTCTACCACGGAGCCACCTTCCCAGCCCTGAAAACACACTCTTGACAGCACCATTTTTTAAAATAGATTCTCAACAGACCTATTTGATACAGAGGTTTTCTGTTTACCTTCATGACTTGGTATTGATCGTTTTAAGTAAACTCTCTCTCCACCCGCTCTGTCAGACTGTGTCTTGCTATGTAGTCCAGGATAGCTTCAAACTTTCAATTCCCCTACCTCCAGCCTTCAAAGTTCTGGGATTACAGGCATGTGCCACCATATCCAGCCCTCATCTAGATTCTTAATAAAATCAGACAATCCTATTTTCCTGTGCGTTTGCATTCTGATATCCTATTGTAAACAACCGGGAGTAATGGGAAAACAAATGCCAACCTCACACCAGCTCTCACTTCATGCCAACACTTTGCTCGCAGGGACATCAAATAGATTGCTTTTGGGAGCGATCGCTTAGTTTCCAAGAAGGGCCAGCTCCCAACACAAAAAACCCAATCACCCAGATTTCACCAAGTGATCTACGGTGCGTTCATGGATATGTTTCCTATGACTGGAAACTCTTCAGGAGCTGGCCACTATAAATCACTGTTTCAGTAAAGAAATCAACGGGGTCTTCCTTTTCTAGTGCCTAAAATAATCAACCTCCGTCATCACCGCCCAAGCTTTTAATTCTCTGCTTGTCACACGGCAGCCAGACTGTGCTCCCAGAACTATGGCCTCTGGACTCTAAATCCATCACACTCCGCTCAGCTACCTCCATCCCAGAAGCTGAGCTCAAGAGTTTCTGGCATATGACCAAAGCCTTCGCTATCTCCTGACCACCGACCCTCATGGGAAGGGGCACATTCACAGACAGAGCCAGTCCCTGTGAGCCTTACCTTATTCTGCGCGCACGCGTATTGTATTCTCAGGGTGTCCATCGCTCTGATCATGGCCTGCATGGCAGTGAAGATGTTTTGGTAGACCAGCTTCGTGAAGCCCTTCCTGTCCTCATCGCTGTAACCAGACCCATGGATAATTCTCATTTGCTTGATAAAGGTGCTTTTCCCACTCTCACCAGTTCCTGCAAATAAGAAAACAAACAGACCCATAAAGCACAGCAGCCAGCACAATTTCAAAAGGACACCTGAGCAAGGACCCGGGGCGGGATTCATCTGTACACGGCCGGCGCCGGGTTAGCGAGCGGACCTGACAAAGCCCTGGCGCCTGCTCCCTCAGGTCTGGGTTGCAGGGAAGTGCCATCCCCAGCTCCAGGAAAGGCCTCCCACCCCTTCTCCATGCGGGGAAATCCGGCACCAGGACCACGCTTTTCTCAGACTGAGATACTGCTTGGAAACGGAGTAGAAACTGCAGTGAAGGTGTCAAGAATTCAGTGGTGGAATTAAAGTATTTTCACATAGTCTCAGTGATAAATATGACTGACGACCATGATTTGAACATATGTCCTAATCACGGCTCACTTCCAAAGCTAAGTATTGCGTTAAGATTGTATTAGCAGTCCAGGCTGATGGGTACTCAACACAGTGAAGTTTCTTCCGGTTAGAATGAAGGAGAAACAATATCAGAACTAAACTGACTCAAGGGGCGTACTGTAAATAGCTGCACTTTATAACAATGACACTCACTAGATACTACATTGGAAATGAACTTTACAACTTGAGGGGGAGGAGAGTGGGGAGTGGAAGGCAGGAGAAGATGAGGGAGGGGTAACTGTTTAAAAAGAAATGCACTCATTACCTTACTTTAGTAACTGTAAACGCCCCCTCCCCTGGCCAGGTTCATCATCTTTACAACAAATAAAGAAAAATAAATAACATAAAAATAGATGCCCAACAGTATGTAATTACATTATTACATTAAAAGAAATCCTAGTTGGGACTTCATGAAGATCTTGCCATAATGCAAGCAAAAATTATGCCATAGGAAATAATTTAGTTATAAATATCTTATTCTCATCCATCTCATTGACCCAACAGAGCTCCTGGGAGCATACAATTATAGTCAAACTTAGTTCTAATACTTTGATGACTCATAGTTACATAAAAACCATAGTTAAACGCTTTTTTTTTTACATTTTTCTTATAAAGACATTTTTTTCAGAGGAGATACATGAAGCACATTGATAATAGTTTGATACCATGATACAATCTAGACATAAGTCTGTAGCCTGTAGATCTCCATTGACACTTTTGTTGCAAAGACTCAATTCAGATGAAAACTCTAAGCCTATAACCCTAGCTACTCAGAAGGCAGAGACCTGGAAGATTATGGTGCCAAGCATAGTAGAAAAGTTCAGGAGACTATCTCCAATCAACAAGCAAAATGCTAGACTGGAGAAATGGCTCAAGTAGTTGAACACCAGCCATGAGCAAGAGTACAAGGCTTTGGTACTGGGAGGGGGCATTTTAGTATTTGGAAGGATTCTTTCTTATAAGGAAAAAAGTGTTCCTTCAGGACATGTGATTCTGTCAAAAAACACACTTATTCTTCCTTCTGTTTCTCCATCTTTAGCACAATGGCTTCCTTTCTGCCCAGAAAGAAAGACAAAGCACCTTCACATGAACAAGAAGGCCTGGTGGTCTTCACCGCCTGTTTTTGCCACACACTCTCCACTTCACCACACTTCCGCCTTTCCTCATGCTGTTTCTCTTCCTGGATGGGCCGTCTCCCTACTGCTCACCTGTGCTCTAGGCAGGGCATGGTCTCACTGAGCAGGCCAAGTCCTGGCACTCGGGATGCGCTGAACATCTCTGAACACTCTCCCTCCTACCATGACTTCATTTAACACGTGTCTGTAGATTCCTTCAGAGACAGGGGCCAGGTTTGCTTTTACTCACATAGCGCTCTCTGTGAGTGGTACACTATCTTGTACTTGGGACATACTTCATACTCACTTTTATTTCTTTTAATATGGTAAAATGTCATCTCAACTACTTTTGTAAGCATATGTTAGCTAAGTGCATTCATATTTTTTTTTTTTTTTTTGCCGGTCGTGGGGCCTGAACTCTGGGCCTGGGCGCTGTCCCCCAGCTCTTCAGCTCAAGGCTAGCGCTCTACCACTTGAGCCACAGCGCCACTTCTGGCTTTTTTCTTATGTGGTGCTGAGGAATCGAACCCAGGGCCTCATGCTTGCAAGGCATGCACTCTACCGCTGAGCCACCTTCCCAGCCCCTGCGTTCACATTATTATACAACCCATTTTCAGAACTCTTCATCTTGTACAACTCAACTCTGTATAATTGCAAGATGAATGTTCATCCTTCTATCCCAAGCTTCTAGGAAAACATGCTTTATTTTCTGTCTTCATCTGGCTTGTGTATGTGTGTGGCGGGGGGGGGGGGGGGGGGGGTTGGCCAGTACTAGGACTTGAACTTGGGGCCTCACATCCACTTCACTTCCTTGCTCCTGGCTGGTGCTCTATCACTTAAGCCACGCCCCCAGCCTAGCATCTTTGCTAGTTAATGCAGACAAAGTCTCACAGACTTTTCTGTCTGGGCTGGCTTTAAACCATGATCCTCCCGATCTCAGCCTCCTGAATAGCTAAGATTACAGGTATAGACCACCAGCATCTAGCTAGGCTGACTACTTTTGACACCTCATATAAGAGAATTATAAAATCTGTTCTTCTAGGTCTGACTTATTTCACGAAACATAACTTCTTTGAAGTTCATCTATGCTATGTATTAGAATTCCCTTCCCTTTTAAGGCTGAATAACATCAGCTATCTTTTAAATAGTTGATAGAACCGATTCACCCAGTTTTAACCGTCCGTACTGTCTATCCTGTGAGATAATAAGACGTACCAGTCCTCTCTCGCAAGTACTCTGTGCTCTGTGTGGGTCGAAAGAGTTTAACCATAGCATAAAGGACCACAGAAATGGCCTACAAGAAGCCTTATTTATGCTCACTATGTGGAAAATGCACGATGTAACTTGTGGGCAGGGATGGGAGGGGGAAATTATGGGAAGGAAGGGGTCACATTGTCCAAAAAGGAAATGTACTCATTACCTGACTTGTGAAATGGTAAGCCCTCTGTGCATCACCTTAATAATAATTATATATATATATATATATATATATATATATATAATCTCAAAGAATCCCTAAACTATTCTTGATGACCCATTCTAGGTGACTCACAGTTCTGCTAAGGAGAAATATGAGTCCCTACTGTTCCAGGCAATCTATCCAATGATCTCCTCCAAGTCTCAGAGCCACTCTCTGAGGCCCGGTGGGCCTTTGGGGTCTGCGTGGGACAGAGGAAGGACACTGGTGCTCCGGACGCCGAGGGTTGAGGATCTTTAAATCACTCCGGTGTGCTGTCTCACAGGTAGAGCAGATCTGAGCATCCGTAAGTCGGAATAGCTGCGTGTCGTGGTCTACATCACCGTCCCAGAAAATTACTGTTGTGCACATTATACTGCCCACCAAAAGCTCAGTCTTATTCCTGGCTCTTCATCAGTAAGTGCTCAGACGCTCGCTTCATTTCCCCCAGAGTGCTGCCCGACTTCCGCTGAAGACAGGCAGCCTTTCGACGGCGCTCAGCTCTCGTCAGCTACAGTCTGGATTGCTTCCATTCAGCACAGCGCTTGGCCTCTGCCTTAGGGACACCGTTTGCGTCGGGGGAGGCCAGCGTTCACACAGGTAAGGGCAGGGCAGCACTCCGCAGGTCACACAGTGATTTAAACGCAACTGGCAGCAACCTGGGACCCAGAGCTCCTGAGCCGCAACTGAGCTGCACCACGCACACCCAGAGATTTAAGGGTTTGGTCTGGTTTTGTTGGGGTTTTTTTGGGGGGGGGCATTTCTTTTGACTTGAATGTCTTCATTTTTAACTGCATGTCATCAGAACCACGTGATACAGGCACAGATGAGACAGACTTACTCCATGCACCGCGTTCATTTTACACAAGGGAAATCTGCAACTCCCACTGGCTCTCTAGTCTTTGCAAGTTCACACAGTGAGGAAAAAGAACCAGGATTCACTCAGTTGGACTGCAATGGCAGGCTCCAACACCAAGAGAAGGAAGTCTGGTTTATATGAGGAAGGATGCAGTTGCGCTGCTCCAATGGGGACAGATCTGCAGCTTGCAGCCTCACTCTGAATTCTAAACCCTAGCTGGGCTGCCGGGCTGCAGGCTGACCTTGCTGGGAACCCAAGGGAGAATATTTGGACAGGTGATGGTCTTCACAAGCAGCCGCTGCGATCCCACCCCAATGGCAGAGAAGGTGGGTGGGGTCTGCTTATCTCCAAGATTAGGAGTCGGGGAAGCCCAGGTGGGGTGCAAACACAGACATCAGCCAGTGTCTTGGCCTTCAGGGTTCACTGCAATAGGACAATTCCTAGGAAGAACCTCCTTCCTTTCCACCCCCCCCTCAGCGGCCAGGCTCCCTGAGCCCTCAAAGCGCTCTGGATACCACACCAGCGGCACAAAGCCGCCTAGCTTGGTGGCAAATGGACATATCCAGTGAAAAGACAAGGCTCGGAGACCAAAAACGGGGGGGGGGGGGGGTGCTACATAGCTGGCTCTCACCCATTAAAAGAGGGAGTGGCCAGGTACCGGTACCTCAAGCTTGTAATCCCAGCTACTCAAGAGGCTAAGACTAGAGGATCTGACAGACAAAGCTGAGAGACTCTTGCCTCTAATTAACCAACAAAATACTGGACGTGGAGGTGTGGTTCAGGTGACTGAGCACCATCCTTGAATGAGAACGCTACGCAAGACGGGAGGTCCTGGATTCAAGCTCCAGGATCCTTCCTCCACACACAGAGAAGGAGATGGAATCAACGAAGGCGTCACCGTTTTCCTCCACCACTGTGGACCACCTCAGAAAACGAGCTAGGAAATGCACGGCGACAATGACATGACACTGGTCACCCTCATGAGTGATACTTCAATGATGATTCCTGGCTGCCTCATACCTTCACCCTCATGTGCAAGATTTTATTGAAAAATAAAGGCAAAGTCTGTCCAACTGGTATACTGACCGCTTCGGGCTGAAACCCCTTGAGGCGCTAGAGCTTCAGAAAAGGCTATCTGGGCCTGACCCTCTGTTCATGCCAGCAAGCCACAGAGATCCTTTCTGGAAGGATGCCCTTCTCACAGCAAGGATGGAAAAGAGCTTGCATCACAGACAGAGGCTGAGGCTGCAGAGAACTGACTAAACCAGCTCCGAAGTACCTTTCATCCTCCACTGGCTTCTATACATCCCAACCCCATCCATCGCTGGTAGCAGCCCGAGAACCCACTGTGGCCGGCAGCCTACGCCTACGTCCCGCCATTCCCTCACGCAACCTTCTTTGTCTGAAAGTATATAAGCATTCTGCTTTGGACATTTCTCCAGACTTCACTCAGGAGGATGCCTCAGTTCATGCAAAATTAATTTAGATTTTTTTTTCCTTGTCAATCTCGTCTGTATTTGTTGGGTTCCCAGAGCGCTCTCTTCACCTCTGCCTTACATAGTCAGATCTTGTCTAAAGTCCCAGGCCAGAGGAACCTCCAGAGTCCCTGCCCTGCCTTATTCTGATCCATCACGACATTACCCGCAAGCCAACATTAATATTTCAACATTTGACATATAGCAAAGCCAATGCAAACGTAGCATTATGTAACCACTTCGAGACAAGCTTTGACTTTGGCTCTGAAAAAAAAATCGCTCAAGACACAGCTCAAAATTCTACACCAGGGCCCTTTGGAAGGCAGGACTATTCATTTACAAGAGGCGAACGCTAACCCTACCACCAGCATCAAACACAGGAATCGTTTTTTAAGGGCTATTGGACTTGGAGTATTTCAAAAGAGAAAATGTTCAGAGTGCTTTTGAGCTCAAAAAGATTCAAATGTATTTAATAAATACCACCACTTGAAAATATTGTTTGGGAGGATGAGAGGGAAAAATCAGGAGAGCACATGGGAAAAGGTGATATTGTCCAAAAAGAAAGATGGACTCTTCACCTGACTTATGAAACTGCAACCCCTTTGTACATCGCCTTTATAAGAAGAAGAAAAAAATAAACTTAAAAACAAAACCAATATTGGTCAAAAGAGTAACAAAATCCCAAACCAACTATCCTGAGCCAAGGAATCAGATGAGTAAAACTTAAGCAATATGAACACAAAGTACCAAGCTGAGCACAGCCCAAAATGTAGATCCGTCAGACTTAAATAAAATGGCTGTTGATTTTTGTCAGTACTTGTTGTTTGGTTCATTTCATAGGAAATGCATATACATACATACATACATATATATGTATATATCTTTTTCCAGATAAAAGAATCAAAGAATAAACTGATCATTCCAGATCCCTCAGCCTGTTGGGGTTGGACGTGCGTTTCCAGTGGTCTACGATGATCTCCATACTTCCCACAATGGCACCATGCAACGGGCTGTATTTGCCCTGGACAACTCCCCCAAGAACCAATACTGTCACACATCCCTCCTCCTGCACTAAGAGTCCAGCACTGAGGATTTTCCTCTCCGCCTTCAGGAAGTGGGCTCCGAATGGGAGCAGGAAGAAGTTGGGGGTAACATCATTCTTCCCCTGAGGCAGCTTTGACAAGGACCCCAGGAACCAGGTAAGCTGGAGGTAAGGCCTGGCAGCACATTTCTACACCTGTTCTGAGCAGAAACTCCTCGCGTCAAACAATGAGCGTGCAGCTACGCATTTACTCAGGAAAAGTAAAACCTGAGGGCTAGGACTTTCAGCGTGGAATGTTCTGGTGATTTGGGTTGGAGGATGCTAATTGAGGATTCGCATCTGCCCTGCTGGTCTTTGTGAAGAAGCCCATGGAATGAATAAGCAGGTGAGCCCCACTACAATCCCGACAACTGCAGATGTGGGGAGCAAAGCAGAACGTGGCCCAGGAGCAGCTTCTCCATTCAAAGGAAAGGAAGAATGTAACTGGGAGTTTGGGTGTTTGGTTCCCCGGACAGTTCCCTAGAGGCCAGGCCCTGAAGAGCTTTCCATCCTGGAGCCAAAGCAGCAGGAGGAATAAAATGATAATCCTGCTTCTAGATTTTGTTCTAAATATAAATAAGGGAAATGACTCTTCTCTACTTAGCTTCTTTTGGGGGGCCAGGGGGAGTGTTCGGTCATGGTGCTTGAACTCCAGGCCTGGACGCCGTCCCTGAACTGTCCTGCTCAAGGACAATGCACTACCACTTTGAGCCACAGCTCTGCTTCCAGTTTTTAGGCTGTTAATTGGAGACAAGAGTCTCTCACAGACTTTGCTTCCTCGGCTGACTTCAAACCACAATCCTCAAATCTTAAGACTCTTGAGTAGCTAGGATTCCAGGCATGAGCTACGAACCCCTGGCTCTGTTTCAGTTTTGATTCATGAAAGTAAGATCAACAATGGCTCTAAGTACAGTCTTGTATTGCCTACCAACACTCTAGTCAACAAAGGACCATGTCCACAGAGCTCATCTCATAAACTTAGAGCTGAAAATCTCTTATCTCCCAATATTTTTACTATACATTTTCTTTCTATCATGATTATGTTCCGATACACAGACAGCAGTGTGTTAGAATGGCCTGCGGAATTCAGAGCCATCTCATGCTGTACAGGTAACCTCGGGGAGGAGCAAGGGACTGAGGCCCTGCCCCTGTGTGTGGCAGCCCGACCTCTAGCTTGGAGAAAGTGACCTATGGCTCATGCAATGACATCACCAACTGGACGCATTGCTCAGGACGTACGATGGCCACAGAATGCAGCGAAGAGCAGAGCCCGCTCTGAGGAATGGCTCATCAGTACCCCCACAATGGCCTTCTGTCATAAAATCAGCCAGTCACTCCCAGGTGAAGCACACTGAGCAGCATCAGGCTCACCACAGCCCTGCCTGGCCCTTCCTGCCATCGGCCCTTTCGTAGGGGGCACGGAAACCCTCCCAAGTCCCTTACTGTCCACTGGGCTCTCGATCTTTTTGTTTCCCCTCAACCCCTTAACCTAAGCATGAGTTATTTTCCATAGGAGACACTTAACACTGGTTAATTGGAAAATATAGAGCTTACTGCTCCGCTGTGGCCGCCACAGATAGGCAATGGGCATTTTAAATTACACCTCCTGTCTGCCGCCTTCCTGTTGCCAGGGGGTTGGGCTTGTGTCTTTGACCCTGCAGGACTGACAGCTTCCTGCTCTTGGCTTGTCACTCAATTAGTGTTTCTCATGCGTACCAACACTGTGACTTTTGTCACATCCTGATATAATATTTGTCAGATAACTTTTGTCATGTCCTTATATAACTCCTTATATAATTCATAGATATCCCCGTATAATTCATATTGAGACTCATCTGTCATTTAGATAATGTTGCTACAAAAAGAGACCTAAATGGCAGAGGTGAAAAAACTAGTATCACCACTCTCTAATCAAGTTAAATGTAATAAGATATATAAAACTGGCAATTTCAACTAAAAACAGCTTGTTTCCACTGATCTGAGTATCACATTTTAGAAAATACAAATGGTCCACCAGGTGCTGGTGGTTCACACCTGTAATCCCAGCTACTCAGGAGGCTGAGATCTGAGGATTAAGATTTGAAGCCAGTCCAGGCAGAAAAGTCTGTGAGACTCTTATCTCCAATTAAGCACCAAATAAAACCCCAGAAGTGAAGCTGTGGCTCCAGGTGGTAGAGCACTAACCTTGAACACAAAAGCTCAAGGACAGCACCCAGGTCATAAGTTCGAGCCCCCGGACCAGCACCAAACATAAAAATACAAGGAAATACAAATGACCCTCTTTTTAAAAAATTGTCCTTTTTCCTTCACATCCTTAAAAGAAAAATCCTCTCTCTCCACTCTCTATCCCCTCTCTAGAGAATTCTGAAATTCTACGCACGCATCTTATCCAGCTACAAAACAGCTGAGCTGGAGATCCTAACAGAAGGGGCTAACAAAATGTCTTCGTGATAAAATTCCAAGCTTGCTGAGATTTGAGGAAGCCGTATGAGACTGAAGCTCCAAACTTAATTTTAAATCACAAAAAAAAAAATCCAGACAGGGAACAGAAGCTTCTAGAAACCAGGAAGGAATAGTAGCCAATGCAAAATAAATTCAGCGAGTAACTGACCAGGGATGTCCAAACAGAAAACCGATTGTTCTAGAATTTATCCCACATTCACAATGTCTGCTTCCCTGAGAACCAAAGCAAGGAGCTAGCAAGCTTCTCAGATGGGCAGAGCCATCGCCAGCATTGTTTTTGGCGTTTTCCAAAGCCCTGAAGCCAGTTTTCACTCAGGGTCGCAGGGTGCAATGTAAAGAGAAGAAAAAGCAATTTAAAACAGAAGTGCTGCCACACTGCTGGGATCCTGGGAGGAGAGGCTATGAAGCGTCCCATCTCTACTTCCAGATAATCGTTGGAAACTAAAACCGAGCAGACAGTGGGCCTAACAAATCTTCATGCACACACACTGCTGCCTGTCAGCAAGCCGATGACCGAGCTGGGAAGCAGTAAGGATGGCATTGTCTGGTTCGGAGGATCTGTCCAATATACAGAGCAAGCTCACCCTGACCACGCATGGGCTGCTCTCTTCCAGGAAAGACACTCCAAAGTTGGTGCCATCGACCCTGAGAGACTTAAGTTCCATACGAGGGCTCTTGTGGAATGGAAATAGATGAATCAAGGAAGTTTCCTTCACAGCTGGCTCACACCTGGAGTCCTAATTACACAGGAGGCTAAAATCTGGAGGATTGCGGTGCTAGGCCATCCTGAGCAGAACCTTTCACAAGACTCTTATCTCAAAAATAACCAGCAAAAAGCCAGGCACTGGCGGCTCATGTCTGTAACCCCAGCTACTCACAAGGCTAGGATCTGAGGATTACAGTTCAAAGCCAGCATGGGCAGGAAGCATGCGTGCACGCGCACGCACACACACACACTCCCTTCCCTCCTCCCCCGAAGTGGAACTGTGGCTGAAGTGGTAGAGCACTAGCCTGGAGCACAAAACTTCAGGGACAGCACCAAGGCACTGAGTTCAAGCCCCAATAACAGCACACACATACACACACAAAAATCCAGGGCTAGAAGTGTGACTCAAATGGTAGTGTACCAGCTGAGCAAGTGTGAGACCCTGTGTTTAAACACAAACAGCTCTCAGCTGCACAGAGGCCTGCCCAGACCACAGTGTCAGTGACTTGCCCTAACCTGGCACACTCCAACTCGGGTTGACCTTGGACGGCGGCCACTGGCTGACCTTGGGTGTCAAGCGCAGCAGGCCTCAGTGGGAATTTCTGCACCTGTGCGTGCCCCTACCCCAGTGCTTGTCATTCTAAAGATGCCAGTCTGCGAGAGAAAAATCTGGGGAAATTCCAAATGATTCCCAATCCAAGTGCAAAGCAGAAGCCAGCGGGCAGTAACAGGAGGTGGGGCACAGAGGCAGGGACCTGTTAAAATGCAGATTCTTAGGCATTCAGTTGGACTGGCCAATGCAGACACTGGACAAACCCACTTTCACCAGTACTCCGTAAGGGTTGATGCCCGGAGTCTGCGCACTACCTGAAACTGGAATGGGCAAGAGTTGACATCGTGTCCAGCTGCATTCCAATTTCACTTCGACATGAATAAAATTCTCCTGCAGGCGATCAGTTTCCAGGGCAAAATGAAAATCACTCCGGTCTACTCGGTCGCTTAGGCCCATTACAATCAGTGCCTTCCCGGCCTCCGCTCTTCCCACAGGAAGGCAACGCGACGTTCTGGGCAGCACTGAACCGGATACCGCTGGAGACAGGGTTCCTGGCAACTCTCTGAACAGAAGAAATTGATAGAAGACTTTTGAAATTAAAAAAAACAAACAAACAAAAAGATGAAGCCCGGCGCCAGTGGCTCACGCCTGTCATCCTAGCTACTCAGGAGACTGAGATCTGAGGATCATGGTTCAAAGCCAGCCGGTCAAGAAAGTCCATGAAACTTTTTTTCTCTTTTTATTGTGAGAATACCGTACAGAGGAGTTACAATTCCTTGGGCAAGATAACGAGTACATTTCTTATCAAGCATTGTTGCCTCCTCCTTTGTTTCCCCTTCCCATCCCATCCTCCCCCCCCCAACCCGATCCTCCCCCCACCAAAGTTGTTAAGTTCATTTTTCGACGACCTAACGACTTGTACATCTCATTGTTGCAATGGGTCCACCTGTCCGTGAAACTCTTATCCCCAATAAACCAACAGAAAACCAGAAGTGGTGCTGTAGCTCAAGTGGTAGAGTGCTCGCCTTGAGTTGAAGAGCTGAGGGACAGCGCCCAGGCCCAGAGTTCAAACCCCACCACCACCAACAACAAAAAAAGACGAACAGAAATGAAGAAATGAAGCCCTATAGACAACTGGAGAATTTAAAAGAACAATGGACAATTCAAGAGATGCCATTGCCTTTTTGATTGATTATATGTTTGAAGCTGATCGTTTTTAATTAATAGGCAGCCTTCATTGACTAGGCAAGAAGAGTAATTCCCAGCAGTCAGCTCTTCTCATTAGTGGGTTCCAGATCAAATGGATGCAGAATTTTTTAATCTGCTTCTGTTCTGAATATGAGCAGACCTTTTTCTTGTCATTATTCCCCCAAACAACAGCATATACAAAGTATTTAAATAGCAGTTTCATTGTCTTGGATACTATAAGTAAGCTATAGAAGATGTAAAGATCATAGGGTGATGTGTGCAAGTCATATGCAAAGATTGCATCATTTAAGTAGGGCATTTACAGATTATGATATCCAAGAGGGGCCCTGGAACCAGACTCTGACTGATACCGAAGGCCTACATACATCCTGCTATTCTGTCATCTAAGCGTTGTGTTTTGACCAGGAAAGCATTTTTATGTCTAAACTTGATTTGTGTGTAGTTGTCGCATCAGGCAAAACCACAAAGCCACTAATAATTTTTAACCATCAAGAATTTGTGTATAATTGCTTTGTGAACTCAACATATCAAAGATAATGAAGTCTTCGTGTTTGTCGTAGATGCATTTAGGAGTTCAAATGCAGTGAGACAAGGCTTTTATTCCAAATTAACTTTGAGTTATTTATCTCTATAACCAAATTTCCATAATTTGTTATAAATGCGGTTTTCTTTAAAAATCAATATAACCACTTAGCCGAGTATTAACTACTTTATATCAGGAAATGGTTGGCATTGATTTACATTCACTTGTAATTTTATGTTCTAAAGATCTTTGTAAATATTATAACTAATCCTGAAAAGAATTGCACAGCTCAGTAGGGTATAGTAGCACATACTTGTAATCCTAGCATTTAAGAGACTGAAGTAGGAAGCCTGAAGAGTCTGAGGACAATCTGAGCTGCAAAGCAACTTCAGACCAAACCACACTCCATAGGGAGACCTAGTCTCAATAAAAAAAAAATTACACAATTGTGCTCATTCTGTGTCAATAGCTCATCTGTATAAGGTCCTATAAAAGTAGTAAATATGCACAACTTTAATAATCAGATGCCCATTAGTAATAAAATTCTATTTTGGAAAATTCCCTAGCTATTCATTATTCTTCCCCTCAAAAAAATGAATGGGCAACACAAATAAGTACTATGACTCAGATACTTATATTAGCAATTCTATTAACAACTCATTTCTCTTATAAGGAGGGTCGTGAGATCATTTTCTACTCTCTGAGACTCTCAATTGTTTTCTTTAACAAAAATGGCAAATTATATGACTTTTCATGAACGGTTTTAGGAATTTCTGGTCCCTTGTTGCTTCTGAAGGTGAACATTTCTCCATTCTTCTAGAACATTTGACAAAAAGAAATCATACCCACAGTTCACAGGAAATATTGTCCTCTCTACCTCTGAAAGAATATGTAGTCAAATCTAACATCAGAACGGTTTACGTAAGAATGAGCCTACATCCGCACTTGCCCTTTGCAAAAGCAAGTTTGACTGTCCAAAAGTTTGATTTTGCTATGTTGAAAAGAGAAGATGATCAGAACAAAGACATTAAGGAAGAAGAAAGTGAAATTCTCGCTGCAAACATTCCCCAACACAACAACATCTGCCTGCAATTCCAGCTGTGATCTGCCGTCCATCCTCCCCACCCCAGGGATAAATGGAAATGGGAGAAATACTAGGGAAACCCACGCTGCAAGTACAATTAGGGTAAGAAAGCAAACACAAGAGGTCTGTTTCTGTTGGTCTTTAAAAGTATCAAACACTATCATCTACATTAGAAAGAAACTGTTCTTTGGAAGATCTTGAAATTAGAGGAAAATATGAAACTGGTTTTATTTTTATTTATATGGTAGAGCATTTCATGCTGTGCAAGTCTGCTCATGAAACAGCCAACGTAGGGCGGGAACAGGTAGACTAGGCAAACAGTAACAAGATTTTGGTAAAGTGCTGTCATCCACGAAAGGCTCAGGGCCTGCCATTGTTTTTTCCTTCCTTTACCTCCCCACAAGCTCAATGAGTCCTCATCAACCCACTCACCTTGTCCTCACAACGTGGCTTTTCCAAAATCCACAGAACAGGTGCACCCTCTTCCCCTCACTGCTCTGTCTTTGTGCATGGCTGCGCGTGCATTAGTCACATTGTTTTAGGTCTTCTTACTAGAGCAGCCGCCCCATCTACAGTTGCCCTTTCCACAGTTTCCATGACCTACAGGGACCTGTAGTCTAGAAATATGAATGGAAGATTCCAGAAACAATTGATAATTCTTAAGTTGTATGGTTTTTCTGGGAGGTGTGCTGAAATCGGGTGCCACCTCCCTCCGTCTTCCCTTGGACGTGAGTTATCCTTTGTCCAATGTTTCCACTGTGTGTACTGTACTCTCCCAACCCAGTAGTCACGTGCCATCAGTGTTCATGGAAGGAAGAGAGAGAGGGAAGGAGGGGGGGAGGAAGGATGTATGTATGTAAGAAATAACACTGTATACAGTTGGAGGGAGGGAGGGAGAGAGGATGGATGGATGGATGGAATAAATAACACTGTATACAGTTGGAGGGAGGGAGGGAGGGAGAGAGGGAGAGAGGATGGATGGATGGATGGATGGAAGAAATAACACTGTATACAGTTTGAGGGAGGGAGAATGGATGGATGGAAGAAATAACACTGTATACAGTTTGAGGGAGGGAGGGAAGGAGGGAGAGAGGATGGATGGATGGATGTAAGAAATAACACTGTATACAGTTGGAGGAAGAGAGAATGGATGGATGTAAGAAATAACACTGTATACAGTTGGAGGGAGGGAGAATGGATGGATGTAAGAAATAACACTGTATAGAGTCTGAGGTATCCGTGGGTGTCTTGTAATACGTTCCTGGGATAATGAAGAGCCTTGACAAGCTCTGAGTTCCCTTAAATCAGAAGCTATCTTCTCCTTTGAACCCAGCGCCCTGGAACTTCATCTGTCATGAGTGCACACCCAATACATTAACTTACTAAGAATTAATTAATAGCTTAGTTCGCAAATGCTCTCTTTGGTTGAACTCCTCATCGAGTCACCATGAGCCTTGGAATCGTTGGTTTCATTCAGAGGCCTTCCCAATGTAAATGAGATATATTCAGTCCCTTCAGTTTTCCTCCCCGATCAACAAGCAAGTTTGTACCTACTCAACGCTTGAGCGAGTGCTCATGAGGAGGTCTTCCTTAGGAGAAACCTTCCTCTCAGAGAAAGAAATTCCTTTTCCTGGTGCACACTGAGACAGGACACACTCTGAGCCGCTCCTTTATTGAGGCTTTGCCAAATGCCTCAGCTAAGCACTAATTGTAAGCTTGACCTTCCCTAAAAGCAGGAGGTCAAATACCATTTCCTTTCCTCCAGACAGAAGTCCCTCTGGGCCCCTAGTTCCCCAGAATCATGAGTCTGGAATGACGAAGGCCAAAACAGCTGAACAACAACTTTTCAATGTGCCTCACAACCAAACACGTTTCTGATTTTTATGTCCTTTCCAGGGAACAGTCTAAACACACATGACTAGTAACCATCTGTGATAATTCATTTGAATCTCATTTTGAGCGGGATTGAGAGATGTCTAGAAAACTGTACTGAGTAGTGAGACAGTTGGACTATGCTAGATGTAGATACGTCTTTGGTTTGTGAGAGGAACACAGAAAAGTTCGGAGGAACAGACTAGTAAGGGGCTAGCACGGTGTAAGTGGAGCTTAATGAGCAATTTTGGTGCAAGCTCCTAAGATAGAATACAAATAGGAACACAGACAGCAAAATGGATGAAGGTTTGTACAGAAATAAAGTTTGTGTTGCTAAGTGAACTACAGCCTAGTCTTACTACACCAAAACAAAGCATTTAACTACTTTTTGTCCTTTCCCTGAGATTTTGTAAGAGGCCGAGCTTGAATTTGATGGGCCTGTGTACTTGGCAAGGAAATTTGCAGGCAGCCTAGCATCTGGGCTGCAGTATAGGCAATTCTGTCTTTTTTTTTTTTTTTGGCCATATTTCCAGCAAGAATTGGGAGTAAGAAGGAAGCACAAGAATTTCAAAAAAATGTAAAGCCTGGCTAGAAAAGCAGTTTGTGTAAGGGTTCAGCTAAGGACCGTATAACTGCTAAAGGAATTAATTCCACTAAAATGAAAGAAGCCAAGGGCTTTGCATTGGTCCACAAGAAAATGGGTGTGGAAGAAATCTCAGAAAGCAGGGGAAGCCGTTATAGTATCAAGGACTTAGAAATGAGTATTATTTCAGAAGAGAAGACCAGGGGCCGACGGCAAGCTGTGAAGTCCTACGGACTCTTTCCCCCTTGATCAGCCATCACCACACTCACAGCTTCTGCATCCATGGTCAAGTTGGACCAGGTATGGCTCGTGCCAGGGCAGTGCCTGGCATCATCCAGGTTTTGCAGGCATGCAGGAGGTAAGGTGGCTAATGTCACAGAAGGCTTCCACCAAGATTCCAAAGGCAGGCCCAGGATGTCCAGTCTCGTGGGTCAGTACCAGAGCTCCGGGCAGCAGCCCCTCACAGGGTCCCGTGTGGAATGGTGAGCATGAAGCTGAGGCCTAACTGCAGGGACAATACACAGTGCTTCTCAGAAACCTCGGGCAGCAGACTCCGGCTTAAGGAGTGGCGCTGCAGGCTGAAGTGAGCAAGGCTGTAAGGGCAGGGCTGCCCCCCTGTGGGGCTACACAGGGCCCCGATATTCCCCAAATGCCGGACACAGAGCAATAGGATTTCCTGCGCGGTCATGCTTTGGCTGGAGCTCTGCACGCCCCAATTTCCTCCTTTGGGAATGGGAGTCTCTGCCCTTAACCTATCTTCCCCGTTGGATCCTGGAAGTCTGATTTTTATTTATTTTTTACAGAGGCTTACAGAAGAATTTGCTTTATGTCTCTTGAGGAGACTTAAAAGTTGGATTTTTGACCAATGCTGGTGCAGTTAAGACTTTTAGAGGTCTGAGGAGACGAGTGGAAGGGACCTAGCTTTGTCAGGGGAAGCAGGCATGGTGTGAAGCAGGAGTCTGGATTGGAAAGGACCATGTGTTGAGGGCTTGCTCCCCAGCTCGGTCCTACCGGGAAGCAGCAGAAGTTCTCAAGGGTGGGGCCTGGCGAGAGGCCTTCAGGTGACGGGCCTGGCCTCGAAGGGACTGTGCGATTCTGGCATCTCTCTTTTCCCTTCATTTTCTAGCCACGAGGAAAGCAGCTGACTCAATCGTGCGCCCGCTGCCACAAGGAGCCACCTCATCCCAGATCCAAAAGCAGCAGGGCCAATTAGTAACAATCACACCACAAATGGACGGATAAATAAAAAACAAGAGGCCTCCGAAAGGACAGGCCTGAATAAACCTCTTCCTTACAAACTGATGAGCTCTCATGTTTGTTATATTGATAAAAAAAAAAAAATGGATTCACTCCATCTCCAGCCCACTTACCCAACTCTGATTAAAGAGTCCTTCCTCCTCCATGATGCGTTACAATAACTAAGAAAGCTTTACTTTACCCAAGACAGCCTTGACAATACCCACACTTGCAAGGTAATTGTGAATAACATCCTTCTTCATGATCAAAAATAAGCTGGTTTGCACAATACCTGATCCACTAAGAGCTAGGGGTTCTCAGGACACTGTATATCTCCTCCAGCATTCTAGTTCACGTACTTTAAAAAACAGCAGTCCAAAAATTCTAAGAACATTTCATCAGGCACAACAGAGCATGCTTATCAGCCCACTGGAGAGGCAAAGACAGGAGGATCATAGTTTAAGGCTAGCCTGGGCAAACAGAGATCTTGTCTTGAAATCAAGCTGCATAGGATGGTACAGACCTATAATCCTACACACATGGGAGGCAAAGGTAGGAGAATCACAATTCAAGACTGCCTTGGGCAAAAACAAGACCCTGCCTCAAAAAATACTCAAAAAGCAAACAGGACTGTTGATGTGGATAAAAGTGAAGACCAAGTTCAAGCTCCAGTACAAATAAAAACTATTTACAAAAACCTAAATTTCCCTTTTTACACAACCTCCATATTGAAAAAAATAGCTTAAATTTTCAGTGAGAAAATTGTGGTAGATGCTGGCATGTTTCTTTTATGGAGGGGAT
Source organism: Dipodomys spectabilis (assembly GCF_019054845.1). Lineage (NCBI taxonomy): Eukaryota > Metazoa > Chordata > Mammalia > Rodentia > Heteromyidae > Dipodomys > Dipodomys spectabilis. The sequence goes on from NW_024871012.1 coordinate 1,860,004, forward strand.
GTATTTCTTCCGTTGCTATAAAACAAGCTAAACAACATAACCTAACTAGCTGTGTTATGACACTGAGGAAGCATAAACAAAAGCAGTCATTTCAGCTAAAGGAAATGCGGATGGGAAACGGCTATTATCTGTATTAGTTGTATCTCCAGGGGCCTACTTAGGGGAAAAATACTGCCCACCAAAACCCAAATCGATGCAGCTCCACAGGCTGTCATTAAACATATAACAAATTCTGTTATTCGAGGAAAATGGTGTGCATGACTGGCCCTCTCTCCTTTCTGTTTCCTCCTCATCTCTCCTTTCCTATTCCCTCCTCCACCTCCCTTCCTCTCTATCAGGAGAGCCCTAATGATACCCATTGTTTTAAGGTAATTATTAATAACATCCTTTTTCATGTTCAAAAGCTGCTTAGAAAAATAAAGTTCCGTCCAACCTAAGATTAGGGGGAAAGGGAGACTTTACAACCTGGCATTTACTTTTTTAAGTGACAGTCCAAGAGAAAAAAAAACCACACAAGCAAAAGCAAAAGGCAGTGTAAGTCAACTATGATGGAGCATGCTTGTAATCTATCTAGGCTATGTGAGGCAGAGACAAGAGGATCATGGGAATATCATTCATATTCTTTCTCTCTCATCAATTGGTGAGATGCTTTCCTTATAAAAATACATACACACATACATCAATAAATATTTTTCTTCCAAGGCATAAGGGAGCAAAGAGAAATGATCTGAAGATTATGACTCATTTTACCCCAATGATACAAACATGTGTGTGGTCTCTTCTCTGGAAGATGGAGGCATTATGACACAGTAATAATAACGGCAAGTTGAATCATTTGTGGCCGATTATTCTCCTCACAGCTCAAGGGCAACTTCAGATTTTCATATACGAGTTACCAGTAAAAACATAGGATTACTTAAACTCTGAATTTCTCTGTCCTTCTTCTACGTTGTGAGAATTAGACGCTTGTGAGAGTTCAAAGCACTTTTAATGGCAGAAAGCAGTAGCTCACATCGGTTATGATGAACTGTAAGAGTGATGATGTGCAAATGGAGACGCAGAGTCCCACGTGTGCGTCTGGGAGACGCCTTGCACAGAATCAGAAACAGGAATCAGGAATGTGGTAGAAGTTCTACTAACCATAGAGAAACCAGAAAATGGTATCAGTGCGACGTTCCCAGGCTGCTGAAACCAGGGACCTCAACATGGGTGACTTGAAACAGGGAATGGATCGTCACACGGAGGGAGACCTGTTCCATACACCGAGCCCAGCTGCCAGTGGTTTCTTCCTGTTTTTCTCAGTCCTTATTCTCTCTCCTATCTCATTTGCTCTTTTATTTGCAAATCACACCATACCCAGCTTTTTATAGGTTGAGATGGAGTCTCACAAGCTTTTTGCCTGATTCCAAACTACAATCCTCCTGATTTTAGCCTCTCAAGGAGTTGGGATTACAGGGGTAGGCCACTAGACCCAACTACTTTAATTCTTGAAGGATAATGATCACTTAAATAGTTTGACTATAGATCTTGAAGGGTATTAATCATTAAAATGTTTTTTGCCTAAAGCTGGGCACCTGTGGCTCACACCTGTAATCCTAGCGGCTCAGGAGGCTTTGATGTGAGAATTGTTGTTTGAAGCCAGTCCAGGCAGGAAAGTCCCTGAAACTTATCTCCTATTGACCACAAAAAGCCAAAAGTAGAGCCATGGCCAAAAGCCCAGGTGCTGCTTAAGGCAAGCAGGAAGGGCCCTTCACTTTCAAGTTAAAGGGTAGGGCATCTGCACACTTAGAGAACGTGCAGGACCTCCTACTGTTCTGTTTCTGCAGAAGTTCTCCTGACGATTATTATATCAAACGTCTTAAGCAGGCATTTCCTGGGTTGAACAGCCCCCACTTGTAGATTCATGATGGGCTTGTAATTTATAAATGTGACCTTTATAGATGTGATAGTCAACTGCTTAATCATTCTCATATGACTTCTGCCCTTTTAAGAAGAGTGAACGTTGGCTGAGCAGTGGCAGATTATGCCTGGCATCCTAGCTAATCAGCAGGCTGATATCTAAGAATCATGATTTGAAGCCAGCCCAGGAAGGTAAGTCCCTGTGGGCCTCTTGTCTCCTGTTAACCATCAGAAAACCAGAAGTAGGGCTGTGGTTTAAAGTGGTAGAGCACTAGCGTTGAGCAAAAGAGCTCAGGGACAGCGCCCAAGCCCTGAGTTCAAGTTCCATGACAAAAAAAGAAAGCAAAGATGACCACGTGGAGGAACAGGCACAGCTTGGAGCTCTACAGCCACAGCTCAACAAGATGTGAAGTGTAAGAGGATTACGGCCTAAGCGATCTAGGTAAAACTAAGACTCAGTTCAAAAGATAAAGGCAATAAGGAAGAGGAGGAGGAAGAAAAGGAAGGAAGGAAGAGAAGACAGAAAGGAAGGAAGGGGAAGAAGGGAAGGGGAGGTGATGGGGAAGGGAGAGAATGAAAGGAAGGGAAGGAAAGGAGAAGGGAAAGGAAATGAGCCAGGGCATGGCTCAGTGCTATAGAGCACACCTAGCAAGCACAGACCCAGTACTAAAGAAAAACAAAAAAAGCTTAAGGCAAATATTTACTTAATATTGTATCACAGAAATTCAGATTATTGTAGTACCAATAAAACGCAAAATTCACCATGAAATGAACAAAGACCTTACTAGGGGAAATCTCTCCTAGCAAAGAATTTCTATTCTTCACTTAAATAGCTATTGCAAATCAAGTTTTAAGAACATCAATAGAAGAGAAAAACAAGTTTGTAAAAAGCTGTTTCCCAAAAGAAAACATAAGTAGGCATACGAACGACATTTGGCCTCACAGAAATGGAAGAGTACAAACAAAACCCAGTACCCACACACACATTGACACAAACTCCTTATTAGCGGCCATGTTGGAAACAAGAAGTACTCCAATTTATTCCTGTGTGTGGCCCTAGGAAAGTACCAGCTTCTGTCCACTGCATTCAAAAGAATAATGCTGTGTCACCCAGATATTTCCATTCTGGGAACTGGAACTTAAACCACTGGACAAGTGGCCACAGTGCTATCCACAGAGGTCAAAGTGTGTCAAGCTCAAAGGTGGCAAAGCCCATCAGCCACAGCAACACAGTGGAAACGCTGCACTGGGTCAATGGGACAACATGAGACTTCCTACCTGCCCAGGAGGTAGAGTGAAGAGGGGCTACCTGTGTTCACCTGCTGACCCACCTGGAACCAACCTTCCCTGGAACAGGCCAAGCGCTCAGACAGGGCTAAGCCCAGAAAAGCTCTCAACGAGTGTCAACATGACTTTGAAGTGCAGGTGACCTGGACTATTTTAATGCTTGTGTGCAGGTGCAGCCACACATGCATGCACGCATGCGCACACGTACACATTCCTAAGCCGTGTTATCGATTCCCCATGTGAACAAAGGCAATCACTGCATATGAGGTACATGACACCTATTTTTTTTATTACTCATGCATTAAGAAAGCTTAAGAACTGCTACTCCACTTAAAACTATTGGTGGGTGGTCAAAGTTTAAAACCAAGGGATTTTGCTCAATTTGTTGATTATGTTGTTCTGAAGAACCAGAGTCGATTTCTTCCCTCTTCCTCAATGGGAGTGGCCAGGCCCTCATGGCTGTATTAATACTAACTCCACCCATTTTCTCCATTTTAGATGGATGTGAAGTGACTTGCAAATGGTTCACTGGATGAATTTTGGGGATCTGTAGATAACTGTAGCAAACCTTCTCTGACAAGATCGTTGGCTGGAAAGACTGAGCAAATACAATGAAGACCTGAGCTATACACAGACACAGAGTTCATGACCCAGGTTGACAATTCAACCTGAAATCTTATACTTGAAGGACCTGGTTTCATGGAGTTTTTCTTTTTTTTAAAAAAATGAAATGTATTAACGATCCTTTTTTAGCCATCTGATTAGCAAAAGTGAAATTCCAAAAATAGCAAAATGTTGGTGGATATGTAGGGAAATTGAAATGTTCATGCATTGCTCTGGGAACAGTCGATGAGGACAGATGCTTTGGAGAGAAATGGTCGATTTTACAATAGAAAAACACCTATTCTAGATGGTGGATGTGTAATACTATGGGATTATAATAATCACACTATTATTATTTAAAAGCATGACTATTAGGAGCTCAGTAATGAATAGCTAGGAGTTTACAACTTCAAAAGGCTTAGTGAGGAACAAATCTGGAGTATGCGCATGCGCTTTCCTCTCTCCATTCTAGCCAGTCCCAGGCTCCCCGGATCACCAGCTTGGTTGGACACTTGCTCCTAACGCGTCACCTCACCTCTCATGTGAGTCACTTTTCATGCCCTCACGGCCATCCTGCAGGCATTGCACTTTGAGGGTGAGCTAGGAATGTAACAGAAATAAACCAATGGGGAAGAGGGATGCTTTCACCTGAGCAGACACCACGGAGGAGGTGATACCTGCTAGGTACCCCATAAAGGAGCAAATGAGGCAAGAGCAGGAGAGAGAAAAAGGACTGGAAGGAAAACAGGGAAGAAAAATTGGGGCAAGGGGAACGGTTGATGCCGTGGTAGCGCTCCAGCGAGCCAGCAGAGCCGGATCTAGCTCCCAAATTTAGGTCCCCCCGAGCCATCCTGGCCCACAGCAACAGTCCTCAGGACACAGCGAACTTCCACAGCATCCCCGCGAAACCAGAGAAGGCCACCTTGACCTTCCATCGTCTTTCCGCGTGAGGGCTAGTACTGACATTTTTCTAAGCGCTCTCAATCCATCATTACTCAAACAATCTTTCATTAGGCACACAAAGTTGGTTAATAGGGACCATGAACCGCCCAGATGAGGGAGACTTTGGGGAAGATGAAAGCATCTTTTTGAATGCTAACAAAAACATGATGGAAAACAAGCTAGGACCTGGATAAATGTTACCAGATGTGAGCTCCATTACCATTTTGCTCCCATCCAGAGGAACGTGAGGTACCGTGGTGAATAACATTATCTTGTGAGACAAATGGTACGATGAAAAGTGAAGCTACTTCAGCCTTCACCTCCAACCTAGACAATCCCAGACCAAGAATGGACAGAAGAAAAAAGGGGGCAGTAATACATCTAAAGCATTTAAAGCAACAATTGGCAATCATATTTTTGAAGAAAGAGTCAAAAGAATCCTCAGATACTATCCTACCTCATTCCCTCATTTTGCCAATGAGCACAGAAAGGGGTGGATGGTTGTCTTGTAACCATTGTCTTGTAACCAGGGCCCCAGAGCCTCATTTCCCAACAGCACCACTTCCTTCCTTCCTTCCCAATTCCTCATCCTCTGAAAGATGTCTCAGCCTCTGAGTGTCCCTGGATTTATTTAGAAAACCAATTTAACAATTCTTCAGACAAGGTAGGATATTTAAATACAGATTGTATATTATAAATTATTGTGGAAATGTCAGTATATCCTTAGGCGTACTAGTGGTATTTTATATGTAGAGCAACGTTCTTCACAATGAACCATTTAGAAGTACCGTGCCACGAAGTCTGCAACTAATATTCATTTCACTCTGCAAGACAGACTACAGAGGTAGATGGATAGGCAAGCAAATGAGCGCAATGATTGAATTTAGATGGAAGGAAAGAGTCCATTATGCTGTTGCTTCGGAGTTTCATTTTTAGAATGTTTCAGAATGAGAAACGAGAGAACATACATGGTTAAAAAAAAAAATCACTAAGCTGATTCAGGTTTTGAATAACGGATCTGTTACTGTCCAGTTTATGACACAGCCAAGCCAAGTGTTCCAGAGCATGGAAATTCATTCTAAACCTAATGATGACAAACTCATCTCTAGAGAACATGTCCAGGGTCAAGAAGAAAAGGCCCTGCTGGCCCAGATGAGGAGAGTTTGGACATAGGTGTCATTTCCTGCCCCTCCTCCACTACAGGGCAGGGAAGCGGTAGAGAGGCCTGCCTTCTGTGGGGGGACCTACCTTCCGGGGAAAAGGCCAAAAAAGGTCATAAAACCAGATAACAAAGATTGATTTTCCAAGACAGGCACGTTTGTTCTGACAGTCTGAGCATTAACATTGGTAAGTGCGATGTAGCTATGTGAAAATGTAGATCACAACAAAAAATTGTTCTTCAGAGAACACTCCTCTGCCATGATCAGAATCTTAAAATACTTAAGTCCCATCTTCTAGACCCATCACTTTATAAGCACTGTTAAGATTACTACTACTTTTTTGGAGAGGGAGGGAGGTACTAGGGTTTGAGCTCAAGGCCTTGCATTTACTAGGGAGGAGTTCTACTACTTAAGGTATGCCAATATTATAATACAAAGTCATTTATCTTAAAAAAAATGCCTAGGACAACTTCAAACCAGTCTTCCAATTTATGCTTCCCAAGAAGTTGGGATTACAGGCACAAATCACTAACCCAGTCCTAGACTAGAGAGTAGTAATAGTTGTACTTTATAAATGTGCTTAATGCAAATGAACTATAGGCTTAAAATGCTTAAGACAGTAAATTCTATTACATATCTTCTACTATAGTTTAAAAAACCCTTGAGTTTAATATTCCATCTAGCTGGCTGGCTTATTTCAACATTAACAAATATAACTCCATTTCTTATTTTCCTACTTACCTATTTTGTATCAAATAGGTCCTTATCAAGAGCCTGTCCTTCTTAGAAAATCTTTTTCATCGCTCCACTGTTTCTTGTTTGAGGGTAAAGCTCAACCTACTGTATAATGTCTTTCTTTAGGGATTTTAAAAGCCTGGTAACTAGGAAGTGTTCAATCCATGGTGAAGTATCCAATCCCATAAATTATCTGATTCCCTCTAGTACTGTGAGTCTGTAGATGCTTCTGGAATAGCTACTTGTTGGACTTCATTAGAAATTGTCAACAGTTGAGAAAGAGAGAGAAAAAGAAAAAACAGGAAAAGAGGGAAAGAAAGGAAGGAAGGGAGAGAGAGAGAGAAAGAGAGAGAGAAAGAAAGGAAGAGAGAAAAAAGAAAGAAAGAAAGAAAAGAAAGATTAACAGTATGGATTCAGAAAACTAGAGAATTGGTTCAAGCGGTAGAGTATCCACCTAGCAAGCACAAGTCTCCAAGTTCAAACCCCAGGACCACACAAAAAAGTGGGGAGAGGGGGAGAAATGGGGGGAAGGAGGGGAGTGGAAATGGGAGGAGGAGGAAGAGGACTTGAGAATTACTTCAAAGCAGCTTATCAGTAGGTCTCTGAGATGGACAACATGCTTGGCTTTGTGTACAGGGGATGATGCCTCTTTCCTTTCACAGACACAGGAGCAGGTAAAGCACGTATCAGCCCATCACTTAAATGAAGTCAGGCCCTAGTGCAGCAGAACAGGCTCCCACCTGTAACCCGCAACAGCTAAGTACTAAGTATATAGAGAACAAGAAGAGCGGGAGGGCAAAGAACTCTTTGGTTATTTGTTCGGCCTCTTTTCCCATGATAACCTAAAATTTGCAGAACATCAAACAACTGTATGTTTATAGTTTTTCAAAATAAAATTTCACGTAAGCACTCCCAGACTATACAGTATTTATGGTGAAATATTTGGTCCCTTGCTGAGCCAATTGCTTTAAGAGGCCCTTGTCCTGAATCAAGACCTCGTACAGGTCTTTATTTTAGCCCCAGCAGAGTGAGAGCCTGGCGTTGGGTTTGTCCCCCTGTAGTAGCACACACAGTATCTGGTATCAAATGTACAACAGCTTCAGACTCTTGTTTAAAACCAACCCAGCATTTGGGTAGTTCAACAAACGCACTAATTCAACAGCAGAGGGTTAAAATATCCAACCCTCCACCGTACACAATTGTACTGCAAATGTAAACATGAGTCCCAAACCCCATTCAGCTAGGGAACGCTATAAAGATCCCAATGCAAAGCCCCTCTTCTCCCCAGAGGTCCTGTTAGGTGTTAGCCTCAGGCAGGAGAAGTGGAATCCATTGCCTTAGGATGTGAATCTGTTTCCCTGGTGACTGGAGACCAGGCCTTGAAACTCCAGGACAAAAGAATGCTGCATTCACTAAATCAAGCAATTTCTGGGCATTTTCAAGACAAATGATGGCTCTAAGTCTTGCCAAACGGCAATTTGTTTCATTTTTTTTTTTTAAGTACAGAAGAGGTCAATGATGGAGAAATGTAGAAAACTGCATCCTGAGCCAATATTGATCCTGATCAAGTGTACCATATGTCTCATTCTCAGAGGGGCTTATCTTCTCAAATGAAATTATTTTGGCCTTGCCTCCAACAACGCTAACATTGTCATTGCTATGCATTCAGGCTGAAACACAGCAGTAAGAGAAACTGGTTTCTGTTAATGAGATTTTTCCCCCCCAGCAGTCCAATTGAAGTGGTGTTTTCTAAATACCAAGGATGGTTAATCTTGTGTTTTCAAATGGTTGACAATGAGCTCATGAATCTAAGTGAACAACTTCTTCAGTTTTAAAATCTCTTCTTTTCCGGACAACCTATTAGACAACTGTACAGAATGCGACCTCTGGGTCCTGCAGCATTATTCATTCGTTATGCGTTTATCTAGAATTACTGCCAAGAAAAAAACAGTACTGCTTCTATGTGGACCAGATGTGTGGTGAAGCTGGGTTGCTGTGGATTACGAGTCTCGTCAGATGTCAGAGAGAGACGTCAGGCCCACTGCTCAGTGCATCTGCACCATTTCAGACGTCAATCTGCCTTTATGCAGACTTTAGGCAACACGCCTCAGAGGACCTTTTCCCAGGTTCTTATCAAATTCTCCTTCCAAGAAATGTGCACAATAACCAGGTGCTGGTGGCTCACGCCTGTAATCCTAGGGACTCAGGAGGCTGAGATCTAAGGATCGAGGGTCACAGCCAGGCAGGGCAGGAAAGCCTGTGAGATTCTTATCTCCAATGAGGTACTCAACAAAAACCAGACGTGGTATTGTGGCTCAAGTAGCACCGCACTAGCTTTGAGCACAATGAAGCTCATGGACAGCTCTCAGGCCTTGAGTTCAAGCTCCAGGTCCAGCATACATAGTGCAGTTAAATACTCTTTCCGTGACCTCTGCCCTTTTCATTCTTCTCCATAGTGGGCACCCTTCCAACTCTTTCTATTCATTCATGCACATGTGCATTCACAAACACACCAGAGAATTTGTGAAAATAAACATGCATGCCATTTTTCAAAGTAATTTTGAACACATATCATTACACACATCGTTCTGCTACTCTGTACTTGGTCTATCTTGGACCCATTCTAAATAGCACTTGTCTTCCTTATATTTATGAACACGCCACAATTATCGTTAAAAGCCATTCCTCCGAATCGGATGCTGGTGGTTCACGCCTGTAACTACTCAAGAGGCCGAGATCTGAGGACTGTGGCTCAAAGCCAACCAGGAAGGAAAGTTCATGGTCTCTTCTCTCCAATTAACTGCCAAAAGTTAGAAATGGAGCTGTGGCTTAAAGTTGTAGAGTGCTAGCTCAGGGATAATGTCCTGGCCCTGAGTTCAAGCCCCAAGGCTACCACAAAAAAAAAAAGGAAAAGAAAGGAAAAAGACATCCCTCGGAAGCTCAGCTGAATAATTAGCCAGCCACTGAACTCTACGCTAACTACTGAGAATATGAGAATGACACTGAGTATGCTACAGTTACACCACACTAGATTTGAATATTAGAAAAAAGCACGTTAAAATAATTCATTACCTCTTTATTGGTTACATGTTGAAATGATAATCTATTGGATCAAATAAACTATGCTATTAAAAATCAGTGCCACTTATTTCTTTTCTATTTGTATTAATGCAGTGGTCACAAAATGTATCGCCGCATACATGGTCCTGATTACGTTCCTGTTGAACGGCTGGGCATAAACGACAGGCATTTAGGCTGTTTGCAATCTGTCTAGATTATGAAAAAATATCACTATGGTGCTGTTCTACCTCAGCGGTTCTCAGTGGGCACCACTTTGCCCTCAGAGGATCCTTGGCCAAGTGTGGAACAGTTTTGCTACAACCTGGGGCTCTCACTGGCATCCACTGAGCAGAAGACAGCAATGTTGTAAATAACTAAGAATGCTCAGGATGAAGTAAAGGAGCACGCGGCCTGAAGTTATCCACAGGGCTGAGCCTGAGAAGCCCCGGCAAGCTGGACTCCCAGCACACCTGTGCAAGCAGGCCACGAGAGACAAGTCCCGGGATTGCCCGCCCTCCTCAGCCTTCCACAGACACCACAGAACCCTGCTCCTGAATGAGACAGCCACCTCCCTCCCATCAGAGGTCAGAATATATCAACCACCACTACCACACCCTGGAAACACCGGAGAGACTTCACAGAGGTCCACCAGATCGTCTGGGTACTTGTTATAATCCAGAGGAACAACAGTCCAACACAGAACCCTGAGTGTTCAGATTTGGAGGTTTAGGCTACTGTCTTCCCCCACCCCTGCCATGTCCTTTTGAAAATGGTCTCCTATGAGTCTGGGATCTGATTCACTCTGGATCTAGAAATGATCCATAGCTAGTGGATCTCCACTTTTCAAACGTGGCCAAATGTGACTTTTTTTTTTTGCCAGACATGAGGCTTGAACTCAGGGCCTGGGCACTGTCCACTAGCTCTTTTGCTCAAGACTAGCACTCTACCACCTGGAGCCACAGTGCTACTTCTGGTTTTTGTTTTTTCTGATGGGTTAGAGATTAGAGTCTCAGGGACTTGTCTCAGACCCTCAGAGGATCTCATCCTCCTGAGAAGCTAGGATTATAGGGTGAGCCACCTGTACCTAGCTCAAAATGTGACTCCTGAGATAATCATCTTCACACACTCAAATGCTGTGCTAAAGCACACGTGCATGCATGCGTGCATGCACGCACGCACGCATGCATGCATGCGTGCACGCACGCACACGTGCGCACACACACGCACACACACACACCTCTTACACCCAGGATCGTAAAGTTCTACCTGTTTTCCTGGAAAATGCTGTTCTTGGAATGACTAATCTGTGTGGGGAAGGGGTGGGGGGAGTGTAACTGATAAGTCATGTGACAGGTCCAGGTGCTTATTCTTAAACACTATATATCTTGTGTCAACAAATCAGCAAGTAGAGTAGATCACATGGGGTTTATACCTCTATTAGCCCCGGCCTCTGAGGGCTGACACAGGATGACTAACCTGGGCTGCACAGCCTGGGAGCAGTGGTGTGACAGATCTGCATAAATTACACAAAGCGCACTGCACACACATATTTGCATCTTAACTTCATCTTTTGCAGGATGCAAAGTTACTGTCTTCCGTTTTCAATTTCCCTATTTACAAACATGCAAACTGTAGCTACCATGATTTCAAATGGGAGGGTTTTCTGTAGGACATGGGAAGGTCTGTGGTCTCACCAGCTTCCTCCGCTATGAATTCATAATGGAGAACTCACGGTAACTTCCTGGAATGAATTTGAATCCTGAATTCACTCAGAGTGAAGTCGAAAGCATGCAAAATGAAATGAGCACTAGTCACCACTGCAAAAACACTAAGTTCTGACAGGTCAGCACTGACTGGCTCTTTGCACTTAAAAATAAGTTTCTACCCTGGAGGCTGAGATCTGGGGATCATGGTTCAAAGCCAGCCAGGGCAGGAAAGTCCATAAGTCCAATAAGCCACTCAGAAAATTGGAAGTGGCACTATGGCTCAAGTGGTAGGGTGCTAGCCTCGAGCTGAAGAGCTAAGGGGCAGCGCCCAAGCCCAGAGGTCAAGCCCCACGACTGACAAAAAAAAAAAGGTTCATGAAGCAGTTTCACAGAGTAAAAGTATTCTACCATAGCTAGCAAAGTTTGTGGTAGACAATGTCTTAGTCTACACTAACACTGTCTTTCCTAATTTTTACCTAAAAGACCCTAGATAATAAAAGAGGGCAGGAATCAGTAAGAGGAGAAAGAAAAGAGGAGAGCTAGACAGAGCTGCAGTTCTTATTTATCTACAGCTCCCTGAACAGGTCCCTGCGTGATTCGCATGCTTGGTGGAAAAAAAAATAAGATGGAAAAATACACTTAAAAAAGAGTTGAGACCATAATTTTGATTCTGACTACAAAAGAGGACCTGGCAAGTTCAGGCACTGGACAGACCCACAAGGGGTGGGAAGAGGCCTTCCCAACGGTCACTCCGTGGGAAAGCGCCCACTCAGCCACCAATCACCACAGGACACCTGTTCCCGGAGCAAAGCCGGAGTGCATGCCCTCTGCAATTCCAGCAACCCGAGGAAAGATGGGAAAGGGTGGTACCCGAGACCCCGAGGCTCCATGGAAGGCCTGAGCAGTGTGGAGAGGGAAGCACTGGAAGAAATGTGAGGTTAAACAGAACACCGAGTCCTCGCAAAAACCACAGGCTGGTCTTCTTTGGTTATAAGTGGGGTTTTGTTGGTTTTTGTTTTGTGAGTGTCTGGTAAAAGGAATATCAGGAATCGAACAAGAACAAAAGGAAGTAGGGAAGGAAACACAAGGCTCAGCCTGCAGGAAGGGAGAGCCAGGAACTCCATGGATGGACGTACAGCCTGAGAAGCAATACACCTAAAAAGTGCCCAGCGGCGCCTACCTTTTTCTCCTTTCTTGGATCAATCCTACCCTTTGCCATTTCTCTCTCATTAACTGAAAGGGAATGTGTGTACCCTAATTTTGCAGAATACATAACAAGACACTCATTCCGAGTTGCCACCCCCTCAAGGCGTGTTAGAAGAAACAGCTTTGCTTCAACGTGCAATAAACCAATCCGTGACCGGTGATCCAGTCTGTAGTGACTATCTGTCACTAGAAACTGAAATCCACTAGGTATAAACAAAAGGCAAATTAGTTTGCCTTAGCCCAACTAATAAAAGAAAATTAAATATTTAAATTTAAAGTTAAATATTTAAAAGCAATAATTAGCCCCAAGGGGACTGTTAGGTCTTGGAAATCATATAAAAACTGGCTGGCTGAGTGTCACCTGGGAGATTCTGCACATTTTAAAAGGAGGTCGGGGCAGATCCAATTAGGATGTATGCTCCTGAATACTTTGGGATCATAACTTAATGAGCTGTACTGGTTATTTACTAAATATTTCATTATAATTTCAAGGAGATAACACTGCAAGTACACAGTACAAGTTCCTAGAACTAGGAGATCAGGATTTGCCACAATTGAATATGTATTATAAGCCAATTCACTACTGAATAGTAACGTCATTTGATATAAAAAATTTTTGGTGTGCTGGGGTTTGCATTCAGGACCTTTCTAGGTAGGTATTCTACCAGCTGAGCCATGCCTCCAGCCCTTTTTTCCCTGCTTGTTTTTTGAGATGGGATCTTGCTTTTTGCTCTGTCTGACCTGGAACTTCATCCTCCTGTCTACACTTCCTGCCAGAACGGAGGTGACAGGAGTAAATGGCCACACCCAGCTTTATCTGCTGCCATCCTCCAGATCTCGGCCTCTTGAGCAGCTGGGGTTACAGGCCTGAGCCACTGATGCCCTACGTATAGGTCACTTTACTAAGAAAATTTACTTTGATCAATCCTTGAGAATCTTCAAGGATTAATAATCTAAAATGAAATTTTCTGTGTAGAGAATTCTGGGCTGTAGGACAAGGTAGCATTAGGAGTTAAGGGCAACGTTTGGCTTCCGGGAATATATAATTCATCTATACTCGTTAGATTGAATATAAAGAAATTGGCTCAATATCTCCAGAGCCTCATGATGGAGTGGAGGAGGAAGGGGGGAAGCGAGGAATAAAGGAGGAAGAGGAAGGACTTGAATCAAAACTTCTGAGCAGGAACTAGGACATTAGACATTGGATCAAGAGCCGTCACAAAGTTCAAAGGCAAGCCGTGGCTCCAAACAGACCTATGAACCACCTATGCACTTTCTTTATTAACCTCTAGCTGCTTCTCTGTGATTGTTTAGGATTGGCAAGATGGATATTTCTAGAAAACTCACATCTTTTTATACTGGGGTTTTGAACTCAGGGCACGGCAATGAGACATGCCTCCAGCCATTTTTGCACTGGTTACTTTTGAGATAGGGCTTTGCATCCTAGTGGGCACTGCCCGGGCGTAAGCTGCCTGTTTTACACTTCCCGTGGTAGGTAAGGCAACTGTGTCTAGACCTCCTACAGATCCTGTAGGAGACCCTGTGTCCAGATCTACACAGGTTGACCTCAAATTCCACTCCTCCCCATCTCAATTCTCACAAATAGCTCCAATCCTAGGTGTGACCATGCGTGCCCAACTGAATTTTTAAAGTTTAAGCTGCCATAATTCTTTATCCTATACTTTAAATCTCATCTAGCGTGAAGGCATACATGATGACAATTGTAGGTTTCTGCTTAGCAAGATGTGACGTCATTTACGAACTATTTTTTTCACAGAGCACCATATTGCACTGTATACTCTTGAATATTGTACTATTACTGACAATTACCTGTACTTGCAATGGCTTTATATTTTTAATGGGTTCACATGTTGACTCCAATGAGTCAATGCTATTCAAGTGTCCTATATCCTTATCCTAACTTATGTATCCAGGCACTCATTTCTTTTCTCTGAGATTAAAAATCCTACACTCACTCGCCCAAGCTTTTATGGGAAGACTTCCTGTTACACCTCATCCAGCAACAACGCGGTAACAAGGGTTTAATGAACACCATAAACCATCCTCCATTTGATTGTTCTCAGAAACAGAGCAAATGTTTCCCAGAGGAAATGACATTATGAAAACACCAGCCTGGTCTGCTAACCCAAAACGGACAAACATAGGAACTCCTCCTTCTCAGCAAACAGCTCCGACACATTTGCCTCTTCCTTAGGCAGGCCCAGCATCTCCACTGCACACAGAGGAGTTCAGCAAACCCCATGGAAACAGCAGTGGAGATCCCAGTCCTCTGAAAGCCAATGGAAATTCAGAAGGTTTAGACGAGATGGGAGGCAGTGCAGCTATACAAAGCCTCAGGTTGCCCGCAAAGTCTACGTGTTGAGGAATCCGTCCCCTGTTAAAATTACTCAAGAGCTCATTTATGATCAAGCTGTATGAGTTTGCACACCAGAATTACTTTGAGAGAAAGGAGACTCCGCATTTGCCCCATGATATCTCACAGACTTAAGACTTTTAGTGGATTCAAGTTGATGTGTTTCCCAAAACACACCGTCCCACTGGTGAGTCACACTGTTACCACCGAAACAAAACTCCCACTTCCCAAGGGGCTTTTGGAGCTTTACCTGCTTGTGTGTCAGTGCTATGACTCGAATGCAATCAAGCCTTCCACACTTCTGGGCTTTTTCAAAGCTCAAGGCTGGCACCTGACCACTTGAGCCACATCTCCACCTCCAGTTTTTTGCTAATTGAAGAGTTTTATGGGCTTTCCTTCCCAGACTGGCTACTAACTAAAACCCTCTGCCTCCTGAGTAACTAGAAGTACAGACATGAGCCACAGGGACCTGGCTCAGCAACTATTTTACCATCAACACAACTGGAATCTTTTTAGCACAGATTCCTTCCGTTTCTGATATTCCCTAACTATGCATGGCCCATTCTGGGAGCGCATTTAGTAACGCCTCCCGCAGCATGCTCCGTACAATCTAGAAGCAGTTAAAAGATTTTCGATGAAATTTCTCTTCGCACTACCAGAGCCATGTGGGGCTGTTACAATGATGGTAAACAGAACTTTCTCCAGTTCCGGGAAATCCCAGTGCCCCACATGGGTGGTGCTGCTAATCACATCATTCTACAATAACCTCTTCTCCCAGTAAATGCTCTCGAACCCACGTCCTCCAAGGAGCCATTTTTCAAGGGACTTGACATAATGCACACTGTTCCTCTCTCATCGTTAATTTCAGATTATGTATGAACAATGGACAGAGAGTATGATGTAAAACAATGAATGACTGTGGCCACAAGATTGAGCCATGCATTTTGCAGAAAAGTGGATGAACCTGGAAAAAATTATGTCAAGTGAAGTCAGGTGAAGATGCATGTGGACATTAGAGCTAATTTATAAATAAGCATATACACACATATATATAAACATATACAGGTCCCTATGCATATACACACAAACATAATAACTAAAGTATGGTACATACTTCAATGGTCTAACTCATTCGAATAACTTACACTCTAACAAAAGAAGCACCAGGAAGCTGGGATTTGAAGTGTCAGGGTAGGAGAGGTTAAAAGGAGAGCGGTAGACTAGTGAAGAAAGACTTGGGCACGCACTCACACTATCAAATGTACGTATGTGAAAACAGAAGCAGGAAAATTTGAGGGGCCGGGTGAGCTGGAGCGCGCTGGAGAAGGCGGAAATGGTGACATGTAAGATGCTGTGCTCATCAACTGACGTGTGGAACTGGAACCCTTTGTACAACTACTTACAGATTTTAAAAAGACAAATCACTACGCAAAATAAAGCAAAATAAATACTGAAAGAGACTGAAACCTGCCGGGCTTTTCTCCGAAGGTAAAAGCGGCTTGCTCTGCATGGTTGGGCTCTGTGATTCAGGTCTCATATATAGTTTTAAAGACCGTAATGTATTGAGGGCCAGTGACGGCTTACATGGCTTGAAAAACTTTAGCCCCCACGTTCCTTGCGCTTTCCACATGACTCGGCTCTGTCCACTGGGAAAGAGTCAGTCTGTAAGTTGAAAAGAATGGGTTTGGCTGCTACAATCTGAAGACACAGAAGGCGGTCTTAAATCTCATAAAATTTCTAAAAATCCAACGAGTGGAGAAAGTGTTTTCATGCAAACCCAAGCAGATCCCCACTTGAAACACCGCCGACTGCTTTCCCAACACTTACCTCCACGCGGCCTTTGCGAAACTTCCCGAAACCCTCAAGAGTCATCTCTGCACAAACTCTGCCCTTCAGGAAGAATCCTGTAGGCTTCAATCACCGAGGGGATCCATTACGCTAGAAATATCTCAGGATATTGGTGTACAGTGTAGGATAAGGACAAACATCCATAACATTTACCTCCGCAGAAGGGTGTGCTACCGTAAGAAAGCCAAGTAAGCAAGTGTGCTGGGTGGTCAGTCCACCCAGGTTTTAACCCTAATGCATCGCTGCCCTTTGCTCTGATTGGTCAGAGCTAGAGTCACCGTCTTCCACAATTGGCTAGTTTGAAAGGGGTTAAAAGTTTAGAGCCAAGCAATCAACTAAAACCAGGACACCTGGCCAGAGCAGGCATTTATCAGAAAAACAATTCTTACTCAGCTGGCGCTGTAACACTTGAGCCATGCCTCCATCCCCTAGAAAAACAATTCTCATAAAGGATGGAGCTGAACAAAAAATAGCTTCTTGTAACATAACAGCTACAGTGCTTGTGTCAAGTAACCAGTTCAACAGAAAAGATTCTAACTCCTACAAGTGCCAGGATTGGTGGGTGAACCAAAGTTCTGAAGTCCATCTAAAATACTCCATTAAAACCAGAGATCTGAGCCAGGCTCACACCTGTAATCCCAGCTACTCAGAAGGCTGCGATCTGAGGATCGTGGTTTGAAGCCAGCCCAGGCAGGAAAGTCCATGCGACTCTCCATTAATCACAGAAAAAAAGCCCAGAGTGGTGCTGTAGCTCAAAGGGACAGTGCCCAGGCCCAAGAATGGCCAAACAACAACAAAACCCCCTAGAGACCAGTAATCTTCTCTATTGATAAATCCCCCCAAACTGGCTTGACTTCAAAACACAGACTCAGGACCTCGAGGTGCTGTGGTCCTGATCAAAGACGACACTGTGACATAGCTATAACAGAGCCGGTAGCTTCTGCTCTGCTCTCTGGGCCACGCTTCTTGAGACGAAGGGCTGGAATACGCTGAGCAAGGCTCCAGCTTTCTGTGAGAGGGCCACCAAGGCCCACCTTATGCCACTTCCCTAAAACTGGGGCTTCAGACCTCACAGCTGGCCCTCAGCATGGTGAGCCAAGCGGTGTCGCTCGTGAACTGGGCACAGGTGCACGCCAGGAGCAGTTGGGGCTGACCTGCAGCTGCAGAGTAGAATACTGTGTCCCAACACAGCGTCCGCAGTCTCGGCTCGCTCAGTTATTCTCTCAAACCAGGCATTGGGGGACCAGAAGCTCTGGGAACAAGGTGATGGTGGAGGTGAGGGTCTTCCCCCTTACCCACCCCCTCCCCCCCCCCCCCCCCCCCGCCCCGGTCTTCCCTTGACAACAGGCAAATGATGAGGATCTGGAAGCAAAGATCTGTGGCTTGCTTAACCCAGGACCAATTCTGGGTTCAGGCCCATCCAGCGAGCTGGGAGCCGAATCTTTAGATTCCCCAAGAATCAAGTTTCACCAGTTGTGAAGAGCAAGACTACATTTGTGAACTCACAGGCAAATCTTAATGCCTAAAACTCCTTGGCCCGGGGTTTCCCAAAAGACCTCTTTGAGGTTGCTGCCTATGCCAGGGAACGAGGGGTGGGGTCCCCAAGTTCTCTCCAGGATGCAGACTCGGCGATGACAACTGGTAGAAGAAACTGGGCTGGGTGTGCTGACTGCCTTCAGGGCCTCAGCCAGGGCTAGCATGCTCCCTCGTCAGGGGCTGGGCCGGAGTAACTGGCAGGCAGGAGGTGAGATTGTGTCTGAGGAACCCAAAGTATCCGTGAGCTTCGGGGAGGCGACCTGCGGCCTGCGAGCGCAATGGTGCCAGTTCCGATTTCAGACGTGGAAGGTTCCAGTGTACACAAGGGCTGAGGAGCCCAGACCTGGAACCCCAGCTCCTTGAGAGCTGCTTTTGTTCTTCAAAGACCATCTCCCTCCTGACTACGTCTGCTCTTCCATGCAGCCCGATCGCGTGCTCCTCGCCATCGAACATGCTTTTAACAACACTTGAGTTTCCCTCCCGCCCCGTGACTGTCCCTCCAAAGTGACAAGCCATCCACTCAGCACAAGAAAACGCCAGCATGATGGCACCGTGCGCTCAGCGTGGGCCTCCGCTCAGGAACTGTCTACACTGGGTCTGTGCCACTCCTTAGCTTGAGTTTCAGATGCAGTTCCTGCCCATCTCCACCCTCCCCGGAACCACCGCCAGCAACCTGTCCCCGCCAGCCACAGGTACCCCAGCGTGCCCTCAGGAGCCAGTCCAACCTCCTCCTCCGGCTTCCTCACCTGCTTTCAGCCATGCTTCAGGACCAGCCGGTGCGCGGGCTCAGTCACATCTGGATGGCCTTTTCTCCTCCTCTTTGGCCTCTGGCACACAGCACTGGGGTTTGCCATCAGAACTCTGCTGGCTCCCTCATCTGAGCTGTGGCAGGACAGAATCATTTGCTTTCCTCTAGCCCTTGATACCTGCTACCCATTTCTGAGGCTGCATTAGGTGTGAGAGGTTGCTTACTGTCTCTCTCCTCTACCTCTTCCACATGCTGTTGGTCTCTGTAAAGTCAAGGGTTGGGCTTGCTCACGTTCGTGTCTAATCCTCAAGAGACACCCTTAAAAACCCCTATTTGGCCAGGCGCCAGGGGCTCAGGCCTGCAATCCTACCAACTCAGGAGGCTGAGATCTGAGGATCCATGGTTCAAAGCCAGCCTGGGCAGGAAAGTCCGTGAGACTCTTATCTCCAATAAACCCAAAAGCCAGAAGTGGAGCTGTGGTTCAAGTGGTCCAGCACTAATGAGCCTCGAATGGATAAAGCTCAGAGACAGCGTTGAGGCCCTGAGTTCAAGACCCAGGACCAGCACCAAAAACAAACAAAAACCCTTCTCACTCCTTGTGTTGATGGAAAACACTGATCAGTGGGCTGGGTGTTCACAGCTCTCCCAGCTGTGTTATATCAGAATCCTCATCGAGTTCTGAAGTGCTCACGTGTGGTGTTTGACTCAAACTGTCTCCCAAGCAAAGCTCAGGCATCTTGGGATGCGCAGGAGAGTTCACTTACCTCTAACGGGCTGAGTGTCCAACACCTGAAGACACCACCCAATCTTCCTTTGACAAATCTGTTTACAAAAGGAAGGTAAGGCCTGATGGATCAAGGTTTTGCCAGGGGTCAAAGGAAAACAATTCAGGAAGAAAAGAAAGCATTCAGATGGCGTGAGAGCCCCATGGAGCTTCGTCCAGAAGGCTGGTACATGGCAGGCAGCTGCCCCAAAGTGGACACACTTGGGCAACAGAAATCTCCAATCCTGAGACTCTGGACTCGGGGCTCCTGCCTCCAAAGCAAATGACTTTCTGGAAGCTCATGAAATTCCATCAGACTTCTGTTTGGAATTTTCATCAGTTTTGTTTTTTTCTTCTTGTAGCATAAGAAGTGGGGGGTTTATTTTTCTTTCAAATCCTAAGTACTCAGGAAGCTCAGACCTATAGGATCTCACTTCAGAGCAAGTGTCTGTGAGACTCCATCTCCAAGGAACCGGCTAATAGCTGGGCTGGAGGTGTGGCTCATCTGTACAACACTAGCCATGAGTTCAAGCCCCAGTACTAGCAAACTACATTTTAAAAAATCCTACCAATCCAGGCACAGTGGCACATACCTGTACTCTTCGCTACTCTGAAGACAGAGATTGAGAGGACTCTAGTTCAAGGCCAGCCCAGGCAAGTTTGTAAAGCCCCATCCAAACTAATAATAAGCTAGGCATGGTGGCTCACTACCAGCTAGAGTAGGAAGCATAAATAGGATGATCATGGTCTAGTCTGAGCCCAACAAAAATCAAGACCCTATTCTAAAAACCAAGCCGAGTGAAATAGTCTAGAGCGTGGTGGCTCACGGGGTGGAGAACCTACCTTTCAAGTGCAAAGCTCTGAGTTCAGACCTCAATCCCACCAGAAGAGAAAAGCTCTTCCACTTCCCAGTGGCAAGAAGCTCAAGGCTAAGGTTCTCACAGTCGGTCTTTGAGGGGCTATTTCAGATTCAAGCTATAGCAGGAGACAAGCAGGCTGCCCCACTGGCCCTCAGGAAGAAAGCATTTGACTTCATGTTCCTTCGCTAGGCCCAGATGAAGCTGTGTGAAAGGAATCCGAGGGAAGGGAGGAAATCAAATCCTGCGATTGGCTGAGAGGACATGGCAGAGTCACGTGCTCACTCTCTCTGGCTCTCTGGGGCGCACCACACACCACACGTGCTCAGGACTTGCGCAGTAGGGTATCCAGAGCCCACTCACATAAGCTCTCCCAGGGGGCCACGGGCTGACAATGCCAAGAATCTGCCAGCCACGGGAGACACTAAGAGCACTGGGGGCCCGGCTCAAATGGCAGAGCACGCGCTTAGGAAAAGCAAAACACAATTCAAACCTCAGTACTGTTTTCAAAAAGGAATGACTTAGCTTTTACACGTCACGTTTGTTTGTCTTTTTTGTTGGAGGACCCTTTGGGTCCTGCAGGCGGCAGCACCCACGATGCTGGCCTGATGGCGCTATGTACAGACAACACAACAAAACGCTCAGCGCGGAGAGACACAGATCATCAGTGGTGTTCAGACTTCACTGGGTCCCTTCAAGTTAGCTTTTAGAGCTTACTAGGTTACATAGTTGGCACTATTTTTGCAATAAATTCATGGGCGACCCTAGCGGTCCCTTCGTCTGTCTCTCACTGAGTTGCGTATATAAGTGAATACTAAAAGTTTTGGCACAGCATTTTTTCACCTTCTTACATAACCCTTAATATGCAGAGAGGCTGAAAATCTGTAAAAACAGAATGTGAAGGATAGTCTATAAAGTTAATTTGCACAGTGTAGGCTTTGTTTTGCCTCATACTATGCCAGCAAAATAAAATTCCTCGTATGCTAAAAAAAATGACATAAATGACACTAAGTATTTGTACCTATCAATCAAATTCGGTTTATGACTCCCAAGGCAATCGTATGGAATCGGGGCTGCATCCTCTTTGAAGAGAGAGTTCATACGCTGCAGTCTACTGTAATTAGTACCTGCACATAATTTCAAGGAAATGACAAAGGACTGACTTACTGTGGGGCGTCTGTCTACCGCCCGCAGCGCTTTCCTGCGCGCGTGGACTGCAGAATCAGAGGCTGCAGACGCTGCTCTCAGACTCTCAGGGACGTCTCCATCTCCCTGGCCACACAGAACACACAGCCTGGCATCCTCATCCGCCCGCACCCCGTGTCCAGGGTGGACCCCATGTGGCACCATTCAAGCCACGCTGTGGCCTAAGGGAGCTTAGGAAGAGCAGGAACCCTAAGTTCGGGAGTGAGGCAGGGCTCACAAAATCTTACAGAGAACGTAGCCCCGGAGCTGACTAAAGCAGACTAGAGCACAATTCTCACACACACACACACACACACACACACACACACACACCCTGTATACGTTATATTTCTTCAGCATAAGAATTATTTCAAGCTAATGCCTTTAAGAAACTGCACACACGGACGACATTCTGACTACCAGGCCGTTTCCCTTTTAAATAGAAAGAAAATGGCGATTCGTCATGTGTCAAGCATCTCTTTTTCCATACCAGGAAGAAAAAGATTACTCTTTCCAGTGGACAGGCACTGTACCTTGCTCGGCAAGCTTTGCCTGTCTCCCCAGAAACAGACTCCCCCCCCCAGCCCTTCCCCATTTCTCGGACACCCCCATTTACCGCCACCTCCTATCTACCTCTCACACCACAGAGCACAAAGCAGGACCCCTTTCCTGCAGTGTGGGGTGACCAAAGCAGAACAGAACCGGGCTATCACCCCCTCTCCCTGGCATAGTCCACCTCTATTGATGCGGCCTTCGATGAGGTAGCCACTCAACTGTGCCAGATCCTTTTGCGACCAGTGCTTACTCTCAGCTCCATCTTCCTTATTTATAATTCCAGCTTCGCCAGCAAGCACCTTTCCCAGCAAGTGTCAGCCTCGGACCCTCAAACCCGACTCCACTGCAAAGGGGGGCGGTGTCACCTCAAGGTCAGGAGGTCCCGATCATGTTCCCAAGTCAAATTAGCCTTTTCTGTTCCATAAATACTTACGAAGCGCCCTGCGGATTGTGCTGAACTATTACAGCCACGGTCAAGTCTTTCAAAACAGAATCAACTAGCAGCATGTCACTGCGTGCCATGTTTAACCGTGCCTGGGACTCCTGACACAGTCCCAGGCCAGCCACTCCAAACACAGCAGGTGGGAGCAGCGGCTCACGTCTGTAATTCCAGCTGTTCAGGAGGCTGAGGTCCGAGGACTGCAGTCTGGAGTGACACTTCCTTCCACTTAACCAGCAAAACGCTTAAGTCAGAAGCATGGTTCAACTGGCAGGACACTAGCCATGAACAAAAGCCAAGCCAGAGCACACAAAGTCTTAAGTTCAAGCCCCAGCGGGGTAGGGAAAATAAAACAGCCAAGAAACAATGGACACATTCTGATCATCCCAGCACGTGGAAGGCCAAGGCCAGAGAACTGGAAATCAAGGCCAGAGACCCTAACTGAGGAAAGCAAAATAAGAAAATTCATGTGTCACAGTAGCTGAGGAGTTTTAGACAATGGCATTCCAAACATCTTCTATTTCTACACACACACACATATATATGTGAAATATATAATATGCCATACATGTCATATATATTTACACACATATCTATGTGATATATGTGATATGTCATATATAATATATAATAATGATATGTATGGTGTATATGTGAGATATAGATATATATGTCAGATATATATATAGAAAGAGATTCCAGCTTGAACCTAAACTTTCAGGGAGCTATTTAACTCAGAGACTTTCAAGAGCAATTTGCCAATACCTAGTGCACTGCGGTCCCCCTCTCCAGCCTGAAGGGCACACACATCATCAGTTTACATCCCTGACATACCAGGCTTCTTCGTTTCCTTGGGCCTCTTAGGGGCAAAGTCACTAGACAGTACCTGTCTGCAACAAACTGGTGGTACGGCCCATTCATTAACTCTGACCTAGAATCTTCATTCATGGCAAACAGGTGGATTCTTTTTTTTTAATTAGGATGCAGGGGTTCTTGGAAGAGCAAAGCACAGTCTTTGCTTAGTGCACAGTCTTAGGGTATTTGTTCTGGAGGCCACGGGGTGAGTCAGCCTGCCTTTATAGATGCCTATTTGTTGAAAGGGGAGGGGTCTGTTTGTTCGTCCAGGGCGGAGAAGCAGTGTGGGTGGGGAGGTATGGCCCTTTCCTCTCCTCTCAGATTATATTTAGTCAGACCCACACTGGGTAAACTGGACGTGACCTGAAGTTGTAACCCTCAGTAGCACGGCCCTCACAAGCGCCCCATCCTTGGCTGGCTCACAGTGAATTTGAATGATGGCTACCCAGAGCTAGTCTTTCCTACCAAGGACTCAGCTTCTTCCCTGTGATGCTCTACAGCCTATAACTTTTCTAATGAGGCAAGCGCTGTCACAGGAAAACCAGCGTGGGGCATGGTAGTGCATGTCTGTAGTCCCAGCCGTGGGAGAACTGTCCCGAGAGCAGAGGAAATCAGTTCCACTCGAGCTGCAGCCTGAGCATTCCCTCTCCCTGTCCAGGCGGCTCTCGGCAGTTTCTCCTGTGAAGTGAGGTTGCCAGGACGGGGTTTTGCACCGACAGCACTGTCCTCCGTGTGCTGGAGACGCAGGGGAGGCGCAGCGGACGCCGCAGGCCCGACACAGGGGACGCAGGGGGGGCCGCAGGCCCGACGCAGGGGAGACGCAGGGGGGGCCGCAGGCCCGACGCAGGGGACGCAGCGGACGCCGCAGGCCCGACGCAGGGGACGCAGCGGACGCCGCAGGCCCGAGCTCACCGTGAAGGCGCAAGTCCCCAGGTGCCCGAGCCGAGCCCTACCGGCTGTGACACTGCCTCGATGTCCTGCGATCAGCCATGCCCGCGCCGCCCTCCCACGTCCTGTCCCGCCGTCCCACGTCCTGTCTGCCGTCCCACGTTCTGTCTGCCGTCCCACGTTCTGTCTGCCGTCCCACGTCCTGTCCCGCCGTCCCACGTCCTGTCTGCCGTCCCACGTTCTGTCCCGCCGTCCCACGTTCTGTCCCGCCGTCCCACGTTCTGTCCCGCCGTCCCACGCTCTGTCCCGCCGTCCCTCGTTCTGTCCCGCCGTCCCTCGTTCTGTCCCGCCGTCCCACGTTCTGTCCCGCCGTCCCACGCTCTGTCCCGCCGTCCCTCGTTCTGTCCCGCCGTCCCTCGTTCTGTCTGCCGTCCCACGTTCTGTCTGCCGTCCCACGTCCTGTCTGCCGTCCCACGTTCTGTCCCGCCGTCCCACGTTCTGTCCCGCCGTCCCACGTTCTGTCCCGCCGTCCCTCGTTCTGTCCCGCCGTCCCACGTCCTGTCCCGCCGTCCCTCGTTCTGTCCCGCCGTCCCACGTCCTGTCCCGCCGTCCCACGTCCTGTCCCGCCGTCCCACGTTCTGTCCCGCCGTCCCACGTTCTGTCCCGCCGTCCCACGCTCTGTCCCGCCGTCCCTCGTTCTGTCCCGCCGTCCCACGTCCTGTCCCGCCGTCCCACGTCCTGTCCCGCCGTCCCACGTTCTGTCCCGCCGTCCCACATTCTGTCTGCCGTCCCACGTTCTGTCTGCTGTCCACGTTCTGTCTGCCGTCCCACGTTCTTTCCCGCCGTCCCACGTTCTGTCTGCCGTCCCTCGTTCTGTCTGCCGTCCCACGTCCTGTCCCGCCGTCCCACGTTCTGTCCCGCCGTCCCACGTTCTGTCTGCCGTCCCACGTTCTGTCCCGCCGTCCCACGTTCTGTCCCGCCGTCCCACGTTCTGTCCCGCCGTCCCTCGTTCTGTCTGCCGTCCCACGTTCTGTCCCGCCGTCCCTCGTTCTGTCCCGCCGTCCCACGTTCTGTCCCGCCGTCCCACGTTCTGTCCCGCCGTCCCACGTTCTGTCTGCCGTCCCACGTTCTGTCTGCCGTCCCACGTTCTGTCTGCCGTCCCACGTTCTGTCTGCCGTCCCACGTTCTGTCCTGCCGTCCCACGTTCTGTCTGCCGTCCCACGTTCTGTCTGCTGTCCCATGTCCTGTCCCGCCGTCCCACGTTCTGTCTGCCGTCCCACGTTCTGTCTGCCGTCCCACGTTCTGTCCGCCGTCCCACGTTCTGTCCCGCCGTCCCACGTTCTGTCTGCTGTCCACGTTCTGTCCCGCCGTCCCACGTTCTGTCCCTCCGTCCCACGTTCTGTCCCGCCGTCCCACGCTCTGTCCTGCCGTCCCACGTTCTGTCCGCCATCCCATGTTCTGTCCCGCCGTCCCACGTTCTGTCCCGCCGTCCCACGCTCTGTCCTGCTGTCCCACGCTCTGTCCTGCCGTCCCACGTTCTGTCCGCCGTCCCACGTTCTGTCCTGCCGTCCCTCACATCTGCTGGCCGCTGTCCTAGCCAGGAGCGAGGTGCTGCCCCAGACGGAGGGGCCACGCGGCTCAGCACAGGGCAAGGGAGTAACCTTCGCTACGATCCATTCATTCATTCATTGTGGCGCAGGTGAAGTCACTCCTAGGCCACACTTGCTTCCACAACCTAAGATTTTGGGGGCTGGGAAGGTGGCTCAGTGGTAGAGTGCTTACCTAGCAGGCACGAAGCCCTGGGTTCCATTCCTCAGTACCACAAACACAGATAAAGACAGAAGTGGGGCTTGGCTCAAGGGGTAGAGGGCTAGCCTTGAGCCAAAGAAGCTCAGGGACAGTGCCCAGGCCCTGATTTCAAGCCCCAGGACTGGCAATAACTAAATGAATAAACAATGGGTACAGGAACATGCCACTGCATCTGCCATATTCAGATGCTTTCTGTGAAGAACAAATACTGCAGAACTTTTCTGGACTGGAATCGATCTCCACCTCCCACGTCTGTCTGCTGCACAAAGTCATGGGTTGAGAAGGGTGGTTGGTGGGGGTGGGGGGAGGGGTTGCCTAGTGAACTTTTCTGCTTGGACTGGCCTCCAACCAGGATCCTCTGATCTCAGCCTCCCAAGTAGCTAGGATTACAAGCATGAGTTACCAGTGCCCAGCTTGTGACATGTTTTCTGTTTGCATTCTATACTAATCTTGATGTGGCCCGACAGCACAATCCAGCTGCGGCTAGATGGAATATTTGACACATTCATGTCTGGCTCTGCTCCTTCGTATACAGTACATGGGTGGTGGAGCTGGTAAGGGGCTGAATTACACGCAGTGAGGAGGGGCCTTCTCCACCCCAGACGGGCCACGGCAGCTCCGTGTGTGAGTGAGGTCACATCTCAAGCACAGGGTTTGGGATAAACGTCTTCAGCACTTCATCGCAGCTCTCTGCTCTTCAGTTGAGTGTCAGCCCTCCGTGGAGGCCTTTCTTCCCCTTGTATCTGTGCTGTGCGTGAACCTTTACCCACACATCCCTACAGAAGAGTAACTGGTAGCATGCTATAATCCTAGTTCCTCAGGAGGCTGTGATCTGAGGATCACAGGTCAAAGCCAGCCCAGGTAAATAAAGTGTATGAGGCTCCTATCCTCAATTAACGACAAAAAAAGTCAGAGGTGGAGGAAGTGGAGCGGCCTCAAGTGGTGGAACAATAGCCTTGAACAACAACAACAAAAACCTCAGGGACAGTGCCTCAGGCCCTGGGTTCAAGCCCCAGGACCAGCACAAAAGAGCTGAACACTGCTGCCCCTAGGTCCTGCAGGGACCAGGAAGTCTGCCGCTGAGCCCGCCTCGCTAAAGCTGCCCATCAGGCCACTCCCCTCAGGTCCTTCATTCCCACAGCCAAACGCTGATGGTGACACACACACACACACACACACACACACACACACACACACACACACACCATTTCCTTCCAGCCTCCTGACAGGCATACGGATGTGATAAAGGCAAGCTGGCCAACAGCACAGACAGGAAATGCATTTACTGTGGCGAAATGCAAATTGCAGCCATCTTCACAGGACAGAGACAGGGAAGAAGCACTCCAGGCTGTTAGAGGGCTAGTTTCACAAGACAAGTGCCCTTGGTGGACGGGGTGGCCTTTGCCTCCTAAATATATATATATATATATATATATATATCTGAGTGCATCTTTAGGGAGATTGTCCACACACAGGACTATGTTTATCTCCCAGGATAGAGAAACTGAAAGTGGCATGCTGAGACTCCCTGCAGACCTGCAGAAAAAAGCCATGATCTCCTGGGCAGGGCTTGAGCATAGGAATGCATTACAGAGGGTGTGCGTGTAAGAAAGGCCAGGCATGACCAGCTACTGAACAGCAATGCCACACCAGTTCATGTTCTTCTGCACCTTGACAAGCCTCTCTTTAAACGCCAGCCACTCATCAGCCAGACAGACAGAGGCACGAATTAGCACATGCCTACAGCAGCAAACACAGACTCTGGGTTCGTGGAAAGATGCAGCTTTCAGAACGGCTGCCACAAAGCCATTTCATTAGGCTGTTTAGATAGAACTTCTAAAAAGGACCATGTTTTGCAACATTTTTTTTTTCAGATGTGGGGCTTGAACTCAGGGCCTGGGCACTGACCCTGACCTCTTTCACTCAAGGCTAGCGCTCTTCCACTTTGAGCCACACAGCTCCACTTCTGGTTTTCTGGTGTTTACCTGGAGATGAAAGTGTCACGGACTTTCCTGCCCAAGCTGGCCTCGAACCACAATCCTCAGATCTCAGCCTATTGAGTAGCTAGGATGACAGGTGTGAGTCACCAGCGCCCAGCTGCAACATTGCTTTACAGGCAAATATTTCTTGCAAAGTACAATATTGCATATGGGATTTTTTTTTGCTTTTTTCACAGATTAGAAATAAAAACTTCAAAGGAAATCACAAAGGCTTCTACTATCAAAAAGAACTTGCCCATTCTACAGTAATTGCTTTTCCTTTTTTTTTTTTTTTTTGATTGTTTCATTTTGGTTTTATTTAGTGTTAGAGAGTTTTTTTGAAATGTGTATTGTTCAACTTCATTTTGACAAAGGACACACATTTTCACTCATATGTGGAAGTTAGATCTAAATTATAAATGCATATGCAAACAGATGCAGGGTCCTATGCATCTATACACAAATACATTAACTCCAGTCTGTTGTACACAAGGGTAGATTACAATGGTAAGTCTTTTTTTTTTTTTTTTTTTGTCAGTTGTGGGGCTTGAACTCTGGGCCTGGGCTCTGACCCTCAGCTCTTCAGCTCAAGGCTAGTGCTCTACCACTTGAGCCACAGCGCCACTTCTGGCTTTTTCTGCTTATGTGGTACTGAGGAATCGAACCCAGGGCCTCACGCATACGAGGCAAGCACTCTGCCACTGAGCCAACTTCCCAGGCCACCATGGTAAGTCTTTTGAACAACTTAAGAGTTTGACAAGGGGGCTGGGAAGGTGGCTCAGTGGTAGAGCGCTTGCCTTGCATGCATGAGGCCCTGGGTTCAATTCCTCAGCACCACATAAGCAAAAAGAAAAAAGCCAGAAGTGGCGCTGTGGCTCAAGTGGTAGAGCACTAGCCTTGAGCTGAAGAGCTGAGGGACAGCGCCCAGGCCCAGAGTTCAAGCCCCACAACTGACAAAAAAAAAAAGATCAAACCTACAAATATGTGGTACAGAATAGGGAGGGGTATACAAATTAAAGAAACAGAAAGCCTATTTAATTATAGTAGAAGTTTCCCCAAACAAAGGTAAAGCTATGGACATTCAAGTATAAAAATAAATTGGAACCCCAAAAAGACATGACCTGAAAATAATATCTCCATGTCACACTGTAGTTAAAATCCACATCTGCAGGACAAGGAAAGAATGTGGAACGCTACAGAAGAAAACACTGACCTACAAAAGCAAACTCATCGGAATTATATCAGACCTCATAGCAGAACCATACAGAAAAGTGTGGGAGAATATATTTCAAGTGCTACGGAAAATAACTGCCAACTAAGATTACTGTATCCTACAAAATTATCCTTTAAGACTGAGAAAAAAAAGGACTTTCCAAAGTAAGTACAAACTAAAGCAGTTCTTGGCAACAAGCTCAGCATTATAGAAGATACTTAAACTAAGCCTACAGAGATAAGGAAGGAAGACAATCACAAACCTGTGAGCTCAGAGAAGACTAAACTCATCAGAGGAATCAATGAACAGAGAATTTAGAAAGAATCAAACATGTGCGTGTAAACCAAGCAATCCCTAAAATAAAGGAGAAAGAAAAGAGTATTTAGTACCCTAATCAATCAGAAAAACAATATCATCAACAAAATTCTAGGAATTACACATAGTGGCTGACTGAATTAAAAAAAGAAACAAATAGCGGCTGGGAAGGTGGCTCAGTGGTAGAGTGCTTGCCTTGCATGCATGAGGCCCTAGGTTCCATTCCTCAGCACCACATAAGCAAAAAGAAAAAGCCAGAAGTGGCGCTGTGGCTCAAGTGGTAGAGCGCTAGCCTTGAGCTGAAGAGCTGAGGGACAGCGCCCAGGCCCAGAGTTCAGGCCCTCGACCGGACCCAAAAACAAACAGACAGACAAACAAAAAACCCCAAGCTTCACCTGTTTCTTGTCTCCAAGAACCAAATCTTAGTGGCAGAGACGCAGACTAGACGTGAACAGACGAGAAGCAATCTCCAAGCAAAGGGAGCAGGAGTGGCTGTACCCATAGCTAACCACGTAAACGTGGAGCAACGAAAGGTCAGAAGCGGTGAAGCAGGCTACCACACGCTAACAAGGGGAAAAACACATCAAGAAGATGTGATTATAAGTATACATGTTCCAAATGCTACTATACCCACTTTCTTAAAGCACACAATATTGGACATAAAGGCATATTCAGACCAAAACAAGAAAAAATTCTAAGTTAAACTGCATCATAGATCAATGGACTTAACAACTATATTCTATTCTATTCTATTCTATTCTATAGTCTCAGCAGCCCACTGAACCTTCTCCAGAACAGAGCATATCTGACAACACAAAGCAAATTAGTGAATATAAGAAAACTGAAATAAATTCCTAGGATTTATTGGACTGCAGTAGAATGAAAATAGAAGTCAACATTAAGAAAAACGACAGGCACTATACAAACATATAGGGATTGAATGAAAATATACTTTGGAATGATCTATGGTTCATTAAAGAAATAAGAACTGAAATCAGAAAAATCCCTAAAAGCAAATAAAACCAAAAACACAACAGTCTTTGGAATTCAGAATGGACAATTCTAAGTAGTAGTGACGATTTCCTACATTAAAAATCAGATCTCTATTGGTGGTGGTGGTGGTGGAGTGGTGGGGGTGGGGGTGGGGGTGGTGTGTGTGTGTGTGTTTCTGCTTTTTAGGGAGGTCAATGGGGGAGACCATAACAGGAGGGAAGAAGGGTGAACAAATGCAATCATGGTATTCAGTATATTCTATGTGGAAAAATGAACAGTGTAACATGTGGGCAGAGATAAGAGGGGGAAACTAAGAAAAAGATGGGTTGAGGTTATCCCAAAGATGGATGTACCCATTGCCTGAACTGTGAAATGCTACCCCCTCTACACGGCACCTTAATAATAACAATATTTTTTTAAAAATCAGATCTCAGCTGGGTGCCAGTGGCTCACGTCTATAATCCTAGCTACTCTAATCAGGAGGCTGAGATCTGAGGACTGCAGATTAAAGCCAGCCCTGGCAGGAAAGTCTATGAGACTCTTCTCTCCAATGAACCACCAGGAAACCAGAAATGGCATTGTGGCTCAAGTGGTAGAGCCCTAGCCTTGAGCAAAAGAGTTCAAACTCCACAAACGGCCAAAAAGAAAAATCAGATTTCAAATATATAACATAATTATGTATCTCATGGTCCTAGAAAACCAGTACAAAGTCAAACCCAAAATTTAATAAAAAAAATCAGAGCTAAAATTAAAGACATGGAAAAAAATGAGCAAAAAAAAAAAAAAAACCCACAGTGAAACAGTTGATTCTTGGAAAATATAAACAAAGTTAATTAATAACAAACCCTTGGCCACATTAACCCAAGGACAAGACAAAATACCCAAAGTAACAAAATTAGGTATGAAAAAGGGGATATTACAACAGATATTGTTAAAATCTACAGTGCCAGTAGGGAGTATTTCAAAAGCTCTAAGAAATTAGAAAATCTGGAAGAAATGGATGAATTTCTATACACACATGACCTACCGAAAAGGAAAGAAGAGAATATAAACAAACAATAAGGTAAAGCAGTAATACCCTCCGGGTTGAGTTTATAAAAACTTTAATGAGCTAACGCCAATGACTCTCAGATTATTCCACAGAACAGAGAAGGAAGGCCAGGCACTGGATGCTCACACTTGTAATCCTACTCAGGAGGCTGAGAGCTGAGGATTGTGGTTTGAAGCCAGCCTAGGCAGGAAAGTCCATGAGACTTTTTATCTCTAATAAACAACTCAAAAACAAGCCAGATGTGGTCAAGTACAAAGTGTTAGCCATAAGTAAAAGCTCAGGGACAGAGCTTAGGCCCTGAGTTCAAGCCCTAGGACTAGTCACAAAAAAAAAAAAAAAAAAAAAAAGAAAGGAAAGGAAGAAATATGACCAGAGTTATGCTCTAAAGCTAAGATTCCCTAATACCAAAACTAGATGGGGACAGGTAAACTGCAGACCATTTTCCTTAATGAACACAGACACAAAACTTCTCACTATAAATACTTGCAAACTAAACTCAACAACACACTATGATCAAGTTGATTTCACTCCATACCAACCAATAAATATAGTACAACACATAAATGGAGTCTGGAACAACAACAAAAATCACCCAATCAGCTCAATAAATACAGAGAAAGCCTTTGATAGAATTCAGCATTTTGTGACAAACCCCTTCAGAAATGAGGAATCGAAGGAACATACCTCAACTCAGTAAATGTCATAACAAGCCTAGAGCAGCACTGTTTTGGATGAGGAAAAACTGAAAGCATTTTCTCTAAAACCAGAAATGAGACGAGGAAACGCTTGTCCTTGAACACGTGGCTTAAAAGTCACTTTAACTTGATGCTTAACTACAAAAATGGCCTAAATACCTCAGTGTTAACAGCTTTTCCTGCTTATGTGGTGCTGAGGAATCAGACCCAGGGCCTCATGCATGCGAGGCAAGCGCTCTACCACGGAGCCACCTTCCCAGCCCCTCAATGTTAACTTTTTAATTACAAGATTTAAATATGAGCTGGGCACTGGTGGCTCACACCTGTAATTCTAGCTACTCAGGAGGCTAAGATCCGAGGATCAAGGGTTAAAACCAGCCCAGGCAGATGAATCTGAGAGATTCATATCTCCAACTAACCAGAAAAAAAAAAGGCAGAATTGGAAGTGTGACCCAAGTGGTGGAGGATCAATCACCCTTCCTCAAAAACGCCAACCAAGAGCGTGGGCCCTGAGTTCAAGATCCAGTTCTGGTACAAAATAGAGTTGAGCTATAATGAACAAGGTAAGGAGTACACCCTGGTGATCTACACATTTGCCCCAACATTGACTGCAGAGAGTTCATCCTGGGCCGCCCGCACACGGCACACCGACCAAAGACATCAGCCTCCCTGCAGAGGAGCGCAGGGACCGCTACCTCCTCACACGTGGAGATGGCTGCAATAATTTACGTGTCAGCATAGGGAGGGAGGGGGGAAGGAGGGAGGAAGAGAGAGAAGGAGGGAAGGAGAGAGAGAGAGGGAGAGAGAGGAAGAAAGGGAGGGAAGAAGGGAGGGAGGGAGGGAGGGAAGGGAGGATTGCTCTCAACTGCCGTCCACCCTTCTCCCTCCAAGCAGAT
The DNA here is from genome assembly GCF_019054845.1 of Dipodomys spectabilis. Lineage (NCBI taxonomy): Eukaryota > Metazoa > Chordata > Mammalia > Rodentia > Heteromyidae > Dipodomys > Dipodomys spectabilis. The sequence goes on from NW_024871012.1 coordinate 1,893,601, forward strand.
GATAAAACTAGGGTGGTTTGCTGACTTCCCCTGGCCCAGGTCATCAGACCCTGGTGCAAATGGATAAGGAAAATGGGAAATGTACAGATGGTTTTCACTGAAATTAATTTTTCACTTTGACCTTTCCCACAGCCAGCAACCCTGCTGTGACACAGGACAGCGGCCTGAGCCACTGGGTTGTGGGGGAAGCAAGGAACTCCCCACAACACTGTGCGGCCCCGGAGCCGTCCAGCAGGTTACCTGTATCCATGCAGCTTCACCTGGCCACGTTTCAAACCGCCAACCGGAGCCTCAGGGCTGAGCCCCACTGGAGCCACGTCCAGAAGCCCCTGCGGACAGGGATGAGCTGCGGCGCAGTGTTAGCAGGAACTTGGTCATGGGGACAACGTAGGTGAACCTGGAGAGCATCGTTCGTGTCCAGTGAAACAACCCGACCCAGAAAGACACACACATGACATCACCTATGTGTGCGTGAAAAGATCAAACGCACAGCAGGAGAAAAGGGAGGGGAGGGGTAGCAAGGTTGACAAGAAATGTACTCATTACCTCACGAGCGCGCCGAAACCCTCTGCACCTCGCCTTGACAATTAAAAAAAAAACTCATAGAAGCAGAGAGAACTTTCTGCCCCACTCGGTTACCTCAGCCCTCTATAATGAAGTTGGACTATAATGAAGTGTGATTTCTGAATTCTTTTTGAGTTCTAAGACCCTATTCTATGCAACACTGTTTTCACACTCTAAAATAAAGTTAGATAAAAGACTATCTGCTGGCAAAGAAAATTCCCGATAAGTTTAATATACTTTGTTGAGAGACATCTCCCTTTCCTGTTAACAGGGGGAGCAATTCAAACAATGGAGTAACTCAGGAAATGTTTACAAGAACAAGCAGGGCTGGATTCTTTGGTGGGCAGCTGTGAAATGAAACAGAAGAATTGTCCAGGCGTTGTTACTGTCTCTAAATGAGGACAACTAGTCTGTCCTGTCAAAGCCTTGACCCAGGAGAAATCAATCAAATTGGTTGGAAAACAAAATACCAAGCCTGGAGCCAGTGGCTCCTGCTGGTAATCCTAGCTACTCAGGAAGCCGAGATCTGAAGTTGTCAGTTCAAAGCCAGCCTGGGCAGGAAAGTGTATGAGACTCACCTCCAACTAACCACCAAAAAAGCTGCAAATAGCGCTGAGGCTCATGTAGTAGAGCCCTAATCCTGAGCAAAAACACCTGAGGATCAGCATCCAGACCTTGAGTTCAAGCCGTGAGATCAGCACGAAAAAAAAGAGAGAAAAATATATCAGTAATCAAAAGTTACTGTTTTCTAAACATGGAAAGACAACAGCCATCCTCTTCTACCAAGAAAATAAATTCCGAGCTGGTAACTTTCCAGTTAGTAGGATAAACTTCATTATTCTTTAAGATCTCTCATCTTTTAAGTACAAGTGTCTACAAATCTCTTTGAAGTCGAGCAACTCTTTCCGTACAAACTCATTAACTTGGTTGTTCTTTGGAGGGGACAAGTAGTTAATGAATATTATTATCCTGTGACCATATAAAACCAGAATCTCAACAACCTCAATTCTTTCTTCACTGATATGCCGAGTCTGCTCTTTTCAGGAGGTAAATGGCCCTATCCAGCAAAAAAAAAGGAGGAGGAAGGGAAGGAGGGAGGGGGGAAGAGGAGGAAGAAGAAGAAGATCATCAAAAAGCTGTCTCGTTTTAGATGCTGTCCCAGGCTCTTTGGTATACTGCTGTGTTACCAAAGCCTCTTAACTACAACTGCTGCGTGAGTGCCATCTGATGAGTGGTAATAGGTTTAATTCACTGGAGTCTGTGGGGAAGCAGTTCTCTGGGTAGATATTGGCAATATTACATATGGCTCAAAAATTGTAACCTCCCTAAGCCTTCTGTTATGTGCTGAGTAAGCGTCTCTGTCAGAGTTCCCGTGTTGAAGCCCTGACCTATCCTGTCACGGTATCTGGAGCTGAGGCCTCTGGGAGATAATTCAGTTTATTTGTGTCATGAGGGTGGAGCCAACCTGAGAAATAGCGCCTTTTACAAGAAGGAGGAGACACTAGATCTTTCTCTTCCTGCCAGGGGGGAATACCACAAGTGTGGTCCATCAATGTCAGCTAAGGAGAGAGACCTCTTGGCACCCAACCCGGACCCCAGATGTCCCAACCTCTGAAACTAAGAAACAAATATCAGCAACTTGAGCCATCTTGCTAGTTTTCGCAGCCCATGCCATTAGGACAATTTCTTTGTCTATATCTGGAACACATGAATCTATACAGAATGATCTGAGATTCTTTTAGGTTTCAGTAGCCTGTGACAATCAGCAGGACAGACTGCCACAGACCTACGGCAACGAACACCGAGTTAGTCCCGCTAGGAAGGCACGCACAAGGAACCAGAATAAGCCACAGCTGAAGAATCCTGAACACACACCATCGAAACAGTGGGGGTCAAGAGTGAAGAAGGGTCTGGAAAAATCTTTCCTCACTTAGCAGGCAATGGACCTGAGCTGCACCAAAAGCATCAGCAGCATAACATAAAGCACATTCTCGTCAGTGCTGCCATCCCGGGACCCAGGAGGGCCCTGTGGGCAGACCAGATAGATACTCAAATGCTCCAGGCTTAGGTGATAGAAGAGCTCTGAGCTCAAGAAACCAGAATCGTTGAAAGGGGGCAGTACGTATGCTTTCCTTCCTCTTGAGACACCAGCTCTACCTCCTCAAACTATTTGTATATGTGGAAATCCTTGAACAGACAATCCCATCCCTAAGAGGAATGATTCGTGTTTTGCTTGGAGTCATATAGAAACGTGACAGGACTATGAAGGAATTGCTTCCCAAACAATCACCAGGAAGGTGGGAAGAATTTAGACAAGGGCTTCACATCTTCTTCCTTTTTATTATCCTCTTATATGAGCTCCAAAGAGAAGAAACAGAAAGAAGCCACGGCCATGCCACTGGTAAGCCATCTTTGTTTTTGCCGTTGGTGGATGTGAGTAGGATACTCACCCACCAGTACCTAACACTGAAGTTTAAAAGAGAGAGAGAGAGATTGAGCTGGGAAGGTGGCTCCGTGCTTAAAGCACTTGCCTTGCATGCCTGAGGCCCTGGGTTCGATTCCTCAGCACCACATAAGCAAAAACAAAAAAGCCGGAAGTGGCGCTGTGGCTCAAGTGGTAGAGCGCTAGCCTTGAGCTGAAGAGCTGAGGGACAGCGCCCAGGCCCAGAGTTCAGGCCCCATGACCGGACCCAAAAAAAAAAAAAAAAGAGAGAGAGAGGCTGGGGTGATTTGGCCTTCAGGTTTCTACTGTGAGCTATCATTATGGTCACAAACATACTCAGAATATTCTCATGCTTTGCAAGCTCCTACACATCCATTGTCCCCAAATGCAAATTACTAAGGCCCATGAGCAATATAAAGTAGATAAAACTAGAAAGGAAATAAATAATATTACCACTACTCATATCAATAAAAGAATTATTGAGTGGTCATAATATAACAATGTATATGAATTGTGTGTGTGTGTGTGTGTGTGTGTGTGTGTGTGTGTATGTGTGTGTCAGTCCTGGAGCTTAAACTCAGGGCCTATAGACACTGTCCCTGAGTTTTGGGGGGATTTTTGCTCGAGGTTAGTACTATACATTTTGACAGCACCACTTCTGGCTTTTTTGCTACTTAGAGATGAAAATCTCACGACTTTCCTGCCTGTGCTGGCTTCAAACCACAATCCTCAGACCTCAACTTCCTGAGTAGTTAGGATGACAAGCATGAGCCCTGATGCCTAGCATTATTTGCTTTTATAAATAAGGAAATAAGTGGAATCTGAAAGAAATCCATTTCTTCAAGCTAAGTGTGACAGTGAAGGCTGTAAGTCCCAGCACTCGGAAGGCTGAGGTGACATCATGAGATCCTGTCTGGGAAAAAGAAAAAGAAAAAAGAAAAAAATTAATTTACTCATCAAAGATCAGGGAGTGGTTGATAGGTGAAAAGGAAGTAAAAGCTACAATAACAACTAGCTCTTATCCAGGTCGATAATTTGCCCTCTTGCAAGAAAAAGGAAGATCGTACCTATCACGCAAGAATGAAAATCAGGGTTCCTTACTATAGACTAAGACTGGCAGGCAGCCATGGGAGACAGCATGGGAAAGTTCTTCCCCACAATCTCGCTCCAGACTCTTCCCCCACCATCTGTGGCTCTAAACATAGCCTTTAACCAAGCCCCGTACTTTCTCAGGGCTCACATGCTCTTGGAGGCAACATCTTTAAATAAAAACAAAACCTAATATGTAAACTAAAAGAAACAAGAGCCAAAGAAAGAGTAGACTTGCACCAGCTCGAAGTCACTTATCACCAAGAAAATACAAATCAAAACCACAATAACACCCCAACTCATACCAGTTAGGTCAGCTAATTTTTGTTTGTTTTTGGTCTTGTTGTTGGTTGGTTGGTGGCACTGAGACTTGAGATGAGGGCCTTGTCCCTGCTCAGCTCAGTGGTGCTCTCCCATGTAAGCCATACCTCCAGTAGGACTGCTATGCTTGTTTGTTTTTTAACAAAAGCTAACAAGTGTTGATAAGGATATGAAGAAAGAAAAGTTTAGCCACATGCCGGTGGCTCACATCTGTCATCCTAGCTACTCAGGAGGCTGAGATCTGAGGATCATGGTTCAAAGCCCAGGCAGGAAAGTCTGTGAGACTCTTATCTCCAATAAACCACCAGAAAACCAAAAGTGACGCTGTGGCTCAAGTGGTAGAGCGCTCGCCTTGAGCTGAAGAGCTGAGGGACAGCGCCCAGGCCCAGAGTTCAAGCCCCACGACCGGACCCCCCCCCAAAAAAAGCACAGCTTCCTGCATGCTATCACAGCTCCACAAAGTGGTCTGAAAAGACTCACTCAGGAACTAACCTTGTAGAATGTGAACCAAATGCAGGAAACATAACTCGCTATGTGTTGATAATTTGCACATCATTTGTTCCCAGTAATTTAATATCCTCTTCCTTGACAAATTATGTTCATTAAAATATTTTCCCATAGAATAAGGAATAAAGACCCTCGTTTGTGGTAGCTGGGATGTGCCTACAAATCTACAAGTAAACTATGGAGATCGCAAATAGTATAGTTCTTTAAAATGACTAAGGCAAAGGCCAACAAAGTAAGTGCCAGGAGGTGGGTCCCTGTAAGAGGGGAGGGTGAGGTCAAGGGGAGAGGGAAGGGTGGGGGAGAGGAAGACGCAGGCAAGAACTCGCTGTGTATACTACAGAACTGAGAACTGTAAGGGCCCAAGAGGAGTAAAGACGTTGCAGTGGGACGCGGGTGGAGATGCACTGTGCACACAAACTGCTTTGCTAAATGAGAAAACCCTCAGTAAAGAACCTAAAACTGAGGAAGGGAAGGGGCGAGTGGGGAGGGGTGGGCCGCAGGGCTGAGAGGGGGACATTTATCAAGGCGCGCTGTCTTCATAAATGGCCTGGGTGAACAGCGGCTCCTTCGTACAACTCCTTCAAGATAATAAAAATCTTTTAATAAGAAACGAAGAGCAGGATGGTCGGGGGGAGTGGCAGAGGAGTCATTTCCCTACTTCTTATTTGCAAACCGAGTCTGCGAGTCAGGATGTGCCAGGTGCTGCTGCCGAAACGAGCAAATCCCTAAAAATCTCGGTGACGAGACCGTGGAAACCTGCGCGCCTCTCGTGCGCTGAAGTCCACCGGCCGCCGGCTTGCCCACGGTCACGCAGGGCCCCAGGCTCCGCGGCGCTTGCCGCTCTGGCCTGTGGAAGCCAGAGCTTCCAGATGACCACGGTCCATGGATGGGGCGGGGGCCAGCCGAGGACGTGGCGCACGCCCCCTCGGCTCGCACCGCAAGGGCCCGCATCAGATGCGGGTCCCCTCCACCCACTGCCACTGCCACACAGGGCCGGCCAAACCTGTCTGCGTCCTCAGCTCCTGGGCACGGATCAGAGCTCCACAAGGCTCCATGTGTCACTGTGCGCTCCCAGTAACCATCACGCCTCGGGGCAGCTCCATCGTGAACACTGCGCCTTTCGAACACAGCAGCGCATCCTCCTTCTCCTGGTCTTTCTTTGTACAAAGCACCCAAGCGGGGAGCGAGAGTCTCAATCTCCAGAACGTCTCCCTACCACGCTGTCGCCATCACCGCTGCTTCCTGGCCCCTCAGACAGCGTCGCAGCCCTCCTCAGCTCCATGCACCCCGACAAGGGCTTTCACACCTGCGGCCCCAGGGCTTTTCTGACTTCTCTGGCCACCGGGACGCTGGGTAAGCAGCACAGCCCCCTTGCGGTGTTCCCAACCCCTCCTCACAGCCAGGACTCCCCCAGAAAGTGCCCATGGCCCAGCAGAGAGCAGCCCTGGTGACTCAGAGATTGAATCTCTTCACGGAACCACAGCTGAGGCCACTGCACCTGCCAGCTACTCAGAGCAGGAACCCCCACACCCCCCAACACACACACACCAGCCAGCCAGGGGTTAGGAACTTGAAACGGGCAGGGTGGTTCAAGGTCGACTTTAGTTGAAAATCCACATCCATTTGTCATCGTTACTTTTCTCTGTCCCACAATCCTGGGGGATGGGACCGTACCCCCCCCATGCCATCAGCGGAGGCTTCAAAGCAAATGATTCTGTCTCTGAAACACAGGAAACAGGCCCCCCACGGCTGGTTCCTTGCATGCTTACACAGCAGCCACAGGGCCCCTCGCGTGATCCTATGAATCTCCAACGCCAGCAGCCTCCTCACCGCCTTCAGGAAACGAGCCCCCATCAGCCGATATGTCAAGAATGAAAGCTTTTGAAGCGTGGTTTGGTGTTTGCAGTATTGGGGTTTGAACTCAGGGCCTCGTGCTTTCCGGCAGACATTCTGCCACGTGAAACGCACTAACCCCTCTGCTCACTTTTGTTATTTCTCGAGTAGCGTCTGGCCTATATGCCCAGCCCAAGCTACACGACTGTCCTATGTATGCTTCCCACACGGCTGACAGACTCAGCTGCCTCGCTTCGCCTGTTTTAGACAATGGAGGGTTACAAGGAAGTCTTACTAACTTTTTTTTTCCGGGCCAGCCTCCAACCACGATGTTCCCAATCTCTGCCTCCCAAGTCACTAAACTGCAAAGAAAGTCGCTACGCCCAAGCTTAACGCATTTCTGAAGACTCAAAAACACATGCCACACCCACGTTCCCACTCTCACGTTTTCCTATAGGAAGCTCATTGCCAGAGATCCAGACCGGCCAAAGCAAGAGCAGCAGCACTGCAGGTGACACTTCGCAGTCTGTGACTGGGCAGGTCCTCTGAACTTTCCTCAGTTTCCTCATCCATAAATGGAAAAAGCATACTTCATAGGCCTCAGTAACTTGTCAGGACACAATGGATAATACCAAACCTTTCCATCGCTTTCTGGCATACACTCAGTGCTGTATAAGCTTAGTGCTCATTAATGTTATTAGTAGTAACAGTAGTATTGTTACTATTTAAATGTTCAGCTACTTTAAACTGATGGCCAGAGATTTTTGCATGCATGTGTGCCTGTCCTGGGGCTTGAACTCAGGGCCTGGGCATTTTGCTTTTAGTCAAGGTTAAGACTCTATCACGTCGAGCCACAGCTCTACTTCTGGCTTTTTTTTTTTTTAATACATAGTTAACTGGAGATATAGATGCTCACCAATTTTCCTGCTCAGGCTGGCTTCAAACTATACTCCTCAGGTCTTACCCTCCTGAGTAGCTGGACTACAGGAATGAGCCACCACGGCTGTAAGATTTTTATGGTAATAACAGAGCATTATCAGCCCATGACTCATTTCTGTTAATAGTTATTTCTTTTTTATTTTTTGGTAGAACTAGGGTTTGAACTCAGGATCTCAAACTTACAAGGTGCTCGGCTACTTGAGCCACACCCTCATTCCTTTCCTGCATTGTTTTTCAGGTATGGTCTTGGATTTTTGCTGAGTGCCAGATTGCTATTGCAATCTTCCTATTCACACCCCCAGTGTAGCTCGAATCACAGGGCCGCACTATCACCAGAGCTTATTGATGAAGATAGGGTCTCGGTCAGAGCTTTATTTCTCAAACTGCAATCCTCTCGATCTCTTCCTCCAGAGTAGCTGGGGTTATAAGCATGAGCCACCACATCCAGCTCATTAACAGTTATTACTACAATCAGAAGTACCAGCCAGATTGCCAGTTCATTTCTATCCCTGACAAACCTGTCTGGATATACCGAGTATGCTGTACATGTAAAGTGTTCCATGAAAACTCACTGTTAGTGAACAAAGGGATAGGAAGAACTCTATTCCTGCCATGTGCCAAAACAAACAACCAGCAGATTCTATTTCCAGGTTAAGCTGGAGACACAATACACACCGACACCCTATAGCATCCGCATCTCTCTGTTACTATAGAAACTCTGGGCTGCAGGAATGTAAAGGCTGCTGAATCCAGCCTCCTGGATTTACTGACTTGCGAATCTGATTTCCTGACTTGCGAAAGATCACACTGCAAACAGAAGCCACACAGAGACTTCAACCAACGGTTTCCAGAAACTCCTCACAAAGCATTAGAAGACATCCAGCTTTTTCAGATAGTTGAAAGGTGAAAAGTCCCAAAAAGAATTCAGGAATCAAATAAGGAATAGACAGAATCCTGGAAGACATACAAATTAGAAATTTATATATATGTATATATATATATATATATATATTAGAAATTATGTTTCTAACTATAGCCCAAAACGATAACATAGCATCTTCTTTGAATTGTCCTACCCACCATGTTCATTCAGACAAAACACCATCAGCTTTGGCCAATGAGATTCTCCTTTAAAAAAAAAAAAAAAGAGAGTATTTTAAAGAAATTTCAGATGTTCAAGATGAACACTTGAAATAAAGAGCCTCTTCTTGGAGAATACATTTTCTGGATGGCACCGAGATACAATTACATTGTAGATGGAATTGATGTAATTATCCTAATGGCAAATTCAATTTGCTTTGTAATTTCAAGTTATGTGTTGGGGTGTGTGTTCATGTGTATACACTTCCAGTGGACACAGGATGAATTCACTTCACTAGATTGTGCCTAACTGATTCACATTATCACCAGGGTCTAATCTTATCTGATGCTCATGTCAAATAAACCATAGCCTCCTCGTCATTTCCTCCACCTGCCCCGTCCCCTGACATGCGCACGAATTAACTTAGTAGGCAAGCGAGAAAGCCTTCCTGGTTGAATGGCCATTTGAAAGCGGTCAGGGGAAGTTCAGGCAGTGTTCTCATGAGCCACCCCTCACTGGGTACCTCTCCCCATCCACTAGGAAAACAAGCCAGCAGAGGGGCTCAAGCCGGGCCTCAGTCAGCTTGGAGCACTTTTAGAAGGAAGAAGCAACGGTGGAATCCAAAGCCTGGCTTCCAAGATGGCCGGCGAGCGGAGATTGGAGTATGTCTGTTTTGTGCTTAAAGGCTGCAGGGCTGGAGATGTGGCTGGTGGGAGAACTTTCCTAGGATGCTCCAAGTCCAGAGCCACAAGAAGAAAGGGGAAAAACAAAAAGAGGTTTTATATTACACCTAATCTGTTTTATGCTGTTCTTTAACACATCCCTGTTTATTTTTATTTTTAAATCAGCACATTTAGTATGAGAGGGTCTCATTGCAGCAATTACGAATTCACCCTTCTATTATATTTTCACAGTCTATCTATTCCCCCGCTCTGTGTGTGTGTGTGTGTGTGTGTGTGTGTGTGTGTGTGTCCCCGTCCACATACACGTGAGTGCACTGGTCCTGGGGCTTGAACTCAGGGCCTGGGTGCCATCCCTGAGCTTTTGAATCAAGGCCAGTTCTCACTTGAGCCACAGCTCCACTTGTGGCTTTCTGATGGTTGACTGAAGATAAGTCTCATGGATTTCCTGCCTGGGCTGGCTTCCGACACATGCTTCTCAGATCTCTGCGTCCTGTTTAGCTGGCTTTACAGGGTGAGCGGCCGGCATACAGATCTTCCACTCCTCCCAACAGCACTTGCCAGATTCCATCATTCTATCCTACATATACATATTTTATACATGTATCACACAGAAATATATGTGCGTATAAATATAAATACATATAATACATGTAAATATATGTGATGTCGATATCACATGCAAATATGTAAACCACTTTGATCCTCTTCAGTCCTCAGGGCCCTTTTAGTTCATTCTCACATAGCTGAAAATGTTGATAGAAAGGGAAGAAACCATGGGTCGTGTTTGAACTCAGGACAGACAATGCAACCCTAATCCAAATATCCAAAATCCAGAACACTCCAAAATCCGAAACCTTGCCAAGAGTTCGAGTGACGCTGCAGGTGTGCAATCTCACACTCACACGCTGCCGGCACCACGGCGGGGCAAGCACGCGGAAAGCCCGCGTGAACACGCCCTGAGGCCACACGCAAAACACAAACCCGAGTTTGGACTTGGGTTCTGTCAAGGTATTTCATTATACGCAGCAAATATTCTTAAAACTGAAAAATCCAAACTGTGGAACACTTCTCATCGCACACATTTCAGACTGGGAATGCCTGTCCAGAAAGAAAGTACTCAAGCTGGGCACCGGTGGCTCACGCCTATAATCCTAGCTAATGAAGAGGCTGAGATCTGAGGATCGCGGTTCAAAGCCAGCCCAGGCAGGAAAAGTCCATGAAACTCTTACCACCAGAAAACCGGAAATGGTGCTGTGACTCAAACTTGTAGAGTATTAGCCTTGAGTGAAAAAGCTCAAAGACAGAACCCAGGCCCCCAGTTCAAGCCCCATATTGAAAAAAAAAAAAAAAAAGAGGCTTATTCATCACTTGATTTATGTAACCGTAATCTCTCTGTACACCACCTTTATAGTAGCAAGTTTTTTAAGTATAAAAAAGAAATTGTATCTCCTTTTTCTTTCATCCAAGACCTAGTTTTTCCTTCTTTAAATAAAAAAATTCTTAAAGACAACAAACAAAATGAGCAGTAAGCTAGCACTAGAAACACACACCTGTGGTCCAGCTACTTGGAGGCAGAGACGGGAAGATTACTCGAACTCAGGATTGAATGGGAGCCCAAACAACATAGCAAGACTGTACCTTCTTTTTATGTTGCTTTTAAGATATTGGAATATGATATTAAATATTCTTTTATACTAATGTATGATTTTATTACATTAGAATCAATATTTGGATGTTTAGGAGAGTAAGATAGATTTCCTCCGTACTACCTCACACTGATGAGGTGTGTACAAGGGTCACCTAAATGCTTAGCATTTGCTTGCTAGCTTTTCTAGAAAACATTTATTAAGAATTAAGTATTTGGCAACCACTTTGGAAAGCAGTCTGGAGGCACAGGCACTGCCTAGAGGTCTCTTCTAATCTCATTTCAGCACTGAAGCTGATTTCAGGACAATGAATAGCATCCCATAACTACAGCAGTTTTGCTTTATTGTACATCTGTATGGTCTCCTTAGGGGAAAAGGAAAGCAAAGAGAGTCATCGTGGAGCCTTGATCCCAGGACTTATTTCTTGAGGTTGAGAAGTCTAGGTGGACATGCACATTGACAAGGGTGGCGTTTGGAAAGCTGCTCTCAGATCAACAGCATGTCTAACCATTAATGTTGCCTTAGAAAGGAAGAAACTCAATATGAAGCCCTTTCTGGGTCAGTGGAAGAATGAATTGGCAATTAAGAAACTCATCTTGAGCGGGGCACAGGTGGCTCATGCCTGTCATCCTAGCTACTCAGGAGGCTGAGATCTGAGGGTCACAGTTCAAAGCCAGCCTGGGCAAGGAAAGTCTGTGAGACTCTGATCTCCAATAAATCACCAGAAAACCGGAAGTGGCGCTGTGGCTCAAGCGGTAGAGTGCTAGCCTTGAGCTGAAGAGCTGAGGGATAGCACCCAGGCCCTGAGTTCAAGCCCCACGACCCACCAAAAAAAAACAAAGAAACTCGTCTCCTAGCCAGGCACTGGTGGCTTACACCTATGATCCTAACTACTCAGGAGGCTGAGGTTTGAGGATCACAGTTCGAAACCAGCTCAGGCAACAAAGTCTGTAGAACTCTTATCTTCAATTAACCACCAGAAAGCTGGAAGTAGAGCCTGTGGCTCAATGTGCTAAAGCAAAAAAAAAAAAAAAAAAAGAGCTCAAGGACAGTGCCCAGACCCTCCACACACTAAGAAAGCAAAGAAGAAAGTAGACTTCAGCATTGGTCCTTCTGCCAACGCCCAGGCTGTCTGCCAAGTCTCGTCATTAACCCTGACCTTCCCCATCCCCTCCATCCAATGGAGGTTGGCACACTCTGTGGTGAAGAGACCAGCTTTACACGTTGTCATTAGCTGAAGACTGACGCATGTGTGTAAAAGTCCTCCTTTTGTTGCAATTGCTTTCGGCGTCATTGTCACTAGCACAGCAGCACATAGGACATAGGCAGACCTTCTTGTTCATGTTCATTCAGTCAAGGAGTAGAAAGCCAACGACTGAGCAAATAAGAATCCCAGGCCAAGTTGGGTATGGCAGCTCAAACCTATCATCCTACCTACAGGAGGCAGAGATAGAGGATCCAAGTTCAAGGTCATTCAGAGCCTGAAATTTCAAAAGATTTTATTTTAAGCAATAACTGGGAGCAGTGGTATGCCCCGTCATTTCTGCCACACTGGAAAGCACTAATAGGAGCATCACAGTCTAGTTGGGCCCAGATAGAAAGTGAGACCTTACATTAAAAAAATAATAATAATCAACACCGCTGGGTACCGGTGGCTCACACCTGTAATCCTAATTACTCAGGAGGCTGAGATCTGAAGACTGTAGCTTGAAACCAGCCTGGGTCAAAATGTCTGAGACTCTTATCTCCAATTAACCACCCAAAAGCTAGAAGCAGAACTCAGGGATGGCGCTCACACCCTAATTTCAAGCCCCAGGAGCAGTACACACAATAGTAATAATAACCAACACTAAATTGGCCGATGGAACGAATTCCCCGAGTACCCACATACACAATCTAGGTTAACTCTGCAATCAAAGTTTCAGTGAACACACACCACTGGGCAATGGAATTGAGCAACTAGGAGGCCATGATGCAGAAGTCACGTGGCTGGGACAGGCCTTGTAGAGAGAGGAAGTTGTAAGTTGAGATGCAAAGATAAAGAAACAGCCACATACCTGGAGAGAGAATGGGCAACAGAAAATGAATGTTCCAGACAGCAGAGATAAGACCAAAGATCAAGAGGCAAGAAGTCTGTGGTATGCAAAACACAGAAAGGCAGTGTGTGTGTGCGGCTTCAGACAGTGAGGCGAGGGAAGGAGGAATTAGAACGACATGGGGCGTGTGGAATTCATTTCAAATGTGAATGTACGACATTGGTTTTCTGAAGCCAGCACTAGAGTTTGAACTAGGGCCTTACAATTGTTTGGCTAGAAATTTTCTTAATAGAAACCCAGAAACACAACAAATCAAAGAAAGGTTGGACAAATGGGATTGCATGAAACTGCAGAGCTTCTGCATGGCAAAGGACATAGCTAGCAAGATCATTAGAAAGCCCATGGATTGGGAGAAGATCTTCACTAGCCATACAACGGACAAGGGTTTCATATCTAAAATATACCTGGAACTCAAAAATTAAATCCCCCAACAACAAATCTTCAAAGAAACAACTGCCCAATAAATAAGTGGGCAAAAGACTTAAAGAGAAACTTCTCTGAAGAGGAAAGAAGGATGGCCAATAGACACATGAAGAAATGCTCAACCTCTCTAGCCATAAAAGAAATGCAAATCAAAACAACATTGAGATACCACCTCACTCCAGTCAGAATGGCTACAATCAAGAACTCTAATAACAACGGATGCTGGAGGGGATGTGGACAGAAGGGAACCCTACTGCATTGTTGGTGGGAGTGTAAACTTGTTCACCCACTTTGGAAAGTAGTATGGAGGTTCCTCAAAAGACTCCACATAGAGCTCCCCTATGACCCAGCAATCCCACTTTTGGGCATTTACCCAAATGTTTACAAACAAGACCACACTAAAGCTACCAGCACAACTATGTTTATTGCAGCATTATTTACCATAACTAAGATATGGAACCAACCCAGATGCCCCTCAGTAGATGAATGGATCAAGAAAATGTGGTATATATAGACAATGGAATTCTATGCCTCCATCAGAAAGAATGACATTGCCCCATTTGTTAGGAAATGGAAAGACTTGCAAAAAATTATATTAAATGAAGTAAGCCAGGCCCAAAGAAACATAGGTCCCATGGTTTCCCTTATTTGCAATAACTAGTATATGTCTGAGTCAAGCAGAAAAGGTCAAATAAGTTGATGTTAGGTGAAATGAACCCCAAAATAAGGATTCAAATGTCTTTTTTCTTTCTTGCGATTGTTTCTAACACATTTATAAGATTATTTCTTTGTTGCTTTGTATGTCCCTCCCCCACAGTATAACCCCTGCTTTCTATGTATTTGATGTCAGTATAATTTGTGGAGGGGAAGGGAAAAAACAGATCGTTTAACTAGGGATACAGGTAGACCCATTGCAACAATGAGATGTACAAGTTGTTATGTCGAAAACAAACTTTACAACTTTGGTGCAGGAGGGGGGGGGAGAGCAGGGAGGATCGTGGGGCGGGGGGGGGGGAGGATGGGAAGGGATGGGGGGATGGGAAGGGGAAACAAAGGAGGAGGCTACAATGCTTGATAAGAAATGTACTCATTATCTTGCCCATGTAATTGTAACCCCTTTGTACAGTATTTTCACAATAAAAAGAAACTACAATTGTTGGCTAGCATTTTGCCACTTAAACCAGGCATCCAGACTGGCTTTTGGCTGGCTACTTTGGAGAGAGAGTCTTGAGGACTTTGCTACCCATGTTAGCTTCAAATCCAGAGCTTGCAGATCTCAGCCTCCTAAGCATAGCTACTTACAGGTGTTAGCCACTAGTGCCTGGCGAGACACTGGATTTAAGCAAGACAATCTTACCATCTACACTGATTTTAAAGCAGCCTGAAGAAGGGCCTGTTTGCAGGAGGGCAGCGACTGCCCTGAAATGGGAAGAAGAGTGAAGACCAGGGATCTGTTTTAGCCGGTGAGACAGTGCTGCTTGGCTGGCTTTGGGAGTTTCCTGAGGTAAGGAGATACAAGTGTGAAATGCCCACAGCCCTATACAATAGACACCTGATGCTTAATTTTTAAAAAGCTGCCACATTACTAAGTATAGCCTTGATATTTAAAGCAATTTGCTTCCTTTCCTTGGCAGGCTTCTGTTGTCGACAAGCTTGTACTTAGATTTTTCTTTCAGCTGGCGATGCGCAAGCCTCTTAGAGAAGACTGCACTTCCTTCTCCCTTTCTAACGTCCGATCTTTGTTGCAGACTTGTGGTAAGGAGGAGCACTGTCAAGCACTGAACACCCATCTTATTCTGGGGGCCGGGGGGAGAAACACCAAGCAAGCCAGAAAGCAGCCCAGGCTCTTGCCTATGAAGTTTACGGGCAGCAGAATTTTATTCAACCAGCATCCAGACACTAGTTTAAACACTTTAACATACTCATTCTCACGGGGAATTGGTGGCGCCTGCTTATAATGCTAGCTAGTCAGGAGGCTGAGGTCTGCGGATCGCAGTTCAAAATCATCCCAGGTAGTCAAATCTGTGAGAGTCTTACCGTCAATCAACTGGTAAAAAAGCCAAAAGCAGAGGTGCGGCTCAAGTGGTCAAGCACCAGCCTTGAGCACAAAAGCCAAGCAAGAGCACAAGGCCCTCAGTTCAAGCCTTTGTACTGCCCACGCAAGTACACACACCAATACTGTCTTTGGCGGTCGTGGGGCTTGAACTCAGGGCCTGGGCATTGTCCCTGAGCTTTTCCACGCAAGGCTAGCGCTCAATCACTTTGAGCCACAATGCTACTTCTGGTTTGGGGGTATTTAATTGGATATAAGAATCTCACAAATTTTCCTGCCCAGGCTGGCTTTGAACCATGATCCTCAGCTCTCAGCCTCCTGAGTAGCTAGGATGACAGGCATGAGCCACCGCCTCCCGGCATTCATACTCTTTTTGTGGGATTCTAATGACAGCATCTACCTGAAATGTCCTATGCGCTATGCTCACTCAAAGGATGAAAAAAAGTCATGCACATCCCAGGATGCATTTGGCTCACTGGGAAGAAGCCTCAAGGTGACAGGCAGTGAGTCTGCAACTAGACAAGTGTTTGCAAAGTGCAGGGCACACAGGATGGATGGCCGGGGATGTGCAGCCATGCCGGGGTGTAAGATTGCAGGACAGCAGCAGCAGCAGCCCTGGCAGGCGCGCGGAGCCCCGGCAGGACTCTTCTGTCGGTGTGCTCCCAATCCAGAACTGGCAGCCAGGCTCCTGCGCCTGCTCTCCAGTTCCCCCTGCCGCCAACTTCCCTGCGTCCTCGCCAATAAATCATTCTTCTGCTTAAACGATCTGCAACCAAGAGCTCTGGGCAGCGCAGTGGATTTACACGTCGGCAGAAGGCCAGCGCTGGTAATGAAATTAGGGCTGCTGGAGAGGCTCCTGCCACCCCTCCTTCAGTTCTAGCCCTTGGAGTTCCACTGGCGCACCTCCTTTCCCTCACAACGTTTGCAGCCCTGGCTGCCGGCCCCGGGTCGGGCATCCGCACTCCGCCACAGCCATGGATGTGATGTGGAGCGCTGGAATGCGCGCTGACAGCGGTGCACGCCTAGCCTTTGGCTGCGGAGGAAGACCCACAGCAGACCAGAGCATCAGGATGCTGCAGAGAGAATGGATGGGACCCAGACGCAATGGCAGCCGTCCCTGCAGGAACAGCTCCTACCGCATCTGCCGTGACGATCGTTCATGCACAGCCTTCGTTATTCACAACCAATTCTATTAGACGGCCGGGTGAGAATCCTTTCCTCCAAAGAAAGTCCCTGTGTTTGAACTTCGACCTCTGTCTTCAGTAGCTCTGCTATGACATTCACTGAAAATCCTTTTTCCTGGCTACTCACCTCTCACCTCAGAAGTGGGAGCTCCTGTAGTAGTGTTCCTCTGTAATTCACGTGAGAGCAGGGGGGAAATGGAGCAAAAGAGAGCTGGCCATGAGCAAAAGAGCTCAGGGACAGTGCCCGGGCCCTGAGTTGAAGCCCCAGGACTCACAAAAAAGAAAAGCCTAGTGCCAGTGGCTCACATCTGTAATCCTTACTCAGGAGGCTGAGATTTGAGGACTGTGGTTTGAAGGCAGACCTGGTAGGAAAGTCTGTGAGACTCTTATCTCCAAATACCACCAAAAATCCAGAAGTGGAACTGTGGTTCATCTAGCACAAAAACAATGCCAAGGCCCTGAGTTCAAACCCCACATTTAGCGGAAGGAAGGAAGGAAGGAAGGAGGGAGGGAGGGAGGGAGGGAGGGAGAGAGGGAGGGAGGGAGAGAGGGAGGGAGGGAGGCTAGCAGGCAGGCAGGCAGAAAAGGGAGGGGGAATGAGGGAGTAAGGGGAAGAAGAGAAAGGGGAGAGGGAGGAGGGAGGGAAGATAGAGGCAGGAAGGAGGGGGAGGGGGAGATCTTGAGGGTTAAGGTGTTTTCTCAAATTGCTTAATGCTGTACTTTACTGTGAGATCTTTCCACTCTGTAACTGCTCACAGTTTGTAAGATTTTAAAAAGTCTCCAAGTTTTCATCCTCTACTGACATGCCATAGAAACTTGGCTCTTCAGATAAGGGCAGTTGGTGGGAATTAGCGCACTGGCTATCTCTTCAAAGGAAAGACGCTCTTCTCCACCGCAGGCCGGCAGGACCCTTGGAGACATGGCTGACGGCTTGCATGGGAGGGAACAGCCTGGAGCGTCTTGTTTTGCAGAAACTACGGGAGTGCGGGGGGGGGGGGGGGGGGGGGGGAAACCTAGGGGCCGCCACTGTATCACGGATGCCAGTTTAGGGGGGGCTCATCACCCAAATCTTGCAAAATGGGAGCACCAAATGAGTTTGCTGAGTTTGTGATAGAGGAGTCCGGACACCAGGAAGGCTCTTGGGATAGAGGCCAAGCAGGATGTAGGCAAGGACTAGGCAGGAAAACCATCCACAGCCATCATGTGGACGATTCTAGATCAGGCCAGCATAACCGGAAGAGGGCATTTGTAGCTCAGTGGCAGACAGTTTGCCTAGCATGCACAAGGTCATGGGTTCATCCCCCAGAACTGGAAATAGAGGTTATTAAGCAGGGCATCTTCACGAGGCACAATGTGTTTGTAGCATGCCAGAAAGAATCTCTCCACAAAATTATGATACAATGGATAGAACGGACAACTTCCTAACCCAGCAACCAAACAGAAGGAGAGGGACACAGCGTGCATCCAGAAGTGACTGCTGCAAGACGTCATCCACGCAATACACACGAAGTCATAATCTCTAGTGATAAGAAAGGCAGACAGTCTCGAGACTGACGGATCCATTGGTACCGGGGAGGGAGAGGGCGCTGAACTGTTCAAAATAATCACCAGCAACCAGAGCCCATAGAAATGTTTCAGATGAAAGAAACTAAAAAAGACAGAAGCAAATACAATCTCCACACTGGACTCCATGCTGCGAATGAGAAAATGTCACCAAGAACATTCTTGGGCCGACTGACATAACGTGTTTATGCAAGATGATAGGCACAATGCTCGTATCACAGTTACGTCTATTGATGCTTAATTGGGCTGTAGTTATATAAAAGACATTATCCTTATTTTTAGGGGGAAAAAACCCCTGAGGGAGCTAGAGATGAAAACCACCATGCAATAAGCTCCTCTCAAACACAAGAAAAATGGAGGCGAACACAATCATTTTAATCCCAGTGAATTGCAAAAAGAACACACTTGCTCCTTGTATCTTCTTAACCGTATATATTTATTCTCTTGAAAGGGTTTCTACCTTATAAGATTAAAAAAAAAAAGATCTGGCGGAGGAAGATGGCTGCTGAGGAACACAGGGAACTTTCTGGACTGACAGGACTTGTCTAGCTCATGAGGATGCGTCTGTTTACACAACTGCTTATATGCACCAAAAAATGACAATGTGGTGATGGGTAACATTTCCTGTGATGGGTGACGTTTCCTGTGCGTCCCAGTCTGTATTTCAGAGAGTCGATATGACTGGAAGGCAGGAGAGAGGGGTGCTCGGCTCTGTCTTTGAGCGTGCCACGGACTGCTGCGTTCGGAGGGAAGCAGGGCAGCACAGAGCAAGCCATGCAGGTCCCCTTTCTGCAGCGTCTAACGGCCCAAGCCCACATTTAACCATTTTATATTAATATCCATGTTATAATGAACACAATTCTCAAACTGGTTTAAAAATAACGCCAAACAAACCTCAAAGTAACCTTACCCCTAAGAGGTACCCCACAGCACCCCAGATTCTCACCCTTTACCATCACCAGATGCCTCCCAGAAGAATCTCAGAGCCAAACATGTCTGTTAAAGCACTACCAGAAAAATGTGAACAAACTGCCACGCAGTCCACAACTGGTGAACTGAAACAGAAAATGACGCCTCACTGGTGCCCGAAGATGCTCAGGAGAGCCACGATACCTGCACGGACCACACACTCACTGCCAGGAAAACACCCAGCGGACGAAGTCCTTAGCAAGAAAAGGTAGAGTCCGGACTGGAACCCAGGCAGGCCAGCCTAAGAACGCACACAGGAACCCTGCACGGAGCTCAGGGCCGAAGTCTGTCATGCTGTCACCACCCATAGGCTGAGTCTCAACCTCCGATGCTTCTGAATCTAACTGGATTTGGAGACAAAGTTGTTAAAGAAGGGGCTAAAATAAGGCAAGGCTTTTAGGGTAGGGCCTAAGCCAGTAAAAAACACCAGGGATGTGCAATGCACCATAAAAAGGCTGCTATCCACCAGCCAAGGAGAAGCCAAACCTGCCGACACCTCCATCTTGGCCTTGAGATGGTTAAAAAAAAAAATGTCTCCCAGTCTGGTATGTGATTATGGTAACCTTAGCAAACAAATATAGCCAGAGTAGTTAAATACCAACTCCTCTTCTTTCCAGAGAGTTCTGAGACAAGGCATATGTTCAAAGTTAAGCTATCAGAGTTGGAGATACTCAGCCCCATTAAAAACCACATCAAGCTTCATTTGATACTAAATAAAAGATGCCATCTTCCTCTCAGTTCATTGCTATAGTCCAGACATGTTCTTTCTACAAAATACTACACTGTTCTTATCAGAATTCCTTTTGGCCTTACTTTAATGTAAGGAATTGATGAAGAATTTCAGCCTTATCCTTGCTTTTCCACACCTCCTCCCAGTGAGATGTGACCCCGGCATCTGCGATTCCTCTACACAGCGGCTTTTCCCTTTCTGGGCCGGACACGGATCGCGCTCTCCTTAAGTCCCGGCACCACCACGGTCTGCTAACAGCCTCCTGCAGACACCTGCTTCACTGGCTCCGGGCCTGGATCCCGACTCCCATTGCAAAGCGGAGTTTCTTCTAGAGCAAATCTACCATTTCTTGCCATGGACTAACTTCTCTGGGTCTAGTTTCTTCTGCAGTAGATGTAATCCACCCACTATTGAGACCTGTTGAACTTTCCACTCAAACTGTATGACCCTTCTATCTTCGGAGTCACTGACTCTCCCTTCAACTCAAAAGAAATAGACTATGCTACAATAAAGGAAACTAGAACTAGGTGCTGATGGTCCACACTTATAATTCTAGCTACTCAAGAGGCTGAGATCCAAGGATCATGGTTCAAAGTTAGCCGAAGGAAGGAAGGAAGGGAGGGAGGGAGGGAGGGAGGGAGGGAGGGAGGGAGGGAGGGAAGAGAAAGAGAAAGTGAGGGTGGGAAGGAAGGAAAGAAGGAAAGAAAGGAGAGAGAGAAAAGAAAAGAAAAGAAGAAACAAACTGAACTTTTTAAGCAGCCCATCTTTGAGATTCTGAACTGCAGGAGGTTTGGAAACTGTGTGTCACAGGAAAATGATCCCTGAGAAGGCAGGCCTGCCAGTCCCAGCTGCTCATGGTTCCAAGGGGGTCACAGGAGGTCAGATGAGCATTAAGAGCCAGGCAGGGGTTCTGGAATTCAGAAGGCTTTCTCATCACCTGGATTAATGTGGTTTTTAAGATAAGCAACTTACCCATATCCCCCCCCCCCCCCCCCACTGCGAGTTCCAAAGCAAGCCTTTTCCTTCAGCAAATGGCTCTGCTTACTGTATCTTTTTTGAAGCAAAGGGCAGGCATGGTCAGCTCTTGGTATACTGCAGCCACCATGCTTCAAACCCTAGCACAGAGCTGAGCAGTTCAGAACGAGCTCGGTTTCTGTCTGCCCTGGAAAAGAAAAAGTGCGCCAGCAAAGCCAGGTCCACTCCTGTGTTGTTTGTTTGTTTGCTTGCTTGGGAGTGAGTCTGGGCAGGAACACAAGGGAAGCCTTCACTACTATCAATCAAGGCAGCAAACTGTCATTCAACACCCCCCTCCCAACTATTTCCCTTGATAATAGCTGGTAAGGCCAGACTCAATTCAGCATTGTCCATTCCTCCCGAGCTCTGGGCTAGACTTGGAAGGGCCACTGGGGTCGCAGTGCCCCATGGACAGAGTCCCTTCCTTCGCCACCTGGGGAAGCCCCACCCCACCCCCTTCCCAAACTCCTGCACGATCCATCCTAGCTCTCAGCGGCCCCTTGGGCACTGTCCACCTCCTGAGAACCTGCAGCGGGCTTGGGGGGATTGCAGCTGGGCCTTGGAGGGAGATTGCAGCTGGGCCTTGGGGGGAGATTGCAGCTGGGCCTTGTGGGGGGATTGCAGCAGGCTTGGGGGGAGATTGCAGCTGGGCCTTGGGGTAGGGGGCAGCGTGGAGTCTGCGGTCAGCACTTTGGACTTGCAGATTTCCCGCTCCACGGGAAAATCAGACCTGGCCCTCTTTTCTCTTACTTTTTGTTGTTGGAACTCAGCACTCGACGCCTTGCTCATGGGCTGGCACTCTACCCACCGATCCATGCCTCCAACCCCAGACCAGGCCCTCCTGATGCTAGATTAAACACAAAGGGCCTCCAATGCCCAGGCCTGAAGACAGCCTTTCTCCTAGCTACGTCCAGGCGGCCATGCGGCCTCTGCCTTCCGCATTCTGAATGGCGACGGCTGAGCCGTATTCACCAATCGACAGGTGCCCCACGTCTGGGAAGCGCGCTGTTCGGTGAGTGGTGGACAGAGGTCGGGGAAGACCGCTGCTCCTGCGAGGGCTGCAGGCCCGCACCACACCGCCTGGCTCCGGAGGTGACCGCCTGCCCCCCCCCCCCCCCCCCCCCGCGGTTTTCTGAGTCTGACAGGTGGAGCAGCTGCTGGGCCTTCTGCGGGGCACAGCACATCGTCGGGCTCACCTGCAGGGGCTAGGGCTGAACCCCAAGGCTAGGGCTGAACCCAAGGCTAGAGCTGAACCCCAAGGCTAGAGCTGAACCCTGGGATAGAGCTGAACCCAAGGCTAGAGCTGAACCCTGGGATAGAGCTGAACCCTGGGATAGAGCTGAACCCAAGGCTAGAGCTGAACCCAAGGCTAGAGCTGAACCCTGGGATAGAGCTGAACCCAAGGCTAGAGCTGAACCCCAAGACTAGAACTGAACCCCAAGGCTAGAGCTGAACCCTAAGGCTAGAGCTGAACCCCAAGGCTAGAGCTGAACCCCAGGAAAGGGCTGAACCCCAAGGCTAGAGCTGAACCCCAAGGCTAGAGCTGAACCCAAGGCTAGAGCTGAACCCCAAGGCTAAAGCTGAACCCTAAGGCTAGAACTGAACCCCAAGGCTAAAGCTGAACCCCAGGGATAGAGCTGAACCCTAAGGCTAAAGCTGAACCCTAAGGCTAAAGCTGAACCCCAGGAATAGAGCTGAACCCCAAGGCTAAAGCTGAACCCCAGGGATAGAGCTGAACCCTAAGGCTAAAGCTGAACCCTAAGGCTAAAGCTGAACCCCAGGGATAGAGCTGAACCCCAAGGCTAAAGCTGAACCCCAGGGATAGAGATGAACCCTAAGGCTAGAGCTGAACCCCAAGGCTAGAGCTGAACCCAATGCTAGAGCTGAACCCCAAGGCTAGAGCTGAACCCCAGGAAAGGGCTGAACCCCAAGGCTAGAGCTGAACCCCAAGGCTAGAGCTGAACCCAAGGCTAGAGCTGAACCCCAAGGCTAGAGCTGAACCCCAGGAAAGGGCTGAACCCCAAGGCTAGAGCTGAACCCCAGGAAAGGGCTGAACCCCAGGAAAGGGCTGAACCCCAGGAAAGGGCTGAACCCCCGCCTAGGGCTGAACCCCGAAGGGCGCCAGGCGGAGCCCCTGCCACCGTCCCAGCGCCCCAGCGGGAGTTCCACCAAACCAGCAGGGCGGGGGTCAGCCCGCGCCCCGCTCCCAGGCAGGGGAGGAGGGGTCTGGGAAAGTCACCTGGAGCGATGTGCCACGACGCCGGACAGAGCGGACAGACGGACGGGGCGCCTGGTACCCGAGCCCCGTGACCCCCATCCACAGGAACCACGAGGAGGCAGAGCCCGCCCCGCAGGCCCCCCTGCGGCCTCGATGTCTGCCCCCCCCCCCTCGTCCCGATGCCTGGCCCCGATGTCTGCCCGGATGCCGGCCCCTCGATGTCGGTCCCCCAATGTCAGCCCCCCGATGTCCGCCCCCCCCATGCCGGCCCCGATGTCCGCCCCCCCATGCCGGCCCCGATGTCCGCCCCAATGTCCCCCCCCATGCCGGCCCCGATGTCCGCCCCGATGTCCGCCCCCCCCATGCTGGCCCCGATGTCCGCCCCGATGTCCGCCCCCCATGCCGGCCCCGATGTCCGCCCCGATGTCCGCCCCCCATGCCGGCGCCGCCGCCGCCCCGCCGACTCACCGAGCAGCAGCAGCTTGAGCTCGCGGCGCGCGGCGCGCCGGTCCCGGCGGAGCTGCCGCTCGATCTCGGCGCTGATGCGCTGCGCCTCCTTCTCCTCGGCCGACCGGCAGCAGCACCCCGCCATGGCGCCCGCCCGCCGCGGGGCCCGGAGCTCGGGGTCGGCCCCCGGGAGCGCGGGCGGCGGGGGGCGCGGGGGCGCCGCGTGCACCGGGGGTCCCGTCCGGGTCCGGCACCGCAGCGGGGCCGCCACTCCGTGGGGAGCCGTGGGAGGGCGCCGCGGGTCCTCCGGGCCTGGGGACCGGGCGGGGGTCGCCGCCGCGCAGGAGGCCAAGAGCGGGGCCGGCTGAACTCCGTCTAGAAAGTTCCCAAAGCTCCTCGGACTGAAGAGCGGGCGAGGGGGCGGGGCGGGGCGGGGCGGACCCGCAGCCCGGAGGCCTCGGGACGGGGGGCGGGGGGGGGGGGGGGGGGAGAACAGGGCGGGGGAGGGAACGGGGCGCGGTGGGGGTCCGGGGCGCGTGGGGAGTCTGGACGCAGGGGTTCGGGGTGCGGGGGGAGTCTGGACGCAGGGGTTCGGGGCGCGGGGGGAACGGGGCGCGGGGGAGTCTGGACGCAGGGGTTCGGGGCGCGGGGGGATCGGGGCGCGGGGGAGTCTGGACGCAGGGGTTCGGGACGCGGGGGGTTCGGGGCGCGGGGGGATCGGGGCGCGGGGGGTTCGGGGCGCGGGGGTAGTCGGGACGCGGGGGGGATCGGGGTGCGGGGGGGGTCGGGACGCGGGGGGGGGGGTCGGGGCGCTGGGGGATCGGGGCGCGGGGGGGGGGTCGGGGCGCGGGGGGAGTCGGGACGCGGGGGGAGTCGGGGCGCGGGGGGAGTCGGGGCGCGGGGGGGATCGGGGCGCGGGGGGGGATCGGGGCGCGGGGGGAGTCGGGACGCGGGGGGGTTCGGGGCACCGGGGGAGTCGGGGCGCGGGAGGATCGGGGCGCGGAGGGATCGGGGCGCGGGGGGAGTCTGGACGCAGGGGTTCGGGGCGCGGGGGGTTCGGGGCGCGGGGGGATCGGGGCGCGGGGGGTTCGGGACGCGGGGGGGATCGGGGCGCGGGGGGATCGGGGCGCGGGGGGAGTCGGGGCGCGGGGGAGCGCGGGGGGTTCTCAGGGGTCGGCCTGCACGGCGGGCCGGGCCGCGCGCGGGCAGCCGCGGGGAGGGTCTGCACCCCGACGCCGGCCTCGGCACCCCTCTCTCCGCGTGGACGGGACGCGCCAGCCCGGCGCGCTGCCCGCGAAGGCCCGCGTTACTAGAGCTGAGCACCGCGAGGCAGCGGCGCCCGCGACTCCCTCAGCCGGACGGGGAACCGCGACGGCTGCTTTGCACGGGCCGCGCTGTCGGGGGTCCCCCGGTTCCCGGCTCCCCGGCCCTCCCAGCCCCCGGCCCCGGCCCCCGTCTCCCCGGCCCCGGCCCCGTCCCCGGCCCCGGCCCCCGGCCTCAGTCGGTCCCAAGCCCGCCGCGCTCTGATCGCGTCGCAGCCGCCGCCGGGAAAAACGCAGACAGCCCCAAAGCCCCCCTTCCCAGCTCCCGCGCCAGGACAGACCGACAGACCGACCCACGGCCGGGGAGGACGGACGGCCGCAGCGTGCAGACACCGGAGGCAGCCGCGGACCCCGCGGGCCTCGGCCGGGCCGCGAGCCTCGGGTTCTCCCCGACCCCCCCCCCCCCCCCCCCGCCGCCGCGCTCGGCGGACCCGCTCCTCCTCCGCGGGGGCTCGGAGACACCCCGCCAGCGTGCGCCACGGTAACCGTGACCCCTGACCCCCGCCCCCCGCCAGCGTGCACCGCGGTAACCGTGACCCCCGCCCCAGCTCGCTGAGCTTGGTTGGCCGCTGGAGAGCCAGGCCTGCTGGTCGTCCCCGGTTTGCAAGGCCGCCGAGCTGACCGACACGCGTGTGTCTCCCCGACCCACAGCCAGGAGCCGGGCAGGCGGCTGCAAGCCGCAGAGCAGAGGTTCTGAGTTCAAGGCCCGCCTGGCCACCCAAGGGACCCTGACTCAAAGCCAGCAATGCACCGTTAAGGGCCGCGACGGGGCCGTCCCCGCGGAGCGGCCACGCGAGCAGCGGCGGCCGGCGGTCCTTAAACACCCGATGCGCAGCCCCGGCGACGGTAACGACCGGGAGGCCCAGCAGGCCCCGGTGAGCGGCTGCCTATCCACGCGGCCCAGCAG
Source organism: Dipodomys spectabilis (assembly GCF_019054845.1). Classification (NCBI taxonomy): domain Eukaryota; kingdom Metazoa; phylum Chordata; class Mammalia; order Rodentia; family Heteromyidae; genus Dipodomys; species Dipodomys spectabilis. The sequence continues at coordinate 1,919,633 of NW_024871012.1, forward strand.
GCCCCGGTGAGCGGCGGCCGATCCGGGGAGGCCCAGCAGGCCCCGGTGAGCGGCGGCCGATCCGCGAGGCCGGGTTTGATCCTTACTCTGGGGAAATCCCCTCAGCAAGGCACAGACTGACCAGCGGTCACCTGGGTCTGTGTAGCACAGCCAGGATGCGCAGAGGGGGACGCACCTACCACGCACTGCTCAGGGATGTGGACCACGCACTGCTCAGGGATGTGGACCACGCACTGCTCAGGGATGTGGACCGCGCACTGCTCAGGGATGTGGACCGCGCACTGCTCAGGGATGTGGACCGCGCACGAATAACGGGAAGAATCTTCTGAGGACACGGAAGCTCCTCTACCCAGAGTCCCAGCACTCAGGGCCTCAAGGGGGAGGCCAGCCAGAGCCGCAAAACGAGTTCAAGGCCAAGCTGGGCTACCATAGGAAGACTGTCTCCATGACACAGTACACACTGTAACAAGCCGGGCACTGGTGGCTCACGCCTGTAATCCTAGCTTCCCCGGAAGCCGAGATCTGAGGATTGCAGGTCAAAGCCAAACCTGGCAGGAAAGTCCGAGAGACTCTTACCTCCTATTAGCCACCGAGAGCCAGATGTTGAGCTGTGGCTCAAGCCCTAAATCAACAGCTTTGAGCGAAAAAGCTAAGGAAAAGTACTCAGAGAGGAGGAGGGGGAGGAGGAGGAAACACAAATTGGCTGACAATCCAGACCAGCCCTGACATAAACCAAGATCCTATCTTGAAATAAAAAAACCAACAGTATAACAGTGTACTAGCAAGTGGCTCAGGTGGTCAAGTGCTTGCTTAACTAACATGAGGTTGTAAGTTCAAGCTCCAGTACCACCTGCAAAGTTATCATTGTAACCCTCTCAGTTCTCCTTATCTTTAAGGTCTAGGGGTGGGTAGGACGAGAGTCATTTTATATTACAAACATAAAACATCTTTCCAGGAAGCATTTGTGAAACAAGTCCTGGGCTCAAAAACAATATCATTTTATTATTCCAAAAATCCTGCAGTTCAGTCTTCTTCCGTTTGCAGGTTAGAGCTCAGACTACACGTGAGTTTCAGACCTGTGCACTAGCAGAGCACACTGTGTGTGTACGCTGAGTGTGTGTTCCCTGGCATGTGCATCTGATCCTGCCAGCCTGTGCCAGGCACCCAGCACCTGAACATCTGGGCTCTCATTTCAACATCTCACCCAGAACCCCTGTGTCTTCTTCTACCTATTATAGGGAAAAGGTGTCGTGTGTGTGTGTGTGTGTGTGTGTGTGTGTGTGTTTGTCCTTGCTCACTCTAGTTGTAGATTAGCAAATTTTAGCAGACTGAAGCAAAGTTGAAACACACACACACATGCACACACACACACACACACACACACACGCACACACACACACACCCCTCTTTCCTGCCTATAAAGAATGACTATCTTATTGTTAATTCAGAACTTCAAAGTAAGATATAACAAAAGCCAGGGAAGATATTGCTCTGTCCTAACTGTAACACCTTGGAATTTTAACAAGTCAGCTAGAGCATAAATGCTCTGACATGGTTACATGGACATACACACAGAATCAAGTCTGTCACCACTACTTCGGTTATGGGAGAATATGATATGACCTCCATATTTTGTTTCGCATCCAAGAATACCTTGCAGAAATCCTTTTAGGTAAACGGGTTTACTCTGGTTCAGTCTTTTTTAAAGGCCATGTAATAGTCCACACCGCGAAAGGAAGATACATTATTCCACATTTCCTCTTTGAAGGACATTCATTTTTGTGAAGTTTTGGCCAATAAAACAAATCTGAAATAGCATCACTTGTATATAAATCTTAATGAACTGCACAAGTGTTTGTATTTCTATGGGATAGATTCCCAGGAAAGATTGCTGTATTAAAAGATACATACATCCTTTTTACTTTAATAGATGTGGCCAGATTCTGTTCCAAAAAGACTAAAGCATTCTCTGTCTCTGCCAAAAATATAAGCAGCCATCTCCCCATATCCCCACTGGCAATAAATATTATTGCTCATTAACTTTCGGCATCCTGAGGAGAATAAACTCATATTGAAGTGTTGCTTTCCTCTTCCTGACTATTCATGAATTCGCTCTGCTCTTCATCTGCTTGTTAGCATTTGTATTTGCCACCCTGTGAGTTGTTTACTCATATCTTTTGCTCGTTTTTTAAAAAAGAATCAGGTCATTTGTCTCTCTCTTGAAAAGCTGTAAACTCTTCAATATTACATATGAGTTTTTTTGTCCTCTGAATTACGGCCTTGCAAAAATATATTGCTTGTCTTTTATCATGTTAATGGTGGTGTTTGACATATAAAAGATTCGGGTTTTATATGGCATCATCCCTCTTTCCTTGTGTAGCTTGCAGAGTTACAGTCAGGGTGAGATCTCCTTTCTACACTCTGCTGTGGCGCAAGATTTCTCCGAAATTCTTCCATTGTTTTGTATTTGATCCATCTGAGGTTCATTATAAAATACCTAAGACAGAAGGCAAATTTTGCTTTTATCTGGATGGATCACCTGGACTCCGACCACTATCTGTTGAACATTCCATCATTTCTGCCAATGAACTAAAACTCCTGTTCAGTCCTCCTATTAACAAAGATCCATCTTCTTGAGTCTTTATTGTTTCAAAATTTAGGAAGGACATCACTGATAAACATCAGTTTATGGATGAATCAATGTCTGAACAGAACGACAAGTGTTTGGAACCACTGGAGTTGCTAAACATACCTTCTCCAATGTCAAAATATCTCAACCCCTGTCTAGAATAGAAATCAAGATGGTGTTGATTGAAAAGACAGGCAATCCGCTCAATAGAAGAGAAGAGACCACTGGAAGGAGGCCCTCTCCGGCAGACAGCAACCTGGAGCAGCCTGCCCGGCCTCCCTCCCGCCCTCCTCCTTCCTTTGCAACTATGAAAGACACCTGCTTAGCCAGAGCTGGCCCTGTGTGTGTGGACAATGTTGGGATAATGTAGGCTGAGTTGGTAAGTAATGCCCTCAGCCCTGAGCCCTCAGCCCAGAGGCCTCCGGTCCTGCCCTTGGACCCCAGGCCACCAGGAGGCGCTGTCAGAATACAGTGTCAGGTCTGAAGATGGAACAAGCCCCTTGGTTTTTAATCTCCCATGGAGCCTTCTCTATTACTGACCTCCCAACCACCACCTAAGAATCCTGACAGCTAGGGAGGCTGAAATCTAAGGATCTGAAGACTCGTGTGTGTGTGTGTGTGTGTGTGTGTGTGTGCATGCACACGCAGGTATGTGCCTGCCTGCCTGCTGTGGCACTCTACCTCTTGAGCCACAGCTCTACTTCCAGCTCTAAGCTGGACAACTGGAAATAAAAGCTTCATGGATGTTCCTGCCTGGGCTGGTGTTTGGCCTCCTAAGTAGCTAGGATTACAGTGTGAGCCACCATGCCCCACTTGACTGGTTGATTTGTCTTATTTTATGCATGTATGTATTAGTAAGCTCTTTCGGTGCAGCAAATATACAAAGTATGTTGACTGTGTGGAAAAAGCCTCCTGTTAATCACCAGAACAATTCTCTTCACAAGCTGATGCTATAATATGGTACCAGCTAAGTACTGAAAACCAATTCAACAGAGACCTGAGCCTCTCTGAAACGTTCTTAGTTGAGTCTGAAGAAACTGGAAGGAACAAAGGCAAGGTTAAGAATGTCAAGCCTTCTAAAACCTGATCCCCATTTGAAGTTCAGCGAGCTGAGGAGCGATTATATAATCAAACTGAAAGGCTTCTTTCCAGTGTGAGAGGAGGGTTTTGTTTCTGTTTGGATGGTTATGTAAGAGTCACGTGGTTTCCCTCTGGCCATGCTTTTTATTTTCTTTGGTTCTGTATTCAGTGTGTGTGTGTGTGAGAGAGAGAGAGAGACAGAGACAGATGCACCTGCCTGGGACCCCCACCCCATGTCTCTCGATGCTTTGTAATGCACTGGCTCCGAAGAGCCTGCTTGCCAGTGCGAATAGGTCTGACAGGTTTCTTGCCCCCATTCTGGGTAGTGGCCCCAGGCAGACACAGGCTGGCCTCCAGCAGCAGGGAACCAACCGCAAGTCCAGGATGCTTCTTGGTTTCCAGTCCTGAGTTTGGCTTCAAAGCTGTCATCCGCTCCATTCTGACAAGAGCTGGGTGAGTTGGTTCAGACCTTCTCTCCTTCCTTCCCAACCGTTTGGTGGGGCCTGTGCCACCGTCGCAGAAATGAGCAGGCCGCATTTCCTCCAGCCCTGTCCAGGAGACGGTGTGCCCGGACCCTTGTGGCCTGGGTGAGGCTGCCTTGTGACAGGAGCTCTGATGGCGGCCGCGGGCTCTGGGACTGCGGTGGAGGGAAGCGTCTGTTAAACAGGCTCCACTGTGCCCCTCCTGCCCGTCCTCCCTGTGCAGGTCACTTCTCAGAACACTTCCAAATCCAGTAAGCCGGGTCCCCAGCTCCTCGCGCTGGCACGCCAATGCTTCCTCCACTTCCCAGGCTGGAAACTGTTCAGGCATGGAAGGAACAGTTGAAAGTCTGTCCCTCAATTCGCTGCTTGCCAATGTGTCCCCCGGTATTTGCTGTCATCTCCGTTCTCTCCAAAGAGCAATTTCCCGAGCTGTGAAGAAGCAAGGTGTGCTCCTCACGGTTCTACTCCCTAGACAGCTCAGTCCACACTGCCCTCGACCTGCGAAATGTTGAATACCCTGTACCATCTAGTGCACACTCCATATTCAAATCTACCCAGTCATCTCAAAAAGGTTTCACAGCTGTTAATTTTTGCAATGTTTTTCATCAAGCTCCACTCCGACACTTGGCTGTTACTTTTCTTTGACGCTGTCCTCCAGAGCAGTCTTGCTGTTTGTCGTGCACTGATCTTTTTGAAGAGTTCAAACCACTGGTACAGGATCCTACAGTTGCTCCTTTTTCAACGAGTTCATACTCGATCCCAGTTCAAAAAGAAGCATTTGCAGTCAAGCACTGGTGGCTCACATATATAATCCTAGCAACTCAGGAGGCAGAGATAACAGAGGATTATGGTTTGAAGCCAGTCCAGACAGAAAATCCGTAAGACTACGGCTGGAGGCATAGCTCAAGCGGTCGTGCACCAGCCAAGTAAGCACAAGATCCTAGTTCAGATCCCAGTACTGAGTTGTTCTTATTTCATCATATTAATAGCCATGTAATAAAATATGACTCACATTTTTAATCAATCATAAACACAAATCAAAACCGAGGGATCACTTGATTTCATTTCCAAGTGATGAGAAGCCCCGGTGATTTATGACCTTACTATTCTAAATGCGGTCAGCAGAGCTTCTCAGAAATGTGAAGTTGCTGACTTCTCCCCAGATCTATTGAGTAGTTGTGCGCAGGAGTTTCCATTCAACAAAGTGGTTTATAAGCACAATGCCTCTTCACCCGTGCACCCCTTCAACATCGATTCTTGTCACGCTTTCTAAAACCTTATCTTTAGGTAGTTCTACAAAGGAGCTGCCCTGAGCAAAGCAGTTTATGAATGTATGTGTGTGTCAGTCCTGGGACTTGAACTCAGGTGGTATTCCTGAGGTTTTTTGTTCAAGGCTAGTGCTCTACCACTTTAAGCCACAGTGCCACTTCCAGTTTTCTGGTGGTTAGTTGGAGATAAAAGTCTCACAGACTTTCCTGCCTGGGCTGGCCTGGAACTGTGATCCTCAGATCTCAACCTCTGAGTAGCCAGGATTACAGGCGTGAGATACCTGCGCCCAGAAGAAGACTTTTTAATCCCCAGTACTTGTTTTCTTCTCAGCTAATTCTCCTTTAGACTCAATGACTCCATTAAGGACTTTATGAGTTAGCATTCAACTCTGAACCTCCACCTTCCACTCCATCATACAGTGGTATGTGCTTTGTCTTCTATAGAAGGTTTATAAATATTTGTGGAACAGGATATCCATTAAACGTCTATTAAACACCCTATTTACAAAGACTGCACCTAAGCTTAAATGTGTTAAGAGGCAAAAATGAGTATATTATGTAAACACTTTATATAACCATTTAAAAATGTTTAAACTACCCCTTTACTTCACAACCATACTAACTCGAAATAAAAAATTCAAATATAAGGGCTAAATTTATGGAACTTTTAGAAGAAAACATCAGAAGAAACTTTTCTGTCCTTGGATTCTTAGGCAACAGTCAAATAGATTAGCAAACAAAAAAAAATTGGCTGCCATCAAAACTGAAGACTTTTGTTCATCAAAAAGTCCTATGCAGAAAGTGAAAGGTGGCTGACACCTGTTATCCTAGCTACTTGGGAGGCAGAGATTAGAAGGCTCACCACTTGAGGCCAATCCAGGAGAAAGTCAGTGAGACTACATGTCAACAAATAAGATGGGCATACTGGCATGTATTGGCGCCAGGAGGAAAAAAACCATGCAAGACCCTACAGAAAAGAAAAATAGAAAGGAACAAAGGCGAGAGTATGGCTCAAGAGGTAGAATGCCTATCTTGTAAGCAACAAGACGCAGAGTTCAAACCCCAATATCACTGAGGTGGGGGGGACAAGGAAAGAAGAGAACAGAAACAGACCCAAACAGAATGGGGGAAATGTAAGAGTTTAATATCCAGAATGTATAAATAACTCCTGAAAACCAATGATAAAAAGACTGAACAGCCCAATCAAATGTAAAGATTGGCAAAGGATTTGTATAATCCTTTCCCACAAAGACTTTTTTTTTTTTTGGGTCCGGTCACAGGGCCTGAACTCTGGGCCTGGGCGCTGTCCCTCAGCTCTTCAGCCACAGCACCACTTCTGGCTTTTTTCTTATGTGGTGCTGAGGAATCGAACCCAGGGCCTCATGCATGCAAGGCAAGCGCTCTACCACTGAGCCACCTTCCCAGCCCCTCCCACAAAGACTTTCAACATGCTAAACACTTTCTAAAAAGACCTTAAACACAAAACACCGAGATGTGTTTACACGAAGCTACATCTCCAATTCTCCATCAATGCACAAAACCCACTTAGGTTGGTTTCAGGAGCTATCTTAACGAGCCAGACTCTATGTTTACCTGAGTTTATGGTGCTGAGCACCTAGCTTTGATAGACTTGAGTCCTGAGGGTCCTTTTTTCTTTTCTTTTCTTTTTTTTGTCAGTCGTGAGGCTTGAACTCTGGGCTGGGCGCTGTCCCTCAGCTCTTCAGCTCAAGGCTAGTGCTCTTCCTCTTACCTCTTGAGCCACAGAGTCTCCTGTGGTTTTCTGAGTCATTAGTTTATTGGAGATAAGTGTCTCACAGACTTTCCTGCCCAGGCTGGCTTTGAACTGTGATCCTCAGATCTCGCCTCCTGAGTGGCTAGGATGACAGGTGTGAGCCACTGGGGCCTGGCCTGGGGGTGCTTTTGAACTGCATATGTTGACAGCTTACATTCAGTTTTTCCTCTGTGATACACAGACTAACTATCCAGAGCTCACGGGGGGAGGGGGAGGGGGGGGGCCGTGGTACACATTCAAATGTCGTTAGTCTCTTTTTCCTTCCTGCAAGATGGCGTCTTGGAGTTCTAAGATGTCAAAGGTACTGCTTAGTAGAATGTAAAACCAGTTAACTCTCTCCATATTTGGTAATTTCATTCTCTCTGTCTCTCAACAGATTCCCAATTGCATTTCATAGATGGATTTCAGCTGGGCCTTTTTTTCCCCGTTATATAAACTAAGGGCTGAAATCCACGACTGAGGTGCACCAGAAACTCCATTACTGTAAATCTTTGCCAGCATTTAGACATACCACTTGACTCTTTCAGCGCTGGCCTCTGCGTTCTTAGGTGCATAGATTTTTCAGACATGGAAGTTTGGGAAGGCCGGCTTCTTGCTTCCTGGGAAGGCCTTGGATCTTTCATTATCGGCCTCTGCTCATTGCGGGGAGAGGGAGTGAGGAGAAAAGCCAGCCTTTCAAAAACTACCATCTTAAAAAAAAAAGTGTATTATTGACCCAGACAGTGCCCCCAATTAGGAGACCTCTCAGATACAAGCCATTAGTAGTAGCTCAGTTGCTTAAGCAGATGTTTGAGGAGTGAGATGCATGTGAACGTGTGTGTGTGTGTGTGTGTGTGTGTGTGTGTGTGTGTGTATGTATGCCAATACTGGGGCTTGGACTAGGTCCCTTGACATTTTTGCTCAAGGCTAGCACTCTACCATTTGAACCACAGCTCCACTTTAGACTTTTGCTGGTTAATTAGAGTGAAGAGTTTCAAGGCCTTTCCTGGCTAGGCAGGATTCAAACCAAGATTCTCAGATTTCAACCTCCTGAATCATTAGGCTTCCAGGCATGCATCACTGGCGCCAGGCTGGGCTTGATACGTTTGATCTCATTGAGTATCCGCCTTTCCCACTTGTATTGGCAGCTGCATAATGAATCTTTCCAGAGAAATAGTCCATGTTAACGTGCTTATCCATTCTTCCAACACTTTCCTCCTGAGCACGACTGCTTATAAGCACTACAAGGACGTAGCAATCACCACGCTGGGCAGCCCCGAGGCTTCCAGGGTTCTTTAAACAGGGTTAAACAGGACAGCGTGGAGGCCCCTGTCTGTTGCTGGGAGTGAAGGTTCTCTGCGGAGTGGCGGAGGGAGATGGTGAGAAAGAGTGTTTCAGACTTCCCACGCCATTGCTTTCCCATGTATCTTCTGGCCCTGAGCATACTTTTTCAATCGCCAGTTGTTTGCTGAGGTTGACAAGAAATCCAACCAGGAATCTGTTTTAATATCTCTACAGAATGTTGATGCAGGTGGCTTTTTGCTCCTCGGCTATTCCCATACCACCAAGCGAACTAGGTATTTTAATAGTCACTTCCTTTTCTGTCTTAGAAACCAGAGCAAAATAAAAAACCGAATAAAAGACAGTAGGCAATAAAAACAGAAAAGTGGAATTTCGGAAGGATTGAGCTTTCATTGTAAAGGTGAGGAGGCTGGAGCCAGGGACGCGAACGACTCACCAGGTTCACGAAGACCGAGTGTCTCCAGAGGGACACTTCCAGTATGGGGGGGGGCCATCAAGTTCTGGGCCAGTCACCCCTCTGAATACTGGACTCCTGAGCTGTGAGAGAGAAGGAGGATTCTCAGTGTGGCATTTGGAAAAATCCCAACACCATCTCTGCTTGGAAGCTTTCAGCCAGAAAGAACATCAGATGGGCTACAGATGGTGGTCCACGCCTGTCATCCTAGCTACTCAGGAAGCTGAGATCCCAGCATCATGGATCAAAGCTGGTCCAGGTGGGAAAGTCCACGAGACTTTTATCTCCAATTAACCACCAGAAACCAGAAGCGGAGCCACAGTTCAACTGGTAGTGTGCTAACCTTGAGCTAACAAGCTCAAGGACAGTCCCCAGGTGCTGAGTTCAAGCCCCAGGACAGGCACCAAGAAAAAAAAAGGGCATCAGACTGAACAAGGATGAAAGCTAGGGACCACATGAGAAACAGGGAGATGCTGAGATGTGTGAAATAATGCCTCCAAAGCGGGAGGTCTCCTTCATGAAATAGAGGTTTTATCAAGACTAATCTAGAAGCTTCTAAGAGGTACTTGCCACAAGATGCAAGTCACTGATGATCAGCACCATCTCTCTTCTAATGAAGGTCTCACCAGCCGCCCTTTCCATGTAGTCACTCACACGCTAATCTGAGTAGGTTTGCTGATGCTGTACCAGTTCTTACAGCTGCTGCAACAAACAAGCACAACTTTATTACTTTACAGCAACACAAATCTACTCTCGCACAGTACTGGTTGTCTAATTTTTGTCCAAGTCTTTCCATTTCCTAACAGATGGGGCAATGTCATTCTTTCTGATGGAGGCATAGAATTCCATTGTGTATATACACCACATTTTCTTGATCCATTCATCTACTGAGGGGCCTCTGGGTTGCTTCCAGATCTTAGCTATGGTAAATAATGCCGCAATACAGTGAGGACTGAGGTGTGGGGAGGAAGGCATTTCTTTCTGGAGGCTTAGAAAAGCCTGCTTCCTGGTTTTTTCCTGCTACACCAGTGGCCTGGCCTGTGTTCTTTTGGCTTGTGGATCCTTCCATCTGCAAGGCCAGCAAAGGCCAGCTGAGCCCCTCTTCTCTCTGGACTCTGCCTCACTCTGGTACTTTTCAGGACTCTCGTGAATACATTGGGTTCACCTGGCTAATCCAGGATAATCTCCCCCTCAACATCATTAAATAGCAACCAATTCTTTATGGCATGTGACACAACATGCTTACAGCTTCTAGGGGTTGGGACATAAGCATGTTCGCATGTCAATTATTCGATCTCAGATCCTCCTCTCGCTGAACCTTTTCTTAACGTGTCCTACAGGACAGGTTTGGGCAAAAAAAAAAAAAAAAAGTTCCCTCAATATCTGTTCATCTGAGAAAGAATTCCTGGCTGGCTTTTCTATACTCTCTTCTCAACACTTGAAGTCCTTCTGTCCTCTTCTTGTTTGAATGGCTTTTAAGGGAAAGCCATTCATGTTTTTGCTCTACGTGTATGGTATGCTATTCCTTTAGTTTCCTTCAAGATTGTTTTTCTTCATCTTTGTTTTTCTTGCAGTGTGAACATGACATAACTTTGTCTAGTTTGCCTTCCCTCACTGAACATCCATGATGCTTGCTAGAACTGTGGTTTGGTCTCTAACATTGTTTTGAGAAATTCTCAGTTAGTATTTCAAATAGTCTTCTCCTGGGATTCGCATCGCATATGTGCTGCAATTGAAGTTACCTCATGGTTCTTGAATATTCTTTGGCTGTGTTCAGTCTTTTTGATCACTCTGCTTTTTGGTTTTCCATGTTTCTCTCGACATATCCTCAAGCTTAGAGATTTCTCAGCCATGCGGAGGCTGCCAACGGGCCATCAAAGGTATGCTTCATTTTTGTTACAGTACTTTTTTGGATTTTACCCTTTGTTACTGATTTCTCTGTCTCTCTGCTTTCATTGTCTGCTTCTTTCTGTGTGTTGTCCATTTTAGTGATTATAACAGGTTAATAATCCCAGTGGCTTAAAAATTCCCATTCTGATCATTCTGATAGTCTTTGCATGTCTAGGTCTGATTCTGATGTACATGCTCCTCTCAGATTGTAAGATGAATGAGATGTACTGAGTGGAATTAATTCCAGTAGACAGATCTTCAGTGATGTAGAGGGGAGGTAGAGGGTGGGGGTAAGTATTGCTCTGTCTTAGTGAGTCTGGACCCCTGGCCTGTGAACTTCAAAGAACCTTTTAATGCTCCTGTTCTAGCGGGATGGGCTGGCTGGAGGGCACTGCAGTTGTGTTTCCTTGCTGTAGGTTGGTCTAGGCTCTAATAAAACCCTAGTAGGTGGAAGGGAGGGGTTTCTTTTTGGAGAAGTACAGATTGTCCTGAGCCTCTCAAAATGGTTGCTTTTTCCTCAGCCTTGCCTGAAGCCAGAGAGGCTTCTTTTCTTGTCTTCACTGTGTGTGTGTGTGTGTGTGTGCAGATCCAGGAGGTGAACCTCTCAACCTCACACATATGTGGGTCCTCTCTCCTGAGGCTCAAGGCCCTCCCTCTGGCAAGTCATTGTTTATGTTGCAAGTTCGTATCCTTGGTACCAGATCCAGTGAGTTCTGCTTCCGGGAAGCTGTGACTCTCTTCTGGTCTTCTTCCCTATTACCTATGTCTCTCCAGTTTTGGGTGACAGCAGCAGCTTCCTGTGGCTTCCTTCTGACAAATCTAAGGCGATGTCTCCATTCTTCTCTTTGGTCAGTCTTGTACTTGTTTTAGAACAGGGTCTTCACTTGACGCTCCTTATATGTCCCTCTGGGATGTCTCCTAACTTTATAACATAGCTGTGTGTTTATAGTTATTTTTGTGAACTTTATATTCAATCTTAACCCATTATAACAAAGGCAGGTGGCTAATCGGAAGGAATTATTTTACTTGAATTATTCATATTTAGAACCACTAAATAAAATTTTTAGTGTTGAATTCCATAAAGTAGATGCACCAAATTCCCCTATCCCTTCGAGTGTTCCTAACTGAACCCCAAGTTCCAGAAACATGGGCTCCACTTCTTTTTATGGATGTGTTTGAGTAAGGTTTTCCTTGTGTATACTAAGCCGCCACTGGCTTTGGTTGTTTCTTCCTTTTGGGAAATATCTTCTTACTTTTCTATTATAGACTTTGTACCTGGCAAAAACACTGAGGTTCAAAAATCTACTTTATAAAATAATTTGGAATCCTGGCAGCACTTTCTGAAAAGGAAGGAGCAGCATTTGCTTTTGAGCACAATTTCATTTAGCTATCTCAAAATATAAAGGAATGTAGGCCCCCTCCCCAAATCTTATCCCTTCCCAGTCTATTCCAAGGCCGTAGGAAAAGTGGGAAGTTAAATACAACTTCGGTTCATTCCATCAGATTTCAGAATAACATATTCTGACATTAGTACTAACAAAATAGTGGTGAAATAGACTTGTGGTTATTCTTATTCTTATTTGCCCTAGAAGATAGCCACTCATTCTCAAGTCCTGTTTTGTTGAGATCTGAAACATAGTTTCTTTAATGCGTTGTTTCTAAAGACAGATTTTAAGTACACATTAAGAATTTGAGAAATTTCGTATCTCTTTAGGCAGATATTATACTCTCAGAACTTGTTTTTTGACTTTTGTAATTGTTTTAAATCTATGTTCTTTTTTCTATCCCAGTGATCAATACTGTTCAGGCGGAGCACCCCTTCCTCTCCAGGCCAGCACCATCGTGGGCCCAGAGATGCAAGAGGAAAGGGCTTGCAGCAGGCCTGGCACCTCTGAAATTGATTGGTCAGGGCTCGTGGCAAATGCTGGCCTGACAGTAGAGGAGAGGAGTTAGAGTTCCATCGTAGGGAAGAACAAGAAAGCTGGAATGTCTACATTCCTCTTCTTTAGCAATTAAAAGTAATGCTCTTGTCTTTAAAAAAGACTCTAGGAGTAGCTTCTAGGAAACACGGAAGATTTTACATACCATTATTCCATATGTAAATACATGTCTCAGACCTGGGAGACTCATTCATTTCGCGCTAGTGGTCCAGGTGTTAAATCTTGGGCTTCAGTCAGTGGAGTCGCGCTGGACTCTTAGCACTTCACTGGCTGAGAATGCTAAAAGGATGCAGGCAGCCCTTGAGCTGAAAATCATCCACCGTGACGTACGGTGGGCAGGCCACCTCGGCAGTATTGAGAATAACCCAAGAGCATCTGTCTGAGTCTGTGGTTCTGTACCGTGTCTGTGAGGCATGTGTCCTGGGATGCGCCAACTTGCATGCAAAGTGAGAAATCTGCAGGGATCACTGGAGATTGATCCTGAGAGCAAGACCGGCAGCATCCGCAGGCCTGGCCTTTAGAAAGACATTGCACCCAGCTTCTACTCCCCTGAGAGCGCTTCCTCCTTGTCTCGGCGGGGATACTGCCCCCTCCCCTGCCCCATCACTCGGACATATTTAAGTCCCAGCCTAGGTTCTGCGGCCTTTCAAGTCTGTTATAATTAGGTGTTCTTTCCTAGATTAGGGAACACTTTGGAAAAGATGGCACCCAAAAAGACTGCTCAATAAAACACTTTTTTAAAAAGGAAGTTTAGCAAGACTTCATGACCCTCCCCCTTTTTTTCTCTTAATCATGCAGAATGAAGACTTACTTTCTTATTTACAATACTTCTAATAACCAGAGAGAGAACGATCATTATGCACATTACACACATGCATGTGTGTATCTGTGCATGCACTGAGACTAGATTATGTTCAGATTCCACAGGTCCAACCCCCTATGCAGAGATTGTTTTCAAAAGATGCGGGATTTCTCTCTCCCAATTGATGTGAATATTTGAATATTTGTAGGGACATGTCAAATTTTTCGGCCATGACTGAGATCAATGCTGACTCTCTCTTTCTCTCTCTCACACACACAATGTTAGGTTAATTTGATGTCCACATTGGCTTTGTATTCCGCTCCCAGCTTCAGGTATCTGGCTATTCATTCTTCTGTTCTTGAGAGTCAGAACATTTCGCATTTCTGGCACAGTGGCCCCTTGCCTGAGCCCATTGTGAATAAGGTTCCAGTTTGCTATTTGGTAATCAACTCCAAGTGACAGCGCAGGGACACAAAGTGCTACCGCAGCACACCAAGTAGGCGTGGCCTACTCCTGGGTGGATGGAAAACCTCTGTGGGTCTGAGGCTGGCCTGCACAACAGCCTGAGAGCCAGCTGTCAGCATGGCAGGCTGCTACAACAAAATCAGGCACGGCACACACATTCACGCTGAAAATTAGCACAGCACACCCTAGGAAAAATCAGTATCAACCCCACCCCCATGGCTCATTATTTGCCAGGATATCACAAAAAGCAAGCAAGCCCCTTTGGCTGGGGCTTTCATGCAATCTTTGCTGACACGGGACCTGTTCTCCAGGTGTACCCAAGATGGTGGCTAGAAGGCCCCAACATCGGTAGGAGGGGCTGAGATCCCTTCTGCATCTACATGGTCTTGTCAGGAACGGTTACTGGACATGGTGACACATGGCAGGTCCCTTTTGCAGATGTCCAGGGCTTTGCAAGCTATGCTTGCCCATCTGTGTTTTCCTGTCCACTTCTAAAGGTGCTCAGAAATCTACGACAAGCTATCCATATACAAGCTGTCTAGACAAGCTAGCCACGTCTATATGCTGAGCCGAAGCCTGGCTCCACCTCTGTTAACATGGTTCAGTGTAATTACCTTAATTAAAGAGGGCTTGTTGCCTTCATTTTACCCTCAGGCTTATGGGCCAGAAAAAAAAAATGCTGGCCTCTGATTTGCATTCTTGAGAAAAACAGGAAGAGGGAATCAACAGATTAAATTTCCTGCCTTGAGGCAAGAACATTCAACAGAAAACATCTTTCCAGTCTTCCCTGGGCATCTTGGATTTTTGGAGACCTATACTTTATACCCAGGCCTGTTTTGCAAGAACCTAGGGTCAGGCAATAGCTCCATTAAAATGGACCAGTTAGCGCCCCATATTTGGAGTCATTCTTTGATTCCCAATGGCAACGAAATAGAGGAATAACGGTAATGATTATGACGACGCACCATGGCCAAATCCGTGCTGAATTGGTATCTGCCATGCTCTGACCTTGGCAGAAACTCAACACAGGCTCAAGCCTCTCTATGGAGTGAGTAAAGAATATGTTAATAAGGAAAAGCTTAGAAAATAGAAGCCAGCCCACTCACCACCAGAAATTATCCTACACAAACACTAACGGGGCCCTACCTGTTCTTCAGCAGCAGGCTCCACACTCTGCTTGTTGATGCGGCTTACCCAGCCCTTGTGGAATTGTCACCTAAGAGAAACATGGGAGAAAGGGAAGAGGAAGAGCGAGGCTAAAGTGTTCTGGCTTTTTTTTTCTTTGTTGGTCGTGGGGCTTGAACTCTGGGCCTGGGCACTGTCCCTCAGCTCTTCAGCTCAAGGCGAGTGCTCTATCTCTTGAGCCACAGTGCCACTTGCAGTTTTTTGGTGGTTTATTGGAGATAAGAGTCTCACAGACTTTCCTGCCCGGGCTGGCTTTGAACCATGAATCTCAGATCTCAGCCTCCTGAGTAGCTAGGATGACAGGCGTGAGCCACCGGTGCCAGCCCTGTTTTTTGTTTTTTTAATTGCTTTTGGACAGAAAAAAAAAATGTGACAATCACATTGAGAGTGTCCTATCAGTCAAACCTCTAGTTAAAAATACTTGGCTAGAATAATATTCAGTGAGGTCATGTTGTGCCCTCCAGGCTGAGGAGTTTTAGGGTGAACATTTGCAAAAACCAGTCTTGGGGGGCTCAGGTCTAGTTCAGAGAGGTCCACTGGTGTGCAGCCAGGACTGTCTCAAGTCAGTCAGAAAGGGACACCATCCATCAAAAAGTCCCTGTGACCCATGCTCGCAGAAACTCTCAGAGGGTTTTAAGCAGGACTGAGCCCCTCTTCTCTACAGTATTTACATGGAGCAGCGCGGGGAAGAACATGTCATGAGCAAGGCTGGAGTCCAGAAAACTGATCACTAGCAGCCGGGGCAGGTTTGGCATTGCTCAGCTTGGGCTTTGAGGGCAGGTATACACACCAGTTCCCTAGTTCACAGGAGAGGACGAGAGGAAAAGAGCTTGTGCCTAGCAGACCTCGCCGTTATAGAGGTGTCTCTACATGGAAAAGAAACAAGGGAAGCCACAGAAGCCTAAACTCTACCCGTGCTCCAGCAGCTACCCTAGCATTACTGCAGCATCTGCCAGGGGCAAGGTGGGGATGTAACTGGTCAGAAGATAGCCTCTCCACAGTGTTGACACGTCTGCAGGGAGACTTTTTTTTTTTTTTTTTTGTGCTACTAGGGCTTAACTTAGGACATAGCTGAGGACCCTGGCTCCTTTTACTGGTTATTTTACAGAACAGGTCTCTAGCTATTTGCCTAGGGCTATGACTCTCCTCCCTAACACCTTCTACACAGCTAAGTCACTCCACAATTTGGCTTGATTGTGCAGACGGGTGGGTTTTTGCCTGGGGTAGGCCTCTACCTTAATCCTCCTTATCTCCACCTTCGTGTGGCTGGAGCGCAGCTGTGAGAGCCAGCCCAGCCCAGCCGCTACACTTCTAAACAGGGGGTCAGAAGCCCAAGTATGAGAGAAAATGTGATATTCTATCAACACATGTGTTTCTACTACCAGAAGCTACTGCTTCTGATTGCACATCACTGAGAAAGGATTTTGTGTGCTTTAGAAACCATTACACCTTTCTACTTTGGAAAAACCAAGTGTTAAGGAAGCAAGGATGAAATCCAATATTCCTTACAATAATAATAATAATCATAATAAAAATTCTGAGAGGCAATTTCAAGGGAAGCAAAACTCAAGAATGAAGAATGCTGTAGTACAAAATTATGGCCAAAAATACTGTATTTTTAACCAGCAAGATCATTGGGGGCATTATTATACAACATTAGGTGTTTTTTGCAAAACTAGTTCCCATCCCCAAACAATAGACAATACATGCATTTGAATGACACTTTAAGAACAGTAAATATGATTCTTTTTAAATACTGCAAGTTAAAAATGTTTTGTGACAAAACTCCCTAAATACATAGGTCTAGTTAGGGCTTCCAACACAATGAAGGGAGGATGCGGAAGCTGCATTTAGGGTTCTTTGCAGAAAAGAAATCCACCCCAAACAAGTTCCAATCAAAGCCATGTGGACCGAGTTACACAGTCATTTCCCACTTGCCTTTCTCAAACCTGAAAAAGTGTTCGACTAAGGAATAACTTTCCTGTAGTTTCTTCTTCTTCTTCTACGGAAGTCAGAATTCCTTTAGCCAAGTGAGATCCAATCTTACCCAAGAGCTGCTGTGTAACATGTAAATGCCATCAACTATTAGGCTGGAACCATACAGAGAAATGGACGTGCTACGGCAAATGAGGAGGGTGAGGAGAAGAGCGTGTAACACACTTCGGATATGATCCGAGAGGTCGAGTGTCACTGGGGGGCAGTGGTAGCAAGGAAGACAACAGGAAATGGTTAGTTTACAAGTGTGGACTTGGTGCTAAGTTATCTCCCAAATAGCAGGTGTCTGGCTCCAAAAACCTCTAGCTAATCACAGACAACTACAACAGCTCTTTTCCTAACTGCATGGAACTGAAATGGAATCCCAAAGACACAGGTACCAGGACAGATCTACTAAACACCACTTAGGCTGGAAGTATGCAGACACAGATAAACATACAATATTACTAGTTTTAATCTTTGATGTGTTTTGAACCAAAGAGATTTCTGGAAGAAAAGATGAATGTGTACCAAGTACATTGCATTTGTATCAATTGAGATGTTGTTCATGACCAATTAAGTGGTTTGAAAAACCCTTATTTGATTTTAAGAAGAGCAGCAATATACATTACAATATTTGGGTACACTTTATTTTTATATGGGTTAACATTCTGCTATATTTCATTTCATTCATTCATTCTTTTTTTTTTTTTTTTTTTTGAGAAACTGAAAACAAAGGGAAATCAAAGGTAACCGGAAGGTAATCTCAGGGGAATTTCCACCCAGTGTGAGTCTCGCAGGGTCTCATTATGCAGCCCTTTCTTCCCATTATTATTATTTTTTGCAAATAATAAAGTCATTTTGACCCAAATCCAGCATCAATAACTTTTTACCAATTCCTAACTTAAGACAACTAAAAATGTACAATCATGTGGCAGTATAAATTTTTAAGTTACAGTTTGTACACCATGACAATCAAGATAGTCTGAAGTACAAAAAGTAAATTGCCCTTTAGCTGAATTACCTTTTTAAAATATCAGGCCTGCTAATCTACTGATAGAGAGAAAGATGAGGGGGAGGGAGAGGGAAGGAAAGGGGGAGAGGGAGGGAGAGGGAGAGGGAGAAGGAGAAGGGGAGAAAGAGAGAGAAAGAGAGAGAGAGAAAGAGAGAGAGAGAGAGAGAGAGAGATTTTCAGGGTTTTTTCCAAACACCTTTTGTAGATATCACCTGCTAGTAAACAACATATACAGGTTCCTAAGGTTTTTCTTTCTTTCTAGTCTACTCATGACATTCAACAGCGCTTTTTTTGTGGAAATGTTAAAAAAAAAAAAAAAGAAAAAAACAAACGCCAATGACTTCTAAGGGATTCACTGACTTTTAATGGATGTGCTATTTCCCTTTGTTTCAGAGATGAGGCACAGACTTCTGAATTTAAGCTCTGTAAGGCATAGTACAAACCTCCAATTACAAATAAGGAATTCTCTGTGGGTCGGAACTGCCAAGTCACACCAAAAAATGGGGGGGGGGGGGGGGGGAAATCATCTGTAAACTGGTAGACTGCGGTGTGTTAGGTGAGTCATGAAATGGCTGCTGGCCTTGGTAAGCTGAAAAGGTTTCTGTGTTTGGTATTCTGTTTTTTGAAGAAGACATGCCCAAGTCACCAGAAAACTCCCACAAGCCCCCATCACCTAGAGCATCAACAACAGAGCCCAGTGCCCACGCACAGGAAGCTGCAGTCCCCGAGAACAGAAAGCAGGAGGATCCCTTCCCACCCGGCCCCTGCGACCAAACACCAAACAAACAACAACAACAAAAACCCTTTTAGTCCAGCTGACTGGTGTGAATACAATTACGTTTCTACTTATCACTGCAGCTAGGGTGATCAATTTTTTCCTTTCTCAAAAGAAGGGAGCCTGTCATGCACCCCAGGATGAGCAGTGAAGCCACAAACCTCAATTCTGCATAGCAAATTCCATCCTAATTTCATAAAGACAACTATAACAATCCTTCCTTGTTTTGCTCAGATTCTTCGAGCTTTGAGATCAGGTTTAATTGACTACATCTACTATAGCTCTATTAAATAGAATATCTTCATCCCCTAGAACTGTAACACTATGATCTTGTGATGAGGTTTTCTTTATACACACTGTAGGCCATCAATGTTGTTGCTTACTTTTTTTTTCTTTCTATTTGTTTAAAATTTTGTTTTGTTTTGCTGCACCAAATTTAAGATCGCCCTTTCAGGCAAGCAGTGGTCTCTAGCTGTTAAAACATTTCCTTAGTGGATCACAAT
Source organism: Dipodomys spectabilis (assembly GCF_019054845.1). Taxonomy (NCBI): domain Eukaryota; kingdom Metazoa; phylum Chordata; class Mammalia; order Rodentia; family Heteromyidae; genus Dipodomys; species Dipodomys spectabilis. The sequence goes on from NW_024871012.1 coordinate 1,939,168, forward strand.
AGCTTCTAAAACTGCCTTTCTAATAAAGGCCGTCAGAGAGGTAATACTAAACTGTGCATTTGCCAAATAAGAATATGAATTGTATAAAAGCTCATATTCCAATCCTAGATCAAATGGCAAAAGTTCTACAAAGTTGGTTTCCATGTTTGTATAAAAGCTCTGACTGATTTTTATGTGTTTTGCTATGAAATTACCTTTGGGTCATGTAACCAGTATACCTCTACTCAGGAATGTGCAAATGATTTTATACAGCACGATGCTAGTACCGCTCTGTACGATAGTAAGTTTTTTTTCTTCTCCTTTTCTAAATGGAAAAAAAAATCCCTAGTCAGAAATAAACTGACAAATTTACATTCTCCTCTCTTAAAAAAGTAAATAAAATAACATTATTCAAAATGTGAATTAGCTATAAGACATACAATACAATTACATAGATACATATCAATACAGCACATTCAATCTGCCAAAAATTAATGATTACAAAGCCAGTATGGATGCTGCAGTATCAAGAGAGATGTATGTACAATGATTAGAGCATTCAGAATTGCACTATACCTACAGTCTGTTCATTAAATTACAGATGTTTTCTGAGCACGGAAAACAAAAGTAACCTGGGAGAGAAGAGCAAGAGCTCTTTCGTACTGGTCAGGAACTGTCTGATGAGCCGTAATTCCTTCCCTCCCCTGGGTTACTCTGCCAAAGTGTTTTTGGTGGAAGTTTAGATTAGTGCCAAATGATATTGAGACCAGTACTCTGGCCTAATTTTAACTCCTTGGCAGCTTTAAAACAACCATGATTACTTTCTTAAGTCACATTTCAACTTCAGCTGCTTGACAGAAGCTTTTCCATACAAGTTGCATTTTTTGCATTTGTTGAAAAGTTGCACATGTAGAATTCTAGTTCAGTTACATAAATATATATTTGATGAAACACTGAAAGGTTACTTTTGAGTTAGGTCCATAAATCTTCCTTAAGTTCAACTTAACCAGTCACTAGTTCAAGAAAATCTTGACGGTCAAAACTAGCAGTGACTTTTTTTTTTTTTTGCAAGTTAAAACTGTCAGGATAATACTATCAATCAATAGTTCTGGCAGACTTACTTCAACTTAAAGAACATAAAGAGTAAGTAAAACTTGCTTCAATAAAGAGACCAAAAAAAAAAAAAAACCCAACTCAGATTTGATGATGAACCACGGGTATTTTTTCTACACTGCTGATTTGGACACTCAACATGGGATGTGGACACTGTACAATGTGACCTCAAGGGCAAATAAAAGAATGGACCACGAGAGTCAAATTTACAGTGAGTTCCCAATTGCTTGGCAACTGGAATTTCAGGTTCCTTTTCAGCCAGTCACTGCCGGCTTCACAGTCCTCCTCTTATATTTTAAGACACTGGCTTTCATTGTTAAGCTCTTCTTAATGCATTCTATTTTATAAAAAGCCAGCTTTGGCAACACATATTCAAAATAAAAAATCATTTTCAAATTGTGGCCTAAACACAAAGGAGAAAAAAGAGGGAAGGAGAAGCTGGAAAAAAATAAAAACAGAAGAACCTATGAAAAGGAGCAGCCACTGGGGGAATGTAGTGTCTGTTGGCATATTATTTGGCATTGTGATTTTAGAGAGGATAAAGAGGAAAAAAGCGAAAGAGGAGTAAGTTAAGGAGGAAGAACATGGCACATGAACTTCAAAAGAAAGGACTGTGTGTGTGTGTGTCTTTGCTCAGGCCCTCTGACTTCACCGAGTTTCTCTGAGCCATCAAACTATGGCTGAAATACAAAACCCCCAGTCCAAGGGCAACAAGATAAAATGCATATTTAAAAAGAAATACTAGATACGTATCCAGAGCAATACATTTAAAACCATAGAAGGAATACATATAATCCTTCAGCAAAAACTGTTAAATCAAGCTGATATAAGATGGCTTGAATTGAATGATGTTGTCCTGACTGTATCATTCAAGAAAAAAACTTGACCAAGAGAGGAACTAGGAATCAAGGCTGCTGTAATGTAATGGTGGGGAGGGCGGGGAGGAAATCAGTAGGGAGGAATGGCTGAGGAGAAAGGGACATCAGCTTTGTTTTGCTCAATAGAAAAGAAAGATACAGAGAGAAAGAGAAAGAACTCTTATCTTCGTGGAGTACAGGACTGAGAATTTAAAGTACATTGAGTCACAAGGTTTTGCCTAAAAAAAGAGAGGAATGTGCTGGGACCGTACTTCAGCATCCTGTTTTTTCCTCTGAATAGTTTAAATAAAATCATAATATTTACTACAAACTCTGTGGACTCACTCACAGAGTCCAGGACGGCAATAAATTAGTATTATGCAAATTGTTTTCCACAGAAATCCAGTCCCTCCTGTGTATCTTCAACAGCCCACCAGGGAAGGGGAGGGCAGGTTTCTGGGCAGCCCCATCAGACCAGATTGTACTCCTTCAGGTTCAACTGGAGGATGGTGTCTTTGACGGCAGCAAAGACAAAGCGGATGTTCTCGGTGTCTGTGGCGCACGTGAAGTGAGAGTAGATAATTTTGTCACTGTCTGGGTTCAGGTCCACGAACATCTTCAGGATGAATTCTCGAGCTGCCTGGGCATCTCTCTGGGGTCCTGTTAGCCAAGGGAGGAGAGGGATCGTTGGTTAGCTGACCTGTTAACACATCTGTTTGTTATTCATTCAATAAAGATTGCTTGTATTGATCAAACAGGTCTGATCTATTATAGTCACGTATGTTGCCTTATAGAACTGTGTGGCATCTCTCCTCTTGGTGGCTTTACTTGCCCATCCATCTATTCATCCATCCATCCATCCATCCATCCATCCATCCATCCATCCATCCATCCAAGTAACCAGCTATGTATGCACAAAATGTGGATAGATGCAAATGGATGACTCAAAAGCTAGATTAAGTTTATTTCCATTTCCTCCCTCTGATTCCTGGGTACACAGAGACCCCGGCAGTCTCTTCAGAAGGGGGGTGGTAGTTTGCTTCTGCTGCTGCGGGTGGACTGTGTCAATTCTATAATGAAGTGTGCATACAGACACGGCTGCCTCGAGCCCTCTTGCCAATCCGTCCCCTAAGATTCATCATAATGAACTGTTTTACATTCTCCAGGCTGAAATGTCACTCAGGACTGAGATTCCTGTTCCTGACGTCCAGGTCCCGGTCCAGCGGCCGCTGCAGCCTCATGCTGCGCTCTGCATTCAGTTCACTAGGTGTGATGGTTAAGAAAGCTGGCTTGCATTTTCTTATATTTATTGGGGTCTCTTATGTCCTAAGCACTTCCCTAGACACTTTGCAAAAGAACTGTGCTATATTTATTTGGATAAATCACAAGTGTGTATAATAATTTTGCTTTGGATCCTTGGGATCGCTAATACAAAAAAAGAGCAAAATGAAAGATAAACTGGACTTCATCAAAAGTAAATACATCTGTGCATGGATTTAGCATCTTGAATATATAAAGGACTCATGACTTAACCAAAAAGCAACGCGCCTGATTAGAAACTGGATAAAAGACATGAATCTATTGTTTCATAAGAAAACACACAAAAATGATCACTAAACACTAAAAAGATGTCTAAGCAGGTGGGCACTAATGGCTCACGCCTGTGTTCCTGGCTGCTTAGGAAGCTGAGCTCTAACGATCACAGTTCAAAGCCAGCCCAGGTGAGAAAGTCCATGAGACTCGTTATCTCCAACTAACCACCCAAAAGCTGCAAGTGGAGCTGTCTTGGGTCAAACAAGCTCAGGGACAGTGCCCAGGTCCTGCGTTCAAGCCCTAGGACTGGCACACATGTGGACGGCCGCTCCCCGCCACTCCCCACCCAAAGACATGTCTAACTCCTTTTCTTTATTGAGATACCCCTTCCCATCTGTGCACTCCTGTACTGTTGGTGGCCTGTACCATGGTGTAGCTCCTATGGAAACCGTCGATGGTTCCTCAAAAAGCTAAGCTAAAACTCCTGTAAGAGTCAAGCAATTCTACTCCTAGGTATATACAAAAAAGAACTGAGAGCAGGGCCTCTCACCAGTGGCTGTTAACAGCACTGGTCCTGAATGACAGCAATAGCGGGAAACATCAGTGACGAATGGTATGCCTAAAGGAGTATCCACGCAATGAAATGTTACCCTGTTACAAAAGGAATGGCATTCTGAGAGATGTTATACAATGCACAGATCCTCGAAAACATTATAGAAAGTAAAAAGTTATCATACATGATCAAATGCTGAATGATTCCACCTACAAGAGGTATCTCGAACAGGCAGGTTCAGAGACTGAACGTGGAGTGGAGACTGGGATGGACTGAGGGAGGGGCGGGGGCGGAGTGCTGTGACTTAGTTGGGGCGGCGAACACATTTTAGAAATACTGGTAATGGCTGCAGAGTAGTGTAAATACAATTAATGCCATAGAATTACACACTGCAAATGGCTGAGAGCACAAGTTTTGTGCTCTTTGTATGGTATTTTATTGTAATCAAGAAAATAATGTAATACACCCAAACCATTCATTTTATACTTTAAGTGGGTGAGTTAATATCACAGATGAATCATATCTCAAGCTGTTAGAAATGTATTTGATAGATTCTGAAAGTATAATTTAAAACTTACTGTACACGAGTAGCATCAATGACCCCCGGACCCAGCTCTACAATGTTCCAAGTTATGATATGCTGTTACAGGTGACCAGGTGACCTCTACCACAGCACAGGGAATACCTGGACTGACTTCCTCTCCCCACTTCCTTCCCTCAGCACCGCCTTCGACAACTTGGCCTTTTCTGACCATGTTCTTGTTATATGCGAGCTGGAATAAAGGGACTTTCGAGAACAAAGGTGTCAGGTTTGACCACCATGGCTAACGAAGTGTATCCTGAGCTCCACACAGCCCGTGTGGGCAGTTCACGTCCAGGTGTCCCTCCGTGTGCCGCGAGCCAGCTCAAGCCCACACAGCCAGGGCGCGCGAGGAAACGCTGATGTAAACTGGCAGGTCGCTCTTCCTTCCTCATCTGGCCAACGAGCACATGTACTGACTTAGACTATGTCAGAACTGAACCTTTAGTTAGTGATGAAGAAGGCTGGTACTGTATTACATGAAAATGCTGCACCACTAGAAAACAAGGTCCTCTACAATTGCTGAAGTGCTCCTTTCACAATCATCCTGAAAATAGTTAAAACGAGACATGAACGGAATGTCGAAGCGGGAGAAATGGTGTTATTTTGAAAGGAAGGGACTGTAACTACTTTTTAATTCTAAAGGAAAACTAGAACTAGATTCAAGTTCACTGAAGTGCACTTGGAGTATATTACGGTTTTTATGCATGAATTATGTTATTTGAATAAACATAAACTACAAAGCAATCATTATAGACAGCACAGCAGGACGGGAATTCCCCAGGCTCTAGGAACAAGTTCCCAATTCAAGCCCATGTGGAAGTGGTAATCTCCCTTCCTGAAAAGAAATGCAGAAATGGCATGCATTCTGATCAAAACCTTGTTAAGTGCAGAAATAAAAGAGTGTGAAATTTATAATACTATAAACACTCTTAGCACAGCAATGCCACTGCAAAGTGCGCCTGCGTTCTTTCCGGACTTCTCAGCTCCTGGTGCCAGGGCTTAAGACTCGTGAAATGGCAGCTGCCTCTGCTTGGAGAAAAACAAAGCCAATGTCTTTGCTTCGCCTCTGGCCAAGTTTTCTATGGCACAGTGCGTAAACGGTTGGGTGTCTCACAGTTAAAAACGGCTTCACATTTCAACCATCTGCAGCGGGTGGATACTGGAAGGCTGTGGAATCTGGGGACTGGACTGGCCACAAGAGGTCTGTATGGAGACTGGAAAGACGCTGAAGACCGACACCAACGGTTCCACAAACACCCATCACTGAAAAATCAGTCTCACTGCAGAACAGTGCCCACCACAGGGTGTGGCTGCCGGCTGTGGCCGAGGGGCCACGGGTCTTCAGCAACGTGGGGGGGCATTGCTATCTGTCCTTGGCAGGCCTGCTGGAGGCAGGAGAGGAAGCAGGCCCATGGGCTGGCAATGTGTGGCCATCTCCAGTCTGCTGGTTCTCAGTCATTTCTGAGAAAAATGACACGTGTGCGCCGGGGGGTGTGAGGCCAGGGAATCTAAGTGTGCGCCGGGGCCCCTCAGGCAGAGCTGCGTGGAAAGGCCACGGCGGCGGCTGCAGCTCAGTCCTCCACGCTTCCAGAGCACGGAGGGACAGGCTCAGGCTCTCATGACCCCCTTCCGGTGGTGAGTGGCAAATCGGAAGGAATCAGTATTTAAGAAATTCTTCTGTTCTTTCTAAGGTATTCTTCTGTTTTTCAGAAGAATAGCGAAACATGAAAAATGGACTCCCCGAGAGAGTTTATAAGTACACTGCGAACCAAAGAGGGTACTACCTCTTATGACCTAGGAACTGTCTCAGACACGCTGGATTCACCCTCCACGTCAACTCCGCCCTCTGTGGATTTTCGGTAGATGGGAATACCAGCACAGAAAGCTGCTCCCACCTGCCACCTGTCTGTGTGTTCTTAGACAGCTAAAGCCAACCTGCACACAAAGTCAGTGAGCCCCCTCTCTAAACCAATAGCTAGACATGGTAGTATATACCTGTAATATCAGCTATGAGAGAGGAGCAGGCCTGAACAAAATAACCCATCTGACAACTAAAAGCAAAGGGCTGGGGCGTGGCTCAAGTGGTAAAGCATTTGCCCAGAAGCAAGCACGGGTCCCTGATTTCAAGTCCTTCTATCAACCAACCAACCAACCGAACCACTTTTCTTGGTGGCACTTAACAAAAATGATGTTATGTTATAATGACACAATGAGAGTTTACAGCAGGTGTAGCAAGTACTTCGAGATTTGGCTGCTTGTGTTAGGTATGACTCCAATCCTTTTCATACTCTGGAGGATACTAAGTAGAATTAAACATGTCCAAAGAAATACAGCCAATAAATGGCAGAAGTAGAGTTTTGAAATATATCAAAGTGCATGTTCTTTATTGCTATCCCAACTTGAGATGGCAAACTGTCTGTAAATGGCCAGAGACTGTAAATGGCACAACTATCTACTTCTGCTGCTGTAGTATGAAAGCAGCCATAGGAATGGGTATGGTTGTATCTCAATAAAACTTCATTTATGAAACCAGGTATCAGGCCAAGCTTTGCCTCTCTTAAGCTAGACACAGGGCAGTGGCTAAGACTCATCTTCCCTGGGGAGGTTTGATGTGGATGCATTTTATTAGTCAGCTACTGAGCGCTTCTCAGAACTGGGTGTCCAGTTGTTCAGAATTTGCCAGCATAGCTGGGAAGGCAGCATCAGTTTCTAAGGATGAAGCAAATAAAACCAAGCCATGGAGGATACTGCAGATTCCGAGTGCTTCCAAGAGCGAGTGACACTGACTACTGGAAGGATGGAGGACTTCCTTGGACCATGAAGTCCAGAAAGTGCTTCCTGAAAATTCTCTGTGCGCGAAGCATCATGCTTTTACATGGGTAACACAGGATATCAAACACACTCACGAACTTGGTCTAAAGGCCTAAAAAAGCCAAGTGACTACGATGGCTATGTTTTGCATTAGAAAATAAGTTGTTTAGCTGGGTGTCGGTGGCTCATGCCTGTAATCCCAGCTACTCAGGAGGCTGAGATATGAGGATCAAGGTTCAGAGCCAGCCTGGGCAGGAAAGTCCATGAGACTCTTATCTCCAATGAACCAGCAGAAAACTGGAAGTGGCGCTGTGGCTCAAGTGGTAGAGCGCTTGCCTTGAGCTGAAGAGCTGAGGGACAGCGCCCAGGCCCAGAGTTCAAGCCCCATGACGACCACCACCACCACTACCAAAAGATGTTTTATGTTGTTACAAGCAGGGCAAACAGGAACTAGTACTCCCTTAACTGTACTGCAGACTCTGCCAGCAGAGCTGGCCCGCTGGCCCTGCGGCCCACTTACCATCATATTCTGGGAAGTAGTCAACTAGGTGGGAATACATAATTTTCTCCTCTAGAAGATCTTTCTTGTTTAAGAACAGAATAACCGAGGAGTTCTGGAACCAGGGATATGTGATAATTGTTCTAAAGAGTGCTTTGCTTTCCTCCATTCGATTCTGGAAGAAAAAAACCAGAAAAACAAAAAGTGAATCACATGATTGATGACTCGGTCTGTGAACTGTGCTTTTTTTCTGAGCCTGACTCTTCTGTATGCTTCCCAATTTTTATGGCTTTGAGTTGGGATTACCAGAATTTATATGAAAATAATTCATGACACACATTTGGCTCTTTTCATTATGCAACCTCTCAGACTGACAAGCAGAAGAGAATAATAATAAAAACATCTCCTGAATTAACTTTGAAGGCTGAAAGGAAAAAACAATGCAGTCTAGACAATCATGTTGTATCTGGCACATAGTCACAAATTCCCCCCAATTTTTGATTCATGATCAAGTACTTAATGCATAAACTAAACACTAAATACCAAGCCTCATTTTTCATTTTCACTTTCATTTCCTAATATATATTAATTTGGGCTTTCATGATTAGCTGCGCTTTGAACATCCAAAACAAAGTCCTAATTCTTTGCCCAATCACTACTAGAATACACACCTGTGTGTGTGTGTGTCCATTAATAAACAAGCACATGGGAAAAGATAAGCATCTGTTTATCAGTGCACACTAGTTCCATGCTTCACATAAGTTTCAGACATAACTGTGGAGAAATACATGGTAACTTCCTGGAAGACAGCTTAGTCTTTCTAACCTCCAGCATTTATATGGACGTGTTGCCAGCTGAGGCTGCATTTCAAGCCTACTCTGCAAACAGAAACCCTCAAGGGATTCTTGAGGAAATCAGCCAGTTTGTGGTAAGTGAAGATGTTAATGGAGGATACTCCTTAGTCAGATAACACCAGCTTCTTTAACTCCTTTCACAGTCTCTCTGAACCAGCATCAACACTGGGTCACAAGTAAAGGCAGGAATCTCCTGAGAACTTAAGAGCTGTGAGTGTGCAAACACTGTTAGGATGACAATCTGCAAGCTTCTTTCTCAGGCCCAGCAACAGCCTGGCTGACACAGCGCCTAACTCCAGGGCTCAGGGGTGGCTCAGCAGTTTAAGCCCCAGTGTTGAGCGGCCTGCAGGGTTCAGGGCTGAGCTGACTCAGGCCCCTATCAGAAGGGGCTTCCCCCTTTCCTGGTGTTCATTGTGGTGACGCATCTTACCGAGCCAGTCAACCCCAGGACCTTTGCTAGCAACTCAGAATGAAAAACTTTCCTTTCATGAAGAATTTGCAAGAGGATCAAGAGCCTCAGGAGCTTTGCTCAGCGCACAGGACGACCTGGCGTATGTGGGGCTGAAGGTGGTGCTGGACTTCGTGTGTCACCAACCTACCATTTCTCCTGAGCTCAGCGAAGGACGGCGCTGGTACAGGTGAGAAAGTTAGGATGGAGGACAGAAGGGATGGGAGGGGCTGCAAGAGAAGGTCTGCCTCGTCTCCACCCCTCACACACAGAAGCCCAGGGGCTCAGAGCCGTACGCGCACAACCACTGGGATCTGAGCACACTGGGATCACGTCTTTCAGCCCACATGGCTACAGAAGTGTCAGACTTGCCCAGTCCCCACGGACAGGTGAGTCACCTGTGCCATGGGCGGGAAGCCCCAGCCCCAGGAGGCACCCGCAGGACAGTGTAAGATGATGGCTGTCCTCAGGGTCGTCAGAGAGCACTGAGCGAGGTTCTTACGCCTCTCACTCCTCACATCCCAACTCAATTCTCAGAGACATCTTTAGACAAAACCAAAGGATTTATTCAAACCACTTTTCAAGCAGTCTAATCTCCAAGAAGCACTGCTTGGTAATGTGATCTCCTGCTAACCCATGCTTGGATAAAACTCCAGGTTCCAGTCCGGTATTGACCCCAGTAAATGTCTGCAACCTGAACCTCTTCCCTAGAGAAGAGCATCCAATACTGCCACGGGCACACACGCGAGACTGCACCTTTCACTGCACAATGCCATCTCCTTCCTAATCCCTCAAGGCCAGGTGGACTTCACCCTCACGCGATGTGTGTGACACTGGGTGATGCTGAGCATGCTTACCCTGGCGACAAAAGCCCTACTGCAGAATGAGTGAAGCAGCCACGCCAGGGCGCAACTCAGGCCCAGAGTGGACCCACAGCGTCACCAACAGAAGAGGCTGGGGCGCAGGACACAGGGCAGAGAAGGCTTGAACAGACAGGCAGGTCTGAGTTGAATCTTGTGGGATTAAAGGGAGACGATGAGAAAGAAAATTTAAAACCATAATCCTGTGAAGGGGTCCCGCGCTTCTCATCTGGAACAGGTGCATGAACGTGCTAATGACACACAGAAGCCGAGAAGCCGCGCCCAGCCTCCAAGGGCCTGCGTGCCCTGCTGGGATGCAGGGGTGGAAGGACTCCTTTTGGAAGCGCTGTGGATCCAATAAAACAACCGGATGAAATGATGAAGGGCTCCAGGGGCCAAGTCCCCTCTGATGAAGGAAAAGGCCAGATCCAGCTGACAGAGCTCAGGACTCCTCATGCTATAGTCTAGTCCAAATTTCTGCAATGGAAAGACTCTCGAGAGCTAAAGTAGTCTCATCTTTTAGAAAGACTAGGTCAAAGCCCATCAAAATCAGCACCAAGAAACAGGTCCACGCAAGACGGGGTGTGGGGCTCCGGGGAGAGGGGGAGGCGAATGAGGCGAGGAAGGGAGGAGAATGCAGTCGTACAACAGAATGAAGGACAGGGCTGGAGGGGGCTGGAGCGGTAATCGGGAAGCACTGCATTCACAGACTGCTTTGGTAAATGGCATCTCCTTTGTACAACCACACAATTAAAAAAGAAACTACAGTTGTTCAATATATACATTATATATTTAATACATATTAAATATGTATATATATGCATATATACGCATATACACATATATATATGCCCAACAGCCTACCAGAACTATGGTTTATATCTGTACATTTGCAGCTCTGCTGCAATGGAACTTGATTTTGCTCATGCTCATTTCCTTGTGTCTTCCTGTCAAGTTGGTGATTCTGTTTGTTAAAAGTCAACAGTAAACACTGAAATGGATCTGAACATCAGTTTCAAAACCTTTTGCAACTTTTCATTATTTTGCTTATAATAAGTGCATGCTCTTTTCACAAAGCTCACTCATTTTCTTAAACAAAGAATGAATTGAGTCTGAGATCCTTAATTCTTTTACCTGATATAGCCACCTGCATGCCTCTCTTGGTATTTTTTTGTTCCTGTTACTATCTTGACACACCACCTCGAATCATATTCCCCCGTGAACCCAAATGAGGCCTTAAATGCAGATTCACCTCACCAGCGGCGGGCTGAACACAGGCAGAATGGAGGAACCCAAAAAAACTTGAATGTAGCTCTCCTGGATGGAGAGGTGTAATGCAGTATCTAAGATGCACCGGGTCTGAGTGCACCACAGCCTCACTCACTGATACCAGAAACTGTCAGGTGGCTCAAGCTTTTTGTTACAAAGGAAGACCAGGGACATGTAGTGTACTACATAAGTGAGTAAAGGAATGAATCCATGAGTGTGTCTGTGATACGATCGCTCACCACAAGAGGAAAACACTTCACGATGATTCATAATACTGTGAATCTCAGATCTTCAGCACTATAGGATAGGCCATCTGCCAACCACATACATTGTAATGCCTACTAACTAGCTCAGGGCTCCTTTGTGTCTCTCTCTCTCTCTTTGTGCTGAGTTTGAACTCAGAGCATAGGTGCTGGTTCAGCCCTCCCCCCCCCCCCCCCCCCCCCCCGCCCCAAGGCTAGTATTCTAGCACTTGAGCCACAGCTCCACTTTTTCTTTCGGTAGTTTATTGGAGATGAGTCTCATGAGCTTTCCTGCTTGGGACGGCTTCTGACTGTGGTCCTTATGTCTGAGCATCCTGACTAGCTACGATTACAGATGTGAGCCACAGGCACCTGGCCAAACCCCCATTTTTCTCAACACCATTTGTTTAGAAACTTGACCAGAAAAGGAGATCATTAGAATACAGGGCTTTTATGTTTTGGGAACTTAAACACCATAATTCACTTCCAATTGCAACAACAACAAAAATCTTCTCAGAAACAACTCATTCAAAACCATCTTTTAAATTAGCTTAGAAGAAATCATTATTAAGACTGACCCATGACACTGGGAACCTTTCATCGAAATGTATTATCATTCTCAATTTAGCAAACATCAAATAATTAAAAAAAATTCAAATCCCTAACAAGGAACTAGAAACAAATTCTCTCAAGTATTTACTTCATTTACTTATGTTTACTCGACAACAAGTTACGCCAAAGCTTTATGAAAATAATTTTCCAGCCCAGTTTTTTGCCTGCTTCTTTCCTCCCTTGACTTTTTAGGGAAAAGCTTGCTGTGTTGTCCTCCTATCTCCGGCAAGATCACACTGTTACATGTCGTATCCGATGTCCACACTAGATTTCAAAGCATACTCAATGCCAAACTCCTGTGTGGGGGCAGGAAAAGGGAGGCTAGGGAGAGGCAGGGAGAGGAGCTCAGAGGAATCTGCTCTTTGAAAGTGTGCTGCAAATGGTCAGGCACGGAGAGGGTGCTCATGGATAGGGCAGCCTGGTAAAGGACTTGTGAACGGGGACCTCCTTTTGAAATGGGACTCTCTGTGACGAGGGGCAGATGGCTGAGCCTCAGTTTCCCTTCCAGGCTCTTTGAGGACAGAACGAGACAGTCTATGCATTGAGACAATGCCATATATAATCTGAGAAGAATAGTTTTCAAAGGCCCTAGACATTGGTGGCAAAATTGCTATGCAAGACCCTCTTGGTAAGTGATCTGCTAACCTCAAACACCGTCCAAGTGGTAAAGCCAGTGATATCTTTCCATTATCTGGAGCTGCATATAATTTCAGATCTTGACACACGTGAATGATAAGACACTAGAAAATCATCCAGGTCTCTGTCAATTTCACATAATGCTTCAAGGGAGTAGCTGCAACATCTCTAAAAATGCTTAAGACACAATCCTAGAGCAAACCAAGAAAACAGCAGACACGAGGTAAATGCAGTGGCCGCAGTGAGAAATAACTAAAGACAGTGCCTTAGCCAGCCCACCTCTGCCACGCAAATCAAAAAGGAACAGAAACGGTAAGGACACTGAGCTGAGACAGACACACATCATCTCCTCAGACATTTTCTTAGGCTTTGTAAATTGTTGCATGCACAATGGAGATCAAATTCGGCATGTTCTTTAGGCTCAAAGCCAATTCCGGACGATTTTCATACTATAATTTCTGCATATGTGTCAACATAGTCTACCTGTCCAGGATGTTTAGAGAAGCAGAGAAACAGAATGGATTTGCCTACGGCCTCCAGATCTAAGGTTTCTAGATAGAAATGCATCTTAGCCTCCTAAAGAGCTAAACATGTCTGGCCACACACACACACACATGTATATACACACACGCAACACAGATGCACATACATTTATTTTTAAGGAAAAAGCTTCTGCTTTCTTTGTTTCCATGGCTTACAGGATGAAACAAGAAAGAAAGTTAATGTTTTAATTCATGTGCTTGGTGTTTGCTGCCTGAGCAATTTATTTATTCAGATATTCTACACATGTAAAAATGCCTTTCCAGATGCTTTAAAACTATACATCGGGCATTTCAAACCAACAGGACTATTATGAAAAGTCCTCATTTGAAGTTGAAATCATACTTTTCATGCTCCTTTGGAGCTGCTTTAAAATATATCTCTTCAAATATTTTTAGCTTATGAGAGACGAGTAATGGTCTCTGGGTGGATCTGTATGGTCTTTGCTTCCCGCCCCTCCTGCCACATTTCTCCTGATGATTGGCCAAAAAAGCGAAGGGTAGGCAGGGAGCAAACATGAGAATTGCAAGCTCCGCAGCTTTGGCACTGTATCTACTGCATGGTAGTTTATGGAATTCTGGGGTAAACTCCTGGCCAAAATTCTGTGATGAGTGTTACCTTCAGGTTTCAGTAATTTCCTTTATCTCTGAGGAGTCTGACACTGACAGGATACCGTACAGCCTGGAACCTTCAGATGACATATGTACTGTGCACTGACTGCTGAAAACATCTGTCTCTCTGAGTCAGAGGCGTGGTCTGATGGGAGAGGGCTTGAGGCTCTGAGTTCAAGCAAAATCAGTCTCTTCAACTTGTCTCATTAGTAGTCCACCAACAAGTCCACCACATATATTTGGACTACCTCAACAAAAACATTTCTCTGAAGATTATAAAGTGGCCAATTATGCTTTGCTTAACAAGCTTTGAGAAAAAAATGAATTATTTCTTTCTTATTTTTATTAAACTTTGGCATTCTGTACAATGTCATCATAATAGAAATCAGTACAGAAGACAGAAGGTAAGAAGGGTTTTACAGAAGTTAAGACAGGCTAAGTGCTTGGAGCACTAACTGCACCCATGAACAACTTCTTGAGAACTGTTGGTCGTGTTAGGTTTCATAGTTAAATATTCTGTCCCAGGGACAAGTTTCCACCTCCCTTTTAGTCTTTATCAGGAGGAGAGGAGAAGCTTTTCAATGTTCAGAATTTTAAAAAAATCTGCAATGTCAAGCCGGGCGCTGGTGGCTCACGCCTGTCATCCTAGCTACTCAGGAGGCTGAGATCTGAGGATCACGGTACAAAGCCAGCCTGGGCAGGAAAGAGCGTGAGACTCCTGTCTCCAAGAAACCACCAGAAAACCAGAAGTGGCGCTGTAGCTCAAGTAGTAGAGCGCTCGCCTTGAGCTGAAGAGCTGAGGGACAGCGCCCAGGCCCAGAGTTCAAGCCCCATGGTTGACAAAACAACAAGAACAACAAAAATCTGCAATGTCATTTGTTGGTAAAGTTGCAGTCAAACAAACACTAAAAATAATATCAATATTCTATTAGATCTGCATATTAAAAGGCTTTAAAAAATCTCCTTCAGAAGCTAACAGCTACTGAAGAACAGAGGTCAATACAACATAACTAAGTCCTTTGAAGTATAACTAATAGAACATCCAGACTGCACAAATCAATTCCTTCTAGCAGTAGAAGAGAACTGGTGGGACGTGAAGGGTGTGGGTTCACTCAGGTATCAAAAGAAAACAAGAAATGTAGGAAGACTTAAGGGAAGATCCAGAGGGCACATGAGCAGACACCAGGATGCTAATGGGAAATAATCAAGGAAAAGGTCAGCAAAAGGCTGGGTAGGGCTCCGAGGTGGGGCACTTGCTCACCATGTCCCATACCCTGGATTCATTCCTCCCAAATCAGAGAAAGTGATGCGCAACCTTCGGCACTATGAAGACTCAGTGAGGAGCCACACGTTTACAGCCATGGAAGAGTACAGTTGGAGGTAAAGTAACCCTTATGGCGTACAGATAACATAGATTTGGTGTGAAAACTTGGCAGTTACAAGTCAGGTGCTAGAAAGTTAGAGTATTTCTATTACAGGGGTGAGACTAGCCTCCCCTGCCCGCCTTCCGCAGTTCAGATACTTAAACTCAGGTCCTTTGTGCCTGGAATTTTGAATTTTCACTTAGGGCTGGGGATTTGCCAGTTGAGCCTTGTCTCCACTTCTGGTTTTTGTTTTTGTTTTTGCTAGTTTATTTGGAGACAAGAGTTTCTTGAATTTGTCTGTCCATACTGGCTCCAAACGGACATTCTCACATCTCAGCCTTTCAAGTAGCTAAGGTTAAAATCTTGAGCAACCAGTGCTTAGTACTGGTTCTGTTATTTAAATGGACCATATAAAGGAAAAGAAGCATCCCAGATGTCCAAACTACACAGTGTGAAGCAGAAACACTTCAACCTGAAGATGAATCTGTGCAGCAAACTGTGAACCTTACTTTATGAGTCATGTCCATTTTAGTTGGCTGGTGAGTTTTTCTGACTGATTAGCAGCTATGCCATATTATATATTTCTATGTTTTCTTTAAGTCTGAACGTCTCATTCAACTGTAAGTTGAGCTTCTGAACCTTCCAACTGTCCCTTCCACTCACACCAACATTTAACAATTTAAAAGGCAAAACAACCAAGCAGAAGATAAGCTCATTGCTAGAATGACTCAGGGTGTAGAGCTGACATATACCACATGGAAAACCAGAGCTTTTTACCCTTGCTTTGCTTCTAAATATTTTACTAAGAGATTAGTAAGGAGAAAGTAGGACTGGAAGTAGATTAATAAGATGGCACTGACACTGGACATGTTGGTACACACCTACCATCT
The DNA here is from genome assembly GCF_019054845.1 of Dipodomys spectabilis. Classification (NCBI taxonomy): domain Eukaryota; kingdom Metazoa; phylum Chordata; class Mammalia; order Rodentia; family Heteromyidae; genus Dipodomys; species Dipodomys spectabilis. Next base: position 1,955,422 of record NW_024871012.1, read on the forward strand.
CCAGATTTAGGAGGCTGACGCATGACTTTGAGGCTACCTTGGTCTGTTCAGCGAGGTGGAGACCAACTTGGGCTGCCTAATGAGACCCTATCTCTGAATGAACGAATGAACAAACAAAATTTAAAAAATAAAAAAGGAAGGACATCTGGATTGCTGTTTGACATTTGACAGTTACATATCTAGTTTTGGTTATACCGTTTTCAAAAACATTTGTCTCTAAGATTAGCAAGGCCAGGAAGAGATCATCCACAAAAATCCTTAATTTTGACAGAAGCTAGGTTAAGAAGGGGATAATACTTGGAAGTCCATTGGGAAAACAGTAAGCATTCCCAGAAGACCGTGACAGCTGCAGGCACCCACCCACAGCAGCGACTAGATGACGTGAATCAGGTGAAGCAGCTTTAGAGAATGCTCCCTCACCCGAGGAATGTGTCTGTATCTTGTAATTCCTGTGCACCACCTCATGTTTTGCACATCTGCTCTAAGTGCTTCCTGCGGTACATCCATTAATGCAAACAACCTCATGTGATGGTAAGGTCAAGTTTCCATTTCCCTGTCTCAGAGTCCACAGTGGATCTACTTAACTAGGCTGGATGACATCAATGAGTGAGGAACTGAAATAAAATGCAGGAAGACACATGAACAGAACCAGTATTTTCAGATATCATTTTCAAATAAGTGATGCCAACATTTAGATAAGACTTTGAAATCTTCTTTAGTGTACTTCAAATGGTATCCTTTTCTAAAGACGGTCAGTCATGCCAGGTAGTGAGGATCTAAAAATTCACTCGGTGGAAGCATACTAAAGGCTAACATTATCCTAACATTACTGGAGCAAAGGGGCCACTACTGTTCTGGGAACTGGCAACAGCTTTCCCAAGGACTCCTGTCCAGCCTGGCCACCACAATCGCAGCTTTTAAGGACAAGAGCCTGATGCCTTGCAGTGATTGTAGGTCGCAGTTGCCTGCCATTAAGACATCATGGACAGTGGGTCAGTTTGGAACAGCGATCAAATCTGTAATTCTAGGGAAACTTACTTAATTTCTCTTTGCTGAAACTCCTAGATCTTCCTTGTTGTAGAGAGAAAACTGCAAATTGCTCTGGTCAAAAATAATATGGAGATCATACACACAGTATGCACCCAGCAAATGTACAGTAAGTGACAAACAGTAAATGTGAATGTGTTTAATAAGTAGATTTTGGCTCACTGTGCTAGGAGTCAAGCATATCACATGGATGGAACTGCCCCCCACCCCGCCCATTATGAGAAATCAGATTCTCCTAATAGAAAGAAGTGAGGCCCATCATCTTGCTGAGGTGAATAAGCAGGACTTTTTCTGTTGGGCAAATGAAAAGAATGAAAACTGCTAAGGTGAAAACAGACATATACCTAGGTAAGCATGCAAGTAATACTACTTTACAAGGGTTAAATACATACTCCCTATGGAGTTTAATAAGTAGAGACCTAGACAGAACTGCTTTTGCTTGGTGAGCATTTCCCTTTTGGTATACTCCTTTAATATGCCCGCCCCAGTACAGTGAATACGGCACCACCAGCTATAGGCCGGAACAATCTCACTGCACGATCAAAGGGGGCTAGAGTAGCCATCTGCTTCCAACTCTATCCCAGGCCAGTGAGTAATGCCTGGCCTCTCCCCAAACTGCTGCCCATTTTCCTGACTTTCCCAGCTTTCTTTGTGGTCATGCCTTCCTAAGAGCTGCGTGGGTTTTTGTCAGAAGTGATACCCAAAGGGCAGAAATACCCAAGGGAGGGTGGAATACCTTCCCTAATTGAAGACAGGCCCCAAGAGATCCTGGGTCACAACTACCTCCCTATGTGCTGGCCTGTAACCTGTAAAGTGAACAAGCACATACGATGATCTCCCCTTCAGTAACATACACGCTACCTTTGAAGACAGCCAAGTGTGTTTCAGAAAACCAGGCAAGGATGTGTGTGTGTGCGTGCATGTGCTGCTTATTTTGCAGCTGGAGTCCTGTGTACTTCTGAATTGTGATTTCTCTCTGATCTTGGCCTGCCACTTTGACCAGCCTTAAGTGGAAACTGTAAGGGAAGGGGTGTGTGTGTGTGTGTGTGTGTGCGTGTGCGTGTGCGCTGGGGATGAGGGGTAGAGAGAAAGGCCAACCTGTGTGTGTGTGTGTGTGTGCGTGTGCATGTGTGCTGGGGATGAGGGGTAGAGAGAAAGGCCAACCTCTAATGCTGCCCTCCTGTGGACATCAGGGTTACAATCTTCTGTAACAGCTTTTCCTTCCTTGTAATAAACAAGGAAGACCTTTCACTTCCTGTCATTTCAAGTTGGTAGCTGTTGCCAGAACAACTAGGAAATGAGGCAAGGAACAGCGAGACCTCCAAAAGAAACAAAAAACAGGGCAGTGACAGAAAGTCATTATATTCATTCTAACAAGAACTCAGGAACTGTGGCCCTGCCAAGGGAACTGTAAAAATAAATCTGCAACGAGGTACCTCTGTCTTGAAAAATGATGGTTGCAGGCTGTGTGATAGACTCATGTATCACAATGTGCTTGGAAATGCTTCTTGTGAAGTTGGGTGACAAAATGACTTCCTCTAAGTCTTAGCATGCACACACTGGAAAGGAAAACTTCATTTTTAAAAACCCGTTGTCCTTTGTAAGTTAAGCACTCTGTTTGCAGCTGAACTGTCACACAGATAATAAAACAAACACCGTGCAGAGAAGTCTCTAGGCAAACTGCCAGTCATGTTCTGCAGCAAAAATGGCAGGAGTCAAAGAGTATGATTAAAACTGTAAAGCCTGCAAATCTGAAAAGATTAGACAAGTTCCGGTGTTTCACTTAGGGCCTTGGTAGGAAAAGTCTCTGTAACAAGGAAAAAGTGTATCATCTCATTTCTGTGTAGCAATCTCTTGCCCTGGGCACGGTGACTTGATACACAAGAAATGTTTGCTAGATTACAAATGTAATTGCAAGCTGAGAGTTTTATAGGATTGATCTGAACAGGCAAAAGCTTTCCACTCCCACTCAAGCATTATGGAATGAAGCTAGCAGGGAATACTGGGTTCATCTAGATCCGGTCTGCTGTGTTTATAATAGATGCAACTGCAGCGTGCAGCGCTTACTTAGTGTAGACCATGCGCCTGTCCCCACAAAGTGCTGGGTAGAGCTCATCTTTCTCTATCTTGGCTCCAAGGATCACGTCTTCCTGGCTCTGTGAGACCGTCTCTGTCTGTTGTTAAACTTCCCAACTCCCAAGCATCTGTGCACACTCGCTGCGTTTCTAGAGTTGTTATTCTGCCTCTGAATTTTGTCTTTAAAATAAAAGTGGTTTTATAATTTGGACTATTTCTAAATTAGCATTCTTTTAGACGAAGATTTGGTTGCCTTGGACAATTTAAAAACTGTAGTTAAAAATTTAAGAAAAATGGGGGCTGGGAAGGTGGCTCAGTGGTAGAGCGCTTGCCTCGCATGCATGAGGCCCTGGGTTCGATTCCTCAGCACCACATAAGCAAAAAGAAAAGAGCCGGAAGTGGCGCTGTGGCTCAAGTGGTACAGCGCTAGCCTTGAGCTGAAGAGCTGAGGGGCAGCGCCCAGGCCCCACGACTGGACCCCCCCAAAAAAAAATTTAAGAAAAATGAACAGCTGGGAACATATGCTCACTTTTGGTTCCTTTGCTGAGGCACATGTTTCTCCTTCATTATGCTCAAACTGCAGCATACCCACATGCGTACATGCAAGTACACACACACACACACACATACACACACACACACTCATTCATGCACATTCAGAGCGTAAAAAGTTCCCTTGATACAAAATGACTGCACAGGCAAAGCAGCTTTTGTTTCTACCAGTCTAACAAGTCCTCTCAGGGTTGAGATGAAACAGTGCCATAGTGAAAGACAGCCACGGCCGCACCGTCACGGACAGCTAGGACTAACAGTTTCTTTTTAACTTGAAAGCAAATAAGCTTTCATGCAGTTAAAAAAAACACGCCTGAAATCAGATGGACCTAAATTAAACAGAGTTCTGAGAACTCTCAGGAAACTGCTGACACGATTAGGGGGAGTGTTTTCTGATCATCTAAGTGACACTCACAGACACAGGTAAAATGTATCCCTCCCTCCCTTCCAGGGAAGTCTAGGAGTATCCCTAAGCCTCCGCTCTATGATAGTGATTGTTATTCTTCAGTATTCTTCCTGAAATCATCACTGAACAATTGTAACAACCGAAGAGGCAATGAGTACTCTTCCTTGCCAACCAGTGTAATGGACTGATGAAGCGGTGGCATATTTAGCAATAGCAAGCTACTCTGGGTACTTACTACATGTAGCAACCCATCCCACTTTGAGACAGTAAACGCAAACTCCCTCAGCGTTTTCACTTGTCTTGATTTTAAGAATCACCTTTTATTCTTTTGAGTTGGGATTAACTCTACAGGATTAAATCAAGAGAAAATTTTCTCTTGAAAGCAAAACATCTCCACTCCTCATGATACCTGATGAGTGGAATATTAAGAAATAAGGCTCACATTAAAATAGGGCATTCGAAGGACTTGCAATGCAGCCTCCAGATGGACAGTGTAGTACAATTTATTTGTTGACAGAACAGACTTACTGGGTAGGCCTTCTACAGCTAAACCACAACTCCAGCTCTTTCTGTTGCACTGGTTGTTTTTGAGACAGGATCTCATATTTTGCCTATTCAAGGGCAAGTGTAAAATCTGCCATTTACACTTCCCATAGAGGTCCACATGACCCAGTTTCTTCAGTTGAGAAAGCTAGGATGGAAGTCTCAACTTTCTGCCAAGGCTGTCCTGAAACCACCATCCTCCGGACTTTAACCTCCAATGTAGCTAGCATGATAGAAACGAGCCACTAATATTTCAATTTAATGTTTTCAGACCATGCCCAGGTATAAGCTGGAGTGTTGCACGGGTGTCCAGGTTGGCTCTGAATCGCAATCCTCCCAATCCTAGCTTCTCAAGCAGCTAGGATTACAGGCATGAGCCACTGATGCCTGGCTTCAAAGCCCTACCCATTGGTGCAACTGCCCTTGGTCCAGTGCCTCATGTGCACAATATCTTCTTCATGGGGGCATCTGACGCTCCCGTGAGTCTCTAAACCACAAGAGCTATTTTCTTTTCTTTTTAAGATTTGATTTGTCCAGGCGATGTACAGAGGGGTTACAGTTATGTGAGTCAGAGGATGAGTAGACGCTACTCTTTCTTGATCCCAGTAGAAGAAGGCACTGCCCCTGCCTAACCGCAGTCCCACCCGAGATGTATTAACAGGAACTCAATGGCAGATACTATGTTCTAAGCAGTGGGTTATGAGCTAAATGACGCTTCTTCCTCCACACGATCTGCTCAGGATTTGGGTGTCAACAGAAGTCTTTAACAGGAAAGACAAGTTTGCAACCTCTGGGGCAGAAATGGTCACTATCTGTCCAGTGTGTTCCTCTCCTTGCCTTGTTTACTCGGTGTGAGGGTGTGGGTGTGTGCACGTGCACGCACATGCACACATGTGTTACACTCCAACATGTTCTTGGTATACCTGAAACTTCAGGTGGTATGCAGGCTGGGATTCCTAAGCTGAAAATTTGAACTCTCTAATGCTCCAAAATCAAGACCATTTTGAGGACTAACATAATACTGTGTTTGGAAAATTTTACACCTGACCTCACACAACACATTGCAATCTAAATACACATACACTGAAAATAACGCACAAAATTCCCTTCAGGTAGTGTGTATGAGATGTGTATGCAATAAATGAACTTCATATTTAGACTTGGATTTTATCCCCAGAATATCTTATTGTGCACAAGCAAATATTCCAAAGTCCTTAACACACACACACACACACACACACACACACACACACACACACACACACACACACACACACACTATCCCTGAAATCTATCACTTCTGGTCTCTCAAGTATTTTCAGATAGTTACTCAACCAGTACATACTAAAGATAAAAAAAAATTGATAAGCTGCTTATTTCTCGAATTTTCCAAGACTATACAAGTCACTGAAACTCAAGGAAGGAAACTGAACAAAGCAGGGACCACTGTAATAGGCTTGCAGCCAGGGAAATGTCTGTGCAATGAGAATCTGTGAGAATCAGTGGAGACAGGTAACTGGGCTGATCAAGGGCCTGGGTGGGGCCTGTATTCCTGACTGGCCCCAAGGACCAGAGCGGCTGTGCTGCACTGTGGTGGGTGCTCTTTGAGCCAAGATGCTTTCAGGATTGTTTATTGTAGCAGCTGAGCTTTCCCCTAAGTAATACATTTGCCAAGAGCTAATTTACTTAGGAAGAGTGGGTGGCTGGTGGCCTTGTTTCCCCTTCACTGCTCTGAGCTTCAACTTCCCTTATCTGTGAAAGAGAAAGGTAACTGAAATCCTTCCTGGCTCTACAAGAGTCTCTGACTCATTGTTCTCCTCCCAGGAACCCTTTGCAAGCCTACCCCTGAGCACTCTGCTCCCGCAGTGTGTGCTTCCCAAGCCTGCTCAGAGCTGTGCTTTACCCTGGTGGTGGCTTGTTACCTCTACTCCAAGCTCCTGCCATTTCCCCAGGATCAAAGCCTGCAATGAAAGGACTGAGCTCACATCTGCAAGTTTAGGTGGCAAGTTGAGTTGATGACAAAGACTTATCGTGAAATTGTTCCAGTACAATGGAACCTTCGAGTTAAGACTTTCCCATATTAAAACATAATCAAGCTGAAAGTTGGTATAACTGTCTTCTAACAGATGAAGACATGAGCACTACAAACAACACCTAAAATTAAAAAAAAAAAAATCATCCTCAAGGTCCTATGATGACAATAATTATCGCACTCACCTTTGACTAACCTGGTACCTGCCTTCAACCATTTTGCATACACACACCAATTTTCTTCCCAGTTAAGAATCTCTTCCTATATTTCCACTATTACCCTTCACACCCAATAACTCATTTGCATTTCCTCTCATGCTTCCTCCTAACCCCAGGCCATAAATACTTTTAGACTAGGAAGAGATTTTTCACACCCACTTGTCTAGAACCCAGTTCCTATACTTAACTGGCTCAAGTCTCCAATCCTCACCAGCACAGGAAACACTCACCATAGAACTTCCTGTCACCATTTCTAGCCACCAGCTGTCACCACAGCACGCCCACTATATCGTGGGTATCAGTTTTGTAAAAGCACATGGACTACAATAACAGCATGGCTTCCACCAGCTGGGTGAGCTCATCAACAAAAGATTGTCCTTCAATCTTTTAACTGCTTCAATATCTTCTCAGTCTGTTAAACCCAAGTAGTTCCTCTCCCTGTACAACATCTTAACAGGTACAAACATTAGTCATATACACTATACTATTTTCTGATTACATACTTACTCTAAGATACTGTATAAACTTAAGCCAAGTCAGTGCCTATGATCCGAACTATTCCAGTGGCTGGTGTTTAGAAGATCTTGGTTTGAAGCCAGCTAGGGTAGGAAAGTCCAGAGATTCTATCCTCAAATAACCAGTAAAAAGCTAGGCTAGGGCTGGAGTGCTAGAGTACTTGCCCAGCATACTTGACCCTGGGTCTGACTCCTAGGAACCACATAAAAAATAAATACCATTAATTTTTAAAAAAGCCAGGCTGGAGGTGTAGCTCAAGGGGCGGAGTAGCAGTCAAGCAAGCAAGCCGGAGCAAGGTGAAAACTTCTGTTCAAGCTCCAAGTACAAAGGATGAGCTCCCCATCAGTGGGGCCATCTTTAATGCTGTGTGTGTATGTGTGTGAGCGCGCGCATGCATGTGGGTGTTTGTGTGTGCGCTTTGCTACGAAAGGCCATTTGCTTTATTTACATTTGCTTTTTTTTTTTTTTTTTGCCCACTTTCAAATTAGCTTTTCCTTTTATACAGGCGGCATACTTTTTTAAACATAATATTCTTAAAGTTACTCAATATGGGCATCAATACATGGATTTTTAAAAACGACTAGATTTCAAGCCCAGGCCACCCTCCCAAATGTTCTAAAATACAGTGTTTAAGAATACATTGTGGAGTGCTGGTGCAAGCCAAGTGGAGGCCAAGTCAGGAGGATTGGGCTGCAGATGAGACCCAAATAATAAATAAAACAAATGCTGAAACAATATTAACCAGGAAAAAACCCATTTGCTGACTGGGTGACACAAATGTGGTGTGTTTTAGTGGCTATTAAATTCTAAACTACATTGCTTAGCTTTACAAATCAAAATGTACACCACAGAAAATCTCAATATAAGAAATTATATCTACCTTAGTTTCATTTTATCCTTCTAATCCTGTATCATTTCAGGAAATTTCAGTAAACATAGCATGCACTGATGCACAAGTGGTTTTAGATAAATGGAAGTACACTGCATGTATTCCCGTACTTTTGTTTTTCTCACAGGTGGTATTCTTGTGATTGTTCTACATCAAACATGTAAATCTGGCTAATGCATTTTCTTAAAGAACTTGAATATCTTTCTGAATCAAGCATCTTGTTGATTGTTTCTTCCAGATTTTTCCATTTCTCACACAAGTTTTTGTACAAATATGCACAAACAAGTACAGCTACTACCACAAATGACATGTACACATGAATTTTTGCGCGATAATCCAAAATTGTTCTCAAGAGACTGTTGTTTGTTTAATTTAATGGACAAATCAACCTATTTGTTAAGCTTAAGAGTAGTCGATTAAAATAAACACTGAGACAAAAATAAATACGTAGACTCAACAGTGTCCTTAGCATATGAAGCAACTGGGGATGAGGTAGTCTCTGTAAAGATATACTTGCCTGAAGACTTCTGGGGAGTTGTGTGTAGTTATTCTAGACTTCACAGACCAGCACTAACAATGCAAACACTGCAGCTCAAACAGTATCAGACATTTTTATTATCAGTATTGCTCCTTACCAGATTCCCTAATATAACCTAGTAACTAAAATTTATAGTTATCTAATATTCTTCAGCACTATAGTAAACTATTTTTTTGCCCTTCCGTTAAACATTAGAAACTACTCATTTTCATTCAGTTTTAGTTGTTAATGAATATGAGTCCAAAATCTTTTTGTGGTATTTCACTTTTTCTGAAAACAAGCATCTGCCCATGGTTTGCCATTCATACAAAACATTGAAAAACTCATGTGCAGTTCGGTTTGCTTGTTACGAACTGTACCACATGGCTGCCATGAACCTCTTAAACCACCTGCTGAAGACTGGTGGCAGGCTTCTGGAACGGTAGACGGGACCGACTTACACCTCTCACTCTTCAATGCACGCTGTCAGCCCTAAGATAACTTGTGCAAGCCACACAAAAAGACCAGGCCTTTTTACCAAGAACCAGAAGAGTACAAGGAAGGGAAGGTTAGTCCCTGAGGCACTGGTGCTGGTTGAAAAGCTTGTAAAAGATGACATCCCTGAAGCGGACCTGAGACTGCATGTGTGTTCTGATGACGTGGGCAGGAGCAGGGCGACAGCGTCATCTTGTCTTCTGAAACTGCTCGACGGTGATGATAGTATTATATGAGTAAAACCATCCAAACTGCTCTGGAAACCCATCCTCCTACCCATTCTGAGAGATAATGCCACTTGTGCTTTGTGCTTTGGCTATTATACTTTTCAAGAAGGGAACTTTGGTGCGGGATTGCTGTATTGTGACAGAGTAAGAGGTGAAGCGGTATCATTTACATTCATTACCAAAGTAAGTGAAAACTGCTACTGAGAACTACTACCAACACAAGGTGGAGAGTTCTCCAACAAACAGAGTGAGAAGCACAGCCACGGGTAATGCAGAGTCCGTTTGCTTAGGGGGACAGGTGAGAAACTGAGATCCTGTCAGCGACTAGCAAGGCAAGATGCTCTGGGACTACGATACAGATACTCCACAAGTGCTATGTTTGTACTTTCTGGAATTCATTACTCTAAAATAGTTGTATTTCATTCGTTGTTTTTAGAGAAGGTCTAAGGATTATTGAAATGTTTAATGTCACACTAGTGAAAGTTGCCAACAAGTTTTGAAAGAGTGGTGAGCTGGTGCATAGATTTTATCTCAGGCTGTGAGAAAAAGTAAAGGGACGGTAGGGAAGCGGGAGCAGGGGGCTGGGTGAGGTGGCTCACACCTCTGTGATCCCAGCTAACCAGAACGTGGAGATTGGGAAGATTCATGGTTTGAGGCTGACTCAGACTAAAGTGTGAGGCCCCATGTGAAAAATAACCAGAGCAAAACGAACGGGGGTCATTGCTCAAGTGGCAGAGCACCTGCTTAGCAAGCGGGGAACCCTGAGTCCAACCTCCAATACGGAAAAATGAAAGTAATGGGGATTTCCACCCAGTTTATGATAAAAGAAGAAAAAAAGCTATGTCCTGAAACAAGAAAGTAAGGAGGAGCGAGGGAATTTTCAGGCTTTCAGATTAAAGAGGTGATGAGCTAACGTTTTACACGACACAATAAAACGTGAGGTTCTTTCATTTGTGATTCCTGCAATTCTTCAATTTAAAGACATGGAAGTTAGATGATTTTCTAAGCTTAACTGGAAAATTAGTGGAATTTTGATTTCTTAATTTGTAATCCAAGGATCTTTCAAAATTTTAAAAGCCGTCTTTTCTTTTATCATGGTTAAACTTGTATTAGCCTGGTCTTTATGAGCCTTCTCTTGGAAGACTTGCTAATAGTAAGAAGTGCTTTGAGGAGTTAGTTAGATTAAGTACTGGGCCTGCACACAACCTGGCTTTCAGTGAATGGGGGTATGACCTTGGACAAGTCATTTAAACTCATCAGATTTGTTTTATAAAGCACATTCTAACTTCAGTGCTAACACTCAGTAAATGGGATTCATTTGTCTAAATTAACAAAAATGTCATCTTTGTAAGGCAAAAACTTTGTTGGGACAACCTGGAAATTTACCTACAGCTTTATGCAAATTATTTCATGCTGTAGTTAGAGTACCACCTAGTGGACATCTGGAGGGCTTGAAAAACAGCCTAGTAAAATGAAAAATCCCCATTTATCAAAATAACACAAAGAATCATTTATTAGAAAAACAAAAATAAAGGTTACAAGGACATCCAAAGGATATACTGCTCATGCCTCCTGACTTCACACGAGAATCAATTTTAACTCTAAGTGACTGAGTGCTATTATTTGGTACACTACAAAAATAATAGCTTAAAAGTGGTCTCTAAGAGGGAAAAATACTAGCACAAGGGAAGATTTAATATCTGAAATTTATGAAGAACTCATACAACAACAAAAAACTAATAGAAATGGCAAAAGGCTTTTTTTTTTTTGGTCCAGTTGTGGGGCCTGAACTCTGGGCCTGGGCGCTGTCCCTCAGCTCTTCAGCTCAAGGCTAGCACTCTACCACTTGAGCCACAGCGCCACTTCCGGCTTTTTTCTTTTTGCTTATGTGGTGCTGAGGAATCGAACCCAGGGCCTCAGGCATGCAAGGCAAGCACTCTACCACTGAGCCAACTTCCCAGCCCCGGCAAAAGGCTTTTGAATAGACATTTCCTCAAGTTATACAAATGATCAATAAACACAGGAGAAAATTCCCCAAATAACAATCATTAGGGAAATGCAAATCCAAACCATAATGTGTGATACCACTTCACACTCATTAAGGATGGCTGTTATTAAAAAAAAAAAAGCAATAGAGAAAATACTATTGACAAGGATATAGAGAAATTAGGACTCTTGTACACTGCTGGTGTTACAAGATGATGTAGTCACTTTGAAAAATGACTAATAGAATTGCCAAGTGATCCAGCAATTCTACCTAACTGAAATGGGTATTTGTATATCTATGCTCATACCAGCAGCCAAAAGTTAGAAGCCTCTTGAAGGCCCAGTGACAGGTGAAGGGATAAGTATAATGTTGCATATACATACAATAGAATACTATTCAATCTTCAAAATCAAAAGGACAAATGCTCCATGACTCCACTGATAAGAAGTACCGAGAAAAGCCAGTTTCACTGATGTTGGTAGAACACGAGCCAAGCAATCAGCAGACCCTGGACCCTGATTTGAAACACCAGTATCAGAAAAAAAAAAAAAAAAAAAAAAAGAAGCAAAAACCAGTGTGAAGTACAAAATGAAGCTGTTTTAAAGAAAAAAAAGAGATTGTTTTCTTATAATTAAAAAAATTTCCTTGTTCTTTTTTACAATTCAAGTATAGTGCATCATAAGCTTATAGATTACACACTGAGGAGAGTGAACTATTGTTGTTAAGTGTTCACACATCCTCAAAAAGAATGTGTACCTTTAAGAATCTAGGAAAGAGCTGGTTCACACCTGTAACCCTAGCTCCTCAAGAGGCTAAGATCCTGGTTCACAGCCAGCAGGTGCATGAAAGTGCATGAAACTCGTATCTCTATTTATCTAGCAAAAAGCTAGAAGTGGAGCTGTGGCTCAAGTGGCAGAACACTAGCTTGGAGCTCAAGCCCCACTATGTATGCATGAACCCATGCACGCATGTACACACACATGTGCGTGCATACACACACACACAAATCTAGGGAAAAAACAATAAATTCCTTCACCCCCTGTGACTTTTGATTGGTAAATAATGCACATTTGATGAGACGCTAGGCCTCCGAGAAACATGCTTATTTATTATGAAAACGTCTGCTCTGGCCTGGCCTGGCGGGCACCCAACGTGGGGCCGCACCAGCCGCAAGTACTGGGATAGGCACTCTGTAAAGAACCACCTCTGCTCATTTCCAGCATGGTGGCTATGTGCAGCTGCAGCTACAAAGTGAGGAGAGAGCCTAAGGAAGCTAATTTTACATTTTGCTAAGTCCTTTCCAGCGGGGGTGGGGGTGGGGGAGAGCTGGGGGGTGCTTCCCAGTGGTTAGAGCGTCTGCCTAGCAAGTGCCAGGAGTAAAGTTTAAACCTCATTACTGCCAGACACAAACAAAGTAAGTCTTCTTATTAATAATCACAAAAAAGGGTAGCCATTTAATTTTAAGAAAAGGTTAAGATGACAAAGCTGCCAAAAGGAGAAAGCACAATTTACGTCTCAAATTGTTTTGTTTTTTTTTTTTGCTTAAATAGAATTTTGTATATAAGACCCTTTCACACAGCTCAACCTGACAATCCAGAGTATTAGGTGCTCCAGTGGGCTTAATCTGTAATCCCAGCATCTCAGCAGGCACAGATCAAGATGTCAGTGACAGCAAAATATTCACCAGACCCCATGTCAACCAATTAGCTGGGGACAGTAGCCAGTGACTCCTGTCATCTCAGGAGGCTGAAATCAGGAGGATTATGCTTCTAGGCCAATCTGGGCCTATGTAGGTATCCCTAAAGACCCTCTGAATACAGGGATTTATGGAGTTTTCAGTTTTGAAGCTGTGGTTCTTATCTTCTAGACTTCAGGAGAACAGCCTAGCAAGCTGCTGTATGGATCTAGTGGAGTAAGCAGATGCTCTGAGGGTTCCAGGGCCAAATGGCCAGACAGCAAGCGATCTAGGGCATGAACCCACACTGTCTGGCCATGGAGACTGAACTTTTAAACTACCACACACAAAAAAACCCCGTCACTTTGGAATGGTAGACGCTTTTTCTGACGTTGTTAGTGGGAAGTTAATGGAATAATCCTGGCTCTTCCTAATCTCTCTAGGTCTCAATTCCCTCGGTTTATGACAGCTGGCTAAACGAGGTGATCTCGTGCCTGGCTGATGAAAGATGCTTAACAGATATTTAGTCCTGGAGTCTTCTGTCGTGTGATATTTAACTCAGAGACTCTTGCCCAGGCTCTGTATCCAGGGGGAGATGTCATGGAGCAGGCACCAAGTTTGGGGTCCACAGGTGTTCCCCCTCCCTGTCAAGGGATTCTTCTCATCTACCGTTTCACTGAAGATGACGAAGCACCTGGTAATGAAGTTTAATGGCAAGTAAGACTGCAGTATGTATTTTTCTTTGAGGCATTCTTTTAAGAAGTGTTTTGTGAAGAAACCCTGTCACTAGACTTTGAGGAAAGAAACAGGTTTTCTATGGGTGGTACTCCAAGAAATCCTAAGGCAACATAGTGAATCTTGGGGGCCAGGAGGGCTTCAGCGAGTAGTCTTGGACTGATCCAAGTCCAAGACTCTTAGGCTTGCCATCATAAAAGACTACTTTTCTTGTAACGTTACTTACGGTATTACAAATCCTCTGAGGGGAATTTTCTGATTGGATAAACTTCCTTTAACGCTCATTAGGTAGAATTGTAGTCCAGAGAATCCTTTATCTTGACCAGCTGTGCTCAGGCCCTGATAAACACCAGGAAAACAGCAGAGCCACTGCTCCCTTAACTCTACTGGCGCACTCTGTTAAACACTTCAGCAACTGTTAGAAGAGCTAACCTGTCAAACATTAGAGAAAGGTGGGAAGGGACAAGCTTCTGGAGAAAGTAAATTCTACCCAACATCCCTAGAACTCTATCCAAGGCTGAGCACACATAACATAGATCGACTGTAATTAACTCCCACAGGAATCATTCTTTTCTTTAGAATAAAAGATAAAGAGACAGACTCTCAATGTAGATTGAGATTATGTATTTGGGTAGTAGAATAACAATTGCTTATCCTTGCAATGATACATATTGGCAGTACAAAATAACTTCAGGGTTTTCATGCACACACACAAACACACACACAGAGATTAGGTTTAGAATTTATCCTTAGCTTTTCTAAGAGGTACTCTCTGTAGGTGAGTAAAGAGACAATATCTAATGACTAATATTCGCTTATTAGCTAACAACAAAATTTTTGTATAATTAGGTGGTTCATTCCTTTGGCTGGAGGACTGGTGGAAAGATAGGTAAAGCTTCTCTTCCCAAGACCCTCTAACAATCTCAACTGAAACCAGAGACCAGTGCTTGACAGACTAAAAATCAAAACAGGGAGCTTACTGTGAGTGTCAACAACAGGCCTTTGTCAAAAATGATCCTCCGCACTGTGGTGGTTTTTCATTACTGTCTTTCCCTTTGGAAGTAGCTCGATTCTTCTATGAGCTGGCTTCTGATTTTCCAACTCATGAATCACTTAGCCAGATGGCTTCAATATTTTAGGAGCTTTTCCTCTTGGTTTGATGAGACCCAGAGCAAGATTTTAGGCAAGACCTTCCTTCCTACTCAGTGGGAGAGGAATTGAACAGCACACCACGGGCCTCTGGTCATTTTAATGAATACTGAATTATAACAGAACAAAAGAGAAAGACTGTAGACGTTTCTGTCTGTTTCAAAAAGACTTTTACCAAGCCAACTTGGAAATTTAATCACAAAGAAAAGATTAAAGTTTTAAGATTTTTTTTTTTTTTTTTTGGTCAGTCGTGGGGCTTGAACTCTGGGCCTGGGCGCTGTCCCTCAGCTCTTCAGCTCAAGGCGAGCGCTCTACCACTTGAGCTACAGCGCCACTTCCGGTTTTCTGGTGGTTTATTGGAGATAGGAGTCTCACGGTCTCTCCTGCCCGGGCTGGCTTTGAACCGCGATCCTCAGATCTCAGCCTCCTGAGTAGCTAGGATTACAGGCGTGAGCCACCAGCGCCCGGCAAGATTTTTATTTTTTAGGTCTCTTCTTTTTTTAAGCTCTGTTCACCCACAGGTTTTAATTTGTGGGTTTGGGGTGAGGGATGGATGGGTCTACCCATGTTCCCAGTTCATCGGGCAAGCCTACGTGGAGAGGTGAAGGAAGCTTTGGTTTCAGGAACACTGCTGGAAATTAAGTTTAATCAACATACAACCTGAGTGCAATCCCTTTTAGAGATTCTACACAGTCTCTCTCTTTCCCTTTGATAAGTGGGCAGGCTATTTTCAGTAGTGGGGCACTGAGGGATGGGAGAGATGGGGCCTACATGAAGTTGTAAGCTGCGACTGCCCATGTTTTATAATTCGTTTTTGCACATCCTCATTGGGCACATCAGCCCAGTACAATGGAATAAGTGATGCAGAAATCAGTTGCTAATTACAGTATATATAAACACACAGCAAATAAATCAGGAAGAGCATGTATAATGTCGTTTTTAGGAAAGAATGAAAATTATGAGGCATCAGGTGAAACAAAGTTCAATGGAGTGTGAAAAATCCGCTCCTAATGGAGGGGCTGGGTCGCACGGGAGCACACAGCCATCTGGGTGTGGAAAAAAAACGATTGTGACTATGAACCTCTCTGTTTAGTGGGCTTTTTTTTTTGGTCAGCCGTGGGGCGCTGTCCCTCAGCTCTTCAGCTCAAGGCGAGCGCTCTACCACTTGAGCTACAGCGCCACTTCCGGTTTTTCTGGTGGTTTATTGGAGATAGGAGTCTCACGGTCTCTCCTGCCCAGGCTGGCTTTGAACCAAGATCCTCAGATCTCAGCCTCCTGAGTAGCTAGGATTACAGGCGTGAGCTACCAGCGCCGGCTCTGTTTAGTGTTTTGTGGTCAGGACTGGCTACAAGATCTGCAGCCCCAGGGAAAAGAGAAAATGTGAGGCTCTTATGCAAAAAATGTGACCATGGCAAGCATCAAATCAAATACAGAGTCCTATGCAAGGCACAGGGCTGAGCCCTTGTGAAAGGCTGGCTTGTAAGTTGAGGCACAGCTGTTAGGGTAACAAAGAGTAGAGGAAAGAAGCTAGTGTTCCCTATTCTCCTCAACTGAAACCAAGGCAAAACCCCAGCCTCGTTGGCGAGGGGGCTGTGCAGCTACCTATTTGCATGTGCTACTCACCCTTCCTCTCCTTACATCTAAACTGCGACAGACAACCTGGTGCAGGTTACCTTCCCTCGGACAGCAGTTTCTGGGGGCAGGAGGGAGGGTGCACTGCCCAGTGTAGACTTGTAAACTTGAAAAGACACAAGCCTCCCTCGTCAATGTGTTTACACTGAAAACGTTTCGTAAGAATAATTCTTCTGATTGTGATATCCTCTGCAAATTCTATTCTATTTTCCTTTTCAAAGATGCTGCTCATGACCCATCCTATGAAATTCACAACCTAGAAACCTGCAATCTGCAAACTGTGGGCAGCATTTCTCTCTTCCAAGCAAGTGCTTGTCTGTGCCCTCTGGTCCTCTACAAGTACATTCTGCCTCTGGCCACAGTCGATATTAACTTGCAGAGAGACACTCTCAGTACTGTAGCTCCCATCGATGACATTTTACATTTTGGAACTGGAATATGTACTAGTCTGTTTTCTATTGCTGGAACAAAATACTAGAGGCTCTATTTTTTTTTTTTTAAGTAGTTTTCTTAGCCTAGTTTTGGAGGCTCTAAGTCTAAAATGGAGCAGCTCCACCAGTGTGGCCTTTAATAAGGGCCCATTTCACGGAGTTAAACCATCGCATAAAGATCAAAGCCCAAGAAAGGGAAGCACATGGCAAGACAGGAAACCAGAGGACTAACTCACTCTGGGAGATCAGCATTGCTTTCTTCTGAGGACAGTTCCCCAGCAACCTCATCGTCCCATCGCTAACATCATCACACTGGGACCAGTCTTCCAACACTCAAACCTTTGGAAGATACACCCAAGCCATATACCCAAACTACAGTAAAGTAGAAATGCCTTTTCCTCTTGAGTTGCTAGGGTGAGAAGAAATGATTCAAAACTGTTTGAGGCAAAGCGAGAGTCCCAAACGAACTCGTAATTCAGTGTAGGTCAATAGCACTAGAGCCCTGATTCTTCCTGATTATGAGAGGTACTACAGCTTCAGTTACTTTATGAGAAATCTGGTATTTTTCAACCACAAAATCATGACACAAGCACAGTAATAAAAACACGTTGCTTTTAGAATGCCCTTCGCCTCTATCTCCTGAGCAGCTGGATTACAGACCAAGCTCCATACTTCAATCTTATTTAATCAATAGCGATGAAGTCTACTACACTGGTTGAAAGATATAAATGTTATAGAGTTCTCTTAAGAAGACTAAATTAGCTATAGATGACCAGGCTTAGAAATGACAGGGCTGGGAAGGTGGCTCAGTGGTAGAGCGCTTGCCTTGCATGCATGAGGCCCTGGGTTCGATTCCTCAGCACCACATGAGCAGAAAAAAAAAAAAGCTGGAAGTGGCCCTGTGGCTCAAGTGGTAGAGCGCTAGCCTTGAGCTGAAAAGCTGAGGGACAGCACCCAGGCCCAGAGTTCAGGCCCCAAAACCGGACCCCCTCACCAAAAAAAATAAATAAATAAAAGCTCAGGGACAGCGCCCAGGCCTGGAGTTCAGGCCCCAGTATGGGCGCCAAAACAGAATGAAACAATAAAAACCCCAACAGAATAACTGAACTACAGTTCAATGACTCCAAGTTTAATGGAATGAGGTTTCCTACTAAAAGACACTCTCTTAAGGGGGGGAAAAATAAGGAAGGAGAATTAGATGGAAGACCACAGCTGGCTGAACTGGGCCGGCAAAGTGTCCAGATTCCTCTGGCTTCAGGCCACAGCGTTTTCACAAGACCATCTTTACTTCAGAGATGCCTTTGTTCCAAGATGAACAACAAGATAAATCCTGACCTCATAAAATGCTCGCCCTTATTCCAATTATCTCCATAATTTATATTATTTCTAAAGGGCGCCTCAGTTTGGAGACATTTTCAGCAGATTGAGAGAAAGCAGATTAAAAAAAAATTCTAAGTACATATATACTTATTTCTTCATTCACTGTATCTATCTTTATGAACCCAATTAAGAAAACACAGAGTAGTACAAAAAGCTTACTTTTATTCAAGAGGCTTTATTAGATTAAACTGAGTGCTGTTTTCTTCTGGTATTGGGTCCTACCAAGACATAACCGGAACCTTTGACTGATAAAAGTTTTTCAAGATTTCTTTATCCAACTTGTAAACAAATTATCCTCAGCTCTAGGTATTCCTATAATCCTTGGTAATTTTTTTCCTTGCAGTATGTGGGTTTGAACTCAGGTCCTCGCGCTTACTTGCTCAGCTGGCATTCTACCACTCGAGTCATGCTTCCAGCTCAACCTTTTGCTGGTTATTTGGGAGATAGAATCTTGCAGTTTTCTGGCTGGGCTGGCATAGATCTGAGATTCTCCAAGGTCACAGCCTCTTGAATAGCTAAGAGTATAGGCGTGAGCCATCTGAGTCTGGCCCCACGTAACAATTTTAATTTAATCTTCAGCCATTTATGTATGATCTAGATAGTAAATACCTGAACAGCAGGGACTTAAAACAACAACAAAAAACCTCTTTGGGCTTGGGAGGTAACGAGAAATTATTCTACAACATATCAGAGTGTTCTATGTATTTTAACATTTGTTCTTAAGAGAAATTATTATTATTATTATTTTACCAGAATTTATACTGCAGGGCTTTTATCTGAGCCCCAAATATCTGGACAGGGGGAGTGGCTGACTACAACCAACTCTAGACTTTCACATGAGTGGAGAGAAAACAGTCCTGTACCTTTTTTTGGGTTGGTCGTGGAGCTTGACTGGCATGTGCTTCTTAACCATGGGAATATGGTCTGAGAAGTGTGTGAGCAGGTATCTCATCACCACATGACAATCACCGAGTATACTCACATAAACTGAGTGGAAGAGCCTGTTACATGGCAGGCTGTACAACACAGCCGCTGCTCCGAGGCAACAAACCTATATGTCACACACTGCACACTGTAGGCAATTATAACACGCTGGTAAAGTGTTTGAGGGCCTAAACGTGTCTGAACACAGAAGAAGTACCATAAAAATACTAGATGTAGAGTTTTCAGCACCATCGTGTCTCTGGTTCCATGGTGACTGAAAGCTGCTGCTATGCAGCACACGGGTGTACCTGACTTTAGACACACTAGCCATTCTGTCCTACGTAAGAGGGGAGGAAGGCGGAGAAGGCTTTACAAAACTCTCAGTCTGGAAGAACACGGTTAAGGGGCAAAATCACGGCCTGCAGAAAGCCTCCGTTCTCTTGCCCGGACCGCCTTACTGAAGTTCCTTTCACCGCACACAACATCAAGAACACTACCAAGAAAACATGGCAAGAAATCCTAACAGGCAAAGAAACACTTTGAAGAGACAGAGCAAATATGAGAACCAGACTCAGCTATGCCACATGATGGAATTAGAGCCCAATGTTCAACAGCCAAGGGCTCCACCAGACACAGCAGAGTAAAAAAGAATACGAAGTCAATGACAGAGGTAAAAAATACACTACAGCAGAAGTTAAGGCTCTGAATTAAGAAGACTAAGGAAAGAACTGCTGAGTTTGGGAAAAATCAATAGAAACTTCTAAAATTTCTCTCAGAAAAGCAAGGAGAAAAAAGGCCTGGGGTGGGGTTGAGAAGAGTCAGGAGCTGTGGGATGACTATGAAAGCTGTAGCACATGTGTCTTGGAACACAGGGAGAGAAAAGAAAAGAAGACATCTTTGAAGCAGCAACGACTGAGAACTTTCCATAAATGAATTTCAGACAGACCCAGGAAGTTCAGAGACAGCGACTAGTATAAAGCCGACTCTGCCCCCAGGAGGGCTGTGACTGCAGAGCGCCAAAGAGCAAGCAGAACTGGAGATAAGCGCCGTGAGGCACTGCGAAACTTCTTTCCTTGTACTGGGAACTTCTTTCCTTGTACTGGGACTTGAACCTGAGGCCTTGCGTATGCAAGGCAAGCACTCTTTTACTGATCTATACACTCAGTCCCCCAGGAAATACTAGAAGATTATCTTTAGAAAGAAGAAAAATGATATGTCAGATCCACATTAAGAAAGGAACAAAGCAAGAATAAAGGCAAAACAAAAACATGTAGTCTTCTTATTCTTATTTATATGTTCAAAATCACCACAATTACATATCTGATTATGTATGTTTAATGCTTTTATAAACATGTAAGTACATTAGACTCACATACATCTCTATTCCTAGGTGTAAGTGAAATCAATGATAGGATTATATCAAATCAATGAGAGGATATGGAGGAAAAGAATTAGGAATGTCTGGTATTATAAACTACTTGTGCTATGAAAGTTTAGTATTATTTGAGTGTAAACTTGCATTAGGCAGATCATCTCTAGATACTTAAAAGATTAACCAAGGCATTTCTACAGAACACATGGGTAAAAGAAGAAATTAAGAAGTGCTTGGAATTACATGAAAACACTGATTTAAGATTTTGGAAATGCAATGGCATTAGTGCTTAGAGGGAGATTCCTAACATTGAATAGCTCTTGATCGAAAGTTAACAATTTATTTCTGTCTAAAGAAACTAGACAAAAGAAAAGTATATTTGAAGAAAAAAGCACTGGGATATAGCTCAGTGGTGGAGGGCTTGGCTAGAATGCTTGGGGATTTGGGTTCAACAGGGGTAAAAAGAACAGAATCAATAGAGAAACAGTAAGCAAAAAAGAGTATCAAAAACTGGTCCTTTAAAATCAAGAAGCCTGAAGTAAGACTAAGGAAGAAGGGAAGAAGACACTCATAACTAATAACAGAAAGGAAAAAGAGAACATCACATGGATATCACCAATAATAAAGAGATAATAGAAGACTATAATCAACCACAAATCTAATCATCTGGATATAATAAAACAATTCCTGGAAAGACATTCTGCCCAAACTCCCAAAATAAATCATCTGAATAGGTCCTTGTCTACTGTAGAGAGGGAATCAACAATTACCATTCTAACCAAAAAACAAAACACAAAAACTTCAGGCTCAGATAAGTTTCCTGGTAAATTCTACAAAAAGCTCAATGACATTATATCATTTCTCTAGAATGATTTCAAGAAGACAGAAGCAGACAGACATTTCCTAACTCACTCTATGAAGCCAGTATCACCCGATTACTACTAAAACTATTACCTGAAAACAACGTCTTTCATGAATATGGACAAAGACATGTCTATGTGGATTCATTGCTGGTATCAAATGCATCCCTCCAGTTCAGGATGCCCACGTTGGAGGACGGGTGGAGGGGAGGGAGTCTGTTCCTGCAGAGGACAGGATGTATGTGGGAACCATCTCTGCACCGTCCCCTGTGAATGTAAACCTCTAAAACACAAATTATACGTGTATATATGTAAAAATTAAATAGTAGGGATGGCAGTGCAATCCTATGAACATAGTAAAATCCATTGATGTATTTTAAAAGGGTGACTCTTCTGTCCCTACAGATTCTGCTTTTCAAACCTACTCTGCTTCTCACATTGGCCTTCTGCTCAAGATGCCTCATGGACTGAGAGGTGGGGGTAAGTAAGAGGAGGGAAGAGGAGGAGGAGATGATGATAATGATGATTGATTAGTCATTAATGTGGTTGCATCATGGAGGGGAGGGTGCCAAGAGGCATCTATGATCTGGGCCAAATTCCACTTTTTGACAGGAGTACTGGACACAAATGTGTACTTTGTAATAAATAAAGTTTATTTGTTTGGGACAGGAACTCACTGCGTAGCCTGGGCTGGACGTTACTTCTGCCTCAGCTCTGCTGTACATTTTTGGTGTACTTTCGTCCCGACATACAATTAAGCAGGTCAAAATAGACCAGTGGAGAAAAGGTGGATACATTTACTGTTCAATATTCTTAAAAGCACTACATCTAGGTCTTCCATTCAAACACATATATGGTGATCAGAAAACATTCTTCTAAGGATGAGGAACTACCTCCGGGATGGAGGTGTTAACTAGCGTGTGCAAGGCCCAGTGTTACATCCAAAACAGAAATTTTTCTTTTGGCATGAGGGAAGGCAAGAGAACAGAGATGGAGACATACATACAGTAAAGAAATCAGAGAGGGGCTGGGAAGGTGGCTCAGGGGTAGAGCGCTTGCCTTGCATGCATGAGGCCCTGGATTCGCTTCCTCAACACTACATAAGCAGAAAAAGCCGGAAGTGGTAGAGCACTTGCCTTGAGCTGAAAAGCTGAGGGATAGTGCCCAGGCCCAGAGTTTAGGCCCCATGACCAGCAAAAAAAAAAAGAAATCAGAGAGTCAGGGAATTAAACAGGTGTGAGAGGAGTACAGAAAAGGGGTATGTGGCTGAAAAAGAACAAAAGGATGTGGGAATGGGAAAGAGATTAGGTAAAAAAGCGAAGTACTTTTTAAGAATATCCTTGCTAGTCAGGCCATGAATCAGAGCCAAGTGGACCAAAGGTAAAATGTGATTAACAGCTGACAGAAGAGGGTTCAAGTCAATCCAATTAGGGATCAGAGACCAGCTATCTCAATCTAAGTTCACATTTTTAAATACTTGTAAGTTTCCTTCAGATCTTTTCTTTGGAGTTGGAAATTTTTCTCCTCAGCTTTTAGTCATGTCATTCCTAAAACTGAATGTTATCTGGAGAAAATTCCCAAAAGCTTGCTCAGAGTTTTTAGAGCAGAACAAAGTACATGTTTCACACTTTTAAAGAAAATGTTCAGATTCTGGGGCTAGTCAAGTAACTTCAAAATGGCTTCATTTAAAAAACGTACTATAGGAGAAGTATCCAAAGGAAATGCACACTTTGGACTATTTGTTTTAAGAGAGTTCAGAATCGCCTGAGTGACTGTTGATAAAGGGCTGTTGTCTGCAAGTGTAGGTAGAGCTTAAACATGGAGGGGGAGATTGGGAGATTTCAATTCCTCTTGAAAGGGAAGAATTTTCACCCTTCTTGTATTCTTTTGGCTGCCTGACAGCTCTCTTGAGTTTCCTTGGGAAAACGAAAGCAATGGCTGAGAACGACAGGAAATGTGGGAAGGGCTGTTGGATGTCTTGGCCAGAGCCAAGTCATTAAGTAATGGCTTTACCAAGTTTTGAAGACATATAAAGTGCTAAGTATTAAAAATGTCTGCTCTTCCTTTTACTCTATCAATTGAGCAACTCCAAGAATCAGGTTTGATGGCTTAATGTTAATTAAACCCTTGTTTGAGAAATCCATCTTGGTCAAAGTAAAGCTTAGGTGAGAACTATCTCATTCTGCCATAAAACTTTAACAATGGATGGAGCTAGAAGAAATCATGTTGAGCGAGGTAAGTCAAGAGCAAAGAGACTAACGGTACATGGTCTCCCTAATAAGTGGATGTTAAATCCAAAATGTCAGGTGATACGACAAAACTAACAGGACTTAAGAAACAAAGAACTTCCACTCATCTGGTCGAACCACTACTAAATAACCCTATGCTGCTGATCACATGTATGGGGTATATGTGTATACCATTGTATGTTATAGACCATGATAGACAATTTGCTCCAGGAAAGTTAGAATGAGTTTGTGACTTTAAATGAGCATCATTATCCCACAATACTGTGAAATTTGGGAAATTATGAAATCACTTAATCACAATTAAAAAAAAAACAAAAAAAAAAAACACCAGAAAACTAGAAGTGGCGCTATGGCTCAAGTGGTAGAGCATGAGCCTTGAGCTCAAGCCCCACGACTGACAAAAAAAAAAAAAAAAAAAAGAGATCTTTCATGTGATTGTTTCAAACATATTTATAAGATTATGTCTTTGTTGCTTTGTGTGTCCCTCCCCCATGGTATAACCCCTGCTTTCACTATATATGATGTTGGTATATGTGGAAGGGAAGGGAAAAAACAAATTGTTAAAACAGGATACAGGAGGACTCTGCAACAATGAGATGTACAAGTCGTTATGTCGAAAAATGAACTTTACAACTTTGGGGGGGGGGGCGGGGGAGGATGCGAAGGGATGGGAAGGGGAAACAAAGAAGCAGGCTACAATGCTTGATAAGAAATGTACTCATTATCTTGCCCATGTAATTGTAACCCCTCTGTACAGTTTTTTCACAATAAAAAAATAGTAAAAAAAAAAAAGAGTAGTAAAAAGGGATGACATTAATAAAGATGTGTTGTACTCAAAAAACCCCAAAACTTTAACATAATTCACCATGGCCATTTCAAGAGGATTAATAAGCAAGAAGCTCCCATTTTAAAATAGAGAAAAAGGTCTCAATTGTTGAGATTCTATAGAGTGAGGTCTGAAAGACTGTATCTGAGGCAATGTCTGAGAAAGTACCTTTGTATCAGTACTCAAATATTCATGAAACAGAAAGCCAGAAAAATAAAAACTAAAAGGCCGTGTTCGCAGAAACACTGATAAGCTGAAATGCACTATGTTGCCTGCCTTAGTGTGAGCTCTGAGCTTTCGGGGTTCTTGAAATAAGGGATCTAAGAAAAGGATTTCAGCAGAATCGTTGACTCTGCTGGTATGCGAACACAGGAAAAGCAAGGAAAAAGGGAATGCACAAATCAATGCAGCTCTGCATCCTGGATTTCTCTAGTGCACTATTTGACAATGTATTTCCTTATTTGGAGACAAAAGAAGAACTCTGTTCCCCCAAACAATAGGAAGGCTGAGAATCTGGACAAACAAAAAGTGGTTGCGAAGATTGACACATAAAGTTTGGGAAATATTAAAAGCAAAAACAAAAACAATAATAAAAAAAATACTTCCTTAGCTGCTTTTGCTGTGGTCTGCAGTGTACTCACTACAGTTCCCCGAGACAGAAAGAGAAGGCCCTCAGAATTCATCCCTAGGTTTTTCTCAGACACATATATTAAGGGAGGCACAGTAAAGTCTGCTTTGGATTAAAGTTATGAACATCAGGTTTCAAAATCAGGAACAAAATGTTTCAGGACATAGTTCAGTGTTGTCTTACCCAAACCAGAAAATTCTGGAGGCTGGACTTCTATAGTTCTAGATTACCTTATGGACTTAAGACACTGGAGAGGCAGTGGCATTTCAAGTATTAACACAACTGGGAAAAACAAGAATCAACAACTCTATTCCGACAGCAGCAAATATTTTTGAGAGTGTCTGTTAACTGCCAACAGTGCTGGCTGTGGCTGAGGTAGATGGAGTGATGTGTAGCTTTTGCTTATTAATTCAGACCATGTCCAATACTACCTACCATTAGCCTTGCTTCGAGAGCTAAGAAAAGAACACTACAGAGGGTGTGACTTTTATCTCAACAAATTATAAGCAAGGTTTTCAAAATTTCCATGCTATTTCAAGGTCCTTAAAAAAAAATGGTGACTTTATTATTTTAAGACTATGGCCTAACACTTCACCTTAAGAATCACAGGGAGGGGGCTGGGAAGGTGGCTCAGTGGTAGAGCGCTTGCCTTGCATGCCTGACGCCCTGGGATCGATTCCTCAGCACCACATAAGCAAAAAGAAAAAAGCCGGAAGTGGCGCTGAGGCTCAAGTGGTAGAGTGCTAGCCTTGAGCTGAAGAGCTGAGGGACAGCGCCCAGGCCCAGAGTTCAGGCCCCACGACCGGACCCCCCCCCCCCACCAAAAAAAAAGAATCACAGGGAGTGGGCAATTTTCTGATGTACTGAGTTACCTACCCATCGAATGCTGTATTACTGTGGAAACCTTAACTATGACATCTGATATTCAAAGCAATATCCTTGTATTTAAGTTAACAAAACACACTTCTATATATGAACTCTTATAGCAATGTCAGGTGAAAAACAGAATGATCTGTGATGTCTAAATAAACAAAGAGCTTGATGTATATCTTACCCTTAGCAGATGAGCTGTTTCAGTAATCTAGTTCTTTTTGTATTTTGAGAATTTTAAAGTGATCAACTGATTACCATTCAATCATCATGTTTTTCTTTGTTGCGTCAAATACATGTATCTTGTATAAAATTCGTACTGATAAGCACTTCCTTACCTTCTTCTAGCTATGAGGTAAACCTAAGATATATAATTAGATGTGCTTATAGGTCTTCTGTGTAGAAGAGATGATCTATTTAACAAAGGATCTGTTTTCCTCATATGCCTTATGCCAAACAACCAAACAAAAAAGCATGTTCATTCTTTTTAAGGTCCTTCAGAGCATTCAGTCATGGGGCTTGAACTTAGGGCCTGGGTTCTGTCCCTAAGCATTCTGCTCAAGGCTAGTGCTCTACCACTCTGAGCCACAGTGCCACTTCCTGTTTTCTGGTGGTTAACTGGGGATGAGGCTCATGGACTCTCCTGCCTGGGCTGTTTTAGCTAGGATTACAGGCATGAGGCACCAGAGCCTAGCTCAAAGTTAACTTTTCTTCTTCCACTTTTGCATCTATTTCAAAGCAAAATGATGCTTACATGATAAACAAGCCACCAAAATATTTTTTTTGTTTTGATCCAATATTCAAAGAAATTAGAAATTTTATAAAAGGTTTTATTTTTAAATGTAATATATTCAAAGTACAGAATTATAAAGCAAATAGGTACAGATACAGAGTAAGACTAATATGAGAGCAATTGTCTTAACTTACGCCTTGAGAACCATCATGTATTTTAACATGCTTTGAGGTACTTTGCCTTACATCTACAGGGGAAGTGGCTGATAAGTCTCAGTTCTATTTACTGGCAAGCCGGGAGATGCTGAAATGAATGAGAATGTAACCCTGGTTAGCTCTGTATGAGATACTAGTTCATGGGAACTGTATAATTCTGCACAGTAACATCTCACTTGCTGACACGAAAGTATGTGGCATCATGCACAATTACTGAAAAGGAGTCTTGCTAACCTTTGACGTGTACTGGCCTCAAACCTGGGATTAATGGCATCAGCGACTGTGCTGGAGAAAAATGAACTGTTTTTTCTTTGGGGATGGTGTGGTAGGAGACAGTGGGTTTTAAACCCAAGGCCTGTCACTCGTTAAGCAGGTGCCTTACCACAGAGCCACTCCTCCAACTCTGTTCTTCACTTATTATTATTGTTGTTGATTGTAGGGCTTGAACTTAGGGCCTGGATGCTGTCGCTGAGCCCTTTTGTTCAAGGCTAGCATTCTACTACTTTGGGCTACAACACCACTTTGGGTTTTGGAGTGGTTTATTGACGATAAGAGTCTCATGGGGACTTTTCTGCCCGGGCTGGCTTTGAACCTCGATTCTCAGATCTCAGCCCCCTGAGTAGTTAGGATTAGAGGCATGAGGCACCAGTGCCCGGCTTCACTTATTATTTTACAGATAGGTTCTCCTTCCTGCCTGGATGCACACATGAATGGAAATCCACCTATTTGGGGGCGTCCCATCATTTCAGGCACGCCCCCTGCCTCCCTGTCTAGATGGGATGGGAGTCTCACGGGCTTCTCTGCCTACGCTGGCCTTAAACTACCATCCTCCTGTTCTCAGCCTTCCAGGTAGTGAGGGTTACAGACATGACCCACTCTTGCTATCCTTAAAGGTTTTGAAACCAGGAATTGTTATACATTTCAAAAATGAAGCGTTAAAATGTGCCAACTCTTATTTTCATCAGATGTTGGTAATTTCTAACTTTCTTCTCTTTTATTTTCTGCCCTTCTGATAGGATATTTAGTACTCCCTGGTACACCAGTCTGTACACTCCATGTCAAGATTATCAATGGCAGCTTCATTCTGAGACAGACACATACAAGTGTGCGTGTGCACGCGCACACACACACACACTCACTCCGCACTCTAGCTCCAGGCAGTCTTCTACACCCCTTAATTATCTTCCATCACCAACTCTGACTCACCCTCCAGCTTTACCATCCTCTAAACCTGTATTTACACCTGTTAAGCTTCCCTGAAGCAGGGAAGAGATCACAATACTGAATCAGTTCTCCAGACAGGCATATTAAGAATACTTCTTCAATCGCTTCCAGCTTAGGAGAGAATAAATATGCAACAGCCTACAGAATTCCCTAGGAGCAGTAAGGCTGTATCATGAACTGACATAGAGCCCAGCTGCAAGGTTATACGCATCTGCCAGAGGAGGTTCTAAGTGCTGCTCAGACCCACCCATCACACAAACAATGATTTAAAAGAAATGAAAACAAGGCAAAACAGGGTGACTCACTCCAACACTCCCAATTCTATCCTGCAGCAAGAAGAGGAGATAGAAAATGATCCCGTGATTAGGCCAGGGATTTCCATGTTATTTTCATTTTCAGAACCTGTGCATGGTGTTGTACTAAACAGAATCTGACTGGAGATGAACACACAGAGCTCCTCATACATCTGACATATAAGCTCACTGCTCTTGAGTATTTTTTTTATTGTGAACAAAATCTTAAAATCAAATGTCAAAAAAGGAATGATGTCAATTTTCCCCATTCCCCAAACCCTACCTCTTCTAATTTATTTCTATTACACAATAAAGTGATAATCCATTTCCTGTCCAAACAGCACTTACCTCATTGTCTGATTCCACAAGGACTTGATCATACTCGCTAAGCGCTACTAGAAACATGATAGAGGTGACATTTTCAAAGCAGTGTATCCATTTTCGTCTCTCTGACCTTTGGCCCCCTACATCGACCATTCTGCAAAGTTAACAATATTTATATTAATACCACATAAGGAAAAACTTTAATATGTCAGTACAAATAGAGCATACTTATCAACTTGGGAAAAACAATATTTTGAAAGACAATGACCCTCCAATACTATATAATTTGCTGCTACCTAACAGAACGTCAAGACATTCTAGGTACTAAGTCATTGTTATGAGAAAATTACCAGATGAGTCTGCAAGTTACAGCTATATAAACAATTCCTTATCTGGGTCAAGCAAAACGGTACTTAATTCTGCACTGGAAAGTCAACAGGGATGCTTTATTTGAGCTAAGTCTAAATGACAATTTGGGGAACAGAAAGACACTTCAGTGTCTTTTTTCTATAAAATCAAAGTAAAGATCCTCATGAGCTTCTTGAGTATGCTGGGAAGGACCACTTTCATTTAAACAATGTAAGATGCTACACATTGCGATATGAAGCACCAATCAACCAAATGCAAACATAACCCCATCTACCTTTCTCTCAGTAGATCAAACATGTGGAGGTTTTTTATCCCCCTCCCAGTACTGGCAATAATCTGGAATGGGTATAGCTACATCAGGTGAGCATGGTATAATTAGCCTCAGAGAACAAATGAGCTCACTACTCTGCTGCAAATGAAGTGTATAAAATGTCAAGATGCCTTAAGGTACCACACAAAGACCAGTGCTTGTTTCTAACACATCACCTCTGAGCTGAGTTACTGCTCAGACACACGAACACGGTCACAATGATTGAGTGGTGATGTACACATGAACATAGCTAGCACTGCTGGATAGTGAACTGACATTTCACAAAAACTGCTGAGCCCATATCTTCACTCAAATGTATTCAATAGTCATGGGAAAGAAGACAAGCAGAGAATGAGAGATTTAGGTGTAAATGTTTCAGAGCAGGGCTCTTTAAACATTTGTTAAAAATTACAGCTGCTCTGGATGTTTTCCTGCCACAGAGCATTAATCCTCAACTGAGAAAGCAAGATCTTCCAGTGACTGCTTATAAAAGGTTTCAGAAGGCATAAAAGAGACCTGAAGGGTGAAACAATGTATCTAGGGAGACCTACGAACTATGGACATGAAAACTAGAATTCTTAGATTGTAAGAAATTAAAATGTTGGCTCTTCCCTAACACCATCATGTGAGTAATGCACTATGCACATGAAATTCTCATTCCTTGATATCCTGTCACACTAGGCTCCACATAATGATTTTGATGCCAGTAGAAAATTATTTAAGTTGTTATTGTTACTATATAATGCCAAAAAAAAGTCCTTCAAAAGCTGGTGCAAAAATATGGAAAAAATAAAATGTAGTACCAATCTGGATGTAGAGATCCCGTGAAATGATACATGTTTTCTGGAAACATCTATAATATGATTATAAAAGGAAGGAAGTGTGGATATCTCAACTGTTGTAAACAATGTAAAAAAAAAAAGCAATACAGAATGCTAGAGCTACAAAGAACCAGGGACCATCTACTGTAACTACTTTATAGATGGGGGGAAAAAACAGGTTACAAAATATTTCCAAAATGTCAACTTCTCAATGCTTGTGTCTTTTTATAGCAGTGTGACAGCTAGATTTGAACACAGGTCCTGACAGAAGAGTGCTCTGGCAAAGAATGCTGAAGCCCCTGTTAACCAGTCAGAGAGCAGGGCTCTGTGGGAGGAACTGCACTGTTCATACTTCATAATCTGCTGTTAGACACATCTCTCCTCAACAGATGGGGTGCCCAGGAACTGGACTCTACCCTCCAGTCAGACACACTCCCATGGCTTAACTTCCTCAAAGCACCACGTGGCTTATATTCTAACTTGAAGTACACCTGAGGGATTGTGTAATAAAATGTGAAATAAATGTATACTGGGATTGTTTTTCTCCACTTAAAAAAAGGGATGGAATGTTTCCGTCAAAGTATTATCCAGAAAGAACAGCAGCACAGGAAAATGGAGGTAATACATTTTCTATTTTGCTCTATAAATTTAGACTAAGTGAATTTCCTATTTTCAAATGGATAAATTGTGAAAATTTCTAAGCAACTTATTTCATGAATGTAAAACATCACGCATTTTTTTTATTGCTACTGAAGAAAGTCTCCATTGGCACCACAGTGTATGTAGGAAATATCACCCTGAAAACTTCTGAAAACATTTTTTTCTATTACCAATAAGATAACATACAATTTAACCAGACAATGTTAAAGTGATTTGAAAAACAGAGTTGAGACCAATGTTTGAGTAACTGTTTTGTTCTACCACCAGCAAATTAAGATTTCATTAACTGTTTGGTGACATTAATTGAAATAAGAAACTCAGTATATTTTTCTCTGGCTTCTTTCACAGACACATGATTCCAGTTAAGTATTTAATTATATACTTATTTACATAAAGCCCATATACTATTTGTTTTTGGTGGTTTGTAGCGCTTGGACACAGGGCCTAGGTGCAGTCCCTACACAATTTTTCTCAAGGCTAGTGTTCTACCACTTTGAGCCACAGCTCCCCTCTCGTTTTTGTTTTTTGGTGGTTAGCTGGAGATAAGAGTATCACGGACTTTCCTGCCTGGGCTGGCTTTGAACCAGTATCCTTAGACCTCAGACTCCTGAGTAGTCAGGATTACAGGCGTGAGCCACCAGCGCCAGGCAGCCTATTCTGTTTCAGACCTTACACATGACCTATTTAAACAGTTTACCCAACATAGTCAAGGCATAAAAGGAAGGAAGAAGGAGATGTTACAGACTCATTTACTACCTGAAAATGACACTTTGTAAGTCAAAGGGGTACTCGATGATCCCTGTGGTGGGGACTCGAACTCTAAGCACATCCTGTTGCGTAGGCAGGTAAGAAGGGTCAGCTACGCGGTCCAAGTCATTCAGATAGCTAGAGGGAAGACACAATGAGAAGGTCAGTGACACCATCATTCCCGGTCTACAGAAAGGGAGGAAAATGAGCCATAGAGCGGTGGAGAAGGGATAGAAGGACATCAGGAAGTGGCAGAAAAGTTTGGGAAATAGATAAAGTCAAGAGGAATGGTATCCATTCATGGATTACCTACTTGCCCTATTTCCATTTTTTCCCTTACTATTAATCAGAACCCATGCAAAAAGTGAAAGGTAGAGGGAGAGAAACGTTAAGAAGTTCCAACTGGTCTCCTACCCTCTATCGGTTTATCACGTCTGGTTAGGGAAGCAGAAGTTTAAAACAAATAGCTTTGACTTATTTATACAAAAGTAATCTGTAAAAATAAACATATAATAAAGCTGTACGCAAAGTCAGGTTCTTCTCCCCCACGCCCCACTTTCCAGTAGAACCTCAGTGTTTGCCTGGAATGATTTTATTCCCTTAAGAGTAGACAACAGCATAATGTGTTCTCAATTCTGTCCAAACCCCAGGTCATTCATGATTAGTTTGAAGCCATGAGATTTCTAGTTTATAACAGTAATAAAGCCTAAAGTCAGATATTCTCATTGTTCAGAGCCATCACATCTTAAGTTTAAATTTATCTACTTATATGGTATTTTTTCCATTCCCTTAAGACATTACTTTGAAATGATTTTGGACCCACAAGTTACAAAATTATTAAAGAACTGCCCTATGCCCTTCACTCAGCTTTCTCTAATGAAAGCTTTTAAACAACCATAGTACATTACCAAAACTGTCATCACTGACAGAATACTATTAACTAAACTACAGCTCTCACTTGGAGCTTGGTCATTATTACATATATACTCATACACATGTGTGTATATATATGCCTAAGTATGCATGTGTATATACAGGTATGTATGTATATCATAGGTATACATGTACTCGAGGAGGTTATAAAATTCTGCAAGATTTTATCACATCTGGAGACCCATGTAATTACTTCTACGATCAGGACACACAACTGTTAAGTCACCATACAGAAACTACCTCATGTTGTTCTGACAGCCCTAATTCCCTGCAACCATCAAGATCAATTCTCATCAGTGTGTAATTCTGCTCTTTCCAAAGTCATCTAGTTCACTCATTTCTCATTCTCTCAAAGTGGAAGTTATATTTGCAATGTTGAGAATGACATAATTTGCTGGAACTGATGAACAACCAGGTAAAAGTAACTGTCCTTAGAAGTATCTTTATGATTTGAAGGAGTAACTATGTTCTTCTCTGCACAGGAAAAGATGTTTTTAAAACACACAACAACAAAATGTATACATAAAATGAATAACTTGTAGCTGGGAGCTGGTGGCTCATGTCGGTAATCTGGTAATCTCAGGAGGCTGAGATATGAGGATCAAGGTTCAAAGCCAGCCCTGGCAGAAAAGTCTGTGAGATTCTTATTTCCAATTAACCATTAGAAAATCGGAAGTGAAGTTATGGCTCAAAATGGTAGAGTGCTAGCCTTGACCAAAAGAGCAAAGGGACAACGCACAGGCCCCGAGTTCAAGCCCCATGACCACCCCTCCACCCCCGCAAAGTAACTTGTGAATAAGTTTTAGAGGAAAAGGGAGCCATTACTAGAAGGAAGGAATTAACCAGGCACTGGTGGATCATGCCTATAATTCTAGCTACTCAGGAAGCTAAGATCTGAAGTTTATGGTTTGAAGCAGGCAAATCTGAGACTTTTAGCTAAAAGTGTATATCATTACATTAGGTGCAAAAGATTCATGGAACCATAAAATAGTTAAGTATGGCTTTAACAAAGAAATAAAATTACTGGCTCTTTGGAGGTGTATCAATTTTTAAGACAAAAATGTCTTAAAATGCTTAGCATGCTTATAATTCTAGCTATTCAGGAGGCTGAGATCTGAGGGTCACAGTTCAAAGCCAGGCAGGGCAAGAAAGTCTGTGAGATTATTTCCAATTAACCACCAAAAACCTGGAAGTGGAGCTGTGGCTGCAGGGGTCTACCACTAGCCTTGAATGAAAAAAAGCACATGGACAACAGCCAGGCCCTGATTTCAAGCCTTAAGAACAACAACAACAACAACACACACGCACGCACGCACGCACGCACGCGCGCACACACACGCATGGCAGCCTGGATGTCCTACTGCAAAGTGACTAGCTCATCTTCTACAGTCTCATTCCAGAAACACTGATGATTCTCTAGCTGGCAATTAGTACTCTATTGACTAACAGGAAAATCTCATTTTGAAATCCACAAGGCCATCATTTATTCAACTACTGCATATAAGAACTTACTTCAGAGAGAGCAAAGAATTTTAAGTTGAGCCTGGTGAGCTGGCTCGGAAATGGTCTGTCCAGTCCTATTCACTTTCTGCCTCACAGGAGCCAGAATGGAGGGCTGTTCATTCTTGTGTAGAGGTGACACAGTGTTCTTGGGGCACAGGGAAACTGGCTTTGTTTCCTGAAGGTGAAGCAAGCAATTTACTTGTTTTCACTCCATTTTAAAGCAGAGATGTGTGTTTGCCAAGCAGAAGTGAAAGAACTAATACAAAAAGTAGGAGATTCCCTGTCACAGATTCTCAATTTACAAGGATGCACTGAGATCTCTGAAAAAACACACCTGAATACAATGTAGTTGGGGTATATAAGAACAGCTGGAAAAACACTTGTAAGGGCTGGGAGGTTTCCCTAAAAAAATCGCTAGTGGCATCTCTCCATGAATCCAGGGCACTCCTTAGTGAATATGAGCTACATCTCTAGGAACAACCTTCCCTCTTCATCTTTCCTTTGTTCTTTTCAGTGGTGGTGCAGTTCACACAGAATAATCATACACCCAATGAGCACTTGCTGCTCGCCAGATTCTGTTCTATGTGTTCACTGCCAGATATCAATATATTTCACAGTAAGAGAATAGACTTTGAAAATGTTCCATACATTTTTGATTTAGTAAGTGACAGCTCTTGCTGAATAGACATTATTTTTAGATTTGCCTCCATTTGTACTTTCTGTGTTTCACATTTGTTTAGGAGGGGAAAAAAAGCCACTCTGTTCCCTTAGAAATGGAGTTCTGGTGTGCTAAGACAAATGAATCTTCATTTGTTGATGCTTGTCACATTTTGAGAACAGGAAACAGAATAATCTCTGAATTGTACTTCCCATTGAAGCATTTCGTATTCTGATGAAAAACTCTGGTGGAATATGGGGGATGGGTTCGCATGGGATTATTCCATCCATTTAACCTTGTAACAAGAAACACCAAGGCCTGAACAAATTTATATTGCCAAGTAAATTCAGACAGTTAATTATAGCCATAATTTGTTTTGTAGAAATGATTCTGAGTGGCTGCTGAGGTCATTCTCAGGGTGTTGCCATGGTGATGGGCACAGGTACATTTCCAAGGCAATATATGTGTAACAAGTAGCTGGCAGTAGCTCTCTCTTGATGGTAGGGAGCGAAAGCTGCGAGGGTGTACAAGGGACTTCCTTAACTGTCCAGGAGATAAGCCGTGTTTGAGAGCTTGTTAAAAAAAGGAGGTTTAGCTGTTTATAGCCACCTTTCTCCAATCTCTTCATAAGGATTTAATGATTTTTTTCCAATGCATTAAGCACTTAATAACTGGTAATTTGATAACTTACTTAAAAAATTGAAAACTCCAAGCCTTCCACATGAGTCGGCTCAGTTAGTTACAGCTCTCACTTTCAGTGGTCCTGGCTCATGGTGAGTTTTATCCACAGCTGTGTCTCAGCACTTCGCTGCAAACCTGGTCATCCACATTAAAACTACCTTATGGAAAATGCCATAGAAACTCTTTGGGAGCAAACAGAGGAGTAGGGAGGTTGTAATCCCCTCATCATTATGTAATTATCTTTCTGGATAATTACTGGCCTGCATCATGTAAGAACTAAATCCAAAATTAAAATGCCTCTGACAAATTTCAAGGCAACGCAGAAGAGACAGGCATCATTGGTTTAACTTCATTTAGTACATGTGCTTCCTGCTCTTCCTTAGATTCTGGCCACAGAATGATATAATTTGCATGCCCATTTTATACTCATCAATGTCAAGTTTACAGGCCTTGGAATGCCATCTAAGCCAGTGCAAACCGAGGAAGCGGAATCAGATCAACAGACTTTTCTGATACACTCTTTTTAACAGAAGAAAGAAGGCGACAATAAGACTTCCTTTCTTACAATGAGCAAAACTCAGAGTTCAACACTTCAGGGACTGTGGTAGAGCTAAGAGTCTCTGGTCCTGCATGGACTTCACCAAGACGAGGGAGGAAAAGAGCTCCATAAAACTGAGAAATTCGTTTTCGACATAGCGTCTTGTACGTCTCATTGTTGCAATGGGTCCACCTGTATCCTTATTTAAACATTTTGTTTTTTCCCTTCCCGTCCCCAAATTATACCAACATCAAATACACTGAAAACAGGGGTGACACCGCGAAGGAGGGACATAAAAAGCAACAACAACAAAAAAATCACACGGTACTTTATAAATGTTAGAAACAACAGCCAGAAAGAAAAAACCACTTGTGTCCTTATCTTGGGGTTCATTTCGCTTAACTTCATCTTACCTGAGCTTTTCTGTTTGTCCCAGACATATACTAGTTATTGAAAATAAGGGAAACCATGGGACCTATGCTTCTTTGGGCCTGGCTTACTTCACTTAATATAATTTTCTCCAAGTCCTTCCATTTTCTAACAAATGGGGTGATGTCATTCTTTCTGATGGAGGCATAGAATTCCACTGTAGGTGTGTGTGTGTGTGTACATACACCATAATTTCTTGATCCATTCATTTACTGAGGGGAATCTGGGTTGGTTCAGTATCTTAGCTATGGTAAATAATGCTGATTTACAGTGTAGTTGAGGAGGTGGGAGGGATGGGATGGTAGGGGAAAAAGAGGAGGAAACAATGCTGGATAAGAAATGTACTCATTACCTTGCTCATGGAACTGTAACCCTTCTGTACAGTATTTTCATAATAAACAACTTATTTACAAACAAACAAACAAAACCTGAGAAATTGCCTGGGCTGCGGTGGCTCACGCCTGTCATCCTAGCTACTTAGGAGACTCAGATCTGAGGATCACGGTTCAAAGCCAGCCCAGGCAGGAAAAGTCCATGGGGCTCTCATCTTTAATTAACGACCAGAAATACCCAAAGCGGGCTATGCTCAAGTATTTTCCTGCCTAAGATGTATTTTAGAAAGGGATTCCAATTGTACCTGCACTTTAACAATGATCTGTCATTAACAATTTTGAGTTAATGCTCAAATTTACACTCTATCTTGACATCATTACATGTCAAGATTTTTTTTTTAATTGAAAAAAAATCCCTTCACCAATGACTGGAAGGAAAACTGATATGCAAACTTAAAATAGCATGAAGGTTTAAAATTCACACACTTTTTTTTTTTTGGTTGGTTATAGGGCTTGAACTCTGGGCCTGAACGCTGTCCTTGCGCTCTTCAGCTCAAGGTGAGTGCTCTACCACTTGAGCCACAAGCACCACTTCCGGTTTTCCAGTGGTTTATTGGAGATAAGAGTCTCCCGGACTTTCCTGCCCGGGCTGGCTTTGAATTGTGATCCTCAGATCTCAGCCTCTTGAGTAGCTAGGATTACAGGCGTGAGCCACCAGCGCCCCGGCCACATACTTTTTTTTTAAATGAAGGAAGCACAATTAAGTTTAGTTAAAATTTGAAATGGAAAGTACATGAGACTCTTATCTACAATAAATTTCTCAGAAAAAGTGGGAAGTTGTGCTGTGGCTCAAAGAGGCAGAGCTCTAGTCTTAAGTAAAAAGAGGTTCAGGGACAGTGACCAGGCAGGCTCTGAGTTCAAGGCCAACATTGCTAACAACAAAAACCTATGACATCATTGTCAGAGGACCAGTCTCCAAGGAATCAAGAGCTAGCATGAGACCATATTTGACATGGTCAAAATCAGTGGAAGCTACAGAGAAACCAGGAAGAATATGACTTTGTTTTTGTTCAACAGTTCTTCTACAAGATCCAAATAAAAATGTGAAAAAAAATTGTTGAAGTAAATTTTTTTTAAAAAAATGGAGAAGTAACAGTTCTACAAAACTGCTATCCTGCAGGGAAACTCAAGCAGAGGTTTTGGTGTCAGACTCAGCCAAAGCCCTCCCTCCTCTGGGACATCTGCTGCTGGTCTGAGCTGGATGGTAATTTGGTTAGGCTTGTTAGCATCATAGAATTATTTATTACACAAACATCTCCATCTCCAGAAACTTCATTTGGTGGAGGGCTAGCCTTCTTTACTGTGGAGTACATCGTGATTAGCATTTAAGGAGGAGGTGGCATTTATTATTGGCACTTTATTCATAAAAAGCTACCTGCTTCTAATACAAGATTCCAAGTGTAAAGCAAAGATCACACGGTGATAGCAGATGAACTATAATCCTAAATTCATGGAAAATGTTCAAGGGATAGATCCACAAGAAAAAAGAGGAGTCAAAGGGATCATCAAAAAAATTTTTTTTAGTTTCTTTTTTTTATTGTGAAAATACTGTACAGAGGGGTTACAACTACATGGGCAAGATAATGAGTACATTTCTTATCAAGCATTGTAGCCTCCTCCCATCAAAAAATTTTTTAAACCAAAGAAGCACTCAGGTCTAAGACATATTGTATTTTAATAATGAATGCAGGTATTCCTTAAAAAGATACCATCACTGTATTTAGTAAATAGTTCCAGTGCCTGATGAGCCGTAATGTAAAAAGCTGTTCCAAATGGCTAGCATAAGAGACTTGGAATGCTAAAAGATGGTGAGGCTATGTGCCTGCAAAACAGAGCTGAGAACCAAGTCCAGAGCATGAGATTCTCAGGAGTGTTCCTCAAAAAGCAGAACACAAGCTTTGATATGGTAGTGCATGTGGGCAGCCACTGCTATTCAAGAAGGTAAGGCAGGAGGGCTGCACCAGCCTAGGAGTTCCAGGGCAAACTGTGAAACATAGTAACACATTGTGTCTTAAAAACAAACATAAAAATACCACACAAAGCAACAAAAAGGAGAAGGGAGAGGGAAGAGAGTAAATCTGACACAGAATATGAGAGAGACTAGGAGAGAGAGGGAAAGAGAATTTGAGAGAGCAAATGAGAGAAATGGAGAATAGGAGAGAAGAAACACAGAAAGGAAATGAGGGAAGGAGGCCTCTTTCACTTTGTCTAGTTGGCTTTGTTAATTTATTCTTTTATGTGATAACTTTCAAAGCTGTTGACTAATTTTGACATGATTCTGAAACATATCAAGAAATATCAGCAGACTGCTTTTTACTCTAGTCTGCCTGTCTTGAAATGCAATAGCAGTGTTTAATTAAGTTAATTTACACCTATTTACTGAGAATCTGTTATATGTTAAATTCTAATGTAGTGTGTGTACGTGTTGGATGGAGGGGGAGTTGGCACATAGAGCTGGTACAAAATGTGTTAAAATATATTCTTTGCCCCTAGGGACGTCAGACTATCTGGGAAGCAAAGATAGCACAGATGAATCAATTAAGAAACAATTAAGTGCCAAATAGCGAACTGCTAACTATGAATGCAATAAGAAGGGACAGATGATTAGGAGCTGTAGTCACTAGAGAATAATGTGCCGAAGAGGTGGGGGAGGAGTTACTCTCTGCACACAGAATGGATCTGATCGAGCAGAAAAGAAAGGAAGATAAGAAATAGGGAGAAATCAGAAAAGGAACAGAATTTCCTTATTCTTTTATCACTCAAATTTTCAACACCTTCTGGTGAACACGTAATAATAGACAATATGATTAGCACCGGGAGTGAACCAAAATGAAATGGATGTGACTCTTGTCCTCAACAAGGTTACCTTGTGGAACTGAAGACACCTGTGCTAGAACCAAAGCTCTGCAGAGCAGATACCCTGTGAACTGCAAGACAGGTTCTACTGACCACAGTCGAGAGCCCGCTATGAACAGAAAGTGGATAATTTAAACACATTTCCCAGGTCCTTTCACCTGAACATGGGCATTGGTTTTGTAAAATTCCTCCATTTGGACAAAGATAATCAGGACCGAGGAGCTGATCATCCTAACTTGATTTTAGACTATCACTCATTTAGACTGTAAATACATAGTGATAGTAAATAAAAATGATCAGGAAGAGGAAGGAATCTGGAGGTCCCACAGATCTGTTTCTTCTGTCGGCAGTGTTTTAAGGGAACAGACTTTGCCTCTTTCCACCACCAACTGCTTCTTCAGTCACAACCTCTAGCTTCTTGCCCATAGTCTGCTTCCGGGACCAGCCAACACTATTTTTATTGTTTGGGTTTTCGTTTGTGGTCAGCTCTGTATCGTGAATTAGCCATCAATCCCCAGAAGGGGAAGGCTGCCTTCAACAGCCAGGCCGGGCTGCATCAGCGGGCTTCCTACAATTC
Source organism: Dipodomys spectabilis (assembly GCF_019054845.1). NCBI lineage: Eukaryota > Metazoa > Chordata > Mammalia > Rodentia > Heteromyidae > Dipodomys > Dipodomys spectabilis. Next base: position 1,995,921 of record NW_024871012.1, read on the forward strand.
TCTCTCTGGCCTACTATTTCAACTGTGACGGTGTAGCTGAAGAGGGCGCTGGCCACTGCTTGAAAGGGTTTGCTGAGAGGCCCCAGAGCACCCAGCATTTCCTGAAGATGCAAAAAACAGTGTGGTGGGTGCTGTTCCACCAGTGTACATGCCTTCTCAAGTCAAGTGAGGCGAAACCCTACGTAACATGGAAGTTACCATGGCAATGGAGAACCCGAACCAAGCCCTTTTGGATGTGTCTCCTATAATGGCTCCCATGTCTGTGGCTTTCTGAGATCCACTTCCTGGATGAAGAAGTGACAGACACTTAGGAAGCTGAGCAACCACTGGACTAATCTCCACAGGCTGATGGGCTTCAGGCCTGGATGGATGAGAATCTCTTTGAATTTCATACCCTCAAATATAAGTAGGAGGCCCAGAGCCCAGCAGCCTTTGAGGGACTTTTCTGCACTGCCATGCATCTGGGCTTCAGCCTGACCATCTCTCCAGCTACAAGGAAGCTTCTTCACTACCCAGGAATCCCTCCTAAGCCTCAGACCAAATGAAAAGATAGTTACTTCTTTTGACTGGAAAACAGTGCAGTCCAAGGGGCTGCACTGTAGGCTGGAGCCAAAAAGGAAGCTCACTGTTACTTTTCCGGTTCTATGAAGATAAGGAATTCCTGGGTTCCTCTAGAAGGTAGGGCTGTGAACTAGTCAGGTGCATGTTCTGTGAGGCTGCTTACAAAGCCTATCATTCATTCTTACCTTTGCTTCAACTGAATGTTAACTCCTATTACATTACCCTTAGCCAGTTCTTTAGAATAGTACCAGCTACTAGAACAGGGCAGAAGACCTTGCATATGAGATGAAGTCCTTGCTCACAGGGACCAATTCAACTGAATGAACATTTTTAGTCATTTATATCATCTTTAGTACCAGACATTTGTGTGGTGTTTAGATGAACTGCCAGGGATACAAGCCAGAGCTCTCTTCTGTCTACTTCCTATCAAAATTTTCATGGTGTTTATGGAGGGACTACTGAAGGAATGCAGGCCAACCAAACTTGTATCCGGGTTAGTTCAGGATGTTAATCTTTCTATTTAACTGACAGAAGCAAACAATGTTTCTATATTCTATCTGCTTCCATTCTTCCCTAGGAGGAATCTAGGAGTGTGTGTGTGTGAGTGTGTGTGTGTGTGTGTGTGTGTGTATGTGTACGCGCTAGACTTTGTGAGGCCTATGTCCTCCGTCATCACTATCTGAAACTTCAGCTTAGTATTAAAGCCGCAAGAGATAATAGATTTAAAAAATGTACACAGCTGCATTTAAACTAAACTTTACTTATGAAAACAGGCAGTCGACCTAATTTCTCCTGTGGTGCGTTGGTCCCCATTCTATTGTAAAGGCAGTAGAAGTTTTAGCTGAACATAAGATTATCCTGAGGGAAGACTGTGAAAAAGTCAGTAAAGAGATCAAACAATTAAAGATATAAATGTCCTGCTAAAATGTCAGAAGGCAGCTGACAAATGATGCTTATCTCCCATATCTACTCTGCCCCTCTGGCAAACTGAATAAAGGGCAAAGAGGAACCAGTTCTAGCCCTTTCTCCGATCTTTCCCAATTTGCAAGTTCGAAATAGTTAAGTACATTAATTAACCAGGCACAGAAGGATTTCCGATCATAGATATTTCCAGGTAAAGTTGAGGGTGGCAAGTTTCTCTTGACTCGGAAAGTAATGCTCTGGAATAAATGTGATTCCAATAGAGTTGTCTGTAATGGAATCAAAGATCCTCAGCTATGGCGGAGGAGAGTGAGGCTTAGTCCAAATCTCACGGTAGTAAGCAACAGAAGGAATTCTGTTGGCCCAAGAGAGCTCTACTTTCTTGAAAAGCCTAGCATAAGCTTAAACATTTTGAGATCATCAGATAAAGGAGGAAGCCAGGAAGACTAAAGAGCCAAGCCAACATATCCTAGGGTTCCAGTATTTGACTCATCAGTCAAACTCTTAACAAGGTACCTCCTCAAAGATTTGGCTCTACGTCAGGTAGATGTGCTATTCTACCTGTGAAATTAACTTTGCATTTTAAAATTCAACATGGCACATAATGTATTGGGGGTAGTGTTACAATTAGATTCACTTAAAAAACATAAGCGTAAGTATTAAAGCAAACTCCAGTGCTGACCTATGGGAAAGGACCAATGTCTTCATTTACTTTGGATTTATGGCTGCTGAACCATGTGGGTATTTCAAGAAGGGACTCTGGCAAAATGAAATTGGAGATTCTTTTTCACTTAAGGCAAACACGGATCGAACAGTCTTAAGCCAATGTTGCAGTGTGAGGCTTTAAAAAACAAAAAAATTCCATTGTATGTCAATGTGACTGAGATTTGTGTTCTTTGGCTAATGTCAGGAAGCTTTTGGTATTGTAGGCAGTAAACTCATTTGACCTGATGTCTCAGTACATTAAAGCAGGTGGTGAACCCTGCCTGAATAAAGAAAGAAAGCCTACAGCCATCTGTTTATTGTGCTCTTTATCTAAAGATATTCAGAACACTCAAGGTTTTTGTTTTTCAAATCCATAACAAGTTAATAAAGAAATGAGTGAGTTTTATAAAGAAATGGTGAGTTTTATAAACTCACCATGATCTTATTAGACTGTGTTTAAGCTATCTGTTATATAAAACTGGAAGAAGGAACCAAGTGCAAATATATTCTAAACTGCTTATTCATTTTCTGGAATTTCTCAGGCTTTTTAATTCTGTCACTTCTGCCTGTCTGTTCTTTGAGCCATCCAATCATAAAGGAGAAAGTTCATATCATTTTCTTGAATCCTTAACACGAGCTCTAGTAGAAAGCATCTGGATAGAGTAGGAATGGGAAGCAAGTTACATGGACAGCAGGGTGGTAAAGACTACAGGTTAACGTTTAGAAGTAATATTTATGAATTATCGGTGACTTAAAACATCTTCCAGGTTAGCATGAGTAAATGATACCTAGTTAGGTAAGACCATGTTTCAATGATAATAACCAGAGACTTCTTGAGTTTTACAGTAAATTCAATATCACTTTTCCTCTTCACATTATAAACATGAAACTACCAGTAGACAGTATTGATACAAATGAACAATTTATATCTTTCACGGTAAATGAAAGATAAGAGACTTACCTACTACTCTGTCATCTATCTAACCACTGTCAATTATCTATCTGTCCTGTATTTTCTTTCCTTATACTCATCCTCTGTTTAGTTGCATTTCAATGGTTAAAAGCTTGAGCTTTAGAATACATGAATTTCAACTCCTATTCCTGCCACTTATTAACAGTGAAAACCTTGATCAAATCACTCAATCTTCCTTAGATCTAATTTGCTCCCCTATAAGAAGAGGATGATAAAAGATATGTACCATCCTTACAAGCTTTGAGGGTTGGATGTAATAATGCAGATAAATGACTAAGTGCAGAATGTAATACAGTGAATTTCTAGTAAACAGCAGCTATTACTGTTTTTGATTAGATCTTAGACCTTTAAGAAGAGTAAGTAAAAAGTCTTAACTGCCTGTGGCTCTAAACTTTGTTTACCTATAATGGCCACAGAGAGCCTGTAGAAATGACCCAGCTGTTATTTTACAAGACAATCATTGGTGAAGCTCAAACAAGAACAGTTACTGTAAGACAAGGAGGGAGAAGGTAGCCACACTTCAGTGAATGCAATGAACACAAACCAGAGTTATGTCCGGAAGTGCTGTGACGGGTGACAGAGTGGCTCACTGCTTTGGTATTGGACCAGGTCGTAAGTAGGAGTTGATTCTTGAATTGGCTTAGATTAAAAAATAAATTAAAAAAAAAGAGGCTGGGTACTGGGGTGGCTCATGTCTATAATCCTAGCTATTCAGGAGGCTGAGACCTGAGGATCATGATTTGAAGCTAGCCTGGGCAAGAAAATCAGTAAGACTCTCATCTCAAATAAACTACCAAAAAAAATTGGAGGTAGAGCTGTAGCTCAAGTGCTAGAGTGCTAGCCTTGAGCAAAGAAGCTCAGGGACAGCACCCAGCTCAAGCCCCAAGACTAGCATGAAGAAGAAAAGGGGGAGGAAGAGGAAGAGGAGGAGGAGGAGCAGGGAGAAGAGGAGGAGGAGGAAGAGGAAGAGGAGGAGGAAGAAGAGGAAGAGGACAAGGCAATAGCAAAGCCTCTTTGGCTTCTGCTCTCTCAATTCTTGGGATGTGGCTGGCACTGAACCTCACAGCCAGCAGGATACTAGGAATAAGCACAGGAGAGCCTGATTGTCCCACTGCTAGAAACTTGATATCTATATACCTTCTAAATCTAAATGGAAGAACTGTAACTATAGTCAACCAGCACTCAAGAGAAGTTGGCTTTAAATTCAGAAAGATTTCTACAGGGTGGTGAAACTGTATAAGAAATGTGGTCTAGAATGACAATGAAATATGTTGTATTTAAAAAGATAGAAAAAAAAAAAGACATGAAAACCTATAAAGAGAAGTAAGACAAAATGCTCAGGAGCCATCAGGAGAGCATTCACCAAAGAAGCGAGGTGCCGTGAAGATCCGGGGCGGTGCACTATATGGGAAGTGTATCCTTGTCAGCTCTGTCTCTGGGGTTCACAGCCATCACGTGACTGTACTGAAGAGGCAGGAGACGGCTGAAAATGAATACATCTATGGGAACCCAGGACCTAGGGCAGTGTCAGAAGGGTGATCTGGCTAACGAAAAGGTAAATTGCTCAAAACTAAGATCAGGATGAAAAAGAGGACTCTGACTCTTGGCCTCCTGGCACAATGGGGTTAGGCGGGTCAGACTGGCTGTGTGGGCACTAGTCTACCAAATGTCCTACACCTCTGGGTATCAGGGAGCATAGTTGTATCCCCGGCTACTTTGGGTCATACAGGAGGACGCCAGCCTGAGCAAAGTTAATCCAAGGCCCTACCTCAAAACAAAAACAAAGAGCTGGGAAGAGCAGCTCATGTGGCTGAGGTGGCTCAATCCCTGGCCCCAAAAGGAGAGGCCTGCAAACCCCTAGCAGACATGGCTAGCTCACTCAGCCTTTACATGCCAGCCTTTAAACAATCAGCCACTCGCTCTGCTCTTCTGGAAGCAGAAAAGAAAAGAGGTATGGTGGTGGAAAACATCTATAATCCCAGCTACAAGAGGGCAGGTGAGTACAAGGCTAGCCCAGAGAAAGTCAGCAAAAACCCCGTCTCAAAGCAAAATATAAAACAAAAGGGCCGGGAGCACGGCTCAAGTGGTGGAATGCCGGCCTAACATGCCCGAGGATCTGGGTCACAATCCAACTCAAAAAGAAGGTAGGCAGGAGGGATGGGAATGCCAGAGGGAGGAAGGGACTCCTACAGATGGAAGAGACTAAAGGAAGGAAGGAAAGGAGGGAGGGAGGGAGGGAAGGGAAACACACTCGCTTGATTAGGCAAAGTGATCAAATGTCTCTGCCCAAGACATTCCTGGTTTACATTTAGTTTTTCAGTGTAACAGCAGAGCCTTCTCTCTTAAAGTGTCCTGATTTGGATAACCAATTTTATGATGTACAGTCACCATCTTACTTAGTTCACGCAAATGGTTTTAAACAAAAGATTCAATCCTATAATTTTCCATTAGGAAAATGTACTTCAATCTGCTTCACAGAAGAACACCAATAGAGACCCAGTGATACAGGAAGAAAATCATTCTTTTACAAGTTCTGGTGGAATTACTCAGCAAGGATTATCAAGGAAGAACAATAGGTGAGGAATGGTGAACTCAAGATTGCTCAGTGATAAAACAACACTGCAAGAGAAACAATAAAACTCGGCAATCAATAGAGGGAGCTACTACCCACTCTAACACCCTGGTAAATTCCAAGTTGACCCAGGCTGGGTAAGCCAGTGTACGTGACTTATAATGTATTCTAGTCACCGTGTTTACCCTGGATTTAAGTAAGTCTCTGGTGTAACTTTAGAGTAACTCCATGAGATAGAGAAGCAGGCTAAATTGTACCATAAAGCAGTCAGCCAAATCCAGGCCAGTATCTTCAGCATGCTGATGAAATGCCAAACAGGTCTCCCCTATACTAAAAGAGCCTTAAGTTGATGTTAGGCGAAATGAACCCCAAGATAAGGACTCAAATGTTTTTTTCTTTCTTGCAATTGTTTCTAACATATTTATAAGATATTTCTTTGTTGCTTTGTATGCCCCTCTTCCTTGGTATAACTCCTGCTTTCACCGTATTTGATGTTGGTATAATTTGTGGAGGGGAAGGGAAAAAACAACTTGTTTAAATAGGGATACAGGTGGACCCATTGAACAATGAGATGTACAAGATGTTACGCAGAAAAACAAACTTTACAACTTTGGAGCGGGTGGCAGGAGGGGGGCAGGGAGACGGATGGGGGCGGTAGGAAATGGGAAGGGATGGGAAGGGGAAACAAAGGAGGAGGCTACAATGCTTGATAAGAAATGTACTCATTACCTTGCCCATGTAATTGACCTCTCTGTACAGTATTTTCACAATAAAAAAAAAAAAGAGCCTTAAGAGACAAAAGAACCTGATGTAATGAACAGTCCTAAAATCAGCCACCACTCAAGCACACATTTGGAAGAATCTGGGAAATGGAATATAAACTGGGTATAGAATAAGAGAAAACTGATGATTAATTTTAGATATATTATATTGTTTATTATATAGGGAAAATATCATTTTTATAAAGAAATGCCTAAAATATTAGATATGCTTTAATTCCTTAACTATTACTTCAACAAGAAAACAGGTGTATGTACATATATTGGGTACAGTTACCCAGATATATATACAATTTGGAAATTAACTTTTTTCCCATCTCTATTAAGGGAAAGTAAAACCATTTAAATTTTGAAGACTAGTAATTTAACTACTATACAGACATTTCAGATAATATTTAAATATGTTCAGTATTTAACTAGCATAAAGATTATTATAAAGAATAACTGGTTGATTATTGTACTGATCATCCTGTATCAGGTTCCCCACAGCCTGGTCTGGCCCTGCTAGAATGGATGTGTCTTAATAAGCAAGTCTGCTTCTACAGCGGATTAGGCTCATGCTAGCAGAGTTCTAAGACAGTGGCTTTCACATCACTAGCAGCGGCCAGAAGAAACTACCCAGAATAGCTCTTTGCCTTAAAACAACTATCTAGAGTAGCATATAATTTTTATACCAAGTAATGAGTACATGCCTAAATATTCACAATTGCCACTTGAGGTGATGGACAGACTGTCTTAAGAGTCAATGGGGGGACTGGGAAGGTGGCTCAGTGGTAGAGCGCTTGCCTTGCATGCATGAGGCCCTGGATGTGATTCCTCAGCACCACATAAGCAAAAAGAAAAAAGCCGGAAGTGGCGCTGTGGCTCAAGTGGTAGAGCATTAGCCTTGAGCTGAAGAGCTGAGGGACAGCGCCCAGGCCCAGAGTTCAGGCCCCACGACCGGACCAAAAAAAAAAAAAAAAGTCAATGGACTATAGCGATAAGGGGAAAATGGTGAGAGGTGGAGAATTCATTAAAATATCTAACTCTAATGGAACATTACTTATTAAAGGCAAAGCAAGAAGTGAAAAGAAGGTAAAGGAGAACCAAGGGAATCAACAATGAGGGAGGATGGGTAAACAAGCAGAAAGGAAGAGACATAATGAGCAGGAATGGGTGGGGTATGCAAAGTACAACAGCAACATGGGAAGATGAATGCAATGTGAAATGATGAAGAGAACAGAAGGACAGAGGGCGCAGGACATAACAGACAGCTGGCCAAAGGTGGAGGGGGCAGAATTTGGAACAGACTAGTTGAATCCATCTTCCATCTCTGTACTCACAGAAACTCACAGTGGGAGCGAGGAGGGAGGGAAGCAGGAAGGGAAGGAAAGAGGGGGGGAGGCTGGTGGGGGAAAATGAGAAGAACAGCAGAAGACAGAGCAGGAAGGAACAAGAAGGATGTCATGAGTATGTGGAAGAAAGAAAAAGTAAAGAAATGAGTACTGCACCTGTTTCAAGACAGGCATATCCCAGGGCTATGCAATCCCAATTTACCAAACGATTACAAGAAATATTTTATCCAGGCAGCATTTCTATGGCTAATTTGAATGATAACTTATCTTATGCAAATGCCTGGAAAGGCAAAAACATAACTTTACTGTAAAAACAGAGTGTACATAGCTCTTGAGTCTTCCATGCATTACTAAGTGAGACCAACCAACCCCCTTAGGGAGCCTCATTTTCCCAAGGTCTTGCTCTTACCCAATGGCTCACTTTATGCTATGAACTGGCCAAAGGCTTCTTAGTATTTCCCACCCATTCTTCTTTCTACTCTGACTAAAAAGCAAGAGGAGGATGTTGGATTAACATAATTAATGTAGACAGAAATCTGGCTAAATAATGCAAAAAAAATTCAGATGCCTGATTATCTAGATTGCTAACTAAACTGATTATATTAATCTAATGATGGCCAACAATCTTTAATTTTTTTTCTTAGGCAAGATTTAATCTAGAAAAATAACAGATCTCTCTAGGATACAAATCTTTTCCAAAACACGTAAGTGATGGGCAGCTCAAAAAATAAATTCTGGAATGCATGCAAAATGAGGCTCACAAGCAGTTTTCCTGCAAAGGAAAACCTATCCATCAATATAAACGGTGGCTCTCAGAAAGCAGTCAAGGTTCTGGGTCTAAAACCTAGAAACTAGGAAGTATCATGTTTTAAGAAGCCACAATCAAATATACTTTTGTTTGTGATTTCTAAGGTGCTGAGGTGTTTTCTAGCACAGAAGGTCTGAATCTGTATCAAAAATCATTATTGTAAGCTGTCAGATCACAGTGTTGTATGTGTGCAGCAGTGGGGGAGGAGACAGGATGATAAGACTCCATGAATCTTCCATTTCTGTTTTCCAAACAGAAAGCATTACAAGAAACACTTTCCCTGACTCATGACTGTAGTAGAATATAGTCGGGGGAGATGTATGAGCACGACACCTAAAAACAAACTTCGTATGCCTACTTGGAAGTTTGACTGTCATGCATTCCGCACAGACTGCAGAAGTTATAATACATTCACATGAAATTAAGAGTAGTAAGAAAGATGTCAAGACCTCCTAATTAGATACTCACTATTTGGTAGAGTCAGACAACTGATATTCTCGTCGTCTATCGTAGCACTCCTGGATTCCAGGATCGTTCCACAAGCTCTTTATTGCATCTACATATGGATTCTCAAAAGCAGACACCTTCTCCACATCAACTTCTCGAACTAATTGTGCATGAGCCTGTTTAAAAAACAAAAGTAACAGCAGTGTTAACACTCTATCACTCTCCAACTGCCTTTGGTTTGCACATTATACTAAATATCCTTCATAGACTGGTTTTCGAACTGGCTGATAATAAAGTAATGCTTCATATTTTCTGTTTTTCTTAAAGAGAGCCCAGTCCAAATTCCTCCCGTTACAGGAAACTTAGAGGTTAAGGCTGATTATAGGGAACAAGAAGAAAGAGAGTGCTTGGCTCTCCCACCAGAACAATGGGAATATCGTGCTACATACACTGCTGTTTTCTGATTCTCATACCCTTGAAACAATGAACATTAATTAAATAATCATCCTCTCTATGTTTATGACTTACTAGAATCAGCCACATACTATACTGAGTCCAAGAGAAACTCACGTGGAATCCTCAACTAGTTAGAATTAGGTCCCACAGTTCACGTTCAGAAAATAAAAGCACCATAACAGCTAACATTAAAAATTTACCTGGAATAACAGTATTTCTCCTTCCATTCCTTTATGCCCCAATTTCCAAAATACTACATTACCAAATTGAGGAACCTGTACTATATATTAATAATGAAACAGAACTTTGCTATTTTTATTGTATTTAGCAGGAAAAAAAGATATTCAAATATTTTCCAACAATATTGAAATACAAATGTTTTACTTATTTTATTGTTTGCAAGAACTTATTTATTGGGTATTAGCAGCAAATTTGCATTTATTTTCAAATTAACCAGAATACACTACTGTCTAATAATCCCAACCAAATTAGGTTCTAGTGAATGTAATATATATGCAAATTAAGCATACATATAAATATGCAAATAAACAGAAATATAACTAATTAACTTGGAAATTGGAAGCAGATGGCGGGTAATTATTGAAACAATCCTAATTTTGTAGGGAAATACAAACTTTTAAACAAGGTTAGTGAATGACTATTGTGATTACATCATGGCCAAATTATTTGTTTCATTCAATATTAAGCACATAGAATTTTAATATGTTTAATCCATGTTTGGTCCTGTCTAGATCTGAATCTTTATCCAGTAAGTAGAAAGGGTCCCTTCTCAACAGGTTAATTTTGACTTATGATTTTAAGAATCTCAGCTCACTTGAGATTTCCCTTTACTTATTGGTTCTGACCATGATGATCAGACCTCCTAAACTGAGAAGCCCAAGCTCATTCCCTGCCCTGAACTTGAAAAGCAGACCCCGGAGTTGCCTCCGTACAGTGAGTCCCACTCCAACTGAAAAGAAAAGTCTTTGGAGAAAGTCTCATGTTCACTCTATTCAAACAAATCTCTTCAGAAGTCATTCTTCAGCATCTAAGAAAGAACATCACTCCTGAACAGACATTTATCCCCATGTTGCCTTCCCTAAGGTCAGAATTCCTGGCACTGCTACTGCCTCCTAAGCTAAGAATTCCATCCTTGCTGTTTTGGAAAATGACATCCAAATATAATCAAGTATAATTTGCACTTATATAAGAAGTCTCACCTGAAGTTCTCCAAGTCATTTAAAAATATGCCAGTGTTTCACAAAATACATGTAAAACTAAAAGGCTGGTGAAATAAATGTCCCCATTGGCATCATACCCCTCTCATTAATTTGTAAAAAGTATCTGTATGAATGGAAAGGATATTTCTGGCATATTAAGAGTAGGAAGGTAAATTAGATCCTTTTTCTTATTTGCTCAAATGCTGACAGCAAAATAGGAGTAAGAATTGTAAACAATGATGCATTAAACAATTATTCAAAAAGATGGCTAATTATGATGAAAAGAAATCAGTTTCAATATTACCAAATAACAAGTCAATTATAATTAACTACCTTTCTATTTTGAACATTGTGCACAGAAAATGTGAAATAGTCACAGATGGATTAATTAGTTATATAAACAAGTGGTAAGCTACAGTTCTCCATGGCTTTAAGGTACAGTTGAGCACATGAGGTATAAATACTGAAGGATGAATGCTGGCTTTCAGAATTCCTATCAAGGGAGTATCAGTCTCAGAAGCAACACACTGAGAGCCACATGGCCACTTGAAGACACTGGCCGTGTTCTGGGGAAAGACCACACGGAAACCACAAGATGTGCCAATGTGGTAATGTCTTGTTGCTGTGATCTGGTGGTCAGAAAATGCAGGTAAATCCTAGACGGGTTGGTGTTTCCACAGTTGCTTTTGAAAAGGGAAATAGGGATTGAGGTCCTACCACAGTGGATCCTGCCCAACTCACCAAGGGCCAGACTTTCAGGTGAAAATACAAAAAGGTCTCACAGTTTTTGGAAAAGTCTTTGGAAGGCTTTTCAAAAACTCATTAACAGCTCAAGGTGGGATTAGACTGGAATGTTACACCTATTCTGGTTCTTAAGCTCCAGAAGGTGAAAGCCAAATGGTTTTCCACATTTGCAGATGCTCTTAGGCAGGGATACTCAGCTCATTAAGCCTGCTGTTAGAAGGGGCACCCATCATTAAACCCGCTCAAACAGAGGAATCAGAAATGCTGGGAACCACGGTGAGTTGTTTTCATGTTCTACTGAGACATCAGCCTACTTTTTTTCTCATGTTGTTTATTTTCATTAGGCATTTGAATCTACAAGGGAAAAAAGCCCTACAGACTCTTCAATAAACTGAAAAAAAGAGTGTAGCAAAAATCCAAATACTTTCTTGTTTGTCTGTTTTTTTCCTCAACTGATGCACAGAGGAGACCAGATCTCCGTCTGCCCAATTCTCCCAGAGCATGACCTTAGGCAAGTGATTTCACATCTCTCAAACCTCTGATTCCTTTCATTAACTAACTCGGTCCTTTTAACTGGGAATACTACTATTGCTTACTTACTGGAGTTCAATTTCTGAATGCATATAAAATAGTTGCAGGTGCAGCCTAACACCAAAACCCAAGAGTTATTTAAAAGGCAAAGATAAGGAAAAGTAGCACAGAAAATCTAAATCATGGTACAAACACCTCTAAGCTTCTGTGACCTGGGACAAGTCACCCAAAACTTTATTTGCTCAAATGTTTAACAACGTTCCTAACTGCATAGTGGATCTACATGCTAAAATTTGCACATATCTTGTGGCATAAAATTTCTTGCAGAAAACTTGGACACAAACTCGTTTATCACAAGATCATATCATAACAGCTGACTTCTTTCAGGTGCATTGTACCGAGAGACAGTCATTGCTGCATTTTCTTTTTATGAGCATTTTGTGTAAGTGACCAACAACAGTAAAATTACACTGCACTGCTGCTGCTGGAGAGATACATGCTGTGAGTGACTCATTCCCACAGAATAGCCTCTCTATACTTGCGATTCAACTTGGGGTTCAGCAAAATTACAAATTACTATATGACAAAACCTTTTAAAGCCCCGTATGAAGATAAAAGATCCTGTGCATGGAATCCTTTAGAGGTAGAGATCAAATGGTTTTTGGCAGGGGAGGGAGGAGCGGGGGGTCTGGTCGTGGGGCCTGAACTCTGGGCCTGGGCGCTGTTCCTCAGCTCTTCAGCTCAAGGCTAGCACTCTACCACTTGAGCCACAGCGCCACTTCTGGCTTTTTTTTTTTTTGCTTATGTGATGCTGAGGAATTGAACCCAGGGCCTCATGCATGCAAGGCAAGCGCTCTACCACTGAGCCACCTTCCCAGCCCCAAATGGTTATTTTTTTTGATAAGTTCATGTCCCTCTTAAACATGGTATTAAAAAAAAAAAAAAAACTGTTGAGGGGTCAGAGATTTAGCTCAGTAGAAGAGCACTTGCCTGGCAAGTGTGAGGCCCTGAGTTCAGTCTCAACTCAGAAAGGGAGAGAAAGAGAAAGCGAGGGAAAAAGAGAAAGAAAGAAAGTGAAACAGAAAGAAAAAAAAGAAAGAAGGGAGCAAGGGAGGGAGGAAAGAAGGAAGGGAGGGAGGGAAGAGAGAAGGAAGGGAAGGAGGATAGAAAAGAAAAAAAAGAAAGAGAAAGAGAAAGAAAGGAAGGAGGGAGGGAGGAGAAGGAGCAGGGGTGGGGAGGGTGAAAGGAAGGGGAAAAAGGGAGAAGGGAGGCTGAGGAGAGAGGGAGAGAGGGAGGGGAGGAGGGACACTACCGAGTTTTTTTCCTGAACAATTCTGGGAACCACAGTAGTGAAGAGAAAGAGCTTGAACCATAGCCTGAGACAAATCTGGTTTCAATTGTATTAATTCTTAGGCTGTGTCCTTGGATAGGTTGCCAACCCCCCTGAACTTCACTATCATTTATAAAATGGGAATGATAATTCATTGCAGGATCGTTAGGAAAATTAAAAGAAGTGTTAGTAAAGTATAAAGAACAAGCATTGTAAGGACTATGCCTATATCTAAAAATTATCATTAATAATTAATTACTTTGACAAATATTTATCTGAAGTGTTAAGCAATACTCTAGACAATGATAAAATGAAAAATTTGTATTAAAATGTTCTGAAGACAAAATATTCAGATAACAAAAGCTTCCTAAACAGCATATATTATTTTACTTCCATTAAGACTTTACAAATTGGCTTATTAACTCATTGTTAAATTAATTCAATTTTTATTTTTAATATCTATTACAGTATTTGCCATACATAATACCAAAGTATGGGATTTGCTAATCAATGACCATCTCTCCAAAACATGTTTGTGGGAACTATCTTTCTCCTTTTGCTTTCCTCTTCTATAGTCTAGGCTTGCTTTACAGAGTAGATTTCTTTTGGGGTGGAAGAAACTCCTCCTCCCTTATCATTGAAAATACTCTTTCCTAAAGAATTCTTTTTTTACCCCAATGATACAATTTTCTATGTAAATATCATTCTGTTTAGTTCTTTGCCTCTTATTTCTCTTTTTCATGCCTGTATGTCATCACAATTATCAGTGCCAATGTCACTGTAGGTCAGTGTTTGATGTAGCATGGCATAACATATACCAAACAGCTCTAAAGAGTGTGTTGATGGATGTAATTACATGGTTCCATTACTGAGAATCATGGTCTTGAATCTGTAAAATCTTAGTGTGGTATGAAAAAATAAAAATCCAGCTTATTTTCAGGGAGTTTATACAAGGGCACAGTAATAAAGAAAACATTGGGAAGAGAGAGTCTTTTAAAGATATGCATGTTTTTAAGCTTAAAAATAACTAGGTATGTCTATATGGTTGCTTTCAAAGAATAACTGGGTAAAAGTCACTTGAGATGTTAGTTGTTATTTGACAAATCGTTTGTTTTTGTTGTTTTGTCTTTTTGTTTGTTTGTTTGTCCTGGGGCCTTAACTCAGGGCCTGGGAGCTGTCCCTGAGTTTTTTTTTCACTCAAGGCTAGTACTCTACCACTTTGAACCACAGCTCCACTTCTGATTTTCTGGTGGTTAATTGGAGATAAAGAGTCTCACTGACTTTTCTGTCCTGGTTGGGTTTGAACTGCAATTCTCAGATCTCAATCTCCTAAATAGCTAGGATAACAGGTGTGAGCCCCCAGTACTGGGCTAATAAATGGGGTTTGAAGTCAAAATAAAGTATGGCAAGTGATAGTTATGAAAAGTTAGGCAGCTATCTGAACCATAGAACTCAGAAGCTGCGGCCAAGGCAATGGTGCTGTAGACTTAAGAGCTTGAGACTGAGTATTACTAGATCTCTCAAGTTTCTTGGACCATGAAAGCTCTTTTCCTTTCAGATTGTTGATGAAACTGATCTTCTAGCAGCTCACACTGTGAAAACTGACAGTCTCAACAACCAATCGGGGGTTGATGTTATATAAATAAAACAACTCCTTATCCTTCCCCCACCCCCCACTCCTGCCCAAACACACACCTGTACTCTGGCCTAGCAGTGAAATGCCTGCTTATGTATTCACATTTTCATTTCTGAGATCACATACTGTAAATGGTTCGTTTCCTGATGCTAAATCTCAGAAAACAATCTAATCATTTCAGCCAAGTCTGTGTTCCCACAATCTTGTTACCAGCAAAGCACATTGTTATTGCCTTGGAATGTTATTTTGTTTGACAGGAGGAAAAACAGTTCAGTTTGGTAGACCTTCACAGAAGCAAAAGAATAATAATATTAGTAAAAAGCAAGCCCCAGGGTCCTGCTCAGAGGCTATAATCTTTCTGCCATGTCCCATGTGAAATCTGACCACACTGCAGCTTCAGTTAAGAAACTTCTCTGAGTTCCAGAGAAGTGAAATGAAAGGTTCACCTTCCCAGAATCTGGTAAAGAAAAGCATGGGACACCAAACTCAACTGGCCTTTCCCTCAGAGAACACGAAAGGGTCCCACAGGTAACCACCAACGGGAAACAACAGGAGGAGGATCTCCTGAGGAAATATTCAGAATATGAGTAGAAATAGGGGAGAAGGGATATACTCGACATCTCACTAGTTGTTATTTTAAAATAAATAATAGTTATATCATTTGTCACTTTGACTAGGAGTCAAAATTTCAGATAGATTACAGACACAAATCAACTATGAAAGTTTACGGAGCCAGAGTTAAGAAACAGATAGCTTTCCATAATATATAATAAGTAATAAAATATAATACCTATACCATGACACTGCTGAGTATGAAAAAGGCTTATAGTGTATAGTAATGTTATATCTCCAAAATATTTATTTATTGACCAACAAGTTGGTTTATTACATTGGTATTATTCAAGAAAATGCATTATTTAAAAATATTTTCAAATTCAAGGTGATTTCTAAAAAGCACAACTTCCATATATCCATGTAGTGTAAAGGAAAAAAACTACACAGCAAAAATACTTTTACTAGCCCTTTCTACACCTGAGGCATGTTCCTAACCATGTTCCTAATATAGAATCTCTGATGTAATTCAGAAGACTGTCTCATTTTTCCAATACAGATATGCTAAAGCAAAACACTTAAACATTGCATTAACCATTTTAGGCTAACAAATTTAACATTTCATACATGAATTGGACCTTCTCTACAAACATTAATATATTTAACACAGAAACATTCTCTCTTTAGAGATTGAGGTACTTAGTAAACTCATGAAAAAATTTGGCTAAATGTTTGAAGTTTTTAAGCTGAGTATTTCAATTCTAATACTTTCATAGCAACTGACTTGCTGCATGAGTTAAAATGCTATTCTTTAATAAAGACTTTTTGGAGATCAAACTGATAATTAGTAAAATATTAGAGCTTGTTCGGATACAACTGTGGCTTATGTGTGGGCCATAAATTATTTCAAGTACATTTAATGCAGTGTTTCATCGTAATACCATATTCCATCAAGAACTACATTCGTATCATTACCACATAATACTTTTATTTTGAATACTAGCTTTCAAATATTTTTTAAAAGCAAAGCCACTTACTGCATTATTTAAAACCATGTTTGACATTTCACTTTATCAATAGACATTTCTATTAGCTTCTTTGATTTTGTAAGTTAATGGGAAAAATTAAACTATTAATTACTCTTAATGAGTATAATTTCCTTAAGGGAGTTAAAGAGTTCAGAGCCATTCTTCACTTTGGGTACATAAATAAAAACACCTGAAGCAGAAGGAAATTCATGTGATCCAAATGAAAAGTCAGGGTTCACACACGATACATAAAAGAGTTTCTCCGAACACACATGTAGCCTTTGGCACAATATTCTGAGGAATAAAAACCTAACTCTGAGATAGGTAAGGTTTCTTTTTCAGAAGATCAGTGTCTTGTATATTTTGTGTGGGGGATGGAATCACTATGGCTACGCAGGTGGCTATCAATGGTTTTTAAGTAAGTTACATTCTGGGTGACTTTCTTGAGAAATAAAGATTCAGTATTTGTTTTGTCAAATGTGCTTTTAAAGTTGTTAAAGCTTATTGTGGCCAGAAAGGTCTGTTGTGAAATAAAGGCATTATCAAACAATAAAGCAAGTGGGGATAGATACACACAATAGCCACAGACAATGCCAGGTCCACTGAGACAGAGGCTCCCCAGGACACCAGGCTATTCAGCCTTGCTTTTTCCACAAACATTTCACACCTACACTTTACAAACTTCCCAGCTCCCTGCTGGTCTGGTGTTAGGAGGCCTTGCAGCCTGTGGCACACCATGAAGGGCTGATACAACAAGCAGACGGTACAGGCAGCAAAGCCACATGCCTCTCTACTACCTGTGAGACTGAAAGGGGTTGGCGGTCCTCAGTCATCCTTGACCAAGCTCACTCCAGGCTAGCAGCAATGCCAAATTCTACCTTTGAAAAAGAGATGCAATTAGCTTTGCATCTGGCAAAGATAGGGAAAAGTCAAACGAGTTTCAGACTTAAGCAAGTGCTTAAGTGAGAGATCTGTTCAACTGCACAGGGCAGAATCTGGAATATGACGTGAAGACCTCCTGAGTCCATCCTGGCTTATTTTATGCAGCTATTAATAAGAATGCTTCATTAGAAAGTGAGAAACTAGGACACATGATAAACTGGTGGTATGTTATGACAACAGGTAGGACCTGCAATTAATTGTATCTCAGGAAAACTGGGACTCACTTTTCAACCTGTGTGAGGAAAACTTGGGCTGGGAGAATCAAGAGACCTATGAGACAAAGGTCTGCACTTTTAAAGGATCAACAGCAGATTCAGATTATACATTAACCAAGAACAATCAGCGGGGTGTTTATTACAATGGCACAACCCTGTAATCCTAGCAACTCAGAAGACTGAGATCTGAAGACTGAAGATCATGAGTGTGTGTGTGTGTGTGTGTGTGTGTGTGTGTGTGTGTGTGTGTACACGCGTGCGCAAGCTCTAGTCTTAGAGTTTGAATTCAGGGCATGGGCACTGTCCCTGAGCTTCTTTTGCTCAAGTCTAGTGCTCTATCACTTGAGCAATAGCTCAAGTGATACACTTGAGCTTTACACTTCTTGCTTTTTAGTGGCTAATTGGAGATGAGTCTCAAAAACTTTTCTGCCAGGGCTGGCTCTGAATCTCGGTGCTCAGATCCTAGTCTCCTGAGCTAGGTAATCAGGCATGAGCCACCGGCAACTGGCTGAGGATCATGATTTGAAGCTAGTTCAGGTTAAAAAGAAAAAAAAGTCTGTGAGACTCCGTATCTCCAATTAATCAGGAAAAGCTGGGCTGGAGGCCTGGCTCAAGTAGTAGAGTGCCAGCCATGAGCAAATGACTGAGTCAGAAAAATAAGGCCCTAAGCTCAAGCCCTGTTACCGGCAAAAACACACAAAACCTCCAAACTGCTGCTTCTCTTGATAAATTTCAAGCTAGGAGTCCAAGAGTACAAAGGAACTATAGCTACGTAGATGACCAACTGCCTCTCAGGTTATCAGGAATAATGGGGAGAACATCGATGTCTTTATGGAAGTGGTGTGGATTGCCTGTCCTAAAAATGCCGAAACTGTGAGCTATGGCCAGCTTCGTGTCACCTGCCTGACCCTGAAATGCTTTTCAGGTTTGCCTGCGGGGCTGGTGTGAATTCTGTATTCTTTGTGTAACAAGGAGGTTTCTGTGCACTCCGTACAAAAACCCAAGAATATCTTTGGATCTGACTATTGCCAACAGGAATTTTCTCAGCTATTTAGCTAGAATCTGTTTTATAAAAGAGTGCGCCTAAAAACTTCCCATTTTTCTCCCTTGTCAGCTCTTTTTAGGCCCCAGATGCCTGAGTCATAAGTTCGGCAAACATCGGACTAACTAGCGGGGCCTTGGCACGCACTGGCACAAAGGGGGCAGCCACGTCAGCTGCGGGGCTGCTGTGCACACAGTGGATTCGGACCTGTGACCCTGGAGTCCAACCATGCTCCCACGCACTTGCCTTCGAGTTGCTCTCAGTCTCCATGTCTGTACCCCTACCGCGAGGAGACGTTACCCTACTGCACGGCATTGTTGTAAGGATGTAATGTAATCATACATACAGAAGGGTACACAAGTAACAAAAATGTGCTCAGAGGCCAGTAAACAGGAGCAAGACTTAGTTGGTACTTCAGGTATGATCCAAGGGACATGAGAGTGACATATTCTCACCCAATTCTTTGTGTTTGTTAAGTCAACCCTTCTGGGACCTGGTTTGAAAATTATTCAACTGACTTAGTTCCTACCAACATGTTACAGTGCTATCAATTTTATGTCTTAAGGAAATGATATAAAAGTCTGGATGATGGATTATACACAGCAATTATAGTGACCACTGGCAATTATTTTACAGTCATAGTTGCTTTTCAATTAGATGGATGTTGACTTATCTAGATTAAAAACAAAAAGAGGGTTTTCTCTCTCTTAAAATCCCAGGTTTATGAGGTGGGAAAGATGGCAGAAGAATGACGCTTCCATTGTACTGATCGAGACGCACTGCTCATAAACTGAAATGTGGAGCTGAAGCCCTTTGTACGACTGAAGATAATTTTTTTGAGTAATAAAATAGATGGGGAGGGGGGAGAACAGGCTGCATCCAACTTAACACTGAGTTTACAAAACATGCAAAGACTACAACCTAATCAAAACACTGTCAAAGACGCCCAGACAGAGATGCTCATGAACACTTTACCAGAGAGCACATTATCCTAATGTGTGCGCTTCCCGCTGAATTCCGTGAGCTACCACGAGAAGCTAATGTGACTGGTAATGGAGCACTGACCGAGAACCGGAACAAATCAAATCCACTTTCATATCATCCACTTCAAAAGGGATGACCCACTTGCATTGCTTTCTCAGGAAGATAAAAATGCACAGTTCCCTTTGTGTGCTTTTGTTATATTTCTTTTTTTTTGAAAGTTTTCATGCAATTTCTAACTTTAGTATTCACTTCCTTTTTACAGTGTCAGTTGAGCTACCATCCATTTCAGATAACTCTCTGATCTTTGCTCCAGTGAACCTACATAGAAACTGCCTCTCAGAAGCAAAGTGACCTTTCAGAAACCTTTTCTATGTCTGCAAATGAGGGATATCCTTGACAGCACAGGAGGACTACTCCTTCCCTTCTCCTGTTTCCATGGGTCACATTTGCATATATTTTAAATATTTTCAAGACCCCTTTTATAGGTGGTAGGAAATATTAGTCTTCCTAGATGGTCAACATCTGTTATTAAACCAACCTCTTACTAGGAGAGTACAAGGAAGAAATTAATCTCTTTCAATCTGGTATTAGATGCAGAAGGAAGAAAGAAAAGGGTAAGACTGAAGAGATCTGGTATGCTAGTGTGAAGGTTACAGTAACTGCATCGGTATAGACAGGAAGAAGTTCTAGATGAAAATGCTTTTTTATCCGTATCAGTATCAGATTTAAGATGGGTATGTATGTATATAATACACAGATTTTAACTTTTTTTCTTATGAAGAGAAAACTTCAAGCAGTATTATTACTCAAAATTTCCTGGAGAAACTGTGGGCGAGTAGGTAGTAAACACAACATATGTGTCTTACATTTATGAAGTTATTAACAACAGCAGTTCCTGGTTGAAGAGTTAAGCTAGACATCTGGAGAAGAAAGGGTATGTGGCAGGGCTCAATCCCCCGAATCCTATCTGTCCACCCACTTACATCTTCACCTATTACTCTTACCTTCTTAGAACCACTGTAAGTCTTTGTACAAAGGGGTTTCAAATCAACCTGTCAGTTCGTGGATACACTGCAATTTGATGAATGCCATTCCTTTCCATCATTCTCCCCAATCCCTCCCCCACTGATGGTCTTTGTACCCAAATTATCTACTGCCTGGCACTGGATGGAGATGTACAGAGTTGCATTTCCTGTGTTCTATCACATTATTTGCGCTAGACAATAAATATTTGTACAACAGAACTGAAGTGGCTTCTCTTCTGATCTTACTTGTCCACAAATGTGATCAAACAAGAATGGAAAGAAGATGATACAATGACCACTACAGGACAGAGGACAATCTCCTGCCTAGGAAGGGGAGAGCCTGGCTAGTCCTACGGGGTGACTTGGGACTGGTCTCTTAACCTCTCTCGGTTAAGACTTGGCTTGTGTAACTGAGTTTTTGGACTTGACAATGAATGACATGCCTTGCCCTTACGATTACATTATTCAAATAGAAGCTGGGGTGAAATTACAACATTTAATCAGCAGTACTGCACACACACTGAGGAAACAGAACGCAGCAGGTGGCAGGCTTTCCTGAGTGTGCTGATGTCAACCTTGGCGGTGCTAGGTACAAAGCAGGGCAGGGCTCCTGTGGTCCCTCCAGGAATGTGGGACAGCTGTTAGCATGGTATAATTTATTTTCATTTTTTCCGTGATTTCCTTTTTTGGTTCTTATGCTTGCCATACAGGTGTCTGATCAGTTGAGTCTAGGTTGTACATTAATTTTACTTTTTTCTTAACCCTAATATTAGGTTACCAATGGGGAAAGGCTAAATAAATACCAACCTGTAAGTAATAATTGGTAGTTATAAATGAGTTAATCTTATTTGAACGTTATTTTTTTAATGAGGCAGAATATCACTCAGCCCAAGCCTGCCCTAAAATGCATAATCCTCCTCCTTTTTCTATTAAACACTGAAATTATAGGCATGTGTCACTGTACCCAGCAAAAACTTACTTTTCTTATAGAAGGATGACAACTGCCAACAAAACTAGAAAAAAATAAAAATGGAAATTCCCAACCATGCTATACGTTTCTGATTCCTTCTTGTCCTGTAACTCAACATAATTTGTTATGGCTTCTACACAACAGCATTAGTTTACTTTGTAATGAGAAGCCCAAAGCACTGAATTGTTCTCTGTGATGATCAATAGATAAAGCACAGATGCCAAAAACACACTGAACTACCATCATGGTTTCAAGATGAGAAAAGCATTACTTTTTTGTCCACAATAAAACCTGCTGTGGGAGCTATAGCCTGAGGCCCTATTGATACCACAGTAGTTCCGTGGCCTACAGGTAACCTTGAGCGCTGACTAGGATAACACAGAATTGCAGGGAGGGCCCATGTTGACTCAAAAGTGGTGAAGTCCACTGTTTCTAAAGAAAGGCAGCTGTTCAGGGCTCATTGTACACTCAATGACTGAGAATCTCCAAGTTAAGAAATCCCAGGTGATCTGTGTGGTGACTGAAATCCCAGCAAGGTTAACTACGCTTTTCAGAACATTAGGTCACCTGGGGAGTTTTGAGCAGCCCTCTTCCATCCTCCCATTCAGGAGGCTATGATTTCACTGGAATGTGAAGTGGCCAAGGTAGTTTAACACGGCACAGGTAGCCCGAACCGAGACCTTGGCCTAGGAAGTAAGGAGATCATAATCATCCATGGTCAGTAGGAAAAAACCTAGCAAAATCCACTTGTTTAATGTGCATATCAGCAAGGCACCTTGCTGGTGGCTACAGATGGACTGGGGAATCCTGAGCTCTGCAGGAGGGTCCTTTGGGTGATAAACACCAGCATTAATGTCTCCCCAGTTAGGGCATGACAGACTCACCATCTAACGTAGCAGAATCTCAACAACCATTTATTAAAATGAAAATATTTTGAGCCACACATGATTTGTTAGACATGTAGTACAAACCACTTATAAGAAGGGAGTAATTTAAAGATGAGACTACACTTTTTTGGAGGGGGGGGGTCTGAGTGGGGTTGGTTATGGGGCTTGAACTCTGGGCCTGAGCACTGTACCTCAGCTCTTCAGCTCAAGCTTAGCACTTGAACCACAGCGCCACTTCCAGTTTTCTGGTGGTTTATTGGAGATAAAGAGTCTCACAGACTTTTCCTGCCCAGGCTGGCTTTGAACCATGATCCTCAGATCTCAGCCTCCTGAGTAGCTAGGATTACAGGTGTGAGCCACTGGGGCCTGGCTGCACTTTTTTTTCAAAAATCTTCCACAAAATGATATGTGTACCATGGCATAAATATGCTGTGTGGGATTTTTTTTTTTGGGGGGGAGGGAGATTTTTTTGTAACAATGAATGTTTAATCTACCATTCAAGGACAAACCCTGTGTTGTGGAAAGAGCATTTAGAAAATGAAAATGTTTCCATTTGTGATGTGATTTTGCTGTGAAAGCCATTAGAAAGTATTAAACTAGGAGGTGGGGAATGATCAATATGTGTAAACAGTATAAATTTATAAACTTATCAAAGAGCTTCAGGATTGTTTTTTTTAAACCCATTAGTTAAAAACAAATAAAGCAATACCTTTCAGTCAGTTGAAAGAAGAGCTGACTGACATCAGCAAAGATGGAAATTTACTAGCAATTTCTGTTAAAAATCTGTGCATAATTGGTGGCAGAATTTAAAATAAAAATGATGATTTAGTAAGCACAGTTCATGTGGTTCCTTCCTACTTATTCCATTACAGCTAAACGTTTCATGTGATGTTCTTTTACGGAGGGAAATACTGACTTAAATTGAACTTACAATCAAATCACTGGATGACTGTCACAAAAAAATCAGATGTTCTAAAAAAAACACTAAAATATTTTATATCACAAATGATTCAAAACTTTATTAAGCACTTTTTTTTCTTTTTGGTGCTGGTCCTAGGGTTTGAACTTAGGGCCTGGGTATGTCCTTGAGTGTTTGTGCTCAGGGCTAGCTAGTACTCTACCATTTGAACCACAGCTCCACTTTCAACCTTTTGGTGGCTAACTGGAGACAAGAGTCTTGCCTCCTTGGTAGGATATAAGCATGAGCCATTAGCACCAGACTTATTAAGTATATTTCGAATGAAAGCCAAAATAACTTTTATGAGTGTATGCATAATTTTTTAAAAATTAAAAAAGTTATTGTGGTCAGATAAGTTGATGTTAGGTGAAATGAACCCCAAGATAAGTATTCAAATGTTTTTCTTTCTTGCAATTGTTTCTAACACATTTATAAGATTTTTTTTTTTTGGGGTCAGTCATGGGGCTTGAACTCTGGGCCTGGACGCTGTCGCTCAGCTCTTCAGCTCAAGGCGAGCGCTCTACCACTTGAGCTACAGCGCCACTTCCGGTTTTCTGGTGGTTTATTGGAGATAAGAGTTTCACAGACTTTCTTGTCCGGGCTGGCTTTGAACCGTGACCCTCAGATCTCAGCCTCCTGAGCTGTTGCTTTGTAGGTCCCTCCCGCAGGGTATAACTCCTGCTTTCATTGTATTTGATGTTGGTATAATTTGTGGAAGGGAAAAAACAAATCGTTTAAATAGGGATAGACCTACAAATGAAGTGGACCCATTAAATAGGGTGGACCCATTGCAACAATGAGATGTACAAGTCGTTGTGTCAAAAAACGAACTTTACAACTTTGGGTGGGGGGATGGGGGGGTGGGAGATGGGAAGGGATGGGAAGGGGAAACAAAGGAGGAGGCAACAATGCTTGATAAGAAATGTACTCATTACCTTGCCCATGTAATTGCAACCACTCTGTATGGTATTTTCACAATAAGAACCACAACCAGTTAACAGTCCACTCTAGAGAATCAGTAGTGTGCCTCTCCCAAATCCAAAATGAGGAGAGAGAGGAGAGGAGTCTGTGCTCCTGGCAGTAGACACTGATTACCAGATGACTTAGTGATGTCCAAGGGAAGATAAGGAACCTGGAATTCCTGAGCTAAGACAGACAGACAGACAGACAGACAGACAGAGACAAGAGCTATGAAGAACCTACAAGTCTAACAAAGTTCTGTCTGGAAAACCAGGTCATAAAGGTTGCATTGCTGTGGTAGTCACGTACACATCTCATCAATGCAAAGAACCTGCAGAGAGGTTTGCCTCGTTTTTAATCTTTTTCTGCTATAGTTTTTATATGGTAGGTGATGAACAAAGGCTATTGACAAAAGCCAGCATTTTTTGGTAAATACCTGAGTCATATGCCATAGGGCCCAATCCTACTACTGAGACCCAAACCCCACCCACATCATGCGTCATGTTCTCTGACAGCATCTACAATGGCTGGCCACCAGGAAGTAGAGAAGACACTACTTGGTATCACTGGGGTATAAAAAGCCTCAGTGAAATGTAGCCCAATGCAGAACTATCAGACAGCGCTCTGCGCACCACAAGACACCTACTTTAAATGTGTGGGAATTATGTGTCTTACATTCCACAGATTAATGCTTGGTATTGTGGCTAAAATTGCACTAACCATTCTCCTCTTCACACCGTATCTGTGAAGATGCCCATGTGTTATAAGGAAAAGAGCACACCAAGGTAATATCCTATGGAATCCTAGAGATACTGGCCCTGCGTTGGGGAAACCTTCCTCTTCTTTTCCTTAAAGAAAATCTTGAAGGAAATGGATGAGGGACAGGTAACAAATACTCATGAACATTTTTGTGCATTTATATACTTTTTTGTATGTGTTTTCTAAGAGTGCCAGGGTCTCATGTGACCCAAACTAGAGGTATCTACTTGCTCTTGCCATTAACTAGCAGGATGCACTGACTAGCAGAAGACTCCTCCCTGGCTCAGTCACCCGAGGCGCCTCTGCTCTGGACAACCCTGAGGACAAAGCACGTGTAGGTCAAGGACATGTTTTGGAGACATTTATATTCCCCACCTTCCACACAGTCTTTACAGCGCTTGGAGTTTTTTCATGTGTGTGTGTGTGTGTGTGAGTGTGACAGATAGACAGAGAGACAGAGAGAGAGAGAGAGAGAGAGAGAGAGAGACAGACAGACAGACAGACAGACAGACAGACAGAAACTGGGGCTTGAACTCTCCCTTGGCTTCTTTGCTTAAGTCTGGTGCTCTATCACTTGAGTCACACTTCCACTTCCAGCTTTGAGGTGGTTAATTGCATCTAAGAGTCTTACAGACTTTCTTTCCCAGGCTGCCTTCGAGCCACGATCCTCAGATTTCAACCTCCTTCCAGCTTGGGCAAAAAATTAGCAAGGCCACATCTCAACCACTAAGGTGGAATAGTGGCCCAGCCGACAATCACAGCTACTAGGGAGACTGGCGGTGGGGGAACTGCCAAGCAGGCCGCCCTGAGCAAGTATCAGACACCAATCTACAGTAAGTGTGTGATGAAAGAAAGCTCTAAAGAAAAGGACTTTGAAGCATGCCCCAGGTAGCAGAGCCTTGCCTGGCCCCACGTTCAAACCCCAATACCCCAAGTAAAGAAGTATATAAATGAAACCAGCTCTCATCCCCGCATCTTAACGTTCCCCATGCTGTGTCTGTCGTGTGCGTCTGGTTCTTCTGCCTGCTAATACAAAATGATGAGAGGTTGGAAAACGAACAAAGAAAATCTAGGCTGGGCTTCACCTACTAGCATATTTTATTTCTCCTTCAGTCCAGATGTTTGGGCACAAAGTTCTTGCTTTGGCTAGTCACAAAGCACTGCTGTTGACAGTTACGGGTCAGACATGCAGTGCTGCGGAGCTGTGTGCATATCTAAGGCGCCACACTACAGAGGGGGAGAAACGGACAGCCGCGTCTAGAAAAGGAAGCAGGCATAAGATGCCCCCTAGTAGCATAGAGTCAGAGAAAACAAGGCACCTACAAAGTTCACATTAAAATACACACTTTATAAGGCACTAGAGGACTGACCCCCCCACCCCCCCAAAAAAATCCCATGATCTCAGGCCTAGCCAAACCTAGGTAACAAGTAGGTATCATCAGTCTTTAAATTAAACTGTGCAATTCCCAGCCTTGCAATTATTCTTCCTCTAATATACTATGCATGGATCACTGCTGGACTATCATGTGTAAGATGATTTATTCTATTTAGCATCTAAGCAAGATAGAAAGATGCAAATAAGCACAAAGAAAGCTCTAGAAACAAACGGAAGGAACTTGGAGAGAAACAAGGGGTTACTCCAAGTCAAATGAGCATCCTTTAGAAACATGCAAATCTCCCTGGCAGTCATTCACACACTGACTTCAGTGCTGAGGTCCAGCGTGCCTCTGAGAAGGACACACGGCAGTTACAGGTTATTCCCTGCACCCAGGCCTCAGCCAAGGAGAGAATGGGAACGGACGCCCGCTGCGGGCTGCTGGCTGGGCACTCAGGGCTCCATGCACTTACAGGAAGGCTTGCTGCTTCACACAAAGGCAAAGCTCGTGCTCAGCACAGGCCAGCAGAAACTGGGGCAAATCAACAGCCCCAAGAGATGTCTGCCTTCAAGGAGTATCTGTGGTGTGTGTAGTAACAGGATGACTGATTCTATACTGTGTCTTTATCTTTTGCTTGACTTTTTCCTGAAGGGTAGCACCCACCCCATTGACAGGTCAGTTAGCAAAAGGTTCTCCCGTGGTTGGCATTAAGTGCCTGGGTTTCAGGTACCTGTCTGGCTGAGAAGTACAAAATCAGTAACTGATAGGTTGGTGCTTAGCCACTCTAGGTTAACAAATCCCCAGTGCTGGGAGTGGGGAGGGAAAGAAATGGTCTTCTTGCTGTAAACAGCAAGACCCCATCTGGCCCACACCTCTGTCTGTGGCCATTTACAGGTGTGGAATGATTCCCAAAGGTACAAGTCGGAGGCAAACTTCTCTGGATGCAGAGCTGATGCCACACTGGGAACTGGCCCGGGCACGGAGGGTCCATGGCCATAACCCCAGCTGCTCAAAAAGCTGCGATTGGGAGGACTGATGTTTAATCCTGACTGGGAAGGGTGGTCTGGGCGACTCCAACTCCAAAATAACCAGTAAAAAGCTGGGCTCAAGTGTCAGCTGAGCAAGCAAGCTGAGTGAGGGTGAGGCTCTGGGTTCAAAATTACTACAGAAAAACAACACAAAATACCACCACCAGGGGATTGTGAAGTTTCCAGAACACCTCACAGTGAACACAGCTATGGTTTCCGACAGCAAGGAAGCAAGTAAACACCATTTCCTCTTTGAGCATGGAGCCCACATCACATGTTTACTTTTAACCCTGCGTTTTATTGCTAACTAGGCATCTGCCCAATAAGGCAAACGTCCAATGCTTCATATAAATCCTGGAGTTGCCACCTTTTCTCTTTTGTAAAAGCAGACTCGCTACAAGGAAAAGCTGACCTAATAGTTAAAGTATGAAATACTTGGCTGTTCTAGAAAAAAATACTTTCTTCCAACATCTAGGCAAAGACAGTTTCCAAAATTCTTACAGTTAGATAAAATTAAAAGCACATGGGAAATGGTGTTGCTGGTTTTGTGGTTTGTTTTTTTTTTAAACATAGAGGAAAACATTTAAAAATGCATACTATTACATTTAGAACTTGGGCATTAGCTGCCAATGAATGTTATCAGTTTTTGAAATTGAATGTCAAAATTCTGTGTTAAACTTCGAATTCAGTAAGCAGTACGAAGTGCTGACTTGGCATCACATGACGTTGTGTGCTGGAGCTGCTGACAGAGTAAGGGAACTCGAATGCTGGGAAAGCCACTTACACTATTCTGCACTTGCTCCCTTTTGCTCTCCTAAACCCTATAGCCATTGAAACAAAACACCACATACTGAGAGAATAATGTACAATGCAGATTCTTAAGTGAAAATGATATACCGCTTTTAAAAATTCATTTGTTTAAAGTTTGTGATTTTCAATAGGTAAGATTTCCTCTCTTTAGGCTGACTCCAACTGTCAATCTATGGTTTGTATAGTTGTGGTTAAAGCATTTTTAAAACTGCAGATTTTTCTTTCAAATTCACCGTGACTCCATCTATTTTTTAACAGGATGATGCCGAGATCCAGCTAAGTTATTAGCCAATGTAATGTACCAAATTCGGCAGCCCAGATTGATTTCACGAAGAATTAATATTAACTTGGAAGACTGTGGCTGGTCTGCAATCATGGAGAATGTCCCCAGGCAACCCAGCTCCGGCACAGAGGCTGGCAGGAGCAAGGAGCTGTCTTCAGACACTGGAAAGTTAGTGACTTCTAACATTTCAACAAGATTAACAAGATCTTCTTTCCTG
Source organism: Dipodomys spectabilis (assembly GCF_019054845.1). Classification (NCBI taxonomy): domain Eukaryota; kingdom Metazoa; phylum Chordata; class Mammalia; order Rodentia; family Heteromyidae; genus Dipodomys; species Dipodomys spectabilis. Next base: position 2,024,974 of record NW_024871012.1, read on the forward strand.
TGTACTGGTAAGAAGAACAATCCTTCAAATGGACAAATACCCACAGCTCATATGCCTACCCAGGGGTCGCTTGGAGAGTTGCAGAGATTAGATACGAGGACTTGAGCATACTAAGCATGCCGGGCGCACTGAGCTCGAACACCTCCAGCTGGGTGTGCATTTTAGATGGTAATTCTAAGTCACTGGTATGGACAGATGTTTCAAAAAATGAATGCATAATAAGCTTCCAGTTAGATAGTCTTAAGGTACTTTTGTTTAAAAAGAAACAAAAAGAAAATAAAGGAAACTAATCTTTGAGATCAGAACATGAACAACTGCAAACTTGCAGCTCAAATAACCAATGGAGGCAGGTACCTCTGACAAATAACAATTGAGTATAGGAGTTGTATAGAAGTCATCACTGAGGCAAACCCTTTCCTACAATTTTTCTCTTAAATACCAATATGACCTGATCTCTACCATAGAGGTTCCCTGGATCCATCAAAGCTTTCTCCTTTAACCCCAAGAGGATCCAATATTCATCCTGGCATCTATACTACAATGGGGTCAAGTGCTTGAAGTCAGTTCAGAGATAAGAAGAGGCAGGATTTCTGACAGCAGACTTTCATGTGGACTCTACAGCGGAAAGAACATCATTGCTCAGGCACTGCTACTCCATTTGGATCCATCTGTTTCATTTCTTCTTTTAAAGTCTATACCAACCCCTTAGGCAGACAAGGCAAAGCGGATTGTAGGGATTCAAATCCTACTAGTCTCAGTCTTCAGTACCTACTAGTCTCAGTCTTCAGTAGCAATGTCTACTCAGTAAAGACTCCAGCAGGCAGGAGGGCACCAACCACGGTCAAAATGATATAGCTGTTTGCGGATGTTCAAACTGCAGAAAGAACTACTAGTGAATGAATTCTGTATTTACTAAACCTAGCAGTACACCTTCAAGATATAAGATACAATAGATCATTCGTATATACACTAGTACTTATAAGCTGTATCCATTTGCAGTAGTTGTAATTTCTGTACCTATGAGATTGTAGAATATGTTGTTATTCATTTCCATAGTAGAAAAATAGTAATACAACTATCACATATTACATAATAAAAGGTGGGTGAAGGAGAGAAAAGACTTCAAGGTTTTCTAATGTTCATTCATGTCAAAAAGTAAATAGAAATGTCACAAATTGCAATGTATAAGCCTGAAAAATTATTTCAACACCCAAAATATGCTTTCTGTAGTCTTTTAGTAACTAATTTCCTCTGTGAAAAGCATAATGTTCAAGAACTTTACTTCAATATCTCCTTAATTTTTTTCCCTTTAGTTCTTAGGAAAAGCAAATAATTACATATGTAGTACTGATACATTAACAGTGTTAACCAGTTTTTCCTCTATCCATTTGGGATATTCACCAAATACTAATGACAGGTGTTTTCAGGATTAGGATTCTGAGTGACTTTGTAAAGTTTTTTCTTTATAACGATTCATTTTATAAAGGGGAAAAATATGTACTTTCCCAAAACAGGAATAAGATTATTATTTTCTAAAAATGCACCCAAATATTCCAAATACATTTACATATGAAAGATGTTAAAACATTACAAAAAACTGATTGTAAAACAGTAAAATCATTTGTGTGTGTACATGTGTGTGCATGCACACGCGTTTGTCAATCCTAGGGCTTTAACTTGGGGCCTGGACACTGTCCTGGAGGTTTTTTGCTCAAGGCGAGTGCTCTACCGCTTGAGCCACAGCTCCACTTCCAGCTTTTTCATGACCCAGCTAATGGGAGGATATCCACAGGAAATGAAGTCAGCGTGTCAAGGAGACATCTGTGCTGCCATGTTCACTGCAGCACTGGTCACAACGGCCGGGAAATGGAAGCAACCGGAGCATCCGTCAGTGACAAAGAGGAACATGAGGGACACAGACCCAGTGGTAAACGAAATCCTACGGAACGAACAGGAAGACCCGGAGGATCGTTAGGTTAAACGAAACGAGCCAGGCACAGGAAGACACGCGTGACATGACCTCACTTGTGATTTTACTTGATGGCAAACAGAGGCTAAAGGTAGAATGGAAGTTACCAGAGGCCCAGAAGGGTGGTAAGGAAGGAGACTTGGGGAAAGCTGATGCGCGGGAACAAAGCTACAGTTAGGAAGCCGGAGGTCCAGCAGTGCAGGGAGACACTGATGCCCAGTAATACGTACAATGTCTACTTTATATATGCCAGCTGAAGACGATTTAAAAGTGAGACACTGGGTGACTTAATTTTAAAGTTAAGTTTTACCACCATATTTTTCTCTAAAAAAAGCTGTTACTTATAAAATCTACAAGTAAACAAGTAAATGTACATGTTACAAATAGAACCTCAACCATTTTCACTGTATAGCTAAGATTTTTTTTTGAAATACAAATATGAACTGATAATTGCTAACAAGAAAATAAAAATTCTACTGCAAAAGCAAGTCAAATTTAAAGAGAAATTAGATGGTGGGGCAACAACAAGAAGGAAGGGAAGAGGTAAAATGATTGACAAGTAATGCACCCACTGCCTCACTCATGTAACTACAGCCACTCTGAACAGCACCTTTACAACAAAACAAAACAAAAAGCACTTAAAGCTAGCTTCGCTTTTCGAGAGCTAGCTCCTCGTTAAGAGATGTGTGAACTGAGATTGCCTGGCTCCTCTTCCCCTCTGACTTCTCGGGGTTCACGCTGGCTGGACTGGAGACTGCTTTCCTCTTCTGGGTTTTAGGGCTCCCATTTCTAGTGCTCTGGCGCTACCTGACTTTTCTTCCCAGAACTGGTAGGGACTTCTGAACCATGTGTTAACCAAAGTCTCTAGAAGTCAGACTTGATTGATAAAGACCTATGATACCTTGTGTAGGGAGCCTATAATTTTGCCTTATCTCAAGAGTAAAGTAGGAAAGACACCCCAATACTGCTTTATTTCATCCACTCACTTATGAGCTTGTTTGGTACTAAGATCATCACAGAAAGATAGGTACGTCAGCCTCTGTCACCATAACAAAAGACCTGAGCAAATTAACGTATAAAAAGTCTCAGTTTTTCAGTTTCTTGTCTAGGATAGATTGCTGCTATGGCTTTGGGCTTGTGGCAAGTTGGAATATCCGGGCCAGGGTATGGGACAGAGCAAAGGCGCTTACCTCAGTACTAAGAAACAAAAACAAAAGGGCACAGGAGACAAAAGCCTTGGAAGAGGCATGCTCCAACGACCTGTGGTCCTTGCTCTAGACCTCACAGCTCAAAGGTTCACCCCGGCGACTAACGCTTTATTTAACACATGGAAGATACAAAGTACACAAATCACAGCAGTTAATATGGGAAGTTATGCTCTTCACAGATCACTACACCTCTCCACTTTATCCAGACAGTATGAGCTACCTGGTATTCAAATTAGAGAGAAAAGGGGAAGGAAAGGAATTTGAAACTCCAAATTACACTTTGTGCTCAGGCTAAACTGTGTAAAGAGGCCTATTTGGTTTTAAACACAGGGTGAGTATTCCTTATCTGAAATGCTGGGGCACGGAAGCATTTGGATGTCACCAGATTCTGAGATTATCTTAGGGATAGGACCTAAGTAGAGACACAAAGCTCATTTGTATTTTTCATACACATTTCAACAAAGCCTTAAAGACAGTTTTACATAATGTTCCATGCATGAACCCTTACATGGCATGGAATTTTCCACTTGTGGTTCCCTGTCAGCATGCAGAAAGGTTTGGATTTGGGAACATTTCAGATTCCAGATTGTGACCTGGAGATACTCGATCCGTCCGTGTTTCCTACAAAGGCTCCCCCGGCACTTGCCTTCCTGAGGTTCTGAAGTCCTCGAGTAGCAGACACAGCCATCTCCCTGTGCCATCACCTGTGCCATAACTTGAACTAGAGGACAGAGGGGCAGAGCTACGTGTGGTGGGTAAAGGTGGCTCTGCTTTATTGAAGGAAGCCTCTGATTAGATTTTGGTAGGGCACATATTTTGTTTTTTGCCCCATATGAAAATGACTATCTTAAAAACTTGAGTATTATTCCCATCTTGTCTCACAAAGAGCTGAGAAAGGCACAGAAACCATGTATTTATCCTAAGAGCATTAACCTCACAATGACTTGGCTAATTCTATTACATTCCTGTGTCCAAAGTTACGATGATCAAGAGCTTTGTTTTTAACACTTTTGAGATTTCTGAGAAGGCCAAGTTCAACGTTTGACTGTCGGTTTTATTTTCTTCACCAGCAACTGGAGAGTGTAACCTTTCCAAATGACTCAGTGATTCATCTTTAATTCATTTTTCCTGTCTGGGAACCAGGACATTTTTCTCTGCAAATGCTCAAGTAGATCATGTTTCTTTCTTTCTTTCAAAAGAAAATGTTACATTTCTTCCTTTGCCATTTTGGATGTATAGTGCACCTATTAATTAGTTGGCTGAATAATGCATTTTTGAAGATGTAGTCTGGTGATATGGAAGAATTCACATACTTCTAAGTAGAACATTACTTTCCTTAACACAAAAATAAAACAAAATAAAACCTATGAACAGATTAGCATATAAGTAATTGCAAGCTCTTGGATTGAGTGCTAAGTGCAGATAAGTATATCTAAGTCTATATATGGATGAAACAAAGAAAAGAAGAACAGGAAAGGGGAATTATCATCCTCCCTCTACTGACTTCCTAGTGTAGGTCATGAGAATGTGCCGGTCTCTATGGCAGGGAGATTTGGGCCTAAGGCTGGTAGGGGCAGCTCCTTTGTCTTTGAGCCCAGGGGCACAATAGTTATTGTTCCTTTCCTTTAGGAAGGGGAATGGAGAGGGGAATGAGGAGACCAGTAGGAATGCAGGCAGTAAAGCGGCCCCTGGCACCACAGAAGAGCACTAACTGCACCCTGAAGAGCTGTGGAGGAACGGTTCTGGTTTTACCTGTGGCTGAGCCCACGCTGTGACACGTGGACTACAGACATCATGCCTTGTGTATTCATGCCTCAAAAAGAAAATCTCAGCCCTATCAAATTGGACTGCAACACAGACACACACACAGAATTTTCAGTATTTTCTGCCCCCATGAGAATTTATGCTGAGAGAGAGAGAGAGAGAGAGAGAATGCGTGCACGCACAAACGTACCTCACAACTCGGCACACACAACACACACACTTTCTTTCTTAGCTACTCTGTGGTGAGGTGAGGGAGTGGCATTCACAATAGACATTGGAAGTACTTAAGTAAAAGATCACTGGCATCTGGCACTGACACTTCTGCAAGGACACATGGGAAGGAAAAGGCCCAGAGCCTCTGCGTGTATTTAACACGGCTCGAGCACAGGACATTGATTGGCAAGGAAACAATCAACATCCTAATAAACTGGGCAAAATCACTGCAATTTGAAATAACTGTTGCTTTCAGGTATGTTTCTTCAGAATAGGTACACTATTTTATTCTAATGTTCTTTTTTTTCTCTTTGCTTCCAACTTGCTTGCATCCTAGAATTTACCTATCAAAGAAATTCACAATAATCATTATTTATTATTTGTTATTAGGTATATCACAGTTGACTCCTTGATAAATTATTTAATATTATAAGTAATTAGACACATTAATAAAACAAAGAAGCCAAAAACAGATCATATGCAAATCTTTTTGTTTTGTTTTGTTCTTGTTTTTGTCTGCTGTGGGGCCTGAACTCTGGGCTTGGGCACTGTCCGTCAGCTCTGCAGCTCATGGCTAGCACTTGAGCCACAACACAAATTCCGGCTTTTTCTGCTTATGTGGTGCTGAGGAATTGAACCCAGGGCCTCATGCATGCAAGGCAAGCACTCTACCTCTGAGCCACCTTCCCAGCCCAACATGCAAATCTTTTGTGTGTATGTGTGTATGGGGGGTGTGGGTGCCTGGAACTTAAACCTAGGACCTGAATGATGCCATCCATTAGCTTTTGTGCTTATAGCTAGAGCTCTACCACTTGAGCCACAGTTCCACTTTTGGCTTTTCTGGTGATTAACTGGAGATAAGAGTCACACAGACTTTCCTGCCTGGGCTGGGCTTTAACGTCAGTCCTCAGCCCTCATCCTCCTGCATATCTAGGGTTATTCAAGGGAGCCACCAGCACCCAGCAACATGTAAATCTTTTAAAAATAGAGCTGGTCCCTGGTAAGTCTCCTAACATAATCATTATTATATGAAACTCACTGACGAGACATCATTCTCACACTGAAATTTTATTTTTTAAAACAAGGAGAAACTGAGTCATTGGTAAGTTCTTGGCAAGAATGCTCTGTGCTTCCACGGCAAAGCAAAGCTATGCTGTTGTGTGTTTCAAGGTGCGAGTACCCTCTACTGCCCAAAACATCAGCTTCGTGAGACAAACCATTAAAGAAAACAGCCTTTTTATTTATCTGCAGGTGTACAGTTGAGCAATTATGTAATCAAAGTTTAGTTTTCAACACGTCATACTCCACTAAAGGAATTGTCTGGCACAAGATATTATATCAAGTCAAGCTCCTACTATCTTCCCTCCCACAGAAAGGTTTCCTGAGAACTTTAAATACCTGCAGCCCTAGTCTGGCTTTCCTCAATTCTAACCCCAACTGTCTCTAAGGAAGGACCATAGGATGGGCTGCTAGTCTTGTACCAGGACATGAGCCAGAGCCCAGTCTACAGGACTTGAAATGCAGTGAGAAAAGCTGAGATGAACCCACCACCGAGTTCCTGTTTTATGGTCTGATTGCTCCTGAGAGTACAGTGTGACCAGAAGGCACGAACTCAACAAATAACATTCCTTGTCTAAGAAAATGAATCTCATGAAAACTAGTTCAGACAAGCTATGAGGTGGAATACTGGGCAACAGAAATCCACCATTTAGAGAAAAGAGAGGTTTGCAATTTGGGTTTCCAATTGCTGTGTTTAGGAAACACATGGCTGAAGACTACTGGAAAGGCAGAAGAATAAGGAAGTGCATGGCATCGTGTCTAGAAGCCAGGCATCCGCCTGACTCCTCTCACCCTTCTGACCCCCAGCCTCGAGATTTTCCTGTCTCGGTGCACAGCCCTTCTGCAGTACTGCGGAGCTCTGGACAGAGGGCTCAAGCTGACCTGTGTTTTAGAATGTCAAGAGGCTCTAATGAACGCATGCTTTTGACCAATAACGTGCTTCTTTGTGAGGCCCTGATGGGCGTGTACACGTTCTGCCAGGTCCTAGCACTGGAGAGCAGCTCAGTCCTTTACAAGAGGCACCGTATTCACATGTAGCAATGTAAGTAAGATCAAAGCCAGAGTACAACCCCCATCCCTTTCCGTATTAGTCTTCCACCATGTGTGCAGGGGCTCAAATGACGGTGAAAGCTCTGAGCTCTGATACATACTGTTTACTATGGGTATGTGCAGAAAGAAATATGTAGAAACACACAACACACACTGATTAAGGCATGTGTAATCTCATTACATTCTTCTCTTACGTATCATTGCCATTTTAGTAATACATTTTGAAAGAGTTAAAGAATTATTATCTAAGACATCATTATCTAAGATCGATATAGCCCATCCTTGGAATCAATGTGTCACTAAAATGAAAATATGAGGTCATCTCCCTGCTCCTCTTTCTGGTCAGCTTTCCTCCCTTGAAGATGAGGAATGAGCCAAGCAGACACCAGGGGAAAAACAGATACAGGCAGACAGTGTGTGTGTGTGTGGGGGGGGGGGGGGGGGGGGGGGGAGGGCAGGGGGCGGGGAGGTAACACCATTCCAGGGACAGACCGAGCAGAAGCTGTGGAGGCTGGGACTGAGTCAAGGTGAATGCTAATTTGAGAGGTTCAGGCCCTTTTAAGGCTGGTCTGATTTCACTGGGAGGTCACAGTCCTTTAAGGGGTGTTTCTTTATGCCTTAGCAAGGGTCTCACGGAAGTGATTCCCAAGTAACTGGGGGATGATTTTGTTGTTGGTGGAAGACATCAGCTCTAACTGCTGAGATAACAATCCGCCAAGTACTTGAGCAGAAGTGTGTCTAGAAAGGATGGAGGCCTCCTGCGTGAGGTGGTTTGGCACTTTTCAAACCCTGTGAAGTCAAAGGATATTGCTGTGGGCAAACCATTACTCTCCAATTAGTGTTCCAGGTAAAAGCCCATCTATGTGAATGAACACTCCTGCGGTAATGAACTTGCCGGCCACTGGATGATTTCTTTTCGCACCATTTGAACGGTCAGCCTCCTGGGCCTGTTCTCTGAAAGGGGCTGTGCCACGCTGGCTCACCACACGCAGTCCAGCTAAAGCTCTTAGCTTCCATTTGCCGCTCCGCCTCGGGGCTCTCGGGGCTCTCAGGGCTCTCGCCCCAGGCGGCCCAGAGGGCGCCTTGTATGTGGGCCCTGATCACACAAGGATCTCCTTTTGGTTTTGACCATACCCCACCATTCCAGCAGAACACAAACCATGCCAAATCCCTCTCTTACAATCTGCAGAAGAGCCACTGACGGCAGGTTACCGTGACAACCTACTCCCCAGCAGGTATCATACCAACAGCCCCTAGTGCAAACCAAGTCCCACCTCTAAAATAACGATCCCACCCCGAGGCAGGAAGCGAAGGCCAAGGCACACTGACACACATACTGGAAGGTTCCTTGTCCTTCTCAACTACTGGTTGGAAACATAACCTAAAGAACTGGACATTTTAAATCATTTTTTTCTTTTTTGCAGGAGTTCTTGGTTCTGCTGCTTGTTAACAGCTCTAAAATGGCATCACATTTCTCCCTCCACTGGAAAGATCTGTGTGGTTCTTGTAACAAGCTAGGGGCAGCAAACAACTGATGAACCGAAGCTAGAGCTGGGCCTTCCTTTTTTAAACACTACTTTTGGAGGTGAATTCCTTCAGTGTATTATTTTGCTATCGATTTGAAGTGGAATGCTGGAAATTCCTCACAATCTAGCTGGCATTAAGAAGAAAAGTACACCAATGTGTTTTTCAGTGTGCTTTGGCCTTAAGGTGGTAAATACACATAGAACATGCTAGAAAGCCTACAGAGCTCCTTCGTGGCTTTTTTTTTTTTAAGCAATTTCCTCTGGGTAGAGTTGCATCCTCACACAAACCCCCAAAATTACTTACAGGACATAGTTTCAGTACCATGTGATTACCTGGCTTGTATCCATCCTCCTCACAGTCCCCAGCTCCCTCTGTCATCGGGAGAATGACCTCCCCATCCAGGGGCACTGAGCGCAGCACAGACTGAGATCACACGAGTCACAAGCAAGCTGGAATGGGCAGCGTGACACCTTGGCAAGTCTGTCAATAGTGCCTGCACCAGAAGAGCGAGTTGGGTGCCTGGAGGGGGAGCTCTGTTAGCAGCAGATAAAGGGGAAAAGGACTGAGCGACCCTATGGAGTTGGGCCGGAAGGAGGCCCAGGCCAGTGTAGTCAAGTACTGCCTGGCTACGTATCCTTTAGGAAATGATGCACACATCACAATGATTCTACCTCCTGAGGAAGAATACTCAACTGTCCTGCTGGCAGAATGCATTGCAGCCATACTTTTGAACACTGCAAGGAAGAAATACCCTATTAGAACTCAGGATTGTGTCTTCTGAAAAATCAGGAGAACGTGGCAAGTCAGGACCTGCAATGGCACATGACAGGAGCTAGCTGTCTGACACCAGGGCAGCGGCCCTCTTCCCAGGAATATAAACTTTCCAGGCTGCCCTGTCTGCTCCACTCAGCTGTAGATCTGCAGGTATATGGGCTGTTTTTGCCCAACTAGAAGAACAAACAGGTTGAGAAAGGTTGGTTATAAGACAGGAGGAGGAAAAAGAGAACAAAAAGGAAGAAGCAATAAGGATTACGCAATCGATCAAAAGAAGTTGAACAACATCTGGTACAGAAGACCACTGGAAGTATGAAACAGACAATTGCTTAGAAGGGCAACAACTGTTCATCACATTACTCTCTTCTTTTTAAGAGGACAAAATACAGCGGGAGTATAGTGTAGAATGAATAGAGCCTTTTCCTTGGTTAATCCTCCTGTGGGGACGGCATCTTAGCCTAATATAAATAAAATTTTATGATGTTTTAGGGTTAGCAAAGCACTTTCACATACATATTCTTTCATCTGCTCCTCAACGGAAATCCTATGAGCCAGACTAGACAGACTACTGCATTCTGTCGTGGGCCTGGAACCCTTTCAGGATAGAATTGAGATGCGGGGGAAACTTTTTTGCCGGTAAAACGCATAGCCTTCCCACCTCCCCACAGCAACCCATCCTGTCTTGAAAGGAACACTGCTCCGCTCCAACTTCTCTGGAACTGCAGTAGCTGAGACACCACCAGCACCAGCTAGAGATACAAAAGCTTTTTCCCTTACTAGGATAATCTCTCCCTGAGGGAATCCATCCCCGAAGACTCAGATGGCCAGGAGTTGCTCAGCCTGGAAGGCAGTGGTCAGTTACGTCTAGAAACATCCCTTATTTGTTCACAAACGTTCTGCAAATATTTTGGCAAATAAATTCAGAAGGCCGGAAACACTAATTATTAGGCAGAGACAAACCCACAGTAATAAAACAAACAGCAAAGTGCCTTTTCAGCGCTGCTATTCAATGTGCCTTCCTGTTGCCAATGCCACAAAAAACAAGATGGGAATGGCCGGGGGAGGAAATGACTCCTTTAAAGACTGCGTCCTGTGGGCAGCGTGTTGCCTCATGATTTGCTAGAAGAGATATCAAAAAGGAAGGGTGGGTAGAATTTGCAGGGAAAGAAAAGTGGTTTTAAAAAAATGAGAGTTCCTTAAGAACATTGTTCAGGTGGGGTCTTTACAGTAAGAGTTTTACTGATGAACTTAAAGAAAAAAGCTTGGCCAAGAGGAATGTGGAGATTAAAGTCAGAGTTTGCCCAAAATAAAGGTTGCCAGTATGGGTGAAACGAGGCTGTTGTCCGGAGGAAAGCCTGTGTAGACGCTCCACTCGGGGCTGTGCACTTGCAGGCCTTGTGGTCAGGGAGGAGGTCTCCCAGTGATGCAGTGGGCTTTCCACTCACCCAGCCCTGGGCTTGTTTGGCCAGCAAGAAGCACCTTTGCATAATTAGCCTTTCTTCCTATGTACCCAGGCATTCCAGGTGCTAGAGCAGCCACGCCCATTTCAAGATCAGGCCCATGTCATTGTACATGCTAAGCAACACAGAAAGGCAGGTGCCTTTGATCTGAGAACCAGCCATGTAGGACTGGGACAAACCATGTAGGATACTTTGTTCAAAAGACTAATCACAATTCTTTCTCCAATGTGGTCAAATAATAGTTTTCTACAGCGCTTTCCCATCTATTAACACCATGTTCTTGCTCCTCATCTAAACAAAGGTGAAGAGTGAAGACTCTGAGTTCAATAATGAGCTAAGAGGCCGAGGACTCACAGGCCGAGAACTCAGGGCAGCTTCCACTTTCCAAGCTAGTCTTCCATTCTCGGGGGTACAGCCACACCGCCCTCACAACCACCACGCCATTTAACCGCACACTTATGGTGCAACTCCGGAGCAACTCACGGCTGCCACTGCAAACCCTAAACTGGCTTGTTTCTCCTAAAGACTGCTGGGATGCAGACCTCCAGGCAGCTCTAGAAAAACTGGCAGCTCAGAGCCTCTTCCTGAGCCCGCGGGGCCAGGGCAATGGCGGAACAAGTGGTCTCACTGCCTTCTGAGGTGGAGATGAACTGGTGTGGTAGGAACCCGGAGCAGGCCATTTCCGGAGGCTGTGGCACTGGCCTCCATCCCAAGCCTGACTGCAGATGGTGTCTGGCCCCCCTGAAGGCCTTCCGGATGGGGCCTGGAGAGAGAATCACCTGCCACACTCTTTCCTGGGCAAAGACAAATTCTAGTACTATGAAAGCTCTCACTAGGAAGCAGAGATACAATAATTCACAGGCAAATGCCAGGATGTGACAGAAGACATCATTCTAGACATCACGAAGGGAGAAAGGACAACCGCTTCACTGAGAAGTGATCTGAGCGGGGCAGGAAGAACTTGGGGTGACAGGGATCAGCCCTTCGTGGAGAATTCGAGCCCGGTGACACCATCCACAGCAAGCTTTATGGGGTGCAAGTACCAAGCGCGTTGTTCAACATGATGTGAATGAGAAGGGATGAGTCACAGGACAGTCCCCCCCGCCCCCCCCGCCGACTTGTTCTAGCTGACAGCAAAGGACACCACTTATTTAACTGAGGACGAGGGGACTGATGATTCCTAAAGGTTTTCCAGAAAGGAACAGCACACCGAAGGAACGAGTGAATGAAATTCAGTCCTTCAAGTAAAGGACATCAAGTATCCAGACGTTAACATCATAGTTCTTAATGGTTCTGTGTTTGCTTCTATCGCCAAGGCGTTTTGTTTTGTTCGCTGGAATGTGAACTTGAGGACTCAGACTTGCCTAGCTGGCGTTCTACCACTTGAACCATGCTCCTAGCCCTGTTTTTTTTACTTATTTTTGAGATAGACTCTCATGTCCAAGCATATAACCTGAGCCTCAATCTGCTCACCTTTGGCTTCCTGTCACTGTTAACGTTAATAGGCACTCACCAATGTGTCTGGCTTCTCTTTCTCCAGACACGGAGCCTCATGGACATTTCTACTTGGCAGTGACCTGGAAATCTTCCCAAACTCAGCCCCCTAGGTCACTTAGGATGATAGGTACATATCTCTGTGTCAGCTATGAGTTGAGAAGGTGGGCTCTCAGTTTTCTTCACAAATTGGCTTCTACCTACGATCCCCCAGTTCTCAGCCTCCCAGGTCCTCTACTAGGTAGAGCAACCTGGCTCCCAAGACTTTCTTTTGTATTTCTGCTCCAGTAACTGTGCCTCTGCCTGGTCCTGCTGGTTATCTTCCAACACAGCATCTCCTTCCAATTTTGTCCATCCTGACGCTTACAGCCCCACTGGTGAACTTATTGCTGTTGCTTTCCTGTTTGCTGCAAAGATCTGCCCCCCCCCCCCACCTTTAAATCAGTCCATCATTTTTCAAGCTCACACGATGCTCACTCCTCATACCGGCTGAGCTAGCAACTCCCTATTGATGTATTGTTTCAGAGGAAGGTTATTTTTTTTGGCTTAAAAGGTTTTTCTCTCCCAGCGCTCCATAAAAATCATCGGAAGATTCCAAGTCTTATCAACTGAGTGCTTAAGTAAACGGAGCTGCGCCAAAGTCAACAGGCTATAGAAGAGAAGATTCTAACGCTGATTATTTGCAATGGGGATCAACTGCTGCCACAAAACCAGGAGTTCACACCTGAAGAAAGAAAGAACACAAGAGGAGAGAGGCCACATTTCCCAACACAAGGGACGGGGCTGGTTTTGCCTACACCAAAGTAGTTAGGCAGCAAGAACGGAGAAGGAAACACTCCATCCCGCCCTACCTGCTTTCCAACAAGTCCTGTACATCATTATTCTCTGCCCTCATTTGGGACAGTTCCTCTGTCGCCTGAACAAGGCTAAGGGGTAAAGGACAAATGCAAATAGCCGTGACAATGAAGAACTATGCTGCCCAGCCTGCCAAGAACCCAGAGCCTCAGGCCTGCTATCCGGAAGGTATGTCATGTAAAGAGGTAGTTCCTCCAGATCTTCACAGCCGCAGGAGTTTACAGGTGTTGTCTCCTGGAAGTAACCCAGCTCAACTCTGGGTGAAGTGATGATTTCTAGCACAGTGCTCTTTTTTCCTATTCTTTACCTTTGCCTTTTGAAACATACTACACCTCTCCCAGCTCCCGTTTCCCCCAGCCCTGGCTGTGGGGCTTGAACTCAGGGCCTAGAGACTATCCCTGAGCTTTTTTCTACCACTTTGAGCTAGAGCTCCATTTCTGGTTTTCTGGTGGGGAGCTGAAGATAAGAATCTTATGGACTTTCCTGCCTAGGCTGTCTTCCCACCACAATCATCAGATCTCATCTGATGAGTATGAACCACTAGCACCCGGCTACACAGCCCACCGGTGCTCAGTTTTGACAATGCTCAGTTGCCTCAGTATCTGGTGAGGAAATCTTGTAGTTTTATGTTTACAACTATATCCCTGGTCTTGTATTTCTAATTATACTTTCTCTAAGGAACTAAAAATCTTGACATGGATCTCCCATTAATACATGAATGACAGAGCACAGACAACTCCATCTTCATTTTATCCATGTGAAAACAAGACAAAGATTGAAGAAGCTATATCCTGACAGTCAGTGGCAGGGCAAACTGCAAAAATGGTGCCTCTTCTAGCACATGCATTCGAGCACAGAGAAAAGCCACCTGCTTCACTTTTACTCTCTCTATAGAAGCTGATAATGAAAGGAAGAGAGACAAACATGTTCAAAATTGCTTTAAATCCAACTGCATCAAACAGGTCTTCTCACTTAGAAACAACAAAGAGAATTTATCAGCAGCAGTAAAGAATCAGATTTTAGCTAGTGCTATGCTCCTATGTGGCTCTTGGAACATCTTACTACCCTCTTGATTCCCCATCTGAAGATAAAGACATAGCTGTTATCTCAAAAGGGGTGTTGCAGAGCTTTCAAATAACGAAACATATACACTGCAGAAAGGCCTAGCACAAGGCAAGTGGCTAAATGTCTTTTCATGTTGTTATTGTTGTTGTTGTTATTAATTTCTGAATGGATTTTTCAGACCCCAACTTCTGTGAGTGTCTACATATTTATTTCCAAAACCATTTATCATAAAAGCAAAACAAGGAAGCCATTCTCTTCGTGAAGTTGATGGTCTTTCTAACAACGGAAATGGATCAGTTGTGTCATAACAATTCTTGATTTTGTGCCAAGACCTGAGCGATCTCTTGATCAACTGGCAGCTTGAAAACGACCTATGACATGCACAAGCACAGGCCCCAGATACAGACATGAAGGATATAGTACAGAGCACTAGCTACTCCTGTGTGTCCTATTATTCCATTAAATTTCAATTTAGGATCTTTGTAAAATTACTATGAAAAAAAAAACCCAAAGACACTATTTCATCAGGAAAAAAAAAGCAATTATCTTATATCTATCCTGTCCTATTTCTAAGAATCTTTCCCTATTACATAAATCACCTACATGGATTTTGGAGCGCCTGCAGGACGGAGTGCTAAAACCTGTTGACATGACAACGAGCGACCGTTCCTACAGGCAAAGGATGAGCACTGGCTCACTGACTCACCATTGCCACAGGGAAAAGTGAATCATTAGTTCAAACTACTTTGTTTGTTTGTTTTTTGTCGGTTGTGGGGCCTGAACTCTGGCCTGGGCACTGTTGCCTCTTCAACTCAAGGCTAGCACTCTACCCCTAGAGTCATAGCTCCACTTCCGGGTTTTTCTGCTTATGTGGTGCTGAGGGATCGAACCCAGGGCCACATGGATGCAAGGCAAGCACTCTACCACTGAGCTACCTTCCCAGCCCCTCAAACTACTTTTGAACCTAGATTAGAAGATTCTCTTTTTGATTTTTATCCTGAAACCTAAGGTGCAGAATCATTGTTTTGTCTGTGTCACATATGGCTTATATCTTGTGTGTGTGTGTGTGTATTTGATTTTTAGTGTTTATGTGGTACCAAGGAATTGAACCCAGAGCCTCATGCATGCTAGGCCAGGACTCTATCACTAAGCCACAGTCCTTGTCCGTGTGTGTGTGTGTGTGTGTGTGTGTGTGTGTGTGTGTGTGTGTGTGTGTGTGTGTGTTGTAAAAGTCTGAAATGTAGTTCCATAAAGACACAGAACAAGAGGCTGTGGAGATTGTTTCTGGAAAAGTACTCAGCTTCATTTCTTTTGTTTTTTTAGTTACTCTTAACTCAGAGATTGGTGAGATTAAAATGGTATTCAACATATACCAGCCAATGAATATGGTATTGTGAAGAGCATGAACTCATGAACTGATCAACTTCAAGGTTAGCCCTCATGCAACTGGTACCTCCCAGCCCCTATGTGTGCGTGCGTGTGTGTGCGCGTGCGTGTGTGCGCGTGCATGTGTGTGTGTGTGCGTGTGTGTGTGTGCGTGTGTGTGTGCGTGGGCACGCGGGTATCCACACACACCCTCTTCTTAGGAATTACAGGTCACAGGATTTTTAAAAACATAAATTCTGGAAGCAAGTACTACTGACATCAACAGGAAATATTAAAAAGAAATTAAACCAGAAAAGATTAACTCGTCGGGGTGAGATTACACATATACACAGGTTAAGTAGCAGTGATGAACAGCTTGGGTGACCCATTCATTGATGGCTCCCAGTTTAGTTTCTTTCTTTTCAAATGATCTTTCCATCCACAAACAAATCAGCAGGATGTGTGTCCTATTTTCTTAGCTCTGGGCTGCCCTACTCATCTATGAGCAAATATCTGAATGCCCTTTAAGGAGATGAGACCAAAGCAAATGTACTTCTTCTTTGCATACATACTATAACAAGTCCACAATCACAAAATCCTGACTCTGTTGAAGTGGTGCGCCTGGTACAATCAGTAGGGACGGAAGTTCAGGGACTGTAATTCACAATTTAGCACGGAATGAAAGATAATAGTCATCAAGGCTGCTTTACCACTACAGGACTCTAATCACAATATGCACAGTTTGCTCACCAAAAGTTCAGTACTTTGTGTGGAATAGACAAGTTTAGTTTAATAGAGGAAAAAAATCACAATACAAATGACCAGTCTTTCTTGGAAATGAGCACTTTAAAACTAGGAAAAGACTATTTGGTAAAGTTCTACAGATGTTTAACTGGCTTACAGTTATTTCCCTCGTCTCAAAAGCGACTTCAGTAACATCATGTGGAAATACCATTGTCCCTTGACTCAAAGAAATCATACAGGTTTATATCATAAGAATAGTCAGAGAGCATCAGAGCAAACAAACTTATCTGAAAACATAAATGGAAATTTAGAAAGGAAACAAAGTTATAAAAAAACTGGGATAATGGAAGAAATCAAGAAAATTAGAATTTATAAAGTGAAAGTCATTATAGCAATGCACACTAAAAGAAATACATAAGAATGTAGTTGAAGATCAATTAATAGTTTTACTACATTTTAAATCAGAGATATACTTCCACCTGATAATTTTCCAGCTTACCTCTTGGCTTTTGCTTGGTATACTTATTAAACTAGATCATTATCTCATCTTTCTTTTCCCATGGACCTCTTTGAAATGAGGTCGATTTATAGTAGAACGTATCACTTGTCTATAAAGTGAAAAAAACTCTCGTGTCTCGCGTGGAAAAGGAACAAATGTGCCAGTGGCAATGCCACTCTTCAGTTCAATGCACTCTCTGATATTCCAGCCCAGAAGGCTCAGAACTCAGGAGGCTGAGGAAGGAGGGCTGTGAGTTCACGGTAGCCTGGAGCTTATGGAGCAAAAGTGCTGAGTCTGTTCCACACCCACCTATAAAAATGCCATAGAAGGAAGTGGCGCTGTAGCTCAAGGGGTAGAGCGCTGGCCTTGAGCTGAAGAGCTGAGGGACAGCGCCCAGGCCCAGAGTTCAAGCCCCACGACCGACAAAAAAAAAAAAAATGCCATAGAATACACTCTCAAGAAAAGGTCTCTGCCATATGCAGTTAATATCATGACTGGCTTTAACACGAGATCCAAAGTATAGATGAATCAACCAGAAGCAACTGCTAGACTTCATATTTTATGTTTGCATTTACTTAAAATATTAATTTAGTTCATTTTTTTTTTTTTTGGTCAGTCGTGGGGCTCTGGGCTTGGGCGCTGTTCCTGCGCTCTGCAGCTAAAGGCCAGTGCTCTACTGCTTGAGCCACAGCGCCACTTCCAGTTTTCTAGTGGTTTATTGGAGATAAGAGTCTCATGGACTTTCCTGCCTGGGCTGGCTTTGAACTGCGATCCTCAGATCTCAGCCTCCTGAGTAGCTAGGATTACAGGCATGAGCCACCAGCGCCCAGCTTTAAATTTAGTTCTTGTCTCTTAAGTATATTCTGATGTACATATATGTGTATACACCTATACATATACACATCATATACATTAAGCCTTCAAGTCAAAAAAAAATGTGACACACAGCATACACTGTAGCTAAATTTCTAGCACAAAACTTGGTTCACAGATTTTGCTTACCACATTCGTGTTGACTGAGTAAGTCATCTAAACATCCTTTTTCTTTACATTTGGCACGGGCAGAGCCAGCCTTTCCTGGCCTACACAAGCAGCTTCATTCTGACTGATACAGGCAGAGGCTATGAGCCCAGACCACCCTTAGCAGCCCCCACCCCAGGGGCACTGAAGAGGCATCTGAACTCTAGTAGCTTCAGAGCCAAATGCAATAGCCCCAAGCAAGGAGATAAACATGCTACATCCATATGGATGAGAAATACATCCACATGAAGGAAGATTACTAGCAAGCAATTAAGCAGATTAACTCAATGTTTTTTAACAAACTGAGGGAACTAGGATTTTGTGTGGAGTAAGTAAATAAAAATCTATATTTCATGCACATTAACTTACAACTGGCAGTATCCAATATGGAAGAGACTGTTATCTGAATCATAACTACTTAAGGAGATGGAGCCTTACAAGATGGACTTTACAAATATAAACTAAAATCTTTCACGGAGAAAATAAAGGATGGGGGACAATTACTTACCACATTAAAAGAGAGTTTCTTGTGTAATTACTTTAAAATTACTTTTTAAAGATATATACCCCGCAAACTTTCCAAATGAGTCTGCTCAGCAGGCAATTAAAAATTACTCAAGGAATAATTAGTCAGGCTGTGTATCAATTAAGTGTTCCTTACTTTTTCATTGTTTAACCTTGCAAAAATAATAATGTGAGATAAAGAAGAGAACTGTTTAAACATGACCTCATACCAGCCATTCTTTGAAGTCTTTCTTTTGTGTTTGGAAGGGAAATTTGTGAAGAGGATGGAAATAGTTTGTGAAATCAGAGGTGTTAATTCCATCTGGCCCAACACCTCTTCCAGATTCCCCGGGCTGGGCCCTTACTTCTCTCCCTATGGAAAGCCAGAGCTGACCCAGTTGGTTGAATGACCCACCACCACTTCTAACACTGCAGGAAGGCTGGGACCATCAGCAGGACGTGCTGGGCAAAGCAGGGGAAGGGCACTCAGACCCATCAGAGCTCAAGTGGGTGGAAAACCCAAGCATGGAATTGGCTGGACAATCTTCATCACTGTTGGCAATAGCATCTTGCTACCTCCAGCCCTTTTCTTTACCAAACATGGTATGTTCTGTTGTGAAATTCAATCACTTTCAACAGACACGAACAACTCCACCTACATCTCTCAGCTTTGTGAGGTCTGCGGTGTGCAGCTCCCTCGGGGGACATTTTAAAACAATATTGCACTTATTTAGATCTTTGTTTAACTTAGAGGATCTAGTACACATACACACCAGGATGGAAGAGGGAAAGAAAAGAAGGAAAGAAAGAGGAAACAGAGAGGGAGAAAAATGCTCCCCTAAATTCCTGCTCCGGCTTTAATGCCTGTTAATAATGACAATAATAAAAAAAAAAACTTAAAAGGACCTTTTAAAAGGCCGTTTTCTTTTCTCCTGTTTAACTTACTGAAGAAACAATTTATAGGTAAAGCATTCTGAAATGGCACTAAAGGCTTTTGCCCTCAGTTTTGAAATGAGGTCACATGTTTCACATAGCATTAGGCTTCTTTTTATTTCCTTGCAAACTCCCCAAAAGCTTTTTTAAACAGAGCTGTCAGCTCTGTTTGTTCCAGTCTCTGATTTACAAAGAGCTCAAGGATCAGAGCAAGCACAAGCAGGAAAGTTACTACTGCATCTCCTTCACAACCTGCTTTGAGTCCACTCTTCCTGATGTCCACAGCTAGTCGGTCTGCTCATTTAATGGGTGGCATATGACGGGGTGGACAATTTGGGGATGGGTCCTGTGTTTCATCCCTCCCCCCCCGCCCAGCAATAATATTCTCCACTCAGAGACAGGACTCTTAGTGTGCAAGCTGGGAGAGCTTTTCATATAATGCAAAGCCTGACCCAGTTGGGAGCCTCACTACCTCCATTTCACTGAAAGACCAGGGAGTTGGCGTCTTCATCGCCCTCTTTCTCGATGAGCGACTGAGACGGCCCTCTACAGGCCCACCTGTGCCCTTTCCTTCATTCCTCTCTATAGTATGTGATACGAGAGTCACTTCCTCCTCCTGGAAACTGCTGCCTTGTTCTTCCCCCATCTCTAGCTGCTACTCCTTGTAAGTAGCGCGCGCTAACCGACTGTGCCACTGGAGCTCCTACTACTCCTGTCTCTCCTAACTCCCTCCTATGTGCAAGCGCGCACCGGGAATCTGGGCCCCTCTAGTATTCCCCACATCGGCTCCTTTCACCACTCTGGCCTTTCTCCAAGCTGCACCTAACATCTGCATGTCACTAACTCTGGTCTGGTTTTCTGGCTCACTCTCTTCAAAGCTTTTGAACCTATTCTGTAAGAATCTATGAGCACTTCAAATCAATTCACTCTTCCTGTGGCCTCTCTTGATTTTTCCCATTTCTGCTAATATCTTTTATCTGTACATTCTAGCCCCATGGCACCAGCTATAATCTCTGCTTCTTGAATAGTTTTGTCTCACACATTAATCAGAGACCAATGCCTGCTTGTTCCTACAGTGTAGTCCTGTCTGTCAGTCCTGTCTCCCACATAGACTTCACATGTGAATATCAACACTTGTTCTAAAGTGCTAAGCAGGTTACTGTGAACACTAGACCTCTTCCTGCCATTACTATTCTTAAAACATATTGTGGATGAATAACAAAACCCAGAAACTGTAAGTATATGAATGTACACTCTTAGAGTATATTCAGAAATGTTATCCTACCATTTTCCTTAACGGATTTCTTTTGTCTATATAAGATACAGGGGAGTGGCTCACTAGTAGAGTGCTTTCCTAGCATGCAGGAAGCCCAGGGTTCCATTCCTCAGTACCACATAAGCAGAAAAAAGGCCTGAAGTAGCTCTGTGGTTCAAGTGGTAGAGCACTAGCCTTGAGCCAAAGAGGCTCAGAGTCAGTGCCCAGGCCCTGAATTCAAGCCCCATGACAGGCAAAAAAATAAAATAAAAAGATACAGGGGAAACGGTAAATTTAATTTCATTAAATCAAGCCCACACTTTGATCCATTTATCTGTTTTGGCTATTATTTGTACATAATAAGAGGCATATCAAGTTCAGTAAGCATGGCTTTTAATAAATCTGCTCAATTTGTGTAAGTTGGAATCTTTGTAGTAAAGAGTGAGAGAGAGAGAGAGAGAGAGAGAGAGAGAGAGAGAGATTGAGAGAGAGATGGGGGAATATATGTTGGTCTTGTTGTCTTGAACTCTGGGCCTAGGTGCTATCCCTGAGCTGTTCTGCTCAAAGCTGGTACTCTACCACTTGATCTACAGCTCCACTTCCCACTTTTTGTTGGTTAATTGTAGAGAAGAGACATTGGGCTTCCTGTGCCCTCTGGCTTCGAACCACAATCAGTATATAAAATAAAAGCCATGGATAGAGTGGTGAGGCCTGGAGGCGGCAGAAAACTTCCATTAATGCTGGTGTCTACATGAACCTTTTCTTAAAAATGTGTCGCCTACAAAAGAGGAATCATTTAAAGAACACTGAATACTGTGGGTGCAAAAAAAAAAAAAAAAAAAAGGGAAATCAACACAGCCTGAAGTGAAAAACTGATCTACCTTTCCTCACTTCTACTCTCAATAATGAGCATCTCACTAGCACTGATCACTAAGAAAAATGTATCAAGATTAGTAGTCTTCTGGTACTCAAGGCCCAGAACAAAGCCAGATATGGTGGTGCATTCCTGTAATCCCAACGCTGTGGAGGCTGAGGGTTGAGTCCAGGAGTTTGAGGAGATTCTGATTCTGCCGCATGCCGGGGGCGGGACTTGGTGGCTCACGCCTGTAAGCCCAGCTACTTGAGAGGTGGAGACTGAAAGCAGCTTGAGCAATGAGCTCATGAGCTGGGTGTGCTGGCACACACTTGTCATTCTATACAGGAAGCCTAAACTAGGAGGATCAAGTCCAAGCCAGCGGGTGTATAAATATGATTCCCTATTCCAAAAACAACTAAAAGGACTGGCATCATAGTTTAAGTGGTACAGTGCCTGTTGATAGCAAGCACGATCTCCAAAGCCAGCCATAGCTTGGTCCTGTGTGGGCTAGCTTTGGTGTGCTTCTTTGTCCACACTTCTCCTTGCTGATGCGCCTATGTATGACCTGACACCAATAACACAGTACCCTCTGCCATTCAGAAGGGTTCAGCGAACTTGAAGTCTTGCAGGAGACTGGAGGCAACATTTACAGTCACTACTACTCCCTTTATCTGTAGTTCCTTTCTGTAGGGTCAGTGACCCAGTCAGCCACAGTCCAAAAGTGTCTCATAATTCTAGGAAGCAACTCAGTAATTTGTCAACAGCACCTTGTTCTCAGTACCGTGAGGGAAGTGCACACACCCCACTCTGCTCCACCTGGAACACCAGCCATCCCTCTTCCAGTGCACCCACGCTGCATCTGCGCCCGCTCAGCCGTCACTCAGCAGACATCTGGTTTCCAGATCAACTGGAGACTCCAGATCAACTGGTGCCTAGGTTCAAGCAGCCCTTAATTTACTCTTAGGAATGTCCCCTGGGTGTGACACTAGAGCATAAAACAGGGGAGGACCGGCTAACTCTGGTACTTTGCGGCAATGCTGCAGTGAGCAGGCAAAAACCACATGCAAACGACGGGGGACTATCTTGTTTTCAGGAATCCACTGGAGGGTTTTGGGACACACCTCCCTTTGGAGGTGGATTTCTGTATTTTTCTGGTTCCTTCCATGTGGATATCCATCAAGTTGGATGTATTCCCAACGACAGTTCATGGTTCTGTGCAGGGGTAGGGAATTTC
Organism: Dipodomys spectabilis; assembly: GCF_019054845.1. Classification (NCBI taxonomy): domain Eukaryota; kingdom Metazoa; phylum Chordata; class Mammalia; order Rodentia; family Heteromyidae; genus Dipodomys; species Dipodomys spectabilis. The sequence continues at coordinate 2,047,822 of NW_024871012.1, forward strand.
TGCCAAGGTAAGCATACAAGCAAGACTTCAAATTCAATAAGTCAAGAGAGCTTTATTCATAGTGAAATTTAATAAATCTGTGCACACAAATGATGTTATAAATATGCAAATGGCCACTGGCAAAAAAAGAAAAAAAAACCTGTGCACCACCACTACCACTCTTGTTCTGTGGTAGACAAAATAATGGCCCCTCAGAGACACCCATGTTCAACTGCTCAGAAGAGGTGAAAATGGCACCTTACTGACATAGCAACAGAAATTGCACATGAAATGAAAATGGCTAATCCGCTGGCTTTACAATTGGGAGACTATCCTGGATCATGTGAGAGGCCCAAAGTAATCATTTAAAAGGTCTTAAAATGGAATGAGGAGAAAGAAAGGGCTAGAATAATGTGATCTGAGGACTAGAGCCTGCAGCTGGCTATGAAGGTGAAGGAAAACCAGTCAGGCGAGGTCTCAAGTACTGAAAAAGGCAGGAAAACACATTCCCTCCTAGAACCTCCAGAAAGGCCTGTAGCCGTGCTGGCAGCTGCAGGTCAGTATGCAACCATTCAGACTTGGGCTACCAGAGTCCTGGGTTGCTTTAAAACATGGTGTGGATGCGGCAACAGAAAGATAGTATAATTTTTTCCACATCTAGTTATTGTTCTCCTTTTAGGTTGCCTACTACTAGATCTGCAAATCTCCTTGGTGGGTCTTGTGCCCATACATTTGTAGCTAGCCCCTTTTTACTTACAAAGAAACATTTGAGTGTGGTGTTTCAGAGTCACAAATCTCTACCTTATTATTCAGCTTTTTCCTGCTAGGAGAAAACATTAATTTCTTTGCACTTTAATATAAAAATGGAGCCCAATTTACTAAAATCTAGGATACTGCCATGTGTTTCAATAATCTATTAATGTAGTTCTTTTAGCTTAAAAAAAATAAGTTGGCCTGGCCACTCTACTCTTCTTTTCCTATGTGCAAGGCAGGTCACTGAGGCTAACCACCAAGTGAACGGGAAGTGCAAGGAGCTGAGTACAGCTCACGGTGCAGCACGCATCAAGGCCCTGAGATTCACCCCTAGCAGGTATGCACGTGTGCACACACCACAGCATCAACTCAACAGGATGATGCTTCGTACACACTTTTTCAGAGTATTATTTCAAGAAACTACACTTTAGGCAAACTTTCATGGAAGGGTATTCCTCTCATTCTCACCTATGTGAAATTCCTCACTTTAACCCAGTAAGAGAGGGACTGCTTCATATTACCTGCAGCCTGAACTTCATGAAGTATCAGTCTTGTTTGGAAAAATGCTACTGCAGGACAACCCAGCCGGACATTCTCAATACCAAGCAGCACAGTCCCGGGAGCCGCATGTGAGGACCAACCACACGGCACAGGAACTACTGGAGAGAGCGCTGCAGGGGAAATGGCAGTGGCAGGAGAGTCAGGGGAGCAGGTACACAGCTGACAATCACTGTTCAATCCTCCCTCAAGAAAAGAAGAAAAGAAAAAGGAGGGGAGGCAGGGAGGGAGGGAGGGAGGGAGGGAGGGAGGGAGGGAGGGAGGCAGGGAGGGAGGGAGATCACCTACAGTAATCATTCAAACTCTCATGCTGAATGGAAATACTGACATGTAAAGCGCTTCACAATGGTAAGAAGAGGGGTGAGATGGATTACAATTCGCTTTAGCAGTGCTTTTCAGTTGCGTTCAGAAGATTTACTCTGTGATAGGTACTATTTGAGGTGCCAACAAAGTGAATTAAGACGCCCATCTCTACTCCTGGAGAGATTACTATTTACTGTACCTTCGAGGAGTCAGTTCCAGGAAACCCCGTGACATCTAAAAACGCACAAGTCCTTATATAGAAAGGTGCAGTATTTGCACACTCTCCCATATGCTTTAAATCATCTCTATAACATCTGTTACAAGATAAATGCTAGGTAAAAAGTTGTTTAGGAATTGAATTGTTTAGGAAAATAGGTGAAATTTTTGTCTGAACATTTTTAGTCTATAGTTAGCTGAATCCCAAGCTGTGGAGCCCTTGGACAGGGAAAGCTGGTATATACATTAAACTGTTAACGTTTCTACATCAAAGTTCTATGTGCCTGGTACCATTTGAGTCACACCTATAAGCCCAGCTTATAGGAGACAGATCTGAAGATCAAGGTTTAAAGCCAGTCTAGAAGGACAAATTGGAGAGACTCTTAACTAACAAAAAGCTGGACATACACGTGGGGATCCAGTGGTTAGAGAAGCAGTGGAGAGTGAACAAGCCCCCATAACAGCACCCTATCCCCCCCAAAAGGTCTAGATAAGGTCTAATGGAAACAAAAGCAATTATATTTGATTCTAATATCCCTAGAGAGGGAGCTATCAAACTTGATGAAAACTATATCCTAATAAATATTTGCCACTTCCTGGTAAAGTGGGGTAGTAGTTTGTTATAGCAATATATTATGTTATAGTAAAATATATTCATATATTATAATATATATTTAATCAGATTTCCATATATATGATACATATTATGTTATATATTTATGATATATTACATATATTATATACAATATGTGGATTTTATATATTTATAATATATTGTAATATTTAATCAAATTACTATAACCAAGATGGTTGTTTACTAATTATTTTGCTGAGAAAATGTACTTATGAATCATACTGATGGACAAAATAACCTAGCCAAGTGTACTTCTCTAGAAATTTCACAGAAACTTCATAGTAGTATATAGCAATGAGTTATAAAGGATATAAAAAGTGAAAATCAAGTAGTTTATTGTCTGAGTTGGAAAGAATAGAAACGTAGAAATTAGCTGATACAGAAATTACAATTAAAATACAAACTTCAAATGAAAGCATATAAAGACATTTTTGAAAAATAATAGTCATCTAGAGTTCATTTCTAAAATTAATTGATGCACTTGACAATATATCCAGATTACATATCAATGTAAGAATAAAAAATAATTTAGGAAGGTATTCATGCTTTATACCTTAAACTGTGAAATAAAAGAAGTTTCTTATATTGAATTTTAACATTACTGAGCTTGAAGAATAACCCAGCTCAAAAAAAATTGGCCAGAGGCTGGGAAGGCGGCTCAGTGGTGAGCGCTTGCCTTGCAGGCAGGAGGCCTGGGTTGGATTCCCCAGCACCATATAAGCAAAAAGAAAAAGGCCGGAAGCAGCGCTGTGGCTCAAGGGGTAGAGCGCTAGCCTGGAGCTGAAGAGCTGAGGGACAGCGCCCAGGCCCAGAGTTCAGCCCCACAACCGGATCCAAAAAAAAAAAAAAAAAAAAAGAATGGGCAGAGCTGGGAATGTAGCTCAGGGACAGAGCACTGGCCAGCAGGCAGGGGGAGATGAGGAAGGAGGAAGGCAAGGAGGATGGTGGGGAGGGCGGAAAGAACTGGTCGAATCACTCACCTATGCAGACACCAAACTTTTATCACCTTCCCCACTCCTCCTTCCAGACCCAGTTCAACCCAGCTCAAACCCCACACAGCAGCCTATCTCCCCGGAACCCTAGAGTGCCATTTGGGTCAATCAGCGTAGCAAGACTTTTTATTGGACTCACTGCTTATCTGTATTCCCTCAGCTAAGTAGAGAATTCCACAGAAGCTAACACTAGAGTCTAAAATACCTTCCATCAAACTTTGTTTTCTTTTCTAAACTACTTCTAACTTATCTTACCTTGCTTCTTGTAAACTAACATCTTCTTCAAAACATGGCTGAACATAAAGAAATACAGGATCCCAAAGAAAACACTGAGTTGTGACACATGTTGTAGATATATGTAGGGTCTTACGAAGACATTATTTACTAAATGAAAGATTTAAATGTTACATCTGCTAACTGCTAATCGCAGGAATGAGTATCACTAAGGCCCTCTAAAAGGACCAAATGGCTATGAGCATAGGTCATTCACCAACCTTTACTAGTAATTTAGCTCTGAAAGGTAAATTTCTGTAGAATCACTGTATCCTGGCCTCTTTCCTTATTATCGGCATGGGTTAGGATGTCCATGCACTTCACAGGTATGTATCACAGCACACGTATTCTAAACAATACACTCAGCAACAGAAACAAGAAGAAACTATATTACTAAACCAATTCAATCTCAGACAGCTCTATGGTTACTTGTTCAAAATAACCTACTATATCGACACCAAACATTCTTGGTCCTTAACACTGACGGCAATGTTCTAGACATCTGAAACAAGGCTTTTCAAACAAGCAGCCAATTTTTGTTGAAACCAAACTATAGATTAGCAGTCAGAGGAGATTTTATGATCTGTGGTGTCATTTGATGAACAGACTTACCTTCAGGAAGGAAACAGTTTAACTTGAATGATGAAATTTCCAAAATTACCCTTAAAATGTATAATGTAACTCTTGAGAAATATGAGTGCTAAATATGAGGGGACAAGCTGTATTTATGGACCTTGACCATATATTTCATATAATGAACACTGCTTTCCATTTGCTTCCCACTGTCACTCAATATTTATAGCTGTGCAATTTTATTTCTAGTTAAGCCAATCATGTAAGTAAGTGCTCATGCTATCAGCATTTAAATTAAAATAAAAAAAAAAAAACAAGAGAATTGACATTAGGGACAGCAAGTTTAGCTGTGTAACTTATAGAGCAAACTTGATTAATAAGTCAGAAAATCATATTTCCTACTCTCTTTCAATGTTATGCTATTTTCTTTCTCAGTAGGAATAAGTAACCCCAACTCCTTCATGCTTAAGGAGAAAACATGCTTAAGAAGAATGATAAAAGTTAACAGATCATAGTTTCCTATGTTTATTACAGTATCCCATGCACATATAAAATACATGTAAAGGAAAACAGGGTATATTAAGATCATACTCATTTGTATAAAGAAGGATAATTATGTATAATCAACCTATGAGAAATTTTGAATTATTTCTTCGAATATTTAGTTAGCTGAGCTGGTAAACAACCATATTTGCTACATATGCATGTAAAAATCAAGACAGAAACTAAAATTTAGCTACTGTTCTAAATCATCCTTTCCCTGCTAATATCTCTTAAATGCTTCTAGGAGGAATCTAAACTTTATACTGTAGCCTACAGAAGCTTCCTTAATTTGGCCACTTCTAACCTATATCATCTTATGATCACTAACTCTTAACAGGGCCTTATTTGTTTTCCCCCTAATGGGCCTTACTGCCTGCCTGCACAAATCCTAAGTCAAAACAAGTACTCACACAAGCTGAACATTCCCAAATCCCAAGTCCAAAATGCTCCAAAACAGAGAACTTTTTACCGTAAGAACAAAATTTCTTATCCCCAAGCTTCATTTATGAACAAAATTATTTAAAATACAGCCAAAAGGTGTCCTAAAGCTAAGTGTATAGGTGTATGTGGAATATGAAACATGGAATTCCATGTTTAGACTCAGATTTCATCTCCAAGATATATCATGTTAAATGGAAATACTCAAAAATCAAAAAAGAAAAAAAGGACTCACTTTTGGTCTCCCGCATTTCTGATATGGATACACACTTGTATTATGTTTAGGTACCGGAGCAAAAGAAGCGAGCCCAGTGGTGTTCTGAGATGAGATAAACTAGATGTAAGCAGGAAAGCTCATATTCTTCTTGTTTCCTTTTTGGGGATGTTTAGGTGTGTGTGTGTGTGTGTGTGTGTGTGTGTGTGTGTGTGTGTGTGTGTGTGTGTGTGTGTGTGTGTGTGTGTGTGTGTGTGTGTGTGTGTGTGTCACTGGGGATTAGGGTGTGTGTGTGTGTGTGTGTTGTGTGTGTCACTGGGGATTAGGGTGTGTGTGTGTGTGTGTGTGTGTGTGTGTGTGTGTGTGTGTGTGTGTGTGTGTGTGTGTGTGTGTGTGTGTGTATGCCACTGTGGATTGAACACAAGCCCTAGCACAATCTAGTACTCTACAGCTAATTGGCTAATCGACACCCAGCCATTTGTTTTATATAAGATATAGTCTCTTTAACTTTGCCCCGGGTAGATTCAAATAGTTGATCTTCCTGCCTCTGTCTTCTAAGCTGCTGAGAATACTGACCTACACCACCACATCCAAGTGAAAAAAATCACTTTCAAAACAGACTGGCTAAAATTGTTCACCTTTCTGCAAATCATAAACGAGATCTGTGTTGTTTTTTGTTGGGGGTGGGACTGGGGTGGGAAATCTGTTATGAAACCTCAACAATCATGAGTTTTACAGTGTGTATTTCTGATCCATTGTTAATATCTTCAAAACCAGCATACTCAAATGCTGCTACTTCCCCTCTCTTCCAAGTACAACTCCACTATCATCAGCTCCCAGGAGGAGATATAGGGAGGGGTCGAATATTTATAGTGTTGCAAAAATGTTACTGTAATCTAAAACAGAACCATAGTATTTGCCACTTGAGTAGATAAATATACCTAAGTTCTCTAACATCACGACGTGTTGCCATAATAGAAAAATATCCTTTACCAGCACAAGTTAAGGGCATTTTGTTGTTGTTGCTTTGTATTTCTTAGCCAATAACTGAACTTTCCTTAAGGGGTGTGTGTGTGTGTGTGTGTGTGTGTGTGTGTGTGTGTGTGTGTGTGTGTGTGTGTGTGAAGGTGTGTGTGTGTGTGTGTGTGTGTGTGTGTGTGTGTGTGTCCCCATAATGGCCATCTGAAGGAGAGCAAATAAAACTTTGGACGAAACATTTCCTATTCCCTAAATGATCTATATGCTTACATTTTTTATTCCAGAGCTCATAAGCAATGTGTTTTGTAGTGCCTTCAAATCAAATAATAAGCAGCATGAATGTTCATAACTTTCTGAATGGCAAATACTATTACTTGTTTATTAATCTTGTACTTCCTACCGTGTTATATTCTTGAGAATCTACTTCGCACAGAGCTAAATAATTGCAACTTCTTGACGTGCAGCACAAAGTGTACTGTGATTTGACAGTGGTCAGTCAGTACTCAAAAATTACAGTCAGTCATGTTGCTCATTCCTATAATACTGGATATAAGCTATAATACTGTATAAACCACAAGACTGAAGTTCATGATCAAACAGCAAAAAGTTCATAAGATTAGAGATCAACAGAAAAGGCTGTAGTGATATACACCTATAGTCACAGCTAATGGGAAGCAAAAGTAAGATCAGACTCTAGACTGGCCCAGACAAAATTCAAGACCCTATCTCAAAACTAACCAAAGCAAAAGAGCAGAACTGGAGATGTAGTTCGGGTGGTGGAGTATCTGTTAGCAAATGACAAGCTCTGAGCTCAAATGGAAGGAGGGAGGGAGGGAGGGCAGGAGGAAGGAAGGAAACCCACGGTGAACATTACCTGTGACAATTTCCCAAATCACTGCCAGATTACCATTCAATTCCTGGGATCTAAGTTCCCGGATGCTTAAAAACCAAATAGCTAATTTTTGTTCCTGTTAGCATTTTACCCGCAGTTTTCCCTTCCCTGCGGCAGGAGAAGCTAAGGCCTAGCTTCAGAAGGAACACAATGTGTAAATCAAATTTACCACATGCTAAATGTGCACATGGTGCAGCTCTACCATCTAAAAAAACGGTTCTTAATTTCAAGGAAGTCACAAACAATCGTACAATTCATGATGCGATACAGATGAGAGAGCATGTTTTAACATACTCCAAAACATTCAGCCCTGACCACAAATGTGTATGACTGGCATGGAGGAGGTGGTCTTCCATTTCACAGATGTGGCCAGTGAACCTGAGAAAAGGAGACAAAGCCCAAGGTCAAACATACAAAGGCTCTTACTTAAACAGCAACAGTACGCAGAGTTTGAAGGGAAACCAAGACAACACACCTGCAGGTTTTGCAAACTCACAGTACCATCTCCCAGGAGTGAGGAAAAGAACAGAAAGTCCAAGGTGGAGTCTGGCAGATGAAGATCTGGCTGGAAGGAGGGTTAAGAGGACACTGCAGGCCATGCAAATATGCTCACAAAGGCACTGGAGGGAAGGAAGGGACAAACAACCTTTCGTCACTGGAAGGCAGAATGTACTGGAAAGTGCAACAGAATTTTTATGGTGTTGAATTTATCCCTTGGGGTTAAACCTGAGGATATTCCAACATTTCAACACCCCACTTAGGAGTCCAAGCTAGCTGAAGAACACAAACAGAATTCCAATGATGGGGGGGCAGATGTTTGCCAGCACGATGAAGCATCTTCATCTGTTTCCACAGCAAGGAACAGCAGCTGACTCCTGCTGGGTAGATGGGCATGCAAAGGAAATGAACCGTATTATATTTATTATCCTTTTTTTTTTAAATAGGCTTGACTTCAGCTCCTAAGAAAAATAAGTACTTATATATTCTCTGCGATGGCCCATGGCAGAGATGCCCCCTTGTTTATATTTACTTAATATTGTAGCACAGTACTTAATCTCGGAGCTAAAACGCTCCCCTCACTGAGCGCAGAAATCCAGTCACTGAGCTGCTCTTAGTGCAAATAATAGACTTGGACGATTGCTGGCAGGTGCTTTTGACATTATTATAAGGATACATGGAAGAGCTAGGAGGAGGAAGCTAGTGTGGAGGAAATGAGGTGTGGAAGAAGACAATGAAATTCAGTCACAAGACTGCTTCTGTGCCAGGTGACAAGGAAACGTAAGATATTTACGTTAAAACTGTTTCCAGTTCTAGAGTGAAGCACGTGTGGTGGATCTTACCAATACACCTACAGCCTTCTCTCATGCCTTTGTCACAAGTACAGAAAACAGCCAGGCTGCAATGGGTACTTCACACAGTGTATTATAGCTATGACTTGCCGGAGTCCAAGAAGAAGGAGAAATGTGTTTTTCCTCAGGGGTCTGCTTCCTCCTCAGCAAGACGCTATCTGCTGCTGGCCTAGGTATGGACGTGTAAGACAGATGGTAGGTGGTTCAGTCAGGTTCCAAGATGCTCTAGGCCTTCTACCTCCTCCTAGCTTCTATCCAGTCTCCATGTAGTCTCATTTAACCCACTAGCCTAGAAGGTTCAGGATGAAGTACCTGGAACTTGAAAAGAAAGAAAGTGGTCCACTATTTCAAGTTGCCAGGAGAGAGCCAGCCTCTGGAATGTGATCTTGCACTGCTCCTTTGCCCCTTGAGCCGGGAGGGGAACAGGACTAAGTAACAACCCTCTCAGATGAAGCAAAGGTCCCACAGGAGCAGAGTCGAGAGGGTGACAGTTCCCACCCGCACAGTCTGGGTTACTACAACTATTTGGACCCTGAAGTTATTAACAACTCAATCCTGTGGTTGGGCTGTGGCAAAATTGCAAGCAAACTGCAAAGGGGAGAAGAGATGGCTGCTGCTTCAGATAACACCTTTGCTAACACTGCTCGAGTGTTAGCACTGTGAGTGGATGGCTGCAGCCTACAACCACATTCACGATCACGAAATTAACTCCTTTCATAAAGGACAAACAGTCATTACCCTGCATCTCTATGGGGTTTTAGAAGGGCACACATAAATAAGAATTTGGCTCGGCACTGGTGACCCCCAGCATGGGTCACCAACCAGCCAGGCTGGCGAGAAATTAGACAAAAAGCTCGGGTGGGCACCACAGGCAGCTCATCAACTCATCTATTGCTTGATGCATTCGTTTCCTTACAAATAAGATCTCCCTGGAGCTCTTGGGAATGGGGAAACGCCTTGGAATATGTCCACTCTCCCAGATCAGAGTCAAGAGTAACGTCAAGAAACAGCTCCAGACATCGCACTCATCAACCAGTCTCCCTTTTCCTAGTAATCAGGATCCCAGAAGCAACAATACTGAAGGCACTCCTTATACTTCGAGTCTGGCACACACTGGCACCCTCTGAGAGACGGGAGCGTGTAACAGGAAGGTGTGCTGAACTCAGAGTAAAATAAAACCTTAACTTTAGTCCACCTTCCTTGTCCACAGCACGATCACACTACTTTAACTCACACCTGTTACTTTCAGCAAGAGGTGGGAGAGTTGGGGGGACCCACATACTGAATGGTACAGGACATGCCGCAGTATTTCCACAAATCCAGTTACCCACATGCCACCTGTACAACCTTTCCCCACATCCGTGTGCCACCAAGATTATTGCTTACTTCATATTTTTAAAGCTACTTTATGTCACAGCTAGATATGAAACACAATTATCATGTACCCTTCATACCTACCAATGCACATAAATTGCAGCTATAGGTTTTTTGCTTTGTTCTGAATAGCCCATGAATGTTAAAAAAAAAAAAAAAGAGCTGAGAGCTGGTGGCCCACGCTTTTAATCCTACCTACTCAGGAGACAGAGATCTGAGGACTGCGGTTCAAAGCCAGCTCGGGCAGGAAACCCCATGAGACTCTTATGTCCAATAAACTACCAGGTAACCAGAAGTGGTGCTGTGGCTCTAGTGGTAGAGCGCTCGCCTTGAGTCCAAGAGCTGAGGGACAGCACCCAGGCCCAGAGTTCAAGCCCCATGACCCAGCCACACCCAGACCTAGCCCCTCCTCTAGGAGGAAGTTATCTGTAGGAAGAAGTTATCAGATCGCGTCCCCCAGGGAACAGGGCAGAATGCAGAGCTTCTGTGCAAGGACATGAAGGGGAAATGTAGTTAACTGAGACAGGGGGCCTTTCAGGAAGGCTGGGGTTGGCTCCACCACCGTGCACAGGACCGTTTGGGAGCTTGGACTCCCTGCTCAATGACCCTCCTTCACGCAGCCTCACACTTCCTTCCAATGGCGGCTACCGACACTGATGAAATGATATGAACCAAGCTTTCAGCACCTTGCCTACTCAACAAGAGGGACCTGGTGTATTTGTCACTGCTGCGGTGGTTCTAACTCCAAAATGAGTGTAAACAAACCTAGCTCTTTTCCAGGATTACCATAAACCCATTGTGTTCAGCCTGTGTTTCTAAAATGATTTGCTTACTAGGTGCCAGGCATTCTACTTAGTACTGGATACTAAATCTCATTTGATCTGTATCTCTTTGAGCCTCCTAATAGCCCTATAAGGTAAATATTACTTAGTACGCCTATTTCACACAAGAAAGTGGGACTTGCCCCAGGTCAATCAGTCATAAATCAATGAACGGGCTTCAAGCTTCATCATGGAGAGAGCAATTAAAATCCAGGGGGAAGCTGCAGGCGTGTGAGCTAGCTACACTAGACATACCCTCAACTTGACTTTCATTACCTCTGAACCACAAAATAGAACCTTAAAAGGCCAAAACACTCCACACAGTGCAGCTGAGGAAAAATCAATTAAAATAGATTTTCATCTCTACCATATTATAAATTAAATGCAATAAATCCTTGCAACTAGATTGATTTCCAACATGCTAGCCAAGAAACCCATACTTGGAAGCTTTTGAAATGAACAATTTCAATAGTGACATTCTCAAGAATGGTCAGAATGCCCATGAATGAAGAGGGAGCTGCCTCTCCGTAACCTTCCCACCGCCCACCATGCTGCTCAGGCTTCTCCGAGAGACTGCCTCTCTCCAAAGAATACTTCAATCTTCTGTCCTTCCAACCAAATCAGTCTATATTTCCTGCCCCAAGTTCCAGACGTTGTCAATACCAAGGTTTGTATTATTATCAGTGTCTCATGAAATTTGCATTTGCATGATGAAAAGCATGTACCACAAATAATAACAACTTCAAAACCCAACATGGAGAGTAAAAACAAAACAAAAAAATCTATCAGTTCTCATAGGACCATCAAACTTAGGGCAGAATCATTAGCTAGTTATTATATTTCCAAGCATAGACTTTACTTTTCAATTCAATGGATTCAGTCAAGTGGGGGAAAAACCAAATAGATAGTAAATGTTCACTTTTCCCCCACAAAGCTTGTTCTTTGAGAATGGGTTGGGGTCACAACTACAATAATCTATTTCAATTAACAATTTTCGTGTGAAACTATTATGATCCTATTAGGTACTTATAATCGCAAAATAGTAGGAAACTGGTAAGAAATTAACTATTACGATCTCCTACTGGGCTAGCTTAACAGGAATGATCCATTTTTGTTGAGGGGAAGGCAGAAGACAATGAGTTTAATTGAACTGCATAGCACACACAGCCTCATCCACAATGGTTATGTCTCCTTATTAACTGCCATTGAATTCAAGGTGTACCTCCTGCAACAGGTAGGCCAGAAGCATCCATCCCACTAACTTCCCCTCTTTCTTCCCCTTTCCCTTTCACCATGACCCTTCCTCTAGCAGCCTGGTATCCACAGGACAGAAGGAGAAGGTCTCACTCCCTCCTCTAAGCTCAGCGCCTGGCATTCCTTTTTAGAACCAATGTTATATTCAATAAACAATTGTTCAATGGATGGCTGCTTTTGTTTAGGCCCTATCTTAACTGCCAGCTCCCCCAAAATAGGGCATCAAGTTCTGGCTCTCTAGTAGAAATTATGTGAAGCAGTGAAGAACTTCTTTTTAATGTTTCAAAAACTCCTCCAAACACAACGCCAACTCAAAAACCAACTCAAACCTCTAGAGCAAATGGCTCATGGTAAGGGCAGAAAGGAAAAGAGAAAGATTTTTAAAGTCCTGTGCTTTTTTTTATTATTAAAAAATAGCTAATGGGTGGATGCCACCATTGTGGCATGGTAGGAAGCAGGGCAGTTTCTTCACGGGATCACACACTCCTGAGACAGGGTTTCTGATGCACTATCTACAACAGTGATTTAAAAAAAAATCACCTAAAATGTTGACTTACTTACCTCTCTCAGGGCCACACTTCACACCTCTATTTGATTCAAATATACCAAAAATTAAAGTGTATTTCAGGTCTTTAAGATCAAATATAAGTCAGATATTTTAAGATTTCTAAGAGATTGGGGTTGGATTTTAAGACAAAGAAAATGTTAAGATTGAAAAGTTACGAAAAACTTACGAACATCTAGAAAATATGGGGAAAGACGCTTGCTTTAGCTGTAATTCTAAAAATCCCCCCTTTAAAAAATTCTGCATAGCATTCTCTCAAAACCGTTCTCACTGGCGCAGCGCCTGGCGCTGGCTCTGACCGGCTACAAAGGCAAAGGCTAGCTTTGATCATTTCTTTTTTTTAACCATCAGTTTGATATCTAATAATTATTTTGAACAAGACCTGCCTATAACATTTTAAAAGTGATCACTAATATTGTTGTTAATTTTAAAAACATACTTGTGAAAAGTAGCCACTTGAAGAGAACACATAATAGGGTGAGGCTCACAGAAAGATTTAGGTTGGATCCATAAACAAATCAGGACAAATTTGAAAATCTATCTGACCAGTTCAGTGATGTAGAAGGTAAACCTTGCCCCTCAGGAGCTACTATGTGGCTAAACCTGGCAACTTCTAATCAGCTGTATTTTACACCCCTTGTGTGATTTTCATGATGTACAGGCATTACATTTGCCCTCGAGGAAGATGGGAAATTCAGTAATTCATTTAGTGTCCAAGTATGCCACACACATTAAAAAGCAGCAACTCAATGATAAAGGAAATGATAACAAATGATCTCACAATCGATGGTGTTTAGAAATACATTCATCAGTCAGCCCCTAAGGGAAACAGCGGCCCGGAGGACACATGTCATGGAAGAGCGTACAGCTCTGTGGACCCAGCAGCGAACCTGCTCACAGCAACTCAACAGCAGTCCATGCTCGCTAGCCACAAGTGCCACAAGGGCCTGGGCCTGTTGGTTCCACTGGCAAACAACAAAGGCTTCAGAAAAAATGCCCGGACAACCTTTGGGCATTTAAGAATGAATCATTTTTAGAGTTGCGCTGACTGAGCTCCACATGGAATCATCTACACTTTTCTCACAGGTTAAGACAACCACCTTTAAATGGGGACATTTCAGATGACCCATACTTTCATTTAAAAAAGCCTACTTCTTTGTTTCACAGCGACCCCACATTCTACTTAGCTGAGAGTGTGAAGCAGAACTGGAAGTCACCCTGGAGAGTGTACTGCTCCCTGGAAGAATAAATTACTTTCTGTCCACTCAGCCTCACTGAGGCAGGTATGCACATAGTGTTTTGCACTTTTCATTGAATTTCATTCACTCCCTAGGACCTAGTCCTGCCTGGCAGTCTTGTGGCTGAAGACAAGTGTTATAGAGCAACACAACTGAGGCAGGCACAGGACCTGGGTGTATACAGGCAGAGCTTGAAGGCCGGGTAAGTCACCTCAAAGTCCTGACCCGTGGCACATCCCTGCCTCAGGGCCGTTTCTGGCATGCCGGACTTACTGTATAGGACCTATCAGGCCAGCACCCTTCCTCTTTCTTTTCTCTCCTAGCCCTCATGGAGGGCATCACAGTGAGGCTAACATCTCACTTCCTGCTGCACCCCATGTCCCCCCTCTCTTATGTTATCTAATCTGTTCTCATAACATGGACCGTTTTCTAAAACCAGGCATTGATTAGCTATTGCCCTCCTTCCACACATAAACAGAGAGGGCTACTGTCTGGCGGGCAGGCAGACATGTCCTAAGCATCCAGACACAGCAAGAGCTCCAATAAAGCAGTACCCTGTGGCTGCATTCTTTTTAAAACAGATGCCACAAGTGACTGGCCCTTTCAGTCACACCCTAGGGCTGCTTAGTAATTGTCTTTCCCTGACATTTTTGGTTCTTCTGTCTTTCCCCAAATGTAGGGGGAAAAATGACACACATGATGGGAAAGAACTACTGCTCCAGATCTTATATTTAAGTGGGCCGGTTGAGCCTGGGCAACTAGAAAACCAGACCTTTCTTGTAGGCAATTTAACCAAAACTTTTGACCAACAAATAATACTTCTAGGAATTTAAAATTACAGAAAGGCTATTATCAAGAGACTGTGCAATATTTCAGAATTTTCACTGTTCTGTTACTTGTACTAGTGAACAATCAGAAACAATCCAAATATATTTTAGTCATAGCATGGAAAGTCCAGAACCACTAATGCAAGGCTAGAGTCCAATCAGGCCAAATGGTCACTGGAAATCATGTGTTAAGATCTGACATGTATGTGTGTGTGTGTGTGTATACTCACGCAAGAATGTACGCATGCCATGCCTCCAAGAAAGAAGGAAAAAAGATGACACAATTAGAATTTCAGCTGGGCGCTGGTGGTTCATGCCTGTAATCCTAGCTACTCAGGAGGCTGAGGATCACGGTTCAAAGCCAGCCCAGGCAGGAAAGTCTGTGAGACTATCTCCAATAAACCACCAGAAAACTGGAAGTGGTGATGTGGTTCAAGTGGTAGAGCACTGGCCTTAAGCTGAAGAGCTGAGAGACAGCGCCCAGGCCGAGTTCAGGCCCCATAACACACACACACACACACACACACGCCCCCCCCACACTCACTCTCACACACACACACACACACACACAAATTGACACCTGATGGAAATTTTCTTCCTTTCAACTTTTCTAAATTTTCTAATTTAGTTTAGTTTTGTAACTAATGAAAGTAATGATACTGATTCAGAGTGAAACAATCTGAGCATTCCACTCATTAACAACTTCTGCACTAATCAGCCTACTGTTCTGACATACACCAAAGCCATGTTTAACAGGTAGCACCTTTTTGGGATGGGGTGAGGAGGCAAATTCTTGAAATCAGAATGCAAACACTTCAATTCACACCTTACAAACCCAAGAAACTATTGGATAAAAGAAAAGAAGGGATTAGCTAAATAGAGTGGGAAAACATAGAAGCCAGAAATGTAAGGACAAGTTTTTCCCATCTGAATTCCATCTGTTACCTGAAATGTAAGTATTAGCTCCTTATCTTCCTCTCTCACTATACACACCAGCCTTTACCTCTGAGGCTCTGCACACTTGCAAAGATTAAACTAGCCTCTGCCAGTGGCCAGGAATTGACAGTGTCCTACAGATGACATTCTTAGGATTATGGCCGGAGCAGAGATCCAGATACCTCATACACCTGAATCCTCATCCCTGCCTGGCTCAGAGAAAAAGATACAAAACGGGGACCTGGTCTGCCTATCAGAAAGAAGGGGTTGTTTCTGTTCAAGGCTGGGATGTTTGCTTTTTTACTTTTCTGAAGGCAGGGTCTTACTATGTTGTCCAGGCTGCTTTCAAACTCCCGGGCTCAAGCAATCCTTCTGCGTCAGCCTCTCGAGTAGCTGGGACTGCCCATGTGGGACCCACTGTGCCTGGTTAGGGCTTGCGTCTTAATATCCCTATTTCTTCACTGGATCACGTGGACAGGAAAGAAACGATCCTCCCTCTTTGCTCATTTTACTAACTCTAAAGATATACATGGTACAATTTCCCCCCCCCCCCACAAAAAAAACCATTAATCCACAGTGGCTACAGATTAGCAAAATACATCAAGGTGTTGCTATTCAAAGAAACAGTTACAGTCAAAGTAGACTCTAACTACAACCTTGAGTGATCATTTATGATGTAGAAACTACCAAGTTTACTGAGCGTATTATGATATGCTTCTGAGATTCTTCTCAAGAGTTAATATTTCGGAAAAGCAGGTTTCACTGAAAAGACAAGATGGCCTAACCATACGCTCTCACCCCACAGTGGACTCCATCCTACAGAAAAAAGTCTGCATGGGCGGCTGCTCTACAGAAGCGAATCATGCGACTGCCAACGCATCCAGGCGGCCTGGGAGCATGCTTGGAGCTACATCATCTCTGTAGCTCCAGAAGCATCACAGGGCAGAACTAGGAGAGGGAAAAAAATTCTATCCCTTAAGCTGTGTTGTTTCCGACAAGGCCCTGGGGGGGTGGGGAATGGGGGGGATGAGGGATGGGGGAGATGAGGGATGGGGGGGGTGACGCCCTTCTCTCATCTGGCGGCCTCAGAACCAGCGGCCTTTGGGATGGGACTGCTCTGTACAGCTGCTGCAATCTGTCTGCTGGCTATTTTACCTAGCTTCACCGCTCTGCAATATTTCAGAGGGAGGGGAAAAAAGACCAGTGATTAGGAGACCTAAGAGGTTTTATTTCAAGTGGGGAAACATTTTAGAGCATGAAAGAAAACAATGAGTGATGCAAGCTGCAACAACAAAATGTTTTCCATCACAGTCAAGAAGGAGTTCGGAATCTGAGCTCTTCCTGGCTATAAATATCAGTGATGTGTGCAAGATACGTTTTCCTCCCAATCCCCCCAAAGTGAGGCCCAAACTGCAGTTTAGAGCTACAGTCAGTAAGAAGGGCATCCTTTCCCAAAGAGGGCTGTGGCTGTGGACTGCGATCTCCCGATTCACTGCAAGGCTGCCTCAGTTTCTGTCAGCACCGCTAGAACTCTATCTTCCTTAGGGCAAAGAGTCAAGAATTCGGCCAGAGCCATCACACCCTAGCAGAGATTCAGAAAAGATGCTTTGGAAAGGGTACCATTCTGTTGCTTGGGTCTGGACCACACTGGAGTTCTTAAAACAAATGATGACGGTGAAGACTTCTCAAAATGAAAGTCAGAAACACTCACTGCCTAGTAACACTGGATACAGTTTACACTCTATCTGTGGTTCTGTTTTCTTTAAAGGCAAAAAAAAATTGTAGTTCATTTCTGTACTCTGCACTGTTCGGAAGAAAAAAATCATGTCAGCTGCTTCCGGGAAAACGAGAAAGTTTTTAATGGGGAGAATTCTTTAAGCCTGAATTTCAAAGTGTCAAGATTTCTTACACTTGAACCACTTTGAAGGATTTGCACTCTGAGATCACACTAAAGCAGAAGGGGTATTGTACAACTGAGACACTAATTTACAAAAGCACTGCACACAACAGTAAAAGCAACTGTTTTTAAAACCCTAATTAAGACCTGGACCTTTAACCTGTATTTTGTCCGACAACTGGCCACACTGCTAGAAGTTTCTGTCTCTAGCCCATCTGACGCCAGAATTCCATTTCTCAATATTCTACTGCCACTAGTTCCTAAACAATACTCCTTCTATTTGGTCCTGGAACCATATATAATTTGAGAACTACTGCTTCAGTGCAATTTAAAAGTGCTGGGCCCACCGAACTTACCTACATGCCATCAAAGAGACCAACGATGTTCAGAAATACATCCCAGGAACCTGTTCCTTATTTAGTCCAGAGTTGTATCTGGGAAATGACTACCAGCCCTTAGCATGAGAGCAATCTGCATTACTGTCCACTCCTGACTTCCTTCCTGTGTGCAACCTCTAATCTGGAAACACATTTGGGGGGCGTCTGTGAACCAGAATCACAGTGCCTAATAGAAGACATATGCTCCTCCAACTCTTTCTTCTTTTTTTTTCCAACCAGGCCTTCAACAGCTAGGATTCCGCATGGGCACATAAGAGGGGATGAAGACTTTATCTCAGGCAGAAAATCATTCATGTGTCTTCCTACCATTTGCTAGTGGATGGTTTTTTGGACAAGTTTAATAACCTTGAACCTCCATTTCTTTTATCTACAAAATTGAGAGTATTTTTTTTCATTGTCAGCTAAACAAGACCACATAAGATTTCTGGTTTCTAGCTGTTCAAAGTTAGGGATTATTACAGTTAGAATAAGCAGGAATTTGGGATGGATTCCAACGGTATTTGGAGCTCATTACTTTAAAGCTAATAAAATGGGGCTGAGAGGAATGAAAAGATGTCAACCGTGGACTTTGCTGTTTTCTAAACCTCTCAGTCTCCTCACACAAGTACTTCACGAAAGTCTACATATTCACAGGGCCAGGGAATGTGAAGACAAGCAAGGGACAGTGCAAAATAAAGGTGAAATCCCAAGAACAAACAATAATTCCACAAGAGCTCTACTGAAAAGTAATTCAGGACTTCTTACTCTTCACTAGGTTTTCTTGCTCAGGGCTGGTACTCCACCTTTCGAGTCATACCCTGGAGCCTGGCTCTTTCCGCGTTAATTGGAGATGAGTCCCATGGACCTTTCGACCTGGGCTGACTTCAAAATTTGATATCCTTAGCAGCTAGGACTAAGGCATGACCAACATTCTTTCATGAATTATTTTCTTTATACTTGTTAGGGAGAAAGAAATGTAAACCAAAAAAAAATAAAGGAAAACCAACCAGGCCTTCTACGGGAGTCACATTGCTCCTGAGAAGTAACTATATTCCAGAGTCCAGGAAGGAAAGCAAGCATTGAAGAAAACATAAATCTGAATTTTTTTTCTATTTATAGCGTTTAGGGATTATCTCTTGCCATCATAAATTTTGAAATACTGGTCCCCAAACTTCTACGTTCCTGTACAGGAAGGATGGAAAAGGCCACTTCCCAATCTCATTAAAACCACTCATGATTTTGGACTGCTTATACTTCCTTAGAATTATTTTTCCAAAGAAAAGTGAAAGTACTAGGAAAAAAAGGAAAAAGGTGGTATTATCACCTTGACAATATCTTCTGTTGAAAATAGATTCAATTTCAATAAAACTGACATTAAAAGAACAGAAAAATCTTGCCTTAAGGTTTAAACTTTTAGTGTCATTTAATGGCCTATAACAATGCTCTAAAACACTATCCCCAGCATTAAAAAGGAATCTAAGTATAATTGTTATTTGTAAAATTAAATGAACCTAAGAAACCTGCCAGGAATTTCACACAACTTTAGTGGTTATCCTACTTTTCAGAAAGAAGCAAGAGCATCTTGTGGTTCTCTGAGATCTATGATTTCCTGTAGATAGCAGGAGTGTCATGAATGCCCGCCCCAGGCTCTTGGAGTTAGCTTTCAATTCCTTTTTTTTTTTTTTAATATAATGGATCTTATTGGCTTAAAAGAAAAGATATGGTTAGCAGGAAATATTCTGATTGGTGGGACTTTTTTTTTCATTTTTAATACTTTTTTATTGTAAAAATACTGTACAGAGGGGTTACAGTTAATGAGCAAGGTAATGAGTACATTTCCTATCCCCTACCATCCCTTCGCGCCACCTCCACAACTACACTTCCCCTCTCCTCCCCTACCCTCTCCCCCACCTAATGATGGGACATTTAAATTCTTGTTACATGGTGTTTATAAAACAAATGTAAGAGTGATACAAAATAAATTTTATTGTGCACTGAACTGTCTGTAACTGAACAGTCACCACTAGTAACAAGATTGTTGAATAGAAGCTTCTAGCCTATAAACCTTTTATCTACCATACTTAATCCAGGCTAAAGCTTGGCCTATCAGCCATATAAAAACAGGTACTTAGAAAAGCTAAGCAGAGTTTCCCACATTTGATATACACCTTAGAGTTTACTTTGACTAATAGTGTAACAAATAAATGCCTCATGATTTGTGAATACTGGTGGACATGCTCAATGCCACTCAACACTGAAGCATAGCCCCTGCATTCCATGAAAAGGTCTCAAAGGAAATTTTCCTGTCCATTCAATCTATGACTTGCTTCATCCCTTAAGTTTCCATTTGGTCAAATGTCAACACGCTAAGTTAACTACAGCGTCGCAGGTCCTTTCCTTCCCATGAACACTGGTAACGACCACCAAGTAAGTAAGGCATTTTGCTCAAGTGTGTTGTTAGTTTGCTTCAATGTGGCACAGGTAGATTCAGAGAACATTACTCCTATAACCCTCCCACTTGAAGTAAAATGTTCATATTGTTATTCCTCTTAGTATACATTCTTAATAATATTGATATAGAATATAAATTATACAAGCTGTTATTATTTATATTAATAATATACCATTTGTATTCTATTCATAATTATATAACTATATCATTTATAACATTTTACTATGTTATATAACATTGATACAAGCATATATACACTTTATATATACACATACACATGCATAAAACATAAAAATGGATTTGGTATTATTCTCCAAGTCTTCTCCTGTACTTTTACTGAGTTTTTATCAATTATCACAGCAGCCATGCCGTTCCGTTAATCCATCAAGCATCCATCAACTGAAGGTTCATTATCAACCAAGGGCTGGCTTATGTAATACCCTGTTTCTGAGCAAGTTTTCTGGATCAGTGGTTCAAGTGTGTGCTCTGGTGTCCTTGGGGAGCGTAGAGACCCTCTAGTAGACACAGGGACCCCACCATGTTCACACTGACACTGAGACTGTAAGCCTTTGCTGTTTGTTTACACCTTCCATGACCATGATGAGGCCATGCTTCTTTCTGACGGCTCACAGGATGTGTTTGCATGTGCTTATTTTGGTAGAGTCTCAATTTCATTCTTTTATGGTAAATGACGACAAATGTAGCCCATAGGAACAAAAGCCCATTCTATGGATCCCCAGTCATCTTCAAGAACAAGAAAAAGTGCTGAAATTTTAAAGCGATTCCCGTTTCTAGACTGCTGGAAATAATTTCACTTGCTATGCTTCAGATTTTTAAAAAAGTAGTACTTGGATAACTTCTAGAACTCTTAGCCTTCAAAAACAACACTCCATCAGAAAACACTAATTAAGAAGCTCAACAACACTGGTGGGTTGTGTGGGGAGCGGTGGTATCAGCTAGACAGAATGTGGTTAACTGCAAGCATGAGAGCATTCTCAATGTCCGTTCCAGGTCACAGCCCCCTTGTGCCTCAGGACAACATGAACCTCTAGAATTTAAACCTGAAAAACACTCATCTGGGGTTATCCTGTGTTTGGGACCCCATTGCCTGTAAAAAAGAAAAAAACAGCACTCTGATCTGGAAACATCAACACCGAGCTTGTGTATTCTGCACAAGGGACACTGGCTTTTGGAAAGAAGTTTATGGCTGGGTTTATGAGAAAGATGAGGAAAATAACCATTCCTGTAAATGACGAGCAGATTGGGAGCATCTAGATTATTCATAAACAATTAGCCCGCAAAGTCCTTTAAGTGTTTTTAGCGTCAAACAAGAAACCACTTGCTCCCTCAACGTGGAAAATAAGGAAGTACACAGGAGATTTCATTTATAGTATGGACATAGAAAATTCAGAAAACTTTTACTTCCTACAAACCAGAATTCCCTACCATCACTGTGTCTTGTTTCCTTAGAAGCTGAACCTCAAAATACCGATTCATTTAACTTTACCCAGTTAAGATAAACCTAATGAATTAAATAGTTCAAACCCTACCCAAGATTTTTTCTTTTTTTTTTTGGTTGGCCATGGGGCTTGAACTCTGGGCTTGGGCGCTAACCTTCAGCTCTTCAGCTCAAGGCGAGCGCTCTACCGCTTAAGCCACAGCGCCACTTCTGGTTTTCTAGTGGTTTATTGGATAGGAGTCTCACGGACTTTCCTTACCCGGGCTGGCTTTGAACCATGATCCTCAGATCTCAGCTTCCTGAGTAGCTAGGATTACAGCTGTGAGCCACTGGCGCCCAGCCCTACCCAAGTTTTTATAAAGGGTTTTCAGTTTTGATATCTTGCTGGCACCCTGCCTTTGCTGTAAATCATGTAGTATTTCCAGATGTTTTCAGAATATTCTCAAAGAGAGAACATTATTGCAGTGCTTACTGATACAATGGTGCCTCTCCCAATGCCACATGGCACTGAAAGTTCATTTCTGACTGTGGTCAGCGTTAGGCTCTGGTTACTGGACAGGAAGTTCTGGTATTGCTCTCTTCCCTTCATTAATCACATTCTTTGATAAGTCCGCATTAGCTCAGATTGCCTCAGTTAATCAAAAAAAGTAACTAAATAGCTCTAACCCAAGGTTCTGCCATTTCTGTACCTATCCTTTTCCCCTAATGTCTTAAATTATTATATCCTAGAAATCTTAGTAATTTTCCACTTCATCCTGTTGGAATACTTTTGCCTGGATTCTGGCATTTTGTCAAAGTCATTTTGTATTAATTTTATACGTAGAATTGCTTTTCTTTGGGGGGGGGGGGGGGGGGGAGGGGGGCCTGGTCGTGGGGCCTGAACTCTGGGCCTGGGCACTGTCCCTCAGCTCTTCAGCTCAAGACTAGCGCTCTACCACCTGAGCCACAGCGCCACTTCCGGCTTTTTTCTTTTTGCTTATGTGGTGCTGAGGAATCGAACCCCAGGGCCTCATGCATGCAAGGCAAGTGCTCTACCACTGAGCCACCTTCCCAGCCCTATACACAGAATTTCTGAAAACACACCACCTTCTATACACTAGATTAAAATAAGTAAATCAATAAATTAAATGTCCCTTTTAGCTACTAGTTTTCACAATACATAAAAGCTAGTCTTCTAAAGACACAGGGTTCACGGTTTTTCTAGTGTATTCTAACTAGCTGTTTGTTAAGATCTGTGTGTCTTTGTGTGCACATGTGTGCTGGTCTTAGGGCCTCCACTCTGGGCCTGGATAGGGTCCCTGGGCTTTTCTGTTCAAGACTAGCCCTCTAGCATTTGAGCCACAGCTCCACTCCCAGCTTTGTGGTGATTAATTGCAGTTAAGTGTCTCATGGACGTTCCTGCCCAGGCTGGCTTTGAACCACCATCCTCAGATCTCAGCTCCCTAAGCAGCCAGGACTACAGGGATGATCCACCAGCACCCAGCTTGTATTCAAATGTTAAAAGCATTTATCTTAATTATAACGTATCTTAATTCTCTTAGAAGTTATTATAATGTGTAATTATTATACTTTAGTCCTTGTCCCAAAGTAACTGCCTGTTACATTCATCTCTGCATTGGATATTTGGCTGATTGCTTGATTTCTACAATCCTCCACCTTCACTGTCAGATCCCAGAGAAATGAGATTCTGGCTAGAAGAGACGTCATCTCTTTACACAGCCATCCGGCATTACTAAGCTATGCTTAGGAAAACTTCTGTAGCAATCATTTCCTAAGTGATTAGGCAGAATTAGAAACTTGTGAGGCATCACTATTCTAGCGATGAAAATTCTACCAACAATGCAGTGAGAAGACATGGCCGGGGGTTGGCGAGCCTAGCTCTTCCCAGGTTCTCTGGCTCTCTGCCTCTTTGCTGTGTGATGGCAACACTTCTCATCTTGATGTCCAAATTTAAATACTTTCTTGACATATCTGTTGGATTCCCTGATTCAAAACAGGTAGCTTGCGGTTAGGATAGAAAATAGGAAAAAGACTGCTGCAATTTTTTAAACTACAATGATTAAGGAAAGGAGCAAATGGCTGACACTTAAAATCCTAGCTACTCAGGAGGCTGAGGTCCAGAGAATCATGGTTTGAAGCCAGACTGGGCAGAAATGTCTGTGAGATTCTATGACCAAAATAACCAGCAAAATGCAGGGCTAGAGTCATGATTCAAGTGGTAGAATGTCAGCCAAGCAGGCAAGCCACGTAGACATGAGGGCCTGAGTTCAAACCAAAACGCCACCTCTATCACTAACCCCAACTCTCCTTCAAAATAAAACAAAACAAAAGCCCACCTATTACCCCTACTACAATGATTTAGCTGTTGCCTTCATCAGCACCTGAGCCTCAGGGTTCAGTTACTGTCTCCAAGTATAAAAAGAAAAGTACACTGTCTTTCCCTTGTGCTGGTATACCATAAATGAGGTATAGTACCTCTACCTGATGCCTCCAGTCTGGTAATACAGAACACACTAGGATGTGTAGTGCTATTCACTCTACCAGGGTAATTTGCTTAAAGCATATTCCAAAATTTCTTGCTTTTTATTTCTCAGCTTTTTTTTTTTCTGC
Organism: Dipodomys spectabilis; assembly: GCF_019054845.1. NCBI lineage: Eukaryota > Metazoa > Chordata > Mammalia > Rodentia > Heteromyidae > Dipodomys > Dipodomys spectabilis. The sequence continues at coordinate 2,072,327 of NW_024871012.1, forward strand.
CCTTCAAGCACATTTTAGACTGAGCAACTAATCCTTGTTGGACAAACCTCTTTGAAAAAGAGCTCTGAAGCCAGGTCATTGCCCAAGGCATGAACTAAGATGAGAAATAAGCCTTTAATTACTAATTTCGCCAAATCCTGCTTTTTTTTTTCTTTCAGAAGCCAAAGTTCTGCATCCAGAGCCCCCTATTTGCTTTCTAATAGGTCTTAAGCAAAAACAATGTCATTATTTTTAAAGGATAGTCTATTGTAGTCTTGTTTGTCCTTCCTCAGCATCTAGAGATTCTAAAACACAGGCCTGTTCATAGGTTTGAAGTCTACTAACCTTTGCCAGAATGTTATGTCACCTTTGAAGCTTCCGTCTAACACATACCTCAAATTTCAAAGTCAATCCGGCCTCCAACTTCTGGGTCAGCAAGCCCCACTTTAACTCCATCTCTTACATTGTCTATCTTCTAGTGAATGTCTCCTACCATGCTATATGCCATGGAAATACATTCAAGAAGGCTCATGCTCTTCCCACACCCACCAAAAACGAATCATCAAATAAAACAGAAAGACTTGGCCTTAGATTTCTTCTGCATCAAAGCTGGTTGTTGGTCACAACCACTCTGATTCTACTAGCTCAACGCCTCTGCCTAGGTTCAACATTCAAAATGGCAGAATGTTCTAGCCTACAGGAATGAATTTCAGAGATGTGAAACCCTAGGTGTTACAAAGAATGATTTTTAACAACAGCCATGAACAGTGCTTTTGTTAAAACCTACAACTGAAAAGCATTACTGACTATCAACATGACCCAGGCTGTGTTCTGTGGCATTACTGATGTGGAAATCACACACACACCAGTCATGCTTACTAAGACAATGTTTGATTTATGGGACACAGATAACAATCTATGAGAGGATTAAAAACATGGAACAGGCAATAATAGATTTTGAAAGCAAAAAACTTTCAAGGCTTCAGCTTTTAACATCTGACACAGAAGTAATGCGTGGGATCTGTGAGTGTGTGCATGCTATATACAAGAGAACACACTGAAGTGTCCAAGTGTTTATTGTTCTATCTTATTTCCAGGTATCTAAGGGTAAAATTTCCACCTTGTGAATAATCTAGGCTCAGAAATCCCAGTCTGCTCCAGCAGGTTAAGGGGAAAAGATGTGTTCCAGGGTCCATAGGGAAATGAGGAGGTCACATAAAGCTTGAAGTACATGTTCTCGTCTTTTGAATTCAAGGAAATCAGTACCATTGGATGACTCCACCCCCATTCTTCAGTGACAGCTGCTCCCCCCACCGAGGCCACATCCTGTCCAGCGCCTCTGCTTCCCTCTAACACCTCAGAACACCGCTAAACTCTCAGCATCTCAGCTCCACGCCAGGCACTGCAGGAGAGCTCACCGCTTTCCTGAACCTCACAATGAGGAGGCATTACGTTTCCCCAAGTGAGAGGAAAACAGGGCCTGGAGAAACGATCTACCATGACAAGCAAGCACCAGCAACAATCTAGGAACTTTTCTTTCCAGCATGGGATGCCATTCCTGCTGTTTGTCTGTTAACTGTACCACAGAGAGGATGCCACGACAGCCACAAAGTAAAACGAAAGTTGAAAAGGCTTCATTCCAAAGCCAATAGGAAGCGCTAGTGCTACTGACACTGCTTTTATAAGGCAATATTGAATGCCTTCAATTCAATAGGTCATAAGATGGTAAGAGTAAATAACAACTGTTGTTTCCACGGATCACATAAGCATTATATTCCAAAAATGTTTAGCTAATGTCAGTTACATATCAGTAAAGTAGGTGAGGGGACATTTTTGGTTTAGGTGCTGGGGATGGAATCCTGGGATGCGCATCCTATCACCCTCCCCAGGCCCAGTAAAGAAGGGAAAAACCACAAACCCTTATTACTCTGTACAAGATGCTCTGGCCATCGCTGTGCATGTGTGGCACCATTTAATCCACACCCTATGAATTAGGGGTTTATGGTCATCATTCCCTGTTCATGGAGTAGAAAAGAGAAGCCCAGAGAAGCTCACAGCTATCGGTACTGGTGGTAAGGTCCAAATCCTGGTGACAGAAACCCTGTCTGCGTATTAGCTCCAGCACCACCCTGTGGACCCTCACTGAATTCAGGAACCCACTGCCAGCTGCGGTCAGGGAAGGCCTTGCCTCCAAGCTGGGAAGGGAAGGACAGACAGCTGCCCGGTGCTCCTGCTGTGTGCTCTTCTCATCCTCCAGCTCCCACTTCCCCCACGGGAGGAACCAAGGGCAAAGGGCAAAGGGCAAAGGACACATTTCTAAATTAGAAACTTCCTTAATTTGTGCATTTAGAGTAGAAGGAGGTATGCTACATAATTTTTTTGGGGGGGGAGGGGATTAAAATTTTCATAGTTAATCTAATATCTCCATTTCACAGAGTAAAAATTCATAAGAAGCTAAATTAGAGTGCTGTAAAATTACTTAATGAGCTAAATTAATAGCTATTTCCTTCTAGAATACTAAGAACTCAATCACTTTAAAATTCTCACCATGCAAGATTTCACATGAACATGGAAGTTTGGAGAATAAAATAAATCACCAATAAATTCTTCAACAATCAGCCATACACCTTTACTTCCAGCACAATAGTCTGGGAAGAAGCACTGCAAATCTGAGTTCAGCCTAGACTCTAGCAAGAGCCTATCTCAAAAAGAAAAGCCAAACCACAACAATCACTGAGATTTTAGCATCCTGTATGATTTGCTTGCTTCATTTTACCATTTACTTATTCATTTATTTTTCTAAGTCACACATCTTGTGAGTCTTATTCGCTTTCTCATTTCTAAAAATATTATACAACCACAATATTTTATATACAACCACAATATTGTCATTCCTAACAAAAGAAAGTGTAAGTTTTTGGTATCATGACTGTTCAATATTTAAATTTCACGTCTATTTTACTCTATTTTTCTTTTACTTAATTATTCTACAAATCAAGATCAACAAGGGGACATATATTGCCGTTCCTTCCTGGCAGTTGTTTTGTTTTGTTTTTTGCCAGTTGTGGGGTCTGGGCACTGTCCCTCAGCTCTTCCAGCTCAAGGCTAGCGCTCTACCACTTTGGGTCACAGCACCACTTCCGGCTTTTTCTGCTTATGTGGTGCTGGGGAATCAAACCCAGGGCCTCATGCATTCAAGGCAAGCGCTTTACCACTGAGCCAACTTCCCAGCCCCATCCTGGCAGTTTTGAAACCTAAAATAACTGCTCCTTAAGTCCCTCTCTTTAATCATGCCATGAATCCATTGAGAAAACTATAACTTCATCACATAGCCGTTTCTTTTATGATTATTTTTAGATACTTGAATGAAGGAGTTACCAGCTAACAAAGCAGTTTATGAATACAGTATAAATCAATATCATCCCTTTCAACGTTTTTACCCATCCCTCTCCTCTCTACTCCTTTCCCTCACTCTTCATCATTTTGTATGATATATATTGGATTCTTGTCTGAATTTCCCCCTCTTCATTCATCTACCTTTTTCCCCTAGCCCCATCTCACCCCTTTGGAGTACCTGCTTCCCAATGTTTTACTTCACTCCATTTTGATTTGGGCTTCCTGAGGAATTACACTGAGGACCCCCCTGCATTGACCATATTTCAGTTAATACACTGTACACACTTGCATACCACCCAGCGCATTTACTAAGGAGTTTGTGAGCTCAATCTAGCTCCCACCTATAAGGGAAACATGGATCCTTTCTCTCTCTGGGCCTGACTTAATTAACACAATTCTTCCACGTGTTTCCGTTTCTTTACAAATGGCACAGAATCATCCTTTCTAATGGATGAGTAAAAAATTCCATTGTGTCTGTGTGCATTGTGCACACATATCATTTTCTTGTATGTGTGTATTATGCACATGTATCATTTTCTTGTGTGTGTATTGTGCACACATGATTTTCTTGTGTATTGTGCAGAGATATCATTTTCTTGAATGTACTGTGCATGCATATCATTTTCATGTGTGTATGCATTGTGCACACATATCATTTTCTTGATAGACTCATCCACCGAGGGGCAGGGCATCTGGGCTGACAACACAGCCATTTCTATTCACACCATACCCTTGATCATTTACTATGTACGTCAGACACAGTGGATCTGATCGATACCTTCCAGTTGTTGTTTCATTTTCTTCAAGAAGAAAGCAACAACGTGTGACACATCATAGGGGCAAGCTGTGTTCTGTCTTCCAGAAGTTACGTACATTACTAAGGACTAAGCATGTCTGGTATTACAATGATACTTAATTACCAGGGGAAGCACACTGAGGCCTTATTTGAGACTGGCAGGAACCCAGCCAACCTCTCTATGCCCCGTTACAAAGGAGGCGCCTGAGCCGAACCTGGGTAATTCTTTCCAGAACAGAGCTGCCCTTTGTTAATTATGGAGTTTGGGGAACTGGTAGGCAAACAGAAGACCGTGATGCAGGGGAAAATCAGTTTGCAGAATCTCAGAATGTGCTCAGCTCATTTTCTCTGTCTGAGGTTTTTAATTATTTATGATGAAGTTCTACTGCATGCTTTATAGTAATAATGAAGACAAAGTAACATGAAATCTCACTGCAGCAGGACACAGCTATGAAATATTTGCCACTGTGAGACGAGGGTAGGAGACAGAGCCGGGGGTTGCGTGCCCGGCCAGGGCCGGTCAGGCCTATAGATATGAAGGCTGAGGGTTGGCCAACTCAGAATGGCAAATCCAATTTGGGCAGGGAAGTCAGCAGCAGCAACAGGACTGTTTGGCTTTTCCGGTCTGCCCTCACTTCACTTGCTCTTGGGTACTGGACTTGTGCCAAGGACTGATGAGCCTTGGTGGCAGCCCTGGGCACAGCTTCCTATGGCTATGTCCTTGACATTCTCTCATTGTGATCATCTCCTCTTTACACTATTGTTTTATATTCTATGAAGTGAAAAGGCAAAAGGGCGTGTGTGTGTGTATGTGTGTCTGTGTCTGTGTCTGTGTGTGTCTGTGTGTCTGTGTGTATGTGTGTGTGTGTGTAGTGAGGCCACCGGGGACCTGGCCAGCTGATACTGGTGCCCAGCATGGGCACACCACCCAGTGAGGCTGTGAGGCCTAGGGCTTCTTCTGTGCCCTGGTTATTCTGTCAAATCTGTTACTTTAAGAAATTGCCATAACTAAAATGATCATAAGGAACAATTTTCAAAACCTTCTGTGGGGGGAAAGAAGCAATCGAAGATTTCTTTCACGTAGAACAAAGACAACGAATGGTATTGAAGAATCCAATGGCTACCATGAGAAACTGTATTGAAAATTACCATAACCTTAGTCTATGGAAGTCTATGAACAGAGACAACCTCGAGGCAACAACACATAACTCAAAATCACTCTTAAATATCTGGAGCTCACTTGTTCTGTCACTGGATAATCCAGCCCATCCTCCCTCTTTCTTGCCTATCTGCAGTCATCATCTGTATATTCATATTATTTAATGATATTAATAGGTACAAGAATAGGACATACTTCCTATCATTCCTCAGTAGCTTATGAGCTCCTGGGTTAGTGACTGTGCTTCAGTCAGAAGTTTCAACACAGCTTTGTAAGTAAGTACTCAATAAACAGCATTAAAAAAAAAAAAAAGTTCGAGGGAGCCTCCCTATACATGTCCCGTCCGCCGTCCCACAGTTTTGCTGGAATTTCTCATCTAGTGTCACTTGGCTTACTTAGCACACTGTAATTCATCTATACCGAGCTAGCAATGCAGTAATGTAAGGCTTGACTTCCTAGTTACATAAGCATAACACATTGCTTGGCACACAGGTACACACTAAATACCTGGAAGGGATGAGTGAATGCGTAAGAAGGACAAGAAAACAAAGTTTATTGCACAAAAAAAAAAAAAAGATGAATAAAACAAATCACTGTAACAATGAGATGTATAAGGCACTATGCTGAAAATGAACTTTATAACTTGGGGGGAGAGGGAAGAGTTGGCGAGGTGGGGAAAGAAGGGATGGCAGGGGAAAAACAAAGGAGGGGGTAACAATGCTCGATCGGAAGTGTACTCATTACCTTACTCGTGTACTATAATCCCTCTGTACAGTATCTTTACAACAAAAAAAATTTTAAAAACAAAAAAAATCACACACAAAAGAAATAGAATAAGCCATTATTCACAACTCATACATAACAGCTCTTAAATGTTTACTGAGCATCCATCTATTCTGCTTTCCTGTCTACTTATAAACATTTGTATTTTTTTTATTTTTCCTTTATATATTTTTTAAATGGGATTACATTATACATGATAGTTTGCAAGTTGCTTCTTTAAAGGGTAATGCATTTTCATGTATGACTGATACATCTAGTTCTACTTCTTTCTTTATTTCAACTTCACGGAAGTCTAGAACAGCTATATTGGAATTTAACTATTTCCTGATTAATATACATCTGGCTCATTTCCAAGATTTCATTATTGTAGATGGTACTGTACCAAATCTCATGAATTTGTGTGTGTGTGTGTGTGTGTGTGTGTGTGTGTGTCCTGTATTTTTTTAACCAAGCTGAAAAAGAGAGAGAACAGTGAGCAAATACTCCCATCTTGCTTGATGAGAGGGACATATATAATCACGAAATTATATACATGACTACAATAAACTGAAAGAACAGGGAGTTGGGTGACACAAGGGCCAACACAGGCAGAACAAGGAAAGGTTCGAAGCAAAGGTCAGCTGGCTAAGCTAGAAGAACACTGGCACAGAACGGGGCCTCTGCACTTCCCTGAGCCTTTCCGCTCTATAATTACTTAACAAACATGTACTGAGCATGGAATACGCACACGGAACAGTACTGGGTGCTGCCAACTTCAGAAGAGAGACCAACAAAAGGAGGTCCTATTCTCCTAGAGTTGACTCTGCAGGATAGAACTGCTAGAGGAAGAAGAGTACACAGTTTACGTTTTGCTACCTGCTGCCACTCTGCCCAATTTGGGCTGTGCTCAGCCCTGTCAGAGTCCATTTTTCCACAGCACTAGCAGACTCCTCAAAGCTGTTTCCTGAATGAGATCCAGGCTCTTAAGACATAGCTCTTTCCGAATCCAGCCAGTCAACCTGGGGGTCTCTGAGGCATCCCAGACTACTGGGCTGAGACTGGCCACAGGTCCTCCAGACTGTGAGAGAACTGCATGTAGAAAGAGCTAGTACGAAGCTACCTGACTGCAATACAAGCATGCTGCTAAAATGAGATGCAAAGCCTATCCATTATTCATGTCATAGCTGATCTCCATGATCATGGAAAACGTGCACTAAGGATAAGGCACCTCACTCACTACCTAGGAGGGCAGGCTAATTGCATGGACCTCTGGGTAGAACCTGCAGAACAGCTCTGCTCAGCAACTCTTCTACTCATCTCAGTTTGACTCCCTTTCCCCTCTTCTCAATTATTGTATCCCATAAGTTTCTTTTTCATTTCTTTCTACAATTCTGACCTCCATGACAACTGTCCTTTTTCTTGGTATATCCTACCTACCTGTTCAGAAAATCAGTTGGGTGTGCCGGCTGAAAACTGCCTTCATCCCTGCCTCTCAACTTCAGTATTTCTCGTTCCCAACCATTTTAAGGTTTTCAATGTTTTCCTTCTCCCAAACTTCGATGTGGACTTTCTTAGTCTGCCAGTATCTTCCTTCTCTATGGCCAAATTTCCACTGACCCACAAACATATTCAAGTCTCTGCTTGTGTTCAAAAAGACAAAGAGAATCGATAAGGAAAATAATCAAATGAGGTCCTAGAATGCCACTCTGGCTTCCCCTCGCGCTGCCGTGTTCCTCCACTCCCACCCTTCCCTTCCACTCTGGATCTTTAGGCCGGGTTGGGCCATTTGTTTCCCAAGTACAGGACTGAACACACTCTAAAAACATTCTAACAACACAAACCAGCGGCTGTCAACTTCTCCTGACCGAAAGTCCCTGGGGCCTCACTGAACAGAACCAGCCTAGGAGGATGGACTCCGGGGTTTCCCCATGCTGCTTCTACATCTTCACCTCCCAGCACAAACCTGCTCTGCCCTGTGGACTTCCATATCCCGAATGACTCGGCTAGCCTGGGAACTGCCCTGACTCCCTCTGTATCGGGCACAATGTTTGTATCCCTTACAGAACGGCAAATGAAACCTAAATATATAGAAATATAACTTGGGCAGAGGATGTCAGCTCAGCGGTAGAGCCCATTTCAAGCCTGTGTGATGAGGCTCTGAGGTTTAAGCCCCAGAAGGGGGGATAGAAGCAAACAAGTAAGTCAGTTGGGGTATTTGTTTGCTGTCTGCTTGCTATCATAATTAATTTCCAAATATTCTTTAATTGATGAAAATATCACCTTTTCAGACTTGTAGTATATGGTTGTTTCAAAAAAACGTACTTTTCGTACTTAATACTATGACCTGGGTGACTAACATTAGCATCTCCCTTAACATAATTCTCATTCTTACTACTGGATTGCACGATAAAATCTTGTTGCACAAACAAAGTTGAGAACAATTTCTTAATGGATTCTGATAAGATGAGATATTTAGTCTGACATCAGACCATGCAGGTCTGAGGTCAAAAGGAAAGGGGCCAACCAACGGTAGGAGGACCAGGAACTTCTGGATGCGAATCCGGACACCGAAGACTGATGTCTGAGAAGCCAACCCTGTATACGCAGATGTGACCACAGGACTCAGGCCATGAAGCTCACAGAGCTCTGAGGCCGCCTGAAGCAAACCTGCACCTCAGAGGTTATCTATAGATAACTATGACTACTCTGCCCTCCAGTGTTATTTTGCCTTGTAAAGTCTCAATTTCCTTTCACCAAGAAAGAAAATGGTAGTGAGAAGGTAAGGAATTGAATAAAATACGCTCCTCCCCAGAGGCTAAAGGTGACTCTGGCGCTCAGACTCCACCTGGTTTTGAGGCAGCCAGTGACAGAGATGGGAAATGCAATGATTTCTGACGTTGGCCTTTCCAGTCCAAATCTATCATTACAGCATAAATGAATGTGCCTTGTAGTATTTATTTTTAAGGAGTGAAAACAACGTATAAAAATGATTTGGCAGTTTTCTACGTAACTGCATGCAGCACTAGGGTTGCGTGCAACTTCTGAACGGTCAATTAAAAGCTTGTATCTCTGCTTCTTCACACCTAGAGCCAAACTTCCCACCAAACAAAGCCAAACACACCACACCTCGTTAAATCATTTCAAGTGGAAGTCAAATTGTAAATGTCCTTTTAAGGACAGAGATCAGTTGTTTTTTTTTAATTTTCCAAATTTAGGTAGTTTAGTTTTTCAGCAAGCCAGGTCAGACTTGCTGATCAAAATGAAGCCAATTTACTTTGTCTGAGAAGAATATTCTCTCAGACTGAGTTTGTGGGAAATTAATGATATATGCTGCTTCTACTTGCATGAGAAGCTTGGCATACTTTGATGTTCAGTTTAGCCAACAGCTGACTACAGAGACCATAAAAAATCAATTTCTAGAAAAGAAAGGGGTCTGGGCGGTGGAGCTGATAGAAATTTATACTTACTCACGTTGTAAGAACAAGGTTTACAATAGTTAGTGTTTAGGTTAAATACTTCGCAGTTCTCTGGGGATAAGTCAAAGTGGTGCAACCTAACATTCTTCATGACTTCAGTACAGCATTGCACACAGGACCTCTGCCCAAGCATCTAGACTGTACACAGGCACATTTCACAGAGAAAATACTCACAAATAAAGTCACACCCACACTGCAAGGAAATGAAATGTAAAATCAGATAAGCGATAAAGCAGTGGCCTTCAGTAGAACATTTTCAGTTTGTCTGTGGTTTTCTATTGTTCAAGAAAAGAAAACTACTTTCTCTCACTTCCTTATCTGTGTTCAAAAGTAAAGAATAGCCCTTATTTCAAGTGCTTATTCTCTAGAAGGAAAAAAAGATATAGTCAGATATTAAGGAAGATAAGGCCAAAAGTTCCTCACTCACTGAACACAGAACTTTGACTATTCATATCAAGTAGTGGAGATTTAGAACATTCATAATAGTTCCACTAACAGGAATCATTACAATTATCTGTACTGCAATTATAGTAAGAATTGCCTGTATTTACAAAGACAGAATCGTTCCTATGATGAGCACTGTGAAGCTAAGGCAAGGGGCTACTCTTTTCCATCAGCAGCAAAGATGTGCTGTGGATTCAGGTATGTGCATAGCAATCAGGCCTCACTCCTACCTCCTAAGAGCTAAGCCTCGGGCCTACGAAAAATCTTTTCAGTCCCTGTACACAGAAAAAGCTTCACAATTCCTCTTTTGGCTGGTGACATCAGTAAACATCCTTTCCACATGTAGCTGGGGTGGCTTCAGTTACCTCCCCAAGATATCTATATGTGGGTGTCCCAGATGCCGAGGGTGTCTGCGAAGTCAAGCATAGGTGCTGCCAAGAACTAAGAAGTTCAACTCTAGTTTTTAAGTCTTGCCTCATAAACTTACAGATTGAGTGGCTTGATGGTAGACCAGTGTTCATCTGCAAAATTAATATTCTACTACCTTCCTCACACTTTTGGGTAACACTGAAGGAAAATCCTGATACTGGGCTAAGTCTGAAAGTGCTCTTTCTGCCTTTTTCTTCCTTCCCCTCCCTCCTTTTTCATTAGTGGACTTACTGCTCCCTCCTAACTTGAAAAAACCTGAAGACAGATGGCCTATCAGTACAAGCTCATGCTCCCTGTCCTCAGCATTAGCCACAGTCCACGAGCTCCTTCAGGTCTCTACCTTCAATTACATTCTAGACATTGGGTTCTAAACCAAAAGCTACTCTACTGTTTCTAAGAAAACACTGCTGTTCCTGATAAGTGGAAACCTATGTCTCATACTTGGATTCTACCTCTTCTGTATCTGCAAACACTTAGCGATTTCCCCTCAAATACTGGTCGTTACCCAAAGGCCTGTACGGAACTCCTAAACCAGCCCTTTTCAGCCATCATTTATTTAGTGGCTAGTCACTGTACTGCCGCTGATGTTACTGAAGGTCTGCACCGTCATTTTCTCAGTAAGGCTCACAGCAGCTATGGGAAGTGAGTGTCACTGCACCAGCGCTACTGTTCAGATAAGGAAGGCATGGTGTAGAAAGTTGAAGTAACGTGCTTGGTGTCTTATGGCAGAAATCTTCGGGTCAGCCCACTGCTGACTTCACGCTGCCTGTGAAGAGAGATGAATTCTACTCCAGGCAGATGCAGAATCCCGGGCCAAGCTCTGATCCACTGAAACATGCATCTTAATAAGACCTCCCCACCCCCAAGCGATGTGTTCCCACATGAAAGATTCAGAAGCAGTGTTCCAAAATTCAAAATCAGTGTACCCAACTTCACATTAGGTTGGATGACTCAAAGCTGCCACTGGACTGCACAGAACCTTCTCTGCAGACAGGAGTTAAAGAAAAGATGGTGTACAAAGTCACTCCTGCCTCCAGACACCACCTTCCCTCACTGCTGGACACAAACAAGTTCCACAGCGACCATGTGCAAAGTATGCAATGTTGGCCATTCTACACCAATCCTACTACCTGAAAGTGAAGGGGTGTCTGCATTCTGACATCGTCCCAGGCCAAAATGTGCTATGGGCAAAATTCCTAAAACTGTGGATGGCGTAGAGAACACTAAAATTCCTGTAGAGACGTGGAATACACGATCAAGATCAGTGGAAAGACAGTTGAATTCAAAAGCATTTTACCACTGACTTTAGTGAGGATTTGGCTGGAATTACAAACAGCTACAAGCCCTCATCTCATTGCCTTTAGAAGTCAGGAAGTAAAATAGATAAGAAAGGTCAGGAGACCAAAAGCTAGATGGTGTCCTCAAAAACACTGCTCACCTTCAGGGTGAACTCCCCTCATAGATAACTGTCTTCAAGGGCTTTTCACTACATACCAGACTGGCCGATGTCTAAGACACTAGGTACATTCTTTCAAACTCCAAACACTATATACTTTTTTACCACTAAGGAAATGGGCCTTCTGAAAGAGGCAGAAAACCTCCTAACCAGGCTACTACTATTGTGAAACTCCATGTGGTTATCAAGTTTCTCAGCAGTAAGTGGCTTTTCATTTTAAAAAAATACAAGATTGTAAGAAAATTGCATAATTGTCTTACAAAATAGTGGTGGCAAGAACTTAAAGGTATCTTCTTAGTAAGTTCATTTTAAGAAACATAAAATTAGGAAACTACAAACTTAAGACTGCTATGAATTAAAATTAATGATCAACCTTTAATGACAGCCTTTATTTCCCTTAGGAAGAAAGCATCATATCATAATGTAACACCAACTTATTTTTAAGTACATCTCCTAGCTGATATTCATATTTGGATAAATACATAAGTATGAAAGTCACGCGTATATTTACAACACATTATGTTAAAACATGGTTGTTTAATAGCACGACTTCCCAAGGAGAGAGATCTTTGTTAAGAGCTAGGGAAGGTTCTAAACTCCTAGTAAAGTCTTGAGCTGACACCGGGTCTTGACCTATGTAATAAATGACAAAATGACACAACTGACTTTTATACAGTGAAAAATGCTTGACTTTGAATTTTACAACATAAAGCTATAATAAGTGAAACTGAGAAAAATAATTAAGATTGTTTTCTCTTTTGAAACTGAACATTGATTTTTTTTTTTATTATAGAGATCAATGTGAAAAGAAAAATATTCATTGTGGAAAAAACTCAATATAACTGAGAAACAAGGGAAAAAATGGTGGTGAAGAATACATAACACTAGTTACTCAAAAGATACACAGTATTTTGATAAGCTGAACTGTTGCTTTACCAAATACTAGCAAGCCCTACACTAGCTTTCTACAACAGCAGTGCGTCCGTCCAGCACTGAACGACTCCTCAGCAGGAGCATGAGAAGGGAAAGTCCGAGTGTCTCTCAGACCCTTGCTCCATCTTCAATAAGCCTTCACTTCTCTTGGTTTCAATAAGTATATTCTGTTTCACTAATTGAAAATACATGCAGTGTCTTAAAATTAAAGAGGAAAATCATGCATTAGTTGGTTTTAAAGAACAAGGAAACTATTCATCTGATGTTCTGCCCAAAGCTAACCAAGAACAGCCACATGACCAGTTTCACAACTTACAACAAAAACGTGTTGAACTATACCACATGTGTTCCAGACAGGCCGTCCAGTCCCTAGCCATCTTGCTCAGGTCAGTGCGATGAGTGACAGCACTTAAAAGACAAGTTGCTAAAATAGAGGGTTTTTTGTGTATTTGGTCATGTCAGCAAAAATCCTATGAGAGATTATTGTTGTGTTTTGCTTTTTAAAATCAGCCACATAGATTTCTGTTGACCAAAAGATAGAAGGTACTTACTTAGTATATCACAGTTAAATGATTACATGAAAGAGCATTATCTCCAGTTAAGAATGGAAAACATTTGATTAAATTCTTTTAGGGATTATAATCTCCACTATTTTGTATATGAAGAGCTGAATTCAGACTGATTAATATGCTCAGTATCAAATGGTATTTCTGTTGTACAATTAGGTCTTGTATCAAGTTGTGTGGCACTCCAACAATTGTGATCTGATGTAGTGTACCACATTACATTGTTTAAACAAAGCTATGACAAAAAGTATACAAATGTGCATCTGTTCATGCATTCAGTAGAGTAGAACGCTGTGTCAGGTAACAATAAAGCCCCAATCTTGACACTCAAGTGTCATTCTAGTCCACTACCTGTGGCTGTGGAAAGCTGTAGACAGCTGAAGATGAGGGGAGATGAGTTTCTTCTGGATATGCTGGTCTCAAAGAATATGCTGAGGAAATGTTACCCAAACACAGTCCGCACTTACATGCGCTATGGCAAGAATGCTGGTCTTCTCTCATCAGTTTTACTCCATACTAAGAAGTGCAGGGTAATAGTCAAAGCTCATTGCTAATCAACAAGACCACCAGACCTGAGTCTGTGCATACAGTGTGTATACACATAGCTTTTCCTAGTTCTCAAACCGAGCTGCTTCCCATTAACTGCATCTCACACACACACAAATATAGCTTTTACACAGACTCAAAAAATTCTAGTAATAAAAAAGCAAAACCACCTTTCATTGCCTTCTTAGGTGAGCTTTAGCTCTCACATGAGCCGCCTAAAAGCTATTTCCACACAGGAGATCACACGGTGAGGAAAGAAAAATCCAGGTAAGCCTGCGATTCTGGACAGTGAAGACGGCAAACAGGAAGGATTCTGGTGCCAAGTCAGCCAAATTGGGGCAATGCAGACCAATGTCAGCCCAGCCCAAAAGGAATTTTCAGATCCGCAGGGCACTTAGAGGCCAGTTTCTTCTCTTGTACGGGAAGGGTTATCATGAGAAAAAACAGTCTCCATGAACAATAATGAAGCCATACAGCAGCTCTATTGCCCTTCATAAATGAGGTAAGTGATTTCTCAATGCCATGTCATTAATCCAGGAAAAATAAGGCCTTGTGCCAGAGCTATGCAGCTAAGATAGTCTAAATACAAAAACCATAAAAGGGAAGATGTTTGTATTATAGAAAACAATGAAAATTATTTGTATTTACCCTGGGAAATCAACCTACTAGTCAAATTGTTCTTCCTGGAAAGAACCGTTAAATATAAGGGTATTTAATGAGAATAAATTCAGTTCATATGAAGCCTTAGAGCAGAAAGCCAAAACTGAACGACTTCTGCTCAAAATGAAAAAGAAAAAAGCAGAGTCATTAATATAGTTGGTTATGAAAAGTCCCTTCATTCCTTTACTATTTGTTTTAAAAATCTGGAAAATGCTCAAAGATTTGCAGAATCAGAAGAGAAGCTGCCTATGGTACTGAGCAGCCAGCAATGCAATTAAAATCATCGCCACCAACAACCACACGAAGCCTCATCTGAACCACTAAGGAACCCCTTAAGAGATGTGAGTATTGTAATTACTTCTGCAATTTAGATGGAAAGAAAGAAAAATCTTCCTCTGGGCTTGAGACTATTGTTCAAAAGAATCTGTTGTTTATTGTCCTTTTTAAAAATTTTCTAGAACAGATAAAAGTTCAATAAAAGTAGAAACAATTTTTAAGTTGTAACAACATAATTTTAGCCACAACTTTCTTTTGGAGCAGAAGTATCAGCATGAGGAAACTAGTATGGAAAGGTTTTCAGAAGCTGCTTCATCTATCCCTGACCTTATTTTAGCAAAATTGCTTTAAAGAATTTCACATGTTAAAAATACATTCTATTTTTGAGTACATCCAGATAAGGAGTTTTTCCTACCTTCCCTGGTATCCCATTTCAATGACTGCCCCTCTGAGGAAAGTTTTCCTTAGATACTTCTTAAATTCAGTCATGTAGTTTTAAGTTATTTTCTTTTTGTTCTATTATTAATAAAGATGGAAGGTGACAATTCATCTTATGATAACTTTCAAACTTTTAAAAGTCATTTATAAGATATTGTCACGTATTATCTACTTAACTCTTAAAACAACCCTGATTTTGGTGTGTGTGTGTGTGTGTGTGTGTGTGTGTGTGTGTGTGTGTGTGTGTGTGTGTGTGTGTGTGTGTGTGTGTGTGTGTGTGTGTGTTATCTACTTAACTCTTAAAACAACCCCTGTGTGGTGTGTGTGTGTGTGTGTGTGTGTGTGTGTGTGTGTGTGTGTGTGTGTGTGTGTGTGTGTGTGTGTGTGTGTGTGTGTGTTAGTGTTAGTGTTATCTACTTAACTCTTAAAACAACCCTGGGGCTGGGAAGGTGGCTCAGTGGTAAAGTGCTTGCCTTGCATGCTTGAGGCCCTGGCTTCAATTCCTCAGCACCCATAAGCAAAAAAAAAAAAAAAAAAAAGCCGGAAGTGGCGCTGTGGCTCAAGTGGTAGAGCACTAGCCTTGAGCTGAAGAGCTGAGGGACAGCGCCCAGGCCCAGAGTTCAGGCCCACAACCAGACCCCCCCTCCCAAAAAAAAACAACAAAACAACCCTGATTTCGGTTTGGTTTTTTTCTCGTGTGTGCACGTGCACGTGCGTGTGCGTGTGCGCGCGCGCGCGCGCGCGCGTGTGTGTGTGTGTGTGTGTGTGTGTTCTACTTAACTCTTAAAACAACCCTGATTTCGGTTTGGTTTTTTTCGTGTGTGCGTGTTGGTACTGGGCTTGAACTCAGGGCTCTAGGCAAGCTTTATCTCTCAATGCTAGCACTCTACCACTTGAGCCACAGCTCCACTTCCAGATTTTTGGTGGTTAATTGGAGATAAGAGTTTCATGGACTTTCCTGCCCAGGTTCCCTTCATATTGCAATCCTTAGATCTCCACCTCCTGACACCCAGTAACAACCCTGTTTTTATTTACCCCATTCTACAGATGATGAAATTTAGGCTAAGAGTGTAAAAAAAAAAAAAAAAAAATGAGATTTAGGTAAGAAATGTGACAACATAAAGGTTACTCAGAAATTCAGTGCTTGGGTTCTAACTCAGTTATATACTTCATACATGACTGTTAACAAATCACGTCCTTTAATTTTCTTCGCCCTAGAATAAAACAAGGTATTGTAGGACCAATGTTATGTAAATGTGGAGTACTTACTTCTATAGAGTATTCACATGTCACTTTATGTTATAAATGGTGTGTTTTTGCCTTAGAGATTCGTGTTTTATTCCAGCATCATTACCCTCTTTCTATTAACTGTACCCAGATTTTCCCCAGGGACTGTCAATCACATTGTTCCGTCTGCCCCAGTCTAAAGAGCTAGCTGGCCTAGACTCCAGGCTAGGCGGGATACACTTTTTCCCAGGAATTTGACTGTTAAGTGAATGACAGAAGACTGATATTGAAATTGGTCAGAGTTCATATTCTCACAAGACCTGGTTTCAAAGAGACAGTCCTTCAGCTTCTCCTCGATTCTCTGTGTGAACTCATATTCTCATAAATTCTCTCCCTACTTAAAAGTTAGCTTCCATTGGCTTAGGTTGTTCACAAGCAAAGAATTCTGGCTGATAGACTTCTGAGGACAGAATCCTGAGGCCCACAGCCTGAGGGAAGAAGGGAGTCTCAGGATCAAGGTTTAAAACCAGCCCAGGCAGAAAGTCCATGAGGCTCTTAACAACAACCAATCACCCAGAAAGTGAGACGTGAAGCTGTGCACTAGCCTTAAACACAGAAGCCCAGGCCCTGAGTTCAAACCCCAGGATTGGCAGGTATATACACACACATATGAGTATTGAGAGCACAAACGTGATAGAAACGATTTCAGGTATAAATGCAGTATTTTGACAACAAATGCGGCCAAGCTCAGCACTCACACTGCAAAGCCCTAAGGCAGCAAAGATTGAGCTTGCTGAGGAATGTGTATTGGTTGTATGCAGATCAAGGGAAAGGGAAGAAGGCTCTAAAGACATTCTTACAAACTGCAAATACATTTCCCTTCCCTCAGGCTGTGGGCCTCAGAAATGGCTGTCAAGCCAGCTTTTTGGAGAGTACCAGCAGCACAAATTCTAACAGAAAACCACCCTCTCTCAGATGCGTGAGCCTTGTTTGGTACCTTATCTCTGCAATACTACGGGAGCAAGCAATTACAATTCTGATTCCACTTGGTGAGGAATAGAAGTAGTTTTCTATTTCAATTAGGAAATAGAAAATAGTAGTTTTCCACTTCAACTCATAGTTGAATAAAATCAACTGAGTTTACTTATTTTCTGAAAGTCTAGAATTTAGATTATTTTTCCCTAATAATTTCCCAAGTGACTTTATAAGCTTCTATTACACTTTAACACAACCGCAACAAAACAAGTTGGAAGGGTTATTGGAAGTGACAGATGGGATGATTTTGACATAAAATGAAGCCTGTGGCTCTACTGAAGGAAGTCACGAAATTCAAAATTAAACCAGACAGAACAGACTGAGGGGTGTATGTTCCTCTCTCAATGAAGCACAAGACTGCGAGCGCTCTGAATTTGTGCACTATGGCCAATTTGTTTGGTTTTTAGAAACTATGTTCTTAATACAATATGCAATATCCTCTAAATTTTAAATCTCTGTATTTTCATTATTTAACATCCACTTTTGTCTTCCAGTGACATCACTAAAACACAATTCCAAATTTTTATAGGTATAACTTGGGTTTCTTATAAACCTATGCTTGTCCATTGAAAAATCTACTCGTGAGGAAATGAAATAAATTTCAAATACCCACTGTGCATTCCAGACACGCTGAGAGAGTACTCATATGGCCATGTAACTGCAGGCTGCTCTGCCAACTGTCTACACGGGCGTCCCGCCTACCTTATTGTGCTCGTACTTGTACGGGATCTTCAGGGTGTCCATGGCTCTGATCATGGCCTGCATGGCTGTGAAGATGTTCTGATACACCAGTTTGGTGAAGCCCCTTTTGTCTTCATCCGAGTATCCTGACCCATGGATGATCCTCATCTGCTTGATGAAGGTACTCTTGCCACTCTCTCCTGTCCCTGAAATACAGACAACAGCGGCATATCAGACCACAGCACTTTCCTAGTCTCCCAGATACCCACCCTGGACAGCAGCTTAGACCTGATGTTCCCAAAAGGCCCGACGAGAGCAGAATCACTGCAAGTGGAAATGTCTGTCACTTGGCAAAACTAGATGACCAAGAGCCTGTTTCAAAGGCAGGTGAGCTTAAAAAAAACCACCACCAACAAGACAAAACCTTGTAACTAACTTGGAAGCCATTCACCATGCAACTCTGACAGTGATTTGGAGCCTTGTATTTTGTAAGAAACATTAGCAACAGCATCTTTTGAAAATAATACAAACTTGATGCAGCTCTTTCCCAAGGCAATGCTTGAAATATTTCCAGGACTCTGGATTGCTTGGTTTGGATTTGGAAATGACAACACACTTAACACAAATGCTACTCAGAGAGATACAAGGGGGGGGGGGGGAGGAGGACAAAAGAATTTCTAGGCATTTTCTCTAGTTTTGAAATAAGATAAGAAAAACACAGTATTCAGATAAAACAAGAACAAAAGCTATCTTTCTAGACAGCAGGCATCCATTGTAGTTATTTCTATGGGGGCCTAGTTAAATTATTCCAAAGAATAACCAGATTAGGAGAGCTCGAGACGCTTTCCGCTGACCATGAGTAATAACACAACACAAAAATGTATTGTTGTTAACATTTTTTTCTTCGATTCTGTCTCCTTTTTCCCATCGTCAGTATTCCTTCTGTTACCATGGCCTGAAGATAGTTCCTAACAAGAGCTATAGTTGCCAATTAGAAGATGAAGAAACAAGATCATTTCACTGAATGTCATTAAACACATTTCTTCTACAATCTAAAACTACATATCTAAACTCATTTTTCTAAATAGAACTGGCCTTTTTGCTGTTCTTTCTCATTCCCTTTCAAATTTCCTTAAGCTAAAACAAATGCGTTTGCCTTTCCCCAACAATATGAAGAAAATAAAAATGCCAAGTTGAATGTTGACAATGGAAGAAAAAATGAAAAATGGTCTTCCTTTTCACCCTACAAGGCTGGGAGAAAAGAAGAAAGGAAGAAGGAAAAGAAGAGAGAATCAAAAGCTAGAAATACAACATCTGTCCTAACTTCATTTTGTTTTTCTGATGGTTGGATTTCATTACTATCTTTATAAACAATCACTAACAATTCAAGTAAGAGCTGCAGTTTTCACTTAAATGACTGCAGATGGCTTGGTCAACAGAGGCCCTCAGTCACAAGGAAGGCTGGCTCCTAATCCCAGTATCCTATAGCAAGTAAATCTTCTATAATTTTCCTCTGACTTTTTAATAGGATAATCTGGAATTCCTTCAAATATTAATGCAACATGGAAATGTGAATGCTGTAGCCTGCTTTAATAAGACTAATCTGAAGACAGGATTTTAAATGAATGTTTTATAACCCCATCTACGAATACCAGAAAAACAGCTAAGATGTTTGAGAGGTAGCATATCTCCAGCAGAAATAAAGCTATAGTGATTTGTTTTGTGTTCTGCGCGTGTGTGTATGTATGTATGTACGTATGTTTTTGCCTGTCATGGGGCATTTCTTTTTAAACTGTTAGAAAACATATTAAACACTCATATACACACAAACATATAAACACACTTTCACACAATCTGACATTCAATTTCAGGCTTCCTTTGCCAAGATCTTTTCAATACTACAGAACTCCCACAGAGAGGGTCTGCCATAGAATCATACTTAAATATCCAATTCACATGAAGCACCTACACGTTTATACTGACAGTTCTGCCTATTCGCATGTTATAATCTGCAAACAGCTCTGTGAAAAACGACTTTCAATCCAATTATCCATTATCTTCCTAATGGAAACGAACTGACGTTTCTTATTGAAAACAATCGTGGACTCGCTGGTTCTTCTTTTGCATCTGAACTATCTTGGCTATTGTCTTCTCAAAAGGGCTGGCACGGACAGCTCACGAGGCACAAACAATCCTTGATACCCTAAAAATGTCAACTACTACTGCCACCTCTGTTACTTCATTTTCATACTAATGCCCTGGGAACCAATGACTGAATCTACCAGGAACTCCTGGTTCATTCTCTTGACCCTAAAAGAAAGGTAAAAAGTAGATCTTCTTAAGACCTCTCACAAGCTAAAGAAGGTTCATACCACTTCCACTTTTCTTTAGGTTCCAAAGAAGAAGAACTGCCAGAAAATGTTAGCAACCCTAGTATTTAAGATGCACACTGAACACAGTCATTTCATCATGTTAGGAGTCTTTCATGACCGTACTGGGAAATAGTATCAAGCCATCAATGAATTTCCTCAATGAATGCCAAATCTGAGACCAAGTGTCTCTACCCTGCCATCTTAGATGGCCCACACCTTCAGCTAAAGAACAGACAAAACCCAAGTCTCCTGGTGCTGAATGAAAACTCAAGTACCTCTGCCTCCAGAACTACATAATGGCAATGGGTGCCATGCATGAAACAAGTAAATAATAGCCTGACTACTGCTGTAACTTCAGAGACCAGGAAAAACCTTTCTAAAGAAGGTGCACTGAAGCTAATATCTGAATATTCAAGATCCAGTCACAAGACCATTAGAAACAGCATTCCAGCCCATGGAGACTGAGGTGGGAAGGCACTTGAGAAGGTTAGAGATGCAACAAGAGAGCCAGTGCAGCCGAGGAAGGCATGGCAGGTGGTGGGTAGGTGAGAGGTAAAATCAGAGGCAACAGCCGTAGAGACCGTAGAGACCGGAGCCACTCACACAGAGCCCTGGAGTTCGGAAAACAAGGTCAGATTTCATTCTAAGTGTGACAGACAGCTCTGGAAAGTTAACCTTAAAAATGCTGTGGTTTGATTTACACTCAAGAAGGAACAGGTAATAGAGATAAGTTAGAAGAGTATTCCAATAATCCAAACAAAAGACAATGGTAATTTAGAACAGGATGGCAGCAGGATAGAGAAGAGACATACTCTAGATTAGAGATAGGTAAGGTGTTGGTTAAGGTGCGGAAATGGAATTGGAGAGATACCCCAGTTTCTGGCCTGGATAACTCGAAGGAGGTCCTGCATTCTTGATTAGAGAAGGCTAAAAAGAGTTTGGGGGGGAAAGAGTAGACTCAGTATTCATTTCAACAAAAAGCCCTTCCTATGTGCCCTTAAGAGTCAAAGTATTGATGCAGAAGATACTCATGACCTACGGGATGTGGCTTAACAAGGACATGCCCAAGACTGAGCTCCTTATGCTAACGGGTGAGTCACGCCATGGTTATAATCTCACTTCCTCTGAGATAAATATCCTTAGTTATAGAAATCATGGGTTTTAGTCTCTAAGTTACATGCACACACATTTATTTATAAAGCGGCACCATTTACACACTTCTTTAGATAAAACTGGGTCTTTACAACATTATTTGGAATGCATGAAGATATCATAAAATATCAAGTCACAATAACAACTATATTTTAAGAAAAAGGAACCCTCCAGACTAAATACCCACCCACAGAACTTAACATTGATTTTTTTTTTACAGATAATTAAAAAAAAAAAACACACGAATGCATGCAATTCAGATTTTTTAGGTTACACATAAACGGAATGCTTTTTAAATGCAGTGGGTGGAAAATGACGAGAAACACTTTGGAAAAACACTATAGTTCTCATTACAAACGTCCCCAGGATAGAACGACTCATGTGGCCCTCCCCCAAAAATAGCCAATTGCATTTGTAAGCACAGAAGGGGGCTGGAGCCAATCGGAATGGCCTTTTCCACCATACCTCCCATGCTCCCACGCCCCCTAACATCCACAGGCAGGTGTGCACACAGGATGTGCAGCAGCTGGAGCAGCCTGGTTCACACGGCTTCTGAGAGCTAAGTGAACAGATCTGGGCCACAACCTCAAGGATTCTCTCCAACTTTCAGACTGCAGATAGTGATTTTCCTTCTCTGTACATTGCTATGTAACCGAAAACTCCATCAGTTATATTTCTCATGCGGTAAGAAACCCTTCATTCATTATTTACTGCCTACTCAAATATTAATTCATATGAACTGACTAAAAATTACATTACTTTTCTTCCATAACTATGTGGTTCTTCACTTAGAGCTTGCGTAAATATTAGCTTCTGAGCCAATTTATAGAAGCAATTATCTGAGGTATCTCACAAAACATATGGGTGCTCAGATGGCAGAAGGCAGTGTGTTCTCTTGAGCCCCCAAAATTTCAAACAATGACACCAAGAATCATAGGAAGGACTTGAGTATGACTCAAGTCTATTTGTAGGTATAAGGTTATGAAAGAATCTGGAAGATATAACCCATTATGGAAAACAAAGGCTGCTAAATTTCCTATGGAAATTTAATCAGGTCTTTTAGAAGTGCATTATTCATTGGCATGTGAGATTCAGTTAAAATGAAAATGAAATAAGCCAGGCACAGTGGTATATACCTGTAATACCAACACTTACTAAGAGGGACAGGAAGGAAGATCATGAATACAAGGCCATACTGAGCTACACAGCTAGACAAAAAAAAAAAAGCTAAACTTTGAGAAAAGTTTCTTTCCTTTTATCTAAAGAATCAAAAAGAGCTCTAGGAGCTATGTCTAATGCCTAGAATCCTAGCTACTCAAGAAAAACAGATCTGAGGATTGAGGTTAAAAGCCAGCTTGGGCATACAAATTTTTGAGATTCTTATCTCATATTAACCAATAAATAAATAAATAAATACATAAATCAGAGGTTCAACTGAAGTATCAGCCACAAAGCCAAGCAAGAGGATCTGAGTTCAAATGCCAGTATCAGCACAAAACAAATGAAGGAAAGGGCAGAAGAGAAAGAAAAAGTATGGTTAGAATATACATGTGTGTGCATAATTTCATGTATCGTTTATGTTTTGACATTCTCTCCAGAAGAAATGTTGACCAAAGACAGTAAGTGGTTCTGAAATTGTACTAGTAGCCTAAGTATTATTAGCAATAATACCATAAGCAAGTTATTACTTGGAGCACATAAAGATACCAAGTGACAAAATTTAGGATGTGTTAAAAATCATCTGGATTTTCACTTCCTGTAGCTTTTTAGGATTCAGGTTCCCTCTCTCCATCGTGTGTGTGTGTGTGTGTGTGTGTGTGTGTGTGTGTGTGTGTGTGTGTGTGTGTGTGTGTGTGTGTGTGTGTGTGTGTGTGTGTGTGTGTGTGTGTGTGTGTGTGTGTGTGAATGCTGTTACACACGCCTTTTCAGGGAAGAAGTAATCCTTTTGTACCCAGGGCCCAGGGAACTTTGAAGACAGGATATTAAAATCCAGTTGTGTTCCATTTTAATCACTCCAAAGCAGTGTGGTGAATCTTTGTGGGCACTCCTGCATGCTGCCCAGGAGAAATGGGCAGGTGAATCTTTGTGGGCACTCCTGCATGCTGCCCAGGAGAGATGCGCAACATCTGGCACCACCAACTGATACCAAGACAATTTCAGCAGCCAATTTTAAAAGATGCCCTATAATTTGTTTCACCAATTTAAATTCCGTCCTGTAATTTATTTTGCCTGATGGCCGTATGTCTCTCCTGCATGCTGATCGGTGACAATAACAGATATGAAACAGAATGGTACCAGAGAAGAATTTTCTCATTCAGTTTTTTTTTTCCCCAGAAATTGCCATGGACAACCTAAGTAAGAAGGGCCTTGTATCCAAATCTTAAGCAAGCTACATGTGGAAATATGTCTTCCTCCAGCACAAAGAACACTTCACTCAGAAATATCATATCTAGAAATACATAAACAGCAAGGAAAAAATAAAAAAATGACTTTATGAGAATGAGATTTGATCCTCAGGGAACTTAAGAGAGTACACTGGTGCTTTTTTTGTTTGTTTGCTTATTGGTCATGGGGCTTGAACTCTGGGCCTGGGCACTGTCCCTCAGCTCCTTCAGTTCAAGGTGAGCGCTCTACCACTTGAGCCTCTACCACTTGAGCCACAGAGCCACTTCTGGTTTTCTAGTGGTTAATTGGAGATAAGTCTCACGGACTTTCCTGCCCAGGCTGGCTTTGAACCGTGATCTTCAGATCTCAGCCTCTTGAGTAACTAGGATTACAGGCATGAGCCACCGGCTCCTGGCATTGGTGCATTTTTCTTAAGTGTTTTCAGTAAGGCTTCCACCAATGATGACTTCCAATCATTTGACTGATTAAAAAGGGAAGTAAAGCTAATCATTGTCTTAATTGAAATTGAGCTTCTCCTATTGCTGCAGAACTGGTAGCATTAATCTGTGAACAAAAAGTTAGTCTCAGATGCCAGTGGCATAAGTCTGAAATCCTAGCTACTAAGTTGGCTGAGATCTGAGGGTAGAAGTTCAAAGCTAGCATAAGCAGAAAAGTCCATGCGACTCTTAGCTCCAATTAACCATCAAAAAGCCAGAAGTGGAACTGTGGCTCAAGTAGTAGATCACTAACCTTCAGTAAAAAAGCTCAGGGACAGTGCCAGGCCCTGAAGGGGGAAAAAAACATAATATCCCAGGATATTATATTATATTACGGCTCTTGGGACAGAGCAACAAATATGGTTTGAGTTATGTAGTGTGTATATTCAAATCTGATCTTGATTACTAGGCTACCTAATAATACATCAAGATAACACTTGAGTCTGTGTAATTAAGATGGTTTGGGAAAGAAAAAGAAAAAAGACAGAAGCCAATCATTTTGATACACCTTTTTCTCCTGAAAAGTTTCATAGCCAAGAATATGGGAAAATTATTAAAGCACAATAATGTATCACATAGATTATCAACTGAACATAAAATATTTTTAATTTTTAAAAATTTAAAACTGAAATATTCCAGAGCTTGCTAAGTGATGTTTCCTGCCATTTGTAAAAGTTAATTAGGAATGTGGGGGAGGGATGGCTGAGATCTGAGGACCACGATTCAAAGTCAGCCCCGATTCAAAGCCAGCCCTGGCAGGAAAGTCCCTGAGATTCTTATCTCCAATAAGCCACTCAGAAAACCGGAAGTGGCTCTGTGGCTCAAGTGGTAGAGCACTCACCTTGAGTTGAAGAGTCAGGGACAGTAATCAGACCTAGAGTTCAAGTCCCATGACCAACAAAAAACAAACAAAAAAACGAAAATCTATAGCTGATGCTGACTTGCTTATCTTAAGTATATTCACCATCAACTTTTTTTAATAGCTTGGTAATGCATCACATACTAAATGGAAAGACTAGTACAATATTCTGGATAATTCACAAACAAGTACTGAAAATTCCTTTTTCTGGTGGTTGAACATAGGTCCTCATGTTTGCTAGGCAAACTTGAGCCACACTCTTCAGTTTTTCAGATAGGGTCTTCAGACAACTTCTTGTCTGGCCTCTACGATGATCATCCTATTTGTCTCCCAAATAGCTGGAATTACAGGTATGTGCCACAGTGCCCAGCATTTATTTTTCTTTAACACTGCTCTCAGGAAGCTGAGGCAGGAGAACCAAAGTGTGAGGCCAGCTGTGGAGTACACAGTGCGACATGAATAAATGGCTAAGGGACACAGAACAAGGAAATGAGACCAAAGAAAACTCTTGCAATGGTACAGGCAGGAGGTACACGCCTGAATTTGTATGGTGAAAATAGGCAATAAGGGCTGGGAAGGTGGCTCAGTGGCAGAGCGCTTGCCTAGCATGCATGAGGCCCTGGGTTCGATTCTTCAGCACCACATAAGCAGATAGAGCTGGAAGTGGTGCTGTGGCTCAAGCGGTAGAGCGCTCGCCTTGAGCTGAAGAGCTGAAAGACAGTGCCCAGGCCCAGAGTTCAAGCCCCACAACTGACCAAAAAAAAAAAAGATAATAGGCAATAAGACAGGAAAATGCTGAAAAGACTGAGCAGGTAAGTGGTAGAGGAAGAAGACTACAAAAACATCACAGGTCCATCATGTGAGACTGGGAAGTCAGACCAAGAAAGATAGTTTTTTTTGCCCTCCCTCCCTCCCTCCCTCTCTCCCTCCCTCCCTTTCCTTCCTTTCGCTAGTCCTGGGCCTTGACTATGGGCCCTAGTGCTGTCCCTAAGCAACTTTTTACTCAAGGCTAACATTCTACCACTCTGGGACACTGTACCACTTGAGAACTCAGAAGGCTGAGGTAGGAGGATTTCAAGTTCAAAGCAAGCCTGGGCTACATAGTAAGAGAGCTTGTCACAATAAAATAACAACTAATTTAATTCAAAGAATACAAGACTTGATGGTATGCTTGAAACCACACACACACACACACACACACACACACACACACACACACACACACACACACTTCTTATAAAACAAATCGAAGGGATTTGGCTGTAATAATACAGCTGTAATAATAACACCTGTAATCCTAGCTACTTAGGAGGCTGAGATCTGAGGGTCACAGTTCAAAGCCAGACCAGGCAGAAAAGTCCATGAGACTCTTCTCCAAAAAACTACTCAGAAAAAGCCAGAAGTGGGGCTGTGGCTCAAGTGGTAGAGCGCTAGACTTGAGCACAAGAGCCCAGGACTAAAACAAACAAAAAAAATCTTAAGGAAGGAATTCAGATTGGATTACTTTATGTCTATGATATGCTGGCATAGACAGCAGGTATAGACTTCAGAATAATTATGAAACTCATCCCTGAAAGATAATTTTGGATCAAGGGATACTGTTATAAATTATGCTAGAATAGTATGTCTACCATGATGATCCTAGACAAAAGTGTGTATGCGTGTATACATATATGTATACATACATATATTTATATTCATATATATTAATATATATAAATAGATAGGGTAAACTATGCATTGAAAAATGTGAACAAATACTTCAAAAGACAGCAATAGTCATAGACGTTAGAAATGAACCTTACAACTGGGGGGGGGGGCTATAGGGGGAGGGATACTGGGAGAAAAACAAGGGAGGTAACACTGTTCGACAAGAAATGTACTCACTACCTTAGTTACGTAACTCTAACCTCTCTGTACATCACCTTGACAATAAAATTAAATAAAAAAGCCACGTGTACCAATAAAAAACACTGCAAAGGTTTATTGTATAAGATATGAAAAATCTCCAAACGTGGTTAGTATTCTGTAAAGACGACTCTGTTGTGCGCATATTAAAATGGTGGGCCATTAGCACACCTGTTAACTTCCATCACTCTCGCCTCATAGGCCCCACGCTTCACTTGAACAGGAGTTGACCAGACACGGCATAAAGTGAACTGCTTGACTGCATTCAAGCTGTAGCCCGTACATGATTAGTCCACACTGTAACCACACGGAGAAACAATAAAGAATTCCCAATAGGTTTGCTGGAAACTTGCCAAAGAAGGGAGTGCATCTCCATGGAATACAATATTCAGTCCTTGGCTTCAAGACCCAGAACACAGTAGAGGTTCAAAGAACTGACTGATTGATAGTTATTTTACTAACCTTACTCCTCCCATCAAAATACACAAAACTTCCAAAAAATATAAAAACATTTGGAAGTAAATTTTCCAGTATGTGTTCACTAACTGCTCTTGGGTTGTATGCTACGAATTTCGAATGAACATTTGTAAAAAAGTTTTAGCAATTCTTACAAATCCCAGAATCGGTTATATCTGGCCCAACCACTAGCCGCTTGGTTACATGACTATGAAGGATTCAATTTACCTCAGTTTCAATGTCTTCAGTTTTACCCTGTCGATGAAAAGGGCTAACTCACACTGATGAAAGATACGGAATGTGTCTAGCCCAACAAGCAGGTCTGTTTTAAGATGGGGATTATGGCTGGACACATAGTACATAACTATAATCCCAGCTAACTCAGCAGGTAGATATCAAGAAAACCTCAGGTCAAGGCAGCTAGGCAAAAAAAGCTTAGAAGGGTTCCCTATCAACAAATAAGCCTGGTAATGGTGGCGCATGTTTAATTCCCGCATGGTGGAGGCACAGATAGCCTAGGTAGGAGGATCTCAGTCCAGACAAAAAACAGGAACAAGACTACTGAAAATAACCTAACGGAAAAAGGAGAGGAGGCCAGGGCTCAAATGAGGCCGCTGTGAGGCGCTGAGGTCTGATTCCAGCACCACCAAGAGAGAAACTAGGGGGGGCAAGGGGTAGCCCTGAAACTCACGGATATGAATAGAAATAATAAAACTATTATGTGTGGACATTTCAGTTAACACATAAACTAATTACCTCAACGGGAATGCATTTAGCATTGTAGAACCGCTTTCTGACCTCAAAAGCTCTCAAGTAAACATAGACTTGAAGATTTTCTAACCCATAGGACCAAGGAAAAAAACTTTCCTTTTGGGACAAATTTGAGGCTGAAAACCTTAAAAATTTCAAAGCCAAGCAACAAACCACAAAAGAGTATCAGAGGTATGCCTTCATATGCTCTCAATGTGCCTTGCCAAAAGTAAAAAATGATGCATCATACTGATCAAATGTAGCAAGGCATGTTATAACGGGGGGGGGGGGGGGGGGGCACCTTGGAATGCTAGTCTCTTTTCTGCCATTAAAACATTCTGTCTTTGAGCCCAAGGTGGCAGTGCACCTGTTATCCCAGCACCAAGCACACTGAGGCAGGAAGATCCAGAGCCGGAGGCCAAGACTGGGCGAGGCCTCCTCCAATTCCAGGTTAGCACACAGTGAGACCCCATCTAAAAAAAGCCTAAAATTAAAAAAAAAAAAATGAAATCTGACTTTGAGTAGCCATAAATAATTAGGACCTTAATTTCCCCCTATCTGCAGTAAAAATCAGATTCAAAAAACTCAGGTATCTTTTCTTTCCAAGATTATAGAAATGTCTGGTACACATACTCATACAAGAGTATCTTTTCCCTACTACATAAATCAAAAATAAAATTAAAAAAATAAACTTATCATGAGAAAGACTAATATTCTCTTAATCTAGAATAATGCTTTAGAAGAACATGTAATAGTGTGTCTACCATGTATAAAAGGAGCAAACACACACAAAAGACACCTGTTCAGAACCTACTGATCATATATACAGAAGTCCAAGTCCATACTAATAGTATCTCATAATTTTATTCTTTACTGGGATCACAGTCTTCTTCCACACAAGGTCGTCTGGCTCCACCAAGCAAAGCCCATACACCACCAATGGAGATTGTTTAACGGAGCTGTGAGCCAAAGATGCAGGTTGTTACAAAGCCTGCTCTTCAAAGGCACTGAGTGAGGCATCCACCATCAGGATACTTCACTCCACATTCCCCCACTAACTTGAAACCATCCCTGTCTTTCCCCTGCCCCTATCACCCATCCTTAGACCTGTGAGGAAAATGTCCAAGAACAAACCAAGAATCACAGGTCCCCTCCAATAACTCCAGCCCACTGCCTGCTACCTTCTCCTGAAGCTGCTTCAATGTCAGTCACACATCACACAGAATTCTGGCCAGCAAATCTGACACCAGCCTAGCTTGTCCAGTATGAGATCAGCTGTAACGTACAGCCAAATAAGCAATGGCTTAAGAGGACACACTGCTTCCTTAAAGCGGCTGAGACTGCTGGTGATGGGTTTATATGAACCCTTGAATATGCAAAGTCTCATTATTGTATATTGTACATCCAGTTATGTGCTAGGACATTAAAAGATGTTCTTCAAACGATGGCAAAGGAAAAGGGGGTGGGCCATCTTAGGGAGTCCTACTTTGTCTCAGAATGTACGGGAGATCAGCCTAGCATCTGGAATTGAGAAAGGCAGCTGGAGAAAGACAAAGGTCTGTCAGCTTTCCAGTTCCTTCTCAGTCTGTCTTCACAGTGAGACTTCCTTATTTGTTTTAAATATTGTAAATTCCCAGAATATCAGACACACCCATACTCAAATGTAAGTACAAAAACACACTGCAAAGCCAAATGCAAACTGGTTTGTGAGCTATGAACTGGAGACTATCCATTAGATAAAGCAGATTTTCTATGACATGGTTAACGTGGTACCTTTGTCACAAAAGACATAAGAACTCTTTAATGAAAGTCCACTTACCAACTTTGCAAATTTACCCTCAAAACAGATATGAAGTGGCTGTAAAATTGCTTTATTCGAAAAGAAAATAAGTAGTAAACAGAAAACAGATTTTCTGAAATTCCACACTGCTTTGTTACCACTAAATTTCATTTGCTGCCTGAGGTCACATCTGTCTGGGTCATGGTTACATGCAAAACCTACGCTACAATTGTCCTCTCTATTTCGTTCATGAAGCTTTTCAGGAAAGTGTTTATTAGGAAGACAGAAAAAGATTCCCTACTTTGTAAAATGCTTAATTACCTAGGTTAGAGGTTAAGCTGCATACTTGACAATGAAAAACAAATCTTCTTATGGGGTGAGGGGGTGGGGTGGGGGAATGGTTGTCCTAATTATATACGGATGATCTAATTAAACTGCCATTCACAATTCATTAAAACTATTAATAAACTGTAAATGGGAAAAATGGGTAATATAGTTAAATTTATAGGAGTGTTAAAACCTATTAACACAAAGACAGCCAAAAATTTAATGGGAAATTTTCCATAAGTACATGAACTTTAGACTTCATCCAAGAAATCTGTAAAGGCCTCATCTAAAGCCTCATGTACAAATGAGGAACCTGAGGTCTGCTGACCTTAAGGAACTGCCCGAGCCTATATCCTCTAACTCATATTCCCACTCTTTACACAGTTACCACACAGCCTGAACTGTGTGCGTTTCCCAGTCCAACAGAACATGCTGGTGCGCCTTAGAGCCGCCGGCAAAGACAGCGGACCCAGGAGTCATCCCTCAGCAGTTCACAGAACAACTTATTAAAAAGAAAGCTGGCTGATTCCGAGGAGAAAGGACCAAGTGTTCAGGTGGTGACATCACTAACTATGGAGTAACAGCCTGCTGTTGGCTGATCCCACAAGAAGAGAAGTCACAGAAACCAAAGAAAATGGAAACTCTGTATAAAACCTTGATGTGTCCAGAAAAAGAGGTCCTAGGAATTTCAATGTGAACAAACTATTCACTGTCAGGAATCTACTTGTGAACAAAAGAAACTGTTCAACTGAACACACCATCAAACAACATCAAACCAACCACCAAGGCACTGAAGAACTGAAAATGAGCACAATCAATCTCCTTTCCAGCAGTCTCTAGAATCATGCTCTTTTTTTTTTTTTTAACATTCCACATGTCAAGAAGGCTTCCTCCCTACAAAAAGAAAAAAAAAACAAAACATCCAAGACCTAGACAAAGGAAACCTCATCAAAGACAGTTCATGAATGGGCACCAGCACACCAAAGACACATGACCCAACACGGGGTGGGGAGGGGAGGCACCAGTTAGTGCTGGGGAAAATCAGATCTTGAAGTAGATACTCAGAACAAAACAGAACCAAGTAAATAAAATCTGTGCTGCTTTGTACTGGTGTTAACTGCATTCTTTGTTCTCCAGAGGGATAACACTGTATCTACGATGGCTTTTGCAGTAGTTGTCCAGGAGATCCTTAGTACTATCTAATTGTAGTCCTGTAACTGGTAGTGGTGTAGCCTTGGGCAACCAGGCCTCCATGTCACTGGGGTTCCTCCAACAGAAGGCGCTGGCTCTCTCAAAGGTCTGTCTGTAGATGCACTGAAACAGTGACTGCTGCACAGTAAAATTCTATCACTGTTATGGTCAATGAAGCTACTCACAACACAGCCTCCTGCTCTCCAGGCCCACCCTGCTCCTCCCAGGAAACCAGCCACACCCCTGTAGGTCTCCAACCTTTTTCTTTTTCCTTTTTTTAAAATACTTCCTATTTCTTTTCCCCCACAAGGGCCTGGCAATGCCTCCCTTATTCTCGTCCTTTAAGTTGGCCAACTCCCCTGAGGCCAGTTCCTTCTATGTCTAGTGTGTGATTACATTTGGATTATAATTACTTATGTAATGAGAAAGGTATTTATTTACTGGAACGAAAAGAAGGGCCAGGGCCAGCTTGTCAGTGCTATTTCCACCAAAAAGCAAGCCGTGTGTGTGTGTGTGTGTGTGTGTGTGTGTGTGTGTGTGTGTGTGTGTGTGTGTGTGTGTGTGTGTGTCCAGCTTGTCAGTGCTATTTCCACCAAAAAGCAAGCCGTGTGTGTGTGTGTGTGTGTGTGTGTCTGTGTCTGTGTGTGTGTCCAGCTTGTCAGTGCTATTTCCACCAAAAAGCAAGCCGTGTGTGTGTGTGTGTGTGTGTGTGTGTGTGTGTGTGTGTGTGTGTGTGTGTGTGTGTGTGTGTGCATGCATGCATAAAACCAAGGCATTCAACATGAGGAAGTCTGAGAAAAATGTGTGAAGTGTCTGGGAGTTCTACCTGCTTGCCTAGTGTCAGGAGAAGCAGCTAGGATCAGACAGTCACTGCATGGGCTACAGCTGTTTGAAGGCCCTTGCTGCCCAGCCCTTTTCCCTGAGCCACTTATATAAACAGAGATGGTCAGGGGTAAAGAGCAGAGTGGATCAGAGCAATGCTTCTCAAACTGAACTGGATATTCAAATTCCTGAGAACGCCCACTCTGATTTTCAGTTCCAGGACAGATGCTGTGTCTGATGTCAGCACTGCAAGCAGCAAGCCCTTGGAGCACTCTGGGCCTTTCGCAGCCCAAAACAAAACAAAGGGGGTACATACAAGCCCAGCACCAGTGGCTCACACTTAGGATCTAGCTACTTAGGGAGCTGCAATCTGGAGGCTGCCTGAGCAAACAGTCTTTTCACCAATAGCCAGCAAAAAGCTGGAAGTAGAAGTATGGCTCAAGTGGTAGAGTGTCAGCTATGAGCAAAAATGCCAAGTGAAAGTTCCAGGTCCTAAGTTCAAGCTCCAGTACTAGCACACACGCACACACACACACAATTTTTTTACAGAGTGCTCTACCTCACAGCATGATTAAACAAATGAGCACACGTGAATCTACCGAGATGGCAGATCGTATCTACACAAGAAAGCGCTAGACAGAAGCTAAGTCCTGTCACTATACTCAGTATGGCAATATCTCTTGTACCTATTCTGATTTTTTTAAAGTATAAATTTACAGTTTTAAATAATTTGTAAATAGGTGAACACGTGTGTATCCTAAGACCAACAAACAACATAAACTAAACCCTTCAGAGAACCTCACTGCAACAGAACATAGACAATATTTAAGACAAGTCATTTTATACTGATAGCAGCTGCCTGTGAATCTTCCACCTGAAGAACTTCAACCCACTCTCGTAACCCCAGGACACAAGCTGGGGGTGCTCAAATGCCAGAACTGGCCTTTGACGCCCTCCCCAACCTGGAAAGGGAGGCTGAGGTTCACAGGAAACTGAGAGGTTCCAGACGGCAGGAATCCGGAAGTGAAGCAGTCCACTACAGGGCTCACCCAAAAGGAGTATCTACCGCTGCTTCAGGCCTCACAGGGTCTTTCTTTCAAGGAATGATGACCACCTCTATCAGTTGTTTGTTACCTTTCAAGGTAATAGTTACAGCCTAAGCTAGTGCCATCCTGGTACATGTGAGACTGGTTATCCATTTTAAAATGATTAATCCTCTAGCAACTAACTCTGAACATTAGGCCACAGAGCAAGCCAGCTGTGAACGGCAGATCACACTCACAGTTCCTGCTCTGATGCTCTCATTTGGGGTGTGCACTAGAAACCTCTTGCAGGTGTTCAGAAGTCTCTCCGAGAGGATCTCACAGACTCAAAAGCCTGCATTCAAAATCACTCTCACCATGCTTACTGAATCAGCCATTATATTGTGAGAACAGACATACAAGAAAATTCATAGCACTAAACCAGAACACAGTTAAAGATACTCAGAGTTTCAGTAATTTGCTCCAATCCAAAGCTGATCCTGAAAAGCAGTATGTACTACTTCCTGACCCAGGTGTGTGTGCAAGCCATGAAGCAACAGACAGAGTGCTAAAGGTGAAGACAAGATAACTCCAGCCAGGTTATAGAGGTTCAAGGATGGGACTTCAGATCCCAGGAGTGGAAATGGGAAAGAGCAGATAGGCTTGTAGGAAGAATTCCACTGTGAGAGCCAAAGCAGGACTCACTTTCTAAGACTCTCTGGAAAGATGGGGTCTTAGAAATGCTTCTGTACCTGGGAACAGAAGGAAGTTCCCAGCAGAGAACAAATTAGAATTCAAGGAGCCAACGTCAGCAAGACCTCTCTCTGTAAGTCCGTAGCCTCTGGAGTCTAAAAGCCTGGAGCCCTGGCTCCCCAAAAACTCGCTCAATCCCAGCAACAAGTCTAGGAAACTGACAGAAGTGAAGGAAAGAAGACAGGTGTCAGTGGCTCACACCTGCAATCTTACTCAGGAGACTGAGACAGGAGGACCGAAGCTAGGCTGGGCAGGAAAGTCTATGAACCTTTAATCTCCAATTAACCACCAGAAAACCAGAAGTGGCGGTGTGGCTCAAAGTGCTTGAGTGAAAGAGCTCAGGGACAGCGGCCAGGCCCTTAGTTCAAGCCCCATCCCCATGACTGACCAAAACCAAGTGAAAGAAAGGAAAGCTAGTGCTCCTGTCTATAGGAAACAATACAGCACCAGTACCAGGCCAATCAGGGCTGAAAGCTTCATTCTTCTTCCTAAGAAAAATATTAAAATGCTTGCATGCAAATTCTCCTCATATGCAGGGAGAATATTCTATATCATTATTTATATTCAAACTCAAATGAAGCTCTGCATTGATTCAGAATCCTATTTTCAATTCTCTCCTGATTTCTCTGCAAACTGCTTTCTTACACCCTTGAAAGAAATTACCCTCAGAAAAGATTCCAGATTCATGGAGCCAAGCTGTACCCCATCTGGTGTAAAACAACTCCCTCTGTCCCGTTGCCTCTTCCTGTACTTTATTCCTTACAGATGTACCTTCCTTTTTACCCTGACTCTCCCCTAATTAAAAAAAACTCATCATAACTGGTTTAAACTCTGTACTGTAATGTTCTCACCAGGTCCTCTTCCTAAAACTCTGTATGCAATTAGAAATGGTTCCATTAACCTCAATCTTTGAGCTGGTCAGCACTAAACTCATCGCCAATCTCAATCCCTTAACCAAGGGAATTCCCCATTTGGAGGAGATTCTCTCTCCTCTCTCCCTTTTTCTCTCTGCAGTAGATTAAGCTTCCCTGCTTCTCCCTGCTTCTTCCTGGCTTCTTCTTGCTCCATCTCCCCTTGCTTCCACGCTACATGGCGGTTACTACCTGATGCGGAAAAATGTATCCGAACACCCATTTTCACACCTGCCAGAAGCTACTTGCTCTAGAGCCAGCCTCCCCCATTGAGCACACAGCTCCAGCCTAGACCCCACTCTACATACTACTGCCCATCTGCTGAAATCCTATTATCTGCTGTCTTGCAAGGTTGGCACCCGACCACTTGAGTCAAGTTTCTAACCCTGGTTTTAGCTGGTTATTTTGAAGATGGAGACTAGATCTGAGAAGTTCTGGGCTGGCCTCAAACTCCAATTCCTCCAGATGTCAGCCCACGAGTAGCTGGGATTATCAGCACGAGCCACCAGTCCTGGGGGGGGCGGGGGGGGGGGGGTGCGTGGAGGAGGACTTGAACTTGCTGTTCCTTTCTGCACTGGTTATTCTCGAGGTAAGCGCTCCTATTAGGGTCATACTGGCCTGGCTTTGATCCTATTTCCCCTTCCTGGTATCACTGAGGATAATGACCGCTGTGCCTCAACACTGCACTCTTCTCCCACTCCCGGAGCCTGAGACTGCAGGGGCTCACCACCTTTAAAGCCACTGACTGAGATGGGGTCTCACACAGTTTTATGCCCTGGCTGGCATCTCTGCCTCTCAAGTAGCTAGGATTAGAGCCAAGCTTGAGTCTCCACATCCAGCTGGGATATGGCATGGATGCCACTTTTTAACTAAACATTGCTTTCTATGAAAGTACCTGTTAGCTAGTGTATGGGGCAAAGAGAGTCGTGTTCTCTCCCAGATGGGAGAAAATAATTATCAGAAACTGGAAATGTCTTAATCACCAGGTTAGGCTTTTGTGCAATAAATGAAGTATACCATCAATCAGAATAGTGGCAGGATTGATTTTCCACCTATGGGTGGAATACGCTGGAGCAATAAATCGAGTATACTATAAAACAGAACAGTGGCAGGGTTTCCCACCTGTGGATGGATGCCAGACAACAGGCTTCTTTAAGGAGCAAAGGCTACAAAGAGGAACTCCATGCCCTAGAAGCTGCCTTACAACTTCATGATTCCCGATTCCCATATTCAGTTTGTGGGAAAGAACACTGTAAGGTTATCTCATTAAGTTATCAGATCCACAAGATCTGAATGATCTTATGGAAAGTCTACATTTCAAAGTTTCCTATATAAACTTTGCCAACTTTCACTCTGTCCTTGGAACCAAATGCAGTTGACAATAGGATGATATGATTACCAATGTCACCTGGTGCCTTCCTATCATAGAGAAGTTTTGCTTCTTGCAGTCATTCTTTTGGGTGCCTGCCTAAGATATTCTGGTGAAAAAAAAAAAAAAGATAAAATCCAATTTCCTGCTAACTAAGAAGTTTCTCAGGGAGGCTGAAATTATGGTGCAGGTAGTTATTTGTGTTTTCTATTTTTCTATTCCACTAAACAAAATGAGAACATCTACCTAATGGTGCCATAATTTGAGGCGAGAAATGTGTTCAGTTCATTACTGTAGTTAATTAAAAATGCTTAAACTGGGAGCTAGAAATCTGTCTTCTTGGTTGAGCCCTTACCTAGCATGCACACAAACTAGCTACACACTAGTACACACATAGTAGGTCTAATCCAAAATGAAAATAGAAACAGTACAGAAGATAGTTGTTTTATGAGAAATCTCCTTTGTGCATCACAACTTTTGGTCCTTCTATACCAAAAATACTGATGCATAAGTAAAAAAAAGATACTAGCAATTTCCATCTATGCCTTTATTGAAAATACTGTTTAATATTTTATTCTCAAATTACTGGGTCAGTAGTTAAATGAAAATTTTAAAACTGTAGAAACTTTTAAATTAAGGATTAGCTTTTATAAAGTATTCCTTAGTTTCAAATTCTAATACCATATAGCCACTGGGTATTTAATTTATCTTGGTGTCTTCCAGACTCCTATTCTACACTCAATCAAAAATGTATTACTAGATACTAAACCCAACATTCACTAGATGTGCTGCTTAATAATTTATAAATAAATACCTAAGAAGCCCATTAATAAGTCATTTAACAAAATCAAAATATCAAATTTCATGCTAATGACTCATATCGAAAGAGAATCAGACTGAGAAAAACATGAGCAACATTTCCAAGGGGAAAGCAGAGAAATCCTAAGTGTGCTTCTGAGAACCGCATCAAAATGAGCAAATATGCTCTCTAATTCACAGACATTAAAAAAAAATTGGTTTTACACCTTCTGGCTCTCTGAGCAGCACCACAGTGACAAAAGCTGGCAAAAAGGAAGTCAGGAAGAAAGTGGCTGATCCATTTTCTAAGGAAATCAAGAGTGATGTTCACTCTCAGAAATACTGGGAGAACAGTAGTCATAGTAGGCCACGCAGAGCACAAGAAACCAAAAAGGTGTATGATGGCCTCAAGGGTGGCCTGAATGGAGTGAGCCCTGCTGACCTGCAGAAGGACATGGCTGCGGTTAGAAAATCCACGCTATTACTGAGGATACTCAGGGAAAAACTGCCCGACCAGCTTCCACGAAACAGATCCTAACCATGGCAAAATGCATGTCACAGTCCAAAGTGGCAGACCATGCTGGAAGCTCACGATGCTGTCCAGACTCTGATACTACCTGCACCCCCGTTCAGTTCAAAAACACAATAATAAAATTCAAAAGACCTTCTCTTCTGCTCAGCACCAATGGGTCCACCACACCTGCAAGATGATGGTAGAAATCATGACTGTGAGGTGTGGAGAGAAATGACTTGAAAATAACTGATTCCATGCAGTACCGAGAAAGACACTAAAAAGGCTTTCTAGACTAAAGTCTCCTAATGAAGACATCACCATGTCTTCATTAGAAAAAGTAAACATGCTAGAGGCCAAAGGTGGAATTGGGAAAACTCATGGAACATCATGGCGAATGCAATAGTTTTGGGAAAGCGACTGGTGATAGGCAGGCATTAAAGTTGAATGAGCTGATGGATATTAGCCACCATTTTCCAATAAACAATAAAATTCAGATTTTTTTTCTTTTTTCTTTTTGCCCATCCTGGGACTTGAACTCAAGGCCTGGGTACTGTCCCTGAGCTTCTATCCCCAATGCTACTGATCTACCATTTGGGCTACAGCATTGTTCCTAGCGTTTTCTGAGTAGTATTATTGGAGAAAAGAGTCTCAGGGACTTTCCTGCCCGGGCTGGCACCAAAATGCAATCCTAAGATTTCAGCCTCCTGAGTAGCTAGGATTACAGGCATGAGCTACTGATGCCTAACTAAAATTCACATTTTTAATAGTGACAAATAAAAGTCCTATTTGAAAAAAAAATACTGTTTCCAAGTTAGATCATGGTCAAAATAATGTATTCCAATTAATGTTGTATGTGGTGTTAAGTTTCCAAGTTTAATGTCTCAGTGAAGCTGACCAGTGACAATCACTGGGGGTAGGTAAGGACAGTCATTACTAAACTGCTGGTCTGACAGGTGCCCCCAACAGTCTGATGAGCCCCTGGAAGCTTAGGGCCAGGTGTACTCTGCAGGTTCCTGAGACTCCAGTGTGCATGGCCCCCAATTATTCCCTGCTATCTCCCAATAAAACCACCTCTGGGTGTTTATGATATGAAGAAAATGATCTGTATGTTTTGAAACTAGTTCAATGTTTTTAAGGCAACACTCAAATGGTGTAAATTAGAAAACGTTATATAGAGAAGAGGTACATTGGCATCTCTGAACTTTCTCAGAAGTCATTCTAACACAGGATAGCCTTATAGTGCACCCAACTAAAAGGGGTGAGCAGGACTAAGCAACTGCTCTAAGGGCCTGGGGAAAGGCCGCACAATAAGCACTACTATGCAATGAATCCCTGACCTAGCAACAGGCCTTCTCTTTTTTCTTAAAACCAAAATAAAAGAACAGATAGTTCATCTGTTACTGCTTTGTTAAGTAAATCTCTTACGGTATTTAATCTGCCAGTGTTTAAACAGATAATAAATGTTGTGGCTATCAAAACTAAGGAATTAAACCAAATATAGCCAGCTGGCAATGAGCTCGACCAAATAACTACAATTAAGTCAGCTGGCCCAGACTTTCACTTAAAACCTAACTTGGCCCTTGGAATCTACTGTCCCCAACTATGAAAGAAACACCTATGAAGTTGTTTCATGATGGAACTTCAATGTGTCATCTCTATTCCCATCAAATTTAAAATCAGGTTATAAGTACAGCACATCCACTTACCTGAATGGCGCCAAACAGCTATGCTTTCTTCCAGGGGGGGAAAAAAGGTTTAAAATGGCTTTGGAAATACATCATGAAACCACATCATCATCTTTCATTTTCTTATCAGCTCGAGTGGTTGGTTAGCATTCTCTCACTGTGACAATATACCTGAGACAAATCAACCTAAAGGAAGAAAGCTTTGTTTGGGCTGGGAGTATCAAAAGTTTCAGTTCATGGCCAGTTAGCTCTGTTGTTTTGGGGAGGGAAGAAGCACATAACAGAGAAAAAGCTGGCCAGGAGAGAAGAGACAGAGAAGGAAAGATAAAAGAGGGGAAAGGAGAGGAAGGAGGACACGCCCCGAGGGACCTAGCCTCCTCTCACGTGGCCCAGCCTCTCCAAGGTCCAACAGATGGGCCTGGGGGAGAAGAGGTAAGCTCCAAACTACAGTGCCTTGGTTTAGCATGTAATCTCAAAAAGCCCTGTTTTGGGTTCTGGGCTTGCAAGGGCTATAAGGAAATGGTAATATCATCACTAAGTTAAGAGTCTGCTAGGTTTCACTGAAAAGAGAGAGTACTTTAGCCCGATTTCTATTTTCCCTAAAATATTTTGCCTTCTCTCCTTAGTGTCCTCAGCTCAACCACATGTCAAATGGTAAAAGGCGTTCTAGTGTATGCATAGACAGGCTGTTTCCTTTCACACAGTAAGTATCAAAGGAAAGAGGGGCACAGTAACATGGCCAGAGCACCACAGAAGGGCTAAAGAGCAGAACTGACAGAGCTATGACTTTTAGGCTGGTGTTTCAGAAACACCCAGGTGCATGATAAAATAAGAGAATAACACTGGAGTGGGGAGAAACGGCTTAACGTCAAATCCTAATTAATTCAGATCAGACCTGAGAAAGTGTGCCACATTCTAAGAATGTTAGAACCCAAGGGACACAAAATTAGGATCCCAGAGCTACAAAAGGCCTTCAGGATCCTTGACCTCAAAGCTGTCTTTTATATTAAAGGCATACAAACTAAGGCACAAGAGCTTTGAAGAGAGTAAATCCACATGCCAGGCAGAAGCGAGCCTGGCGTCGGGGTCTCCTGATTCTTGCCACAGTGCTATAAAGCTGAAGAGCTGTCACCAACATCATAACAAAGCTCTTCTAAGGAAGGGGATAGTGAACTTAGAATCCCCAGGTTCACACCCTGAGCACCCAGCTCAATTCTCATTAAGTTTGTTCTTCATGACTGCATGATTTCTACTACCCCAGGTCTCTTCTACATTAACCACCAAACACAAACTAGCTGGAAATAAGCTTGACGTGGTTTAAGATGAGAGCTGACACACCTTACACTGGCAACACTTTGGGTTCAGAATGCAGCAGCTGCTCC
Source organism: Dipodomys spectabilis (assembly GCF_019054845.1). Classification (NCBI taxonomy): domain Eukaryota; kingdom Metazoa; phylum Chordata; class Mammalia; order Rodentia; family Heteromyidae; genus Dipodomys; species Dipodomys spectabilis. The sequence continues at coordinate 2,113,519 of NW_024871012.1, forward strand.
AAGGCAAGTGGGAAAGGAGAGGTTTTGTAGAAGCTTTACTCTGTACTAAAGCATGAAAGAAAGTAAAAGAATAATGTAACTGCATCTAAGCATTTCTACATAAAATACTACCCTGTTTCTACTTGTACAGAACCAAGTAAGTAATAGTAAAACATTAGTAAGTTCTGCTAATGCAAAATTTTGTAAGCCAAGAATTTTTGAAAAGTCTCAACTCATTAAAAGTTTGACTTGCACAAATATGGAAAGATTAATAAATGCATTTAAATTACTACTTTAAATCTCTTAGGTGAATTTTATGGATTAATCTAAACTCTTTAGAGGTATTGTAAACCTTTAAGAACATTAGATCTAAACCTTCTGATCTTTGATTTTTTTCAGGACTTCAAGTACTCTCCAACAATAACTGTATCTAAAGTGCTCAGAATTTTGTTTTGTTTTTTAAGATTTCCCTAAAGGGTCAGGATTGGCTTCAGCGGTAGAGCTCCTGCCAAGGTTTGCCTAACTCCTGTCACCTCCAGCTGTGTGACACAGTGAGGATAGCAGTCACATGTTCATTGAAGACTGCCATCTACCATGAAGATGCCTCCTCATCTTCAGTGGATGCACGCATAGGGAAATATCCATAAAACAAAGAGCTATGTGCAAAATTGTCGCTTCCAACAGTTTCTTTTAGCAGATGTTATATTTTTTCATTAGTTAGCAGTATTAATATTTATGTCGAGTACTTCTTGTTTACCAGGCCATGTTCTAACATGTTTTGTATATATTAACTAATTCAGCCATTTAATACTCATAAAAAGTTAAATAATCTTACTACTAGAAATCTACTATCATTCTATCTTAAGCTTACCATACTAAAAAATTAAAGCAGAAATGTGTAGTCCCTAAAGATAGAGAGGGAATTTGAAGGTGAGTACTAGAAAAGTAACAACTGGTAGAAATTGAAACCCACAGACATCCAAGTTCTGACCCTTGTCGTAATCCTGTCACACAATGTAGAAAGAGCCAAGAAAATGGTTTCAAACTCCAGAAATTAATATCTTCCTTTTACTACACGGATCTCTTAACCTTTGAAGCCATACATCTTAAGAGAAGAACACTGTAACACGTGTGAATTAACTGCCCTGTTATGAGGTCTCAGCAGCCTGAATTCTGCTTTCCATCCCTTCCTGAAGGGTAAGTGAGAGCTGTAGGCAGAGGAAGGAGGGAAAACGCCCTCTCACTCAACTGTCAGCCAAAGGGAAAAACTAAGAAGCTACCGGGGCATGGAAATGGAGGGGGCCAGCCCTGCATAAGCCAACTGGATTCAACTGTATTCTACACTAAACTAGCCCTACAAATGCACTGCTGGGCCCCACAGACACCCTCCCTTAAAGAGTGTGGATGAAAGTTCTGTAACACCTGAACTGTGGAGGAATATTATGATACAAGAGAAGGATGAAAAAGTCATACCCAGAGAGACAGTGCTCTCAAATCACAATGTGACCAAGTAACATGCACGGCTAAGTACAGGCAACGGCACTGGATGTAACTCACACCATATAAGAGAACTACTAGGAGCACTGGGAAAGAGGGTGACAGCTAACTGAGCAGTCTCATTAGAGAGTACTGATGAAGGCAGAATGACAGAAATAAATGCCAACAGCAGTGTAAAATCAAAGTAACAACAATAGTAATAACAATAACAATAATAATATCCATGACAGATATAGCCCAGGCCCCTGTCTCTGGGGGCCTGCAATGTGTCATCATTTGTACTGCACATGAAAAGGGACACGAGCACTCTTGCATGGGAAGCAGCTAATGAGAAGCAAAGGCTCGAAGGGCAGCCGTAGAGCATGGGGAATTTACTTGTTCTTTTCCAACTAGGTCAGATTCACAGAGGCAGCAGATTTCATGAGTAACCTGAGTGAAAGAAAGGTCAGATGTCTGCAGGCTGAAGGGAGAAGGAGGAGGCTGCAGCCCCAGGAAGCCATCTTATTTCACATGGTATTTAGCTGGTCACTAGGGTCATGGCACGAAGGAGCAGCAGTGCTATCTGAGAGCTCAGTGCCCGGAAACAATGAGAATGAGCAAAGGGGGGAGAGGGGGCCCTGTTCTAAACTTCAGAGTGGTCACAGTGCCTACATGTAAGACATACTCATCTCATGGCAACTTCTGCAGTGTAGCATTTTAAAGACAAGCCATTTTTAACTAGCAGACATTTTTCTTATAAAATCAAATATTATACTCAGTACATGGCTGCTTAAATTTTTTGTAAAACAAGTCTTTATAAAGGCCATGTAGGTAAATTACATAACATTTCCCTTGTGTTTAGAACAGAAATGGTAGAGCAGATATTAACTGATAAACTTCTACGGAGAGTTAAAAGCACAAATACTGCCTGGCACTGGTTCAGGCCTGTAATCCTAGCTACTAGGAGGCTGAGATCTGAGGATCGTGGTCCGAAGCCAGCCAGAGCAGGAAAGCCTGTGACCCCTTTAACCCCAATTAACTATCCAAAAAGCCAGAAAGAGAGCTATGTTTCAAGTGGTAGAGCACTAGTCTTGAGCAAAGAAGCTCAGGGACAAAGCTCAGACCCTAAGTTCAAGCCCCAGGACCACCACAAAAACAACAACAAACTGTTAAGCTTGGCATCTGAATAAAGTAGATTGAAAGCAAATGCTGACTTTTTTATTGTTTCTCAAAATTTCTTTAAGAACCAGACCTTCAAACACCATGCCGAATCTAGTTTTTCTATGATCCCTTATCAGTTATGGGCTGCATCTTCACTATATCCTACTACCAATACAAAGAGAATAAAAATTAGCTTTAAACAACTGACCAAATAAAAAAGAAAAGTACATCTACAGCCCCAAGTAACAAAACACTGCTAACAGAACAATAAATGGCTTTCTCATTGTGAATTACTTTGTCCTGTTCACTAATATGGAAAATTTAGGGCTTCTTTGAAGGTTATGAAATTGACACAATGTAAAAATTATGTTGTGTAAGACAAAGATTTTCTTCAAGGAATTTAAGTTAGCTGGAAATCTCCGCGAAGGTTAGGGATCTAGTTTTTAACGGGGCCATCCTGGCATGGCCAAGATGCCTCTCAGGAAGGTCTTCTGAGGTCAGCTACAATCTTATGCCCTTAGCAACCAGGCCAGGGAAGCAAGTGCAGGAAGCCATGAATGCAGGGCCGCACAAAGGAAGCAGCGGGGACGGCAGCCAATCCAACCTAATGAGGAGTGGATACAAACCACAATGTGCCCCGAGACAAGCAGCGTGCCACCCATCAGTTCTAGGATAGTCTTCCTTAGCTTCCCTCAGAGATGCCACGCTGTTATTGGCCCAGACACTTGACTCAGAGAAATAAACAACTGAACACTTTACTAGGCGTGTAAGACTAGCCTCGCTATCGCTGTTTTTCAAAGGCGTGGTGTACTTTGAAGGAGTGGTATACAAATACTTGCAACAGAAGCATTCAGTGAAATAGTCCCAGCCACTCAATATTTAATCAGTTTACCAGACGATTCTTCACAAAGAGATCCCCCTCCTAACAATAAATTTACTTTGTAAAATCTTACTGTTCTACTCACAGTGTTCTGTCATTCCAAATTCCTTTGCTTCACTTAAGTTTTCCAACTTTTAGTCACATAAAGTATTTTCTTTCCTTCTGGTAATACGCTAATGCAAAAATCATTTTGTAAAACTAGCTATCAGGAAGCTAAGAGCTTTGGGTCATGGTTCAGGGCCAGCCTGAGCAGGAAAGTCTGAGAGACTCTTATCTTGTATGGCTCAAGTGATAGAGTGTGAGTCTTGAGCAAAGAAAGTCAAGGACAATGCCCATGCCTTGAATTCAAGCCCTAGGTCTAGCATGCACACGCGCGGGCAAGCATGCGCACACGCGCACACAAATCAGTTGTTTCTTTAAAAAAAAATCACTGCTTCCAACCTCATTTTCTAAACATGACTTTCCCTTCACATTTAGAAATCGGATAAAATTTATTTCTAAATATTGCATAATAATCAAAATCTCAATAAAACAATTTAATCTTTAAATTAAAACAGACACACATTGAAACTTGGGGTTTTATAGAAATACTTCCCACTCATTATTTTACTTACGACAACTTGCACATTTGAATCTGAGTAAAATAAATTTTTGAGGAAACAGCACTAACCTGTTTTGAGTGTTTTTATCAAAACATCATAGTACTACATGTTTTTTCACTTCCTTATTCCTTATTTTATTTCTATAATTACTAAGGTTATTTTCCTGTGTTGCACAAAATTAGTATGTCAAAATTGTTCAAAGAAAGCATAAAAAACGTTATAGGAGTCATTCTCTAAAGAACTGCTGATGGGTATATTTGCTTATCAATTTCCCTACTACAAATCTTTGGCAAGTTAGCATATAAAGACTCAGACACAAAGAAGGTAGCACTGCAATTCTGGAAATGGTGTGGCTTCAGCCTGTGCCGTTTCAACCACTGGCTGGAAAAACATAAAGGGTGGTGGCTAAGGGGCCTGCTGTGCAGCCTCTACCCCACCAAAGCAGGACAACAAGTAGTTGAGAAATAGAGGCCTTGCCTCTTATCCAGGAGAGCTTGGTCTCTCTTTTAATACAGGCATAACACAAACTACTAAGTCCGTGAGAACATAATAGTTCTCTTGGGCCTTCTAGGTATTAGAGAGGAGAATGATGCAGCTTTGGTTTTGTCTGTCCTTAGGGTTAAGAAAAGATGAACTGCATTTAACAGGCTCCATACAACCATCACACTGTCTTGACAAATCTTTCTCTTCCTTCATCTTTCCTTCTCTTTCAATGCCCTCAAATGAAGCAAGAATTGGCAAACGCACTGATACTGGTTGGTTATGAAAGATAACCTTTTCTTTTTCTACTTCAGGTCTTAACCTTACCTTAATGAATACATTTGGCTTGTCCATTATTCTAAGAAATGAATTTTAGTACTTTTCAGTAGACTTTTGTTACGTTTGAAAACGTGACTGGACTGTGTCTTTATTCCAGTGTGTTGGAAAGACAGTTTGTGACCCAAGATGAGATAGTACAAGGCAGTCCAGAGCCAGGTGGGTCCGGTCGCGTCCCGGCAGGGATCCCACTGCTGGCCGGAGCCTTGATCACGGTTTTCTCAGGAAGAAACAAAAAGACGAGGCAGGGAGAAGTAAGACTGGTTACTCTATTTCAGTACAAGGATTATACTGTAGTCGTACAAGGATTGTCCTTAGGAGCCTGGCACTGGTCTGGGATGATAGTAGAGCAGCAAAACGTTGATTGAACCCATGAATGAATGCTCTGAAGGGGGCAGGTGGTAGATAGCAGAGCGCTGGATCTGCGGGTTTGCCTATGAAAGGCCCGCTCACAAAGGGAGCCATTGATTAAGTCTGGGATTGATTCTCTCAGTGACAGTCAAGGCTAGATTGGGAAGAATACACAAATAAGAGTATGAGACTTGTCTTGAAAAAAAAAAAAAAAGAAAATATGATTAATAAAAATTTTACTATACAGTCAATATAATCTTTTTTTTTTTTTGGCTAGTCATGGGAATTGAACTCAGGACCTGGGTACCATCCCTGAGCTTCCCACCCCCTCTCCCCTCAAGGCTAGCCCTCTACCACTTTGAATCACAGTGTCACTCAACAGTTTTTGAGTGGTTAACTATAGTTAGAGTCTCATGGACTTTTCTGCCTGGGCTGGCTTCAAACCACAATCTTCAGATCTTAGCCTCCAGGGCACCTAAGATTCAGGTATGAGCCACCAGTGCCCAGCTAATCTCTTTCTTCTGAAAAACTTAGCAACATAGAAAAATTGAGTTCATGGGGACTCTAACTTGTCATTTTTGTCTATTACATGAACATTCCCTTTACTACCACTAAAACAAGAAGTAAAATAAGTATTCATGGCTGTGTGTGTGCATGTGTGTGCATGTGTGTGTGCACGCACACATACCTGTGAGCACACTACAACCAAAGCTTGAATTTGGCCTCAAGCTCTCGTATAGCTCTTTTGTTCACTACCATGGGAAACAATCCCCCTACAATTGGAGACTGCACGCAAGCACTCTACCAGTGGGCCACCTTACCAGCCCTTCTCTCCGACTTTTCTGTCTAGGCTGGCTTTGAACTATGATCTCAGATCTCAGCCTCCCAAGTAGTTAGGATTACTGGCTTTCATGGCTCTCTTTCACATGGAGGCTAATGAGCATTGGAAGTTGAACTGTCATTTGGGGCAAGTAATCATTTCTTAAAAGATAGATAAGATCATTTTCTTTATGAAATAACTTTAGTAAACTTCATGATTGAAACATATAGTTCAGATCCCAACAAAGAATAGTTAAGTTTCTAACAAGTAGAACAAAATTTAAATTGTCCTTCCCTTTAAAGAAATGCTTTATATTTAATACTAAATGATAAAGACAAACTCTTTTGACACCAGTATCAGAGCTTGAATTTATAGTCAATCACTTACAAGACAATGAAAAACAATAGAAATTGAATATTTCATTTTAAGAAATCAGACAATGAGCAGCACAGAAATAAAAATAAGGTAAATTTAGGACTGCCCCCAGATAACCACCTGTTTGGTTTTTTTTTTTTGGTCAGTCATGGGGATTAAACTCAGAGCCTAGACGCTGTCTCTGAGCTATTTTGCTCAATAGTACTCTACCAAGTTAAGCCACAGCTCCACTTGTAGTTTTCTAGTGGTTAATTAGAGATAAGAGTCTCATAGACTTTCCTGCCAAGCTGGCTTTGAGCCATGATCCTCAGATCTCAGCCTCCTGAGTAGCTAGGATGACAGGTGTGAGCCACTGGCGTCCAGCCCAGAAGCAGTTTGTACACAGCACCATGGCAAGAAAAAAATCCCAAAAACAGCAAAACTCAATAATCTAGCAGGGTTGAGAAACTCGAATAGCACAATGCACACATCAGGAGGCTGTAGGAGAGAGCTGCACAAAGAGAAAAATCTTTAGAGAGGCTTGGTTGAACCCTCTGCTCCTCAGAACAAGCAGGGTGGAACTCAATAGGCCTTTTCAAAATGACTGGGAAGGCCCCTGTCTTCACATCCCACTCCACTGAGTTCTCAGTGTCATCCGCCACAGTAGTAACATACACAAAGCAGCCAATGGAAGCTACTTTAAACTCTAACAAAGCTAAAAAAACTACCAAATGTGTCCCAAGTAACTTATCTACATGTCAGAACAAATAAATGTTCATCACTACTTAAACATTCCCACAACCCAGCATATAAGATTCACAAAGTCTCCAATGCTGTTCATACCTATTAGGCAAATGAAGAATTCTTTTAGAAAACATGAGTGATAACTATGAGGAATTTTAATAAAGTCAGACCTGGAGAGACAAGGATGCTAGAATTAGCAGACAGGATGTTTTTTTGTTTTTTGCTTTTTTAAGCTAAACTAACTCAACTAGATCAAAAATGTAGAAAAAAAGTATGAACATGAAGAGGAAAGAATATATGCTTTAAAAAACTCCCAAATGGGAACTTCTAATGATTAAAACTATATAATACCTAAAAGACAAAGGCCTACAAGATGTAAATAAGCACAGAGTAGAACTGGAATCCTAGGTCGGAGGTCTTGTAGAATCCTGTGGAATCCTGTGTGATGAAACACCGAGAGAGAGGCAGAAACAAAGGAACGGTTTTGTTTACGTAGTACGGCCCATCTTGAGACTACCTCTGATGAAATTAAGTCCCTGTAGGCTAAACGAAGCACTACATTCAAAAGATGAATTGTAAGAGGAGTCAATCTAAAGATTTCCTTTAAGTGCTCTCCAATTCTTACATAAATGACAATAAATGTATCAAGATACCAAGTGTTCATTTACCATCTGCTTTCCTTCCTCTTTGACTCCAAGGTCTATCTGGAACAAGCTAATGCAATAGCAAAAGGAAAAAAGTAATTTGGGCTATTAGACAAGGCAGTGACATTCAACATATTTAATGTATTTCCCAGACACTACCTCAAATGATTTCCATTTCCCAATCAACAACACTGCTCTTTTCTACCAGATCTGGCCATCAGATGTAATTGGCCTCCAATTACATTTCATTTCAAATTAATCTTCATAAGTGTAGCAATCCAAAGGAAAGACAGAAAGACAATGCTGGTTGCCAAAGCAGAGGCACTAACATACTGTGGAGAGAGACTTCCAGAACCAGTGTTCACTGGGAATTTATGAGAAATCACCTCCCCGGGGCAAGCTTGGGGTTCCAGTTCCACAGCACCTAGGGAGGGAACCCTCCAGAAATGTAGCTCTGTACATGCGCAGTCCCTAATGGGCACCACTCTCCTCCCAGGGTGTGTAAGTGAACAGCGCAAGCACGTATGCCAAATGAAATCATTTTCTAAGCATCGTGGTAGGACTGCACTTCTCCCAGAAGAAATGAAAGTGTATTTGCTCTTCAAGGTTGCCCCAGGTTGCCTATTTGTAAGTGTCACGAGGCACGGTAACTCCAGAATGCAGCCCGACAGCCCATCGAGTCTCGCTTAACCCTTTGGCCTAGCCACCTGCAGGCGGGGAATACAACTGTGGCTCTCTGCATAATTTCACACTCCTGTGATTCCTTGTAATTTCCTTAACACACCCAAATTACCATCCAGGGTCCTAAAGCAACAATTTAAGAATTTCTGCTGGACTAAAAGTTAACGCAAACCATCCAAGTTTCCAATTTAAACTCAGGAATTAGCCTGTTTACTGCCCAAGCTCTAGCCTCACTGTATAATTAGCCTGATGTGCCTGCCGATTTGCAATTTCCTGATAGTGAAGAATGAAATTCAGGTCATCTTGTGCAAAAAAAAAAAAAAAAGTCATGAGATACAGATGTCCACAAGCCATAAACAACTGAGAGGTCCAATTCTACATTCAGTGGAGAAGAGTGGTCGAAGAAAGATGACAGTAACGTACTACAGATGTAACTATGTACTGTGAGTCCTAGTACAATAAGGGTTTTAAATATCACATAGAAAATGGTTTTCATGGGCTTTGGCAGCTCTGAAGCACCCTAGCTTACTTTCTAGCACTATCAGCAACAGTTCAATCTTGGCTGTGTTTTCTCAGTCTCAGGATGCAGTCCATATACATACAGATCTCGTACCGGTTTCCCTCACTTACAGGCACAAGATCGTCATGAGCAAACCCTTCAGCCAAAGGGTAGAACTCTGTTATGAAAACTGACAGAAGAACAAACCCCTCCCCAGACCCCACCCTAAGCTGGGGTACAAACTGCCAAAGTGCATCACCTCTCCCTGAGTTCAAGTATTCGCACCCAGCTTGACTCGCTGTTATCAAAAGGCTAGGTGCAAGTTGGGTGTGGTATACACATCTATCATCTCAGTACTCAGGAGGCAGAGGCAGAGAGATCACAAGTTCAAGGTCAAACTAAGTAACATAGGAAGATACTGTCTCAAAAATGGATGAAGGCCAAGTGTACACACCAGTCAGAGAAGTAACTGGAGTTTACCCAAGGCAACATAATCAAAATGCAAGGCTTCCCATTGTGCTGCATGGTTCTTGAATCACAGAGCCTGGTTTAGAATGTGCAGTAGGAAAAAAGAAAAGAAAAAAATCAGAGGAAAAGAAAGGGATTTCTTCTTCTAAAGGTTTCTTTCAGATCCATCAAAGTCTTATTCCCGGCAGTACGTATACTTCCAAAATTAGAAGACAACTAAACAACAACAATAAAAAAGCAGGTAATCTATGCTGTTTTCAATTTCAGGATCTTACAGGTTTGATTCATTTCTGGAAAAGTTATCTATTTTGATGTAGGAAACAAGTCCATTAAAACCTGTCAGCAGTTACAGCTTTAAAAAAAAAAAAAAAAAAAAAGCTTGTCCTATGAATTTTCAGTAACTCAAATAGAACTTTCTACAGCCCGTGCATGATTTTTATCTATCTGGGTGCTGTGGGGGCTTTTTTTGTTTTTTGATTTGGTTGGTTTGGGCAGTAGTAGAGTTCAAATCCAGAGCTTTGAACTTGCAAGACAGGCACATTCTACCACTTCAACAGCATGTACAGACCTTTTTGTCTTATTTTTTGAATAACGTCTCACATTTTTCCCCAAACTGGACTATAATCTTATTTACACTTTCCACATAGCTAAGATGACAGGCTTGACCATCGTTCCTAGTTTTATTGGTTGAGATGGGGTCTCTCCAACTTTTTGCCCAGACTAACCTTGAATAGTGATCCTCCCAAGGCCCACATCCTGAATAGCTAGCATGACAAGTATGAGCCGCTGTGCCAGGCTGTCTGTATTCTTTAATAATGACTAGCCACATGTGTCTTTTTAGCTTTTCAAATGTAGCACAATAGAGGAACTCGATTTTCACTCTTATTAATTAAATGTAGACTGTTATAGGCAACTATCCGCTATCACATTATCAAGTTTCGATAAATGGGATTTCTGAGATGGAAACAAGTAATAGCAGACTGAGCTCAAATCTAAGTTCTGGTACTTATTCCTCATCGACCTACTGACCTTAAGTAAGCTATTTAAACTCTCTCCCATTTCCCAGACTATGAAACAGCATGCTACTGAGAGAAATGTTGGAATTAAGTAGAGTGAAGAATCAAGGCCCCCCTTTCTGTCTCTGTCAGTTCCCCTGTTATCAGTGGCAAGATAGATCAGGAGAAACAATAAGACCTTCCCACCAGAGCGTCCCGAAAACAAGCAGCCAACCAAAGCCTGGACCTGTAAACACCAAGTTGCATCCAGAAAAGGAGACTGAAATTTTATATCTCCATTGTATATACTTCTGTGCTCGTGGAACCTTGTGGGGAGTTTTTCCTTGTGTAAACTAGTTTAGCTTTTCCAAAATAAATAAATAAATAAATGACTTAAAAGGTGTTGCTCTAAAGTTGTGGCTTTTCCATCTGCAGTCTCAAGGCAGGCTGGTGGCGATCAGTGTAATACATGTCAGTCCTCAGCCCTTAGGGACAGAGGGTAGAAATGACTGTCCAGCACACCCGCTGCGTGGGGTGCGGTTGGTTAGGGCACCCAGGGAACGTCGGTGCCTGGACATCAGTGCTCATGTTTCTGCTTATGCACCCATCAGGAAGACCAGCCTGGCTGAGTGCTAAACGATCAGTGAAGGAATCGGTTAAGGGGAAATGACACCCTCACACTTTGTAAATTAAACATTTCTGGGATATAACTGGACAAAGGTGTACTTAAAAACATTCTCTAACTAAGGATTCAATAATTCCATCTGTAGGACATTGCACTAGAGGGAGGAAATCAGACAATTACAAACAGATGTGGGTATACAGGCATGACCACTCAACATTTTACACAGCAAAGCAAACTGGAAACAACAGGAATAACCACAAAGACCTAGTTAAATAATTACATATTCACAGGATCGAACATTATGCAACTCCTGAAAACTTTGTTGATATATTAAAATTATGAAAACAATGTTCAGAATAGCACACAGGATAATTATTTCCTAAAACA